>NC_141689.1:1061002513-1061602513 GCF_964263255.1 Lissotriton vulgaris | reverse complement strand
GTTGAGCCAGATGATGTACCTCTAACAAATGGTCCGGGTGGAACTAGTTTATCAATCAGTGGGGAGTAGATGGGCATGACAGATTACAACGGGGGACAAAGGTCCGCATTACCCACCCTTCACTACTTGCAAAGACTAGACAGAATATTTCTATTCCACGTTATTTGCAAACAGAGAATACCTCGAAAGAACTATTCCTTGAACAATAAATGTCCAGCCAATCAATCAATCAGTGGGGAGAAAAACAGGCATGACGGATTCCAACGGGGGACAAAAGTCCGCATTACCTATCCTTCACTATCTGCAAAGGGAGACAGAATATTCCTATTCTTCTCTGTTTGTAGACAGGGAATATCTCACAGAGCAATAATCGATAAAAAATTAGTAGGATTATAACACTTTAATAACTTATAAATATATACATCGCAACAAAAACAGTAAACACCTTAAAACATTTTTTATTAAAACAGAAGCAACAATGACAACTAATAGTAGTGATATCCTGGGCGGGTGATGGAACTGGGATTGTTAATGGAAAAACATCTACAGAGAAAGCTATTGGTGAATTATACTTCTCCGGAAATTTAAAACTCACAAATGTTTCATTTGTGTAATCGTTTCATAAACATGTACATTAAAAAACTAAATACGCTCCACTGTTTTAGAAAATCTTTACAGCTTGCTAGATCACCCTTTAAAGTTACAACTACGAAAACCTACTTACTTAAGCTGTTGAATTCGGCTTCAAATGTAAAGCATAAGTTCAAGCTAGCATATCATATGTCTAAAAGGTTTAACATAATTGATATGCAAATTTAAATACTACCCTTTCTTAATGGTGACACCTTATCTCTCCTATATCCCACAATTTCCATGAGCAAAGCAAAAGAAATTCTGAGGCCCTGAAGAAATAAGGCTTACTGTGGGGTTCAACTCAATCTGGTGTTTGGGAGATTCCATGTTTTAGGGTGATATTCTGTGACAGGGTGCAGGCACCAGAAGAATTTTAGCCTAGTTCATCACATTGGAGAATGAGGGTCTGGGTAAATATCTAATCTGGTGAAGAACCATCCCTTCTTTAAACCCCATGGTGACCAACTATAGTTTATTCTCTATTTCGTTCCCTTCCCAATGTTTAAAAGAAAAGAGGAGGGGGGGGGGGGCAGCGTTCAAAGCACATCAGCGTGCATAAATACGAAAATGTTTTTACCTACCACGTACTTGACATTTTACAGCTTTTCATATTTGCTATTAAAAAAACATTGAAATTCACTGAAAAAACCATTGGTTATAGACCATATATAGTTAGGGATTAGCATTTACAAAACCTTAATTTACTCGCACAAAACCATAGAAATTCGCATATATAGTTAGTTGCAATAACTATATATCGCGCACCCGCAATCCACTGCTGATGATGTCACATTTTACATCATTCATGACATGGTCAGTGACATCACTGATGACATCACTGATGACATTATCAAGTGACTGTATGTTTCTGTAAAGTTAAAATATGTCTTACATATTGAAGAATGAGTGGATGTATAAGTGTCTGGATGAAGGATTTAGTAGGTGCATGACTGACTGTATGAGAGAGTGATTAAATGTGTCTCACTGAGTGCATGGGTTAGTGACTAAACTGTCTTAATTTGTGCAGCATTATGTCTGTTGTTCTGTAAACTGCTGCATGTGTTAATCAGTAGCTATATGAGTAACTATATGGGTTATTGATTGGTTGCCCAAGTATTTGTATGGGAGACTGAGTGTGTGTGTGGGTGGCTGGGAGGTGTATGACTCTGTACATAGATGTGTGAGCAGTTGATTCACTAGATGTATGGGTTCAAAAGTGCATGTGGAAACAGCTGTATGGGCGGTTGACTGTGTGCATGAGTGTATTGGTGAGTGAATGGATATCTCAGTGCTACATGTCAAAGTAAGTACATATGTAAACGACAGTACATGTGAGAGTTGACATATATAAATAACTGTGCATTAGAGCCAGTGAATGTGTGAGTGGCTGTATGAATCATTGTGAACTTGTATCAGGGATTGTATAAGAGAGTAAATATGTGTTAGAATATGTTTGAATTAATAAGGTGTGTATAACTGTATAGTTGAGGAAATGGAGGAGTGATTGATTCTTTTCATGACTGACTAGATGTATGAGTAACTCCATGGATTAGTGACAATCTGTGAGTGTCTGTTTACACTGAGTGTATCTAAGGTTATATTAGAGTCTGAAGAGGTTCATCGTATTATCACATGAATGATATTATCAGTGATGTGATCAGTAATGTCAAATGAGATGTCATCAGTGATGTCATCAGTGATGTAATCAGTGATGTAATCAGTGATGTCATTTGAGATGTCATCAGTGATGTCATTAGTGATGTCATTTGAGATGTCATCAGTGATGTCATCAGTGATGTCACTGACCATGTCATGAATGATGTAATATGTGACATCATCAGCAGTGGATTGCGGTTGCGCGATATATAGTTATTGCAACTAACTATATATGCGAATTTCTATGGTTTTGTGCGAGTAAATTAAGGTTTTGTAAATGCTAATCCCTAACTATATATGGTCTATAACCAATGGTTTTTTCAGTGAATATATATATATATATATATATATATATATATATATATATATATATATATATATATATATATATATATATATATATATATATATATATATATATATATATATATCTCAAAGGCTAAAATGATATTCTAGTTCGGTGAAAATATCAGTTAAAATGCAACATTTTAAAATTTAAAAAACACTCACATTTACCATTTATATTTAATTGCAGAAACTATAACATGCTCCCCTGCCATGCAGAGAGGATATTCTGTATCATAGCGCTCAACTTTAATTCGCTGGTGCTGTCAAATGGGTCCACCAGACCAATTACATGAAAGAAAGCACTCTGAAAACAGCTGGTTACTTTGGTTTATAATTACAAGCGAAGACCATTTTTGTTTGTAATTATATAATATCTGTGCAAATTTATAGGGCACACTATCACCTGGGACTGAGAAGGTGTGAGTCTAGCCAAATCTATGTTTTAAATACCCCTCACACACCAACAGGTCCCTTGGTGTAATGTTTCATCATTGTGGTCTTTGCACCCCTCTACGGGATTTGGCGTGCTGCGACTCGCGACTACGCAGGAGCACTGAAAGTGAACTATGTGTTGGTGTGTGTGAGGTAAACAAGTGTGAGTGGTGAGGTGGCGAAAAGTGGTGATTAAAAGATACCTGGCTCGTAGGTGTAAAAATAAAAATTTTATTAAGCCCTCGGCTGGTATCATTAAAAGGGTGCAGGGCGAGGTTGTTTACTGCATATTAGGGTACGTCGACCTCAAGAGTGTGTCGACATGTTTCGGAGTGTAAAAACTCCTTCTTCAGGACGAGAATATGCATGACTATCCTCACCTTACTCACATGAGATGTAGATGTAAAAGTGAACTCTACAAAAATTAAAATAGGTGAAATAGTGTTTCTAAGAACAAATTCTGTTGCACCCAGTTGGCGTTAATAGAACAGAACCTGTAAAAGACAAAAAACATGATAAACCATAACATCACAATTGGACGTCGATGTAATCAGGAACAATGACCTGTTCAATATAAAGAAGGGTAGTATGCAACCATATGAGGTCCAAAAACCCTGTAGAGAAAAAGGACATGGACATACACAAAGAAAAAGACACACACATTTTTAGGAATGAAATCGCCATAATAATCCCTAAGTTGAATTTCAGGAGAAAAAAGACAAGTTTTATAGATAGTGCTTACTTATGGACAAAGGCTAGTTGGCCTCATGAGCCTATGCGTGGTATTGGGGGTTCTTCCTTCCTGCTCAGTATAGCAACCTAAAAGATGTTAAAAGGCTCGGTTCAGGATCTTTGTTGCTGATACTCACGGGTAATGTGGATACCACTGTCCTGTATGAGAAGGAACCAAACTCATGGATTCTGCTAGACCTGGTGGGCTGCCTTCCCCTCATCGCGGCTCCGACGTTATGTCGAGTTGTTCAGACTTACCCCCTTATATATTGCCTGGATGTTGGTTAATTAGTGCTTAATAGATTGATTGAGGACGGATTTTGCCCAAAGAAGGAGTGTGTCCTTCATAGATGTTCCAGTATTGCGCGCGAGTGAAGGGCGTTTTCTACTCTAATGCGCATGCGCGTAAAGGAAGTGTCTCTGGGTAGTTGTCCCAGTTAGTTGCGCGCATGCGTGGACAAGCACTCGCTACCCGCGCAAGTGCGGTGAGGCCAAGGTGGTTAATACTGGACCCCAGGAACGGCGAAAAATGCAAAATTCAGGGTCTTTTTTTAAAAAAGCTTGCACTAATGAACAATCACCTAAGGGTGTGAAAAAGGCGGTGTGCATTTATAAATAAGGATTTTTATGAATGCAGGCTATGTAAACATGCAACCTCATCCAGAAATATACCAAGGAACGCCCATACCGAACATGTGAAGGCAGGGGTCCAGGGAGGGTAGGATAGGTAAGTTATATATTGGTGGGGTTTGATTTTAAGTTGAGGAAGGGTTTTACTAATGCCCAAAATAAGAGATGTGAGCCCATAGGTCATCGCAACTGGCTCCATGGAATGGAGTCATTGAGTTCAGCGGTGTCCGTGCCCAGACGGAAGACCCACCTCTGCTCCTTCTCAAATAGACCAATGTTAGACCTGTCTGGCCTTTTGCGTAGTCCCTCCAATTTATTATTTATTTTGTCCCCTTTCTGCCCCTCATGCCTTTATTTATTTTTGTGTCCACTAGATTTTTATGGTGTTGGTCTGGGGGATAGGTGCTCTTTCGCCCTCATAGTTTTTCACCTCAGGCCTAGATGCCTTTCCTGACAGGAATTCCCTTGGAGTCACAAAATGGTGGCTACCAACTGCCACAACTGTCATACCTGGGACCTGTCCCATAGGATAGAGTAGGGCATTCCAGAACCTTCTGGTCCCTTCTGGACCTCTGAGGGTCAGCCTATATAAGGCGGAATGCTGGTCAGCTATTTTGTCTTGCCAGAGAGGAACAGCTAGAGTGAAGGCTGAGGTCTGGAAGGGGTAGGGTCCTCATAGGGTGGACTGCTCTCCAAGGGTTGCCTCCTAACTGGGTTCACCACCCCCCATTCCTGTTGACCTAACCAAGTTAGTCCCATCCTGCTGACCCTGGACAGAGAGTTGCCTCAAGACAGGTGAAGGGGTTATTCCCAGTGGACTGTGGAGCAGCGGAGATCCCTGCTGTGGGAACAGAACGAGGAGTCCCCCTTGCTCCTGCTCCTGTCCAGTATGGAGGGTTAGTGGATTGCTACCGAGACTAGAGGATTGGGGGCTCAAATGTGAGGGATTCCACCTCTAACCCCCCCTCTCAAAGGTGCTGAGGCAGGCTCCTACCCTCGTGACACCGAGGCCCCTTACCTCCTGCAGCCTGTAATCAAACCCCCCCCACTCGTGAGGAAGAGGAGTGGGATGTCAGGGTTCCTGATGGCTGCATAGTTCTCCCTGTTTCCGCCGTGAGCTGGACCCCTGGGGCGCCGATAGGGCTTTCGTGGCAGCGCCGCTGAAGGAAGGAGAAAAGGGGGCTGGTGGTGCAGTATCCGGCGCCACTGCGCATATTCCGTACCGATCTAGTGCTCCTTAACAGGAGGGGCCTAGGACCGAGCAGGCCCGCTGCGGAGCCACTACCCGCGGCAGGCGAGCGGAGCAGACTCTGTTCCCGGTCCGCTGACTTCCCGCGCATGCGCGATTGCGCCTACCCGGAGGAAACATCGTCGAGAGCCTGAGGGGAGAGCCTGAGAGGAGCGGCTCCGACGAGTAACTAGCACCGCGCCCAAGCGCCTTGAGTCACCAAGGAGGGCCCCTGCTTCCCTGAGGAGAGAGGGAGCGGGGAGGCCCGATTCTTCAGCGGGGAAGCGCACTTCAAGGGAAGGGGTGCGACTGGTGGCCAGACACTCGTGCAATTCCAACAAGTAAGCTGGGAAGCCTGAGGGTTGGCAGAGGAGGACTGGGCTGTCCTTCAACTTGACTGGCCCCAGAAATAAGAAGTGGTGCAGCACTGGTTGATTTCCACCTATAACAGGGGGTAGAGGAGCTGCTAGATGACAATACCCTGTTAAGCCAACAAGTTCATATAATCCTCCTGTACTCTAGAGGGTTGGAAGGTGACAGAGGCCTAAACCAGTTAACTTGTATACCCTCACACAGCCTCTGGTGCATGGACCTATGTCAGCCTGTACTGAGAAAGGGTGGGGCTGCTTAAGAAATTGATATCCTATGCTGGAGATTGCCAATCTGTTTCCTGGAGAGAGATTATCTGTGGGAAGTTGCAGTTAACTGACAAGGTCTTGATTTCAAAAGAAGATTTGGAAAGGGTTAATTGAAGTACAGTAAATTTGCACCTGATCTGTTGAAATATGTAGATGTTTACCTGCTATATGTGATAAAGTGATGAGGTTAAGAGTGCTGAAATGTATTGAACTGTAATCTCTGAAGACAAGAGAGCAAAGAATATTTTTATAAACAAGTTCGTATTTTTCCAAACATTGGTGTAGTGTCATTTTTGGGTGATATTGCATTGAATTACTGCTGGGTGGCTTGCAACCTTCACACATGTGCCTCTGTTGATTTTGCCTTACCCTAGGCCAGGCTACCCTAGGTGACCTGACATCATTAGGTTCCAACAAATTGGTGTCTAGCGGTGGGATGTTGACTGTGGTTGCGACTACTCTGCATAATTGAGTGTAATCCACTAACCTACACCTGGAGTTTTCTCCTAGCGGCCCTCCTAATTTTTAATTTTGCTTTTTCCAAATTTGTTCCTGGTGGTGGGGTGGAGGTAGCTTCAGGTTGCCCTTGTAGCTCTATTCTTCTTGTGTGTGTAGCCTTGAATTGCCTGTTGCAAAATGGAATTTGCGCTGGAAGAGCTGGACACTTACTCTGTGGCCCAACTAAAAGATTTCTGCCAACAAATGGGGGTGTTTTTTAAGCGTGGTGCCAAGAAGGGGGAACTCCAGACTAGTTTAAGGGCTTAGGTGGAAGCACACAGAGAAGGGAAGGAGGAGGATGAAGGGACAGACCGGGACACGGTTGTAGAGGTAGATGGATTATTCCACTCAGAGGTGGAAAACCTACTCCCAGGACCAGTGTCCTACTCTAGGAGGGGCAGTAGTGTCTCCGGGGGAAGCTTGACCGAAGCAGAGCTCACTGACAGGAGGGAAATTAGGCAATTAAAATGGGAGTTGGCTAAGCTGGAGCAGGAGAAGGAAGAGCGGAGGATGGCTCATGAATTCAAGTTGAAAGAGTTAGAACTCCAGGCCCTGCAACGGGGACCCTCTCCTATTATGAATGGTGGCAGCGAATCCAGAGAAACAGCCAGGGAGTCCAGACCCTATTTGCCTAAAGACCTCATAGCTAGCTATAGTCAAGGGGATGATATAGCCAAATGGTTGGCTGCCTATGAGGTCTCCTTAAGAGCCCATGGGGTGCAGGAGAAGCACTGGGGGGGTGGTTTGTACAAGTAGATGCCTCCTACTGGTCGGGACACCTTGCTAGCCTTGGAACCAGAGGAGCAGACCAACTACCCCACCATGAAGCTAGCATTGATCAGGAAGTTTGGGTTAACCCCAGAGAAATATCGCCAGAAGTTCAGGGGGAGCCACAAGTTGAGCACCCAGAACTAGGTGGACTTCCTAGATTATGCAAGGAAGGCATTGAAGGGCTGGGTAAAGGGCAGTGAGGTGAAGGATTATGAGGGGTTGTATGATCTATTTTTAAAAGAGCACCTACTCGAGAAATGCTTTCCCGAGCTGCGCCAACACCTGGTGGACAGCAAGCTGACTAACCCCTGGAAGCTTGCAGAGGAGGCGGACATCTGGGAAGTACCCGGGTGTCCTCAAAGGGTGCTGGAGGGGATTCCCAAAAGGCCAGACAGGGCGCCCCCCAGAAGAAGGAGGGGGAGATAAAAAGCGGGAGTTCTCTTAAGGTCCCCAAAACAATTTTCAGGGAAAGGGAACAGGTTCCACCCCTAAGGCTAACCCACCCAAAAACCCTAATCCTGGCCAAAGCCAGCAGCCAAGGGTTCTCCACTGCTTCGAGTGTGGTGGTGTTGGACATTATAAGGGAGATGTCAGATGCCCAAAGAGACCACCCCCTCCCACCGGAGGAAAACCACCGGGAGTAGCTAGTGTAGCGCTCGGGGAGGAGTTGCCCTTAAATAAGGGGGGTGAGTGGGCGGGTGTCACCTTAGTGTCCCTGGGAGAACGGGAGATGGTTCCTAAGATCCAGGTGCCCCCAAATACTGCTAAGTATCGGCAATGGATCACAATCAATGGCCAGAGAGGGGAGGCTCTGAGAGATACAGGAGCCAGTATTACTATGGTGAGAAGTCAACTGGTGTCTCCAGAGCAGGTGGTTCCCAATGTACTCCACCCCGCCGCAATGGCTTACGGCAGAATGGGCCACTACCCCGTGGCTGAGGTTCCCTTTGAGTGGGAAGGGGTTGCAGGTTCACTTCGATTTGCCGTAAGCCCTGCCGTGCCATTTGATTGTCGCCTGGGGAATGATATGGAGCACAATGCTTGGAGAGAGGTGGAATACCGGACGCACTCTGCGATGCTGGGTACACCTGACTGGGCCTGTGTAAGCACAAGGTCTGCGACTGCATGGAAAGGGAGTTCACCTGGGTTGGAGCCTGGAACAATGGCCCAACCCGCTGCCAAAAAGGGACAGACCCGAAGACAGGAAGAGCCTGCTTCGGCTTCCACACCCCATGTGACAGATCGGCCACCTGCGGTGGTGGACCAGGAGTCCGTGGAGGGGGAAGTAGTCTCTCTGGAGGACCTACCCATCCCTGCTGAGTGGCATGTGGAGGGAGGGCCTACCAGAGAGGAGTTCTGTAAGGGCCAGAAGGAGTGCCCTACCCTTGAGGGACTGAGGCGACAGGCTGAAGCCCAGGCAGCAGGGGACGTTGCGGGACACTACCATAATTACTGGGAGGATGGACTCCTCTACAGTGAGCCCAAGGAACCCTTACCTGGATCATCAAGGGCCTTGGTGGTCCCGTAACAATACCGAGCCTTTCTGCTGGAATTGGCTCATGCAATACCTTTGGCAGGACACTTAGGTCAGGACAAGACCTTTGCTCGGCTTGTCGCCCACTTTTACTGGCCTCAGATGAAAGTGACGTCCAACACCTACTGTCGTACATGTGTATCCTGCCAAGCCAGTGGGAAAACAGGGGTGAAGCTGAAAGCTCCCCTGGTACCACTTCCAGTCATTAGCACCCCCTTTGAAAGGGTGGGCATCGACATTGTAGGGCCATTGGATCACCAACAACAGCTGGTCACAGGTTCATCCTGGTTCTGGAGGATCATGCCACACGGTACCCAGAGGCAATTCCTCTGAGGACTGTCACTGCACCTGTGGTGGCTAAGGCCCTAATGGGGATCTTTACCCGAGTTGGTTTCTCCAAGGAAGTTGTGTCTGACAGGGGGACCAACTTCATGTCAGCGTACATGCGGGCAATGTGGAAGGAGTGTGGAGTGACCTACCGGTTCACCACCCCCTATCACCCCCAGTCGAATGGACTGGTCGAGAGGTTCAACAAGACCTTGAAGGGCATGATCAGAAGTCTGCCTGAAAGCCTGCGGAGGAAATGGGACGTCCTCCTACCCTGTTTGCTATTCTCCTACAGGGAAGTGCCACAGAAGGGAGTGGGCTTCAGCCCCGTTGCGCTTCTGTATGGGCAACCTGTACGCGGTCCTCTCAGCCTGGTGAAGGATGGATGGGAAAAGTCTCCCAGGAAACCCCCCCAGGATGTGGTGAGCTACATGCTGGCCTTCAGGAGCCAAATGGCGAAGTTGTGGAAGCAAGCTTCTGACAACTTGGAGGCCAGCCAGGCAGTCATGAAGGAGTGGTATGACCACAACGCTCACCAGGTGGAATTGGAGCCTGGCCAGAAAGTGTGGGAGATGGAGCCTGGAGAGCTTAGTGCCCTCCAGGATCGCTGGACAGGCCCCTTTGAGGTGTTGGAGAAGAAGGGTAAGGCCACATACCTGGTGGACCTTAAGACCCCACGACAGCCCCTACGGGTGCTTCATGCCAACCGACTCAAACCCCACCATGAGAGGCCCGAGATCATCTTAATGATGGTGGCTGATGGGGGAGAGGAAGCGGAAAGCGAACCTCTCCCAGACTTGTTCTCGTCTCAAGAAAAGGATGGGTCAGTGGAGGCAGTGATTCTCTCTCCCACCCTAACTCCTGAACAGCGGGAAGACTGTCGCCAGATACTGGAGCAGTACTCTACGTTGTTCTCCCTTGTCCCGGGAAGGACTCACCTGTGTACCCATGATGTGGACACAGGGGACAGCCCACCAGTGAAGTCAAAGACCTACCAGCTGTCCGACAAGGTGAAGGCTAGCATCCATGGAGAGGTTGCCAAGATGCTAGAGCTAGGAGTTATAGAACCTTCCAGCAGCCCCTGGTCCAGTCCGGTGGTTCTAGTTCCAAAAGCCGCTCCACCGGGCACTACCCCAGAACTGAGGTTCTGTGTGGATTACCGGGGACTGAACTCAGTTACAAAAACTGATGCCCATCCGATCCCTAGGGCGGATGAGTTAATTGACCAGCTAGGAGCTGCCCAATACCTAAGTACCTTTGACCTCACTTCAGGGTACTGGCATATCTCCTTGACAGATGGAGCAAAGGAAAGGTCAGCCTTCTCCACGCCTGAGGGACACTTCCAATTTTGCGTGATGCCCTTTGGGCTCAAGAATGCCCCTGCCACTTTTCAGCGGCTGGCGAATCAGGTCCTCTCCGGGGTGGAGGGTTTCTCCGCTGCTTATCTGGATGACATTGCTGTCTTCAGTAGCAGTTGGGAGGACCATTTGCAACATTTGCAAGCAGTTCTCCAGGCCCTGAAACAAGCTGGATTGACAATCAAGGCCAGCAAATGTCAGATTGGGCAGGGGTCGGTTGTGTACCTTGGACACTTGGTGGGTAGGGGGACAGTGCAGCCCCTGCAGGCAAAGATTGAGGCAATCATGGCCTGGGAACCCCCCAAGACACAGACTGAGGTCCGAGCTTTCCTGGGCCTCACAGGCTACTACCGTCGCTTTGTGAAGGGGTATGGCACTATTGTAGCGCCCCTCAGAGAGTTCACCTCAAAGAAACAACCTCAACGGGTAGTTTGGACGGAGGCTTGTCAGCAAGCTTTTGAAAAACTGAAGCAGGCAATGTGTGCAGCACCGGTCCTGAGGGCCCCAGACTTCTCCAAGGAGTTCATTGTCCAGACAGATGCATCAGAACATGGCATTGGGGCAGTGTTATCGCAACTGAATGAAGAGGGCCTGGATCAGCCTGTGGATTTCCTATCCAGGAGACTGCTTCCCCTGGAACAAAAGTGGAGTGCAATTGAGAGGGAAGCTTTCACGGTGGTGTGGGCTCTGAAGAAGCTGCGGCCATACCTGTTTGGCTCGCACTTCCTGGTTCAGACTGACCACCGACCCCTTCGTTGGCTGATGCAGATGAAGGGGGAGAATCCCAAGCTGTTGAGATGGTCCATCTCCCTACAGGGAATGGTTTTCCATGTGGAACATCGGCCCGGAGTAGACCACGCCAATGCAGACGGTCTCTCTAGGTATTTCCGCCTTAGTGATGAGGACTCCCAAGGGGTTGGGTAGTTCTCCCCACTTTCAGCTGGGGGGGACGCGTGTTAGACCTGTCTGGCCTTTTGCGTAGTCCCGCCAATTTATTATTTATTTTGTCCCCTTTCTGCCCCTCATGCCTTTATTTATTTTTGTGTCCACTAGATTTTTATGGTGTTGGTCTGGGGGATAGGTGCTCTTTCGCCCTCATAGTTTTTCACCTCAGGCCTAGATGCCTTTCCTGACAGGAATTCCCTTGGAGTCACAAAATGGTGGCTACCAACTGCCACAACTGTCATACCTGGGACCTGTCCCATAGGATAGAGTAGGGCATTCCAGAACCTTCTGGTCCCTTCTGGACCTCTGAGGGTCAGCCTATATAAGGCGGAATGCTGGTCAGCCATTTTGTCTTGCCAGAGAGGAACAGCTAGAGTGAAGGCTGAGGTCTGGAAGGGGTAGGATCCTCATAGGGTGGACTGCTCTCCAAGGGTTGCCTCCTAACTGGGTTCACCACCCCCATTCCTGTTGACCTAACCAAGTTAGTCCCATCCTGCTGACCCTGGACAGAGAGTTGCCTCAAGACAGGTGAAGGTGTTAATCCCAGTGGACTGTGGAGCAGCAGAGATCCCTGCTGTGGGAACAGAACGAGGAGTCCCCCCTGCTCCTGCTCCTGTCCAGTATGGAGGGTTAGTGTGTTGCTGCCGAGACTAGAGGATTGGGGGCTCAAATGTGAGGGATTCCACCTCTAACCCCACCTCTCAAAGGTGCTGAGGCAGGCTCCTACCCTCGTGACACCGAAGCCCCTTACCTCCTGCAGCCTGTAATCAAACCCCCCCCCACTCGTGAGGAAGAGGAGTTGGATTTCAGGGTTCCTGATGGCTGCATAGTTCTCCCTGTTTCCGCCGTGAGCGGGACCCCTGGGGCGCCGATAGCGCTGTCGTGGCAGCGCCGCTGAAGGAAGGAGAAAAGGGGGCTGGTGGTGCAGTATCCGGCGCCACTGCGCATATTCCGTACCGATCTAGTGCTCCTTAACAGGAGGGGCCTAGGACCGAGCAGGCCCGCTGCGGAGCCACTACCCGCGGCAGGCGAGCAGAGCAGACTCTGTTCCCGGTCCGCTGACTTCCCGCGCATGCGCGATTGCGCCTACCCGGAGGAAACATCGTCGAGAGCCTGAGGTGAAAGCCTGAGAGGAGCGGCTCCGACGAGTAACTAGCACCGCGCCCAAGCGCCGTGAGTCACCAAGGAGGGCCCCTGCTTCCCTGAGGAGAGAGGGAGCGGGGAGGCCCGATTCTTCAGCGGGGAAGCGCACTTCAAGGGAAGGGGTGCGACTGGTGGCTAGACACTCGTGCAATTCCAACAAGTAAGCTGGGAAGCCTGAGGGGTGGCAGAGGAGGACTGGGCTGTCCTTCAACTTGACTGGCCGCATAAATAAGAAGTGGTGCAGCACTGGTTGATTTCCACCTATAACAGGGGGTAGAGGAGCTGCTAGATGACAATACCCTGTTAAGCCAACAAGTTCATATAATCCTCCTGTACTCTAGAGGGTTGGGGGGTGACAGAGGCCTAAACCAGTTAATTTGTATACCCTCACACAGCCTCTGGTGCATGGACCTATGTCAGCCTGTACTGAGAAAGGGTGGGGCTGCTTAAGAAATTGATATCCTGTGCTGGAGATTGCCAATCTGTTTCCTGGAGAGAGATTATCTGTGGGAAGTTGCAGTTAACTGACAAGGTCTTGATTTCAAAAGAAGATTTGGAAAGGGTTAATTGAAGTACAGTAAATTTGCACCTGATCTGTTGAAATATGTAGATGTTTACCTGCTATATGTGATAAAGTGATGAGGTTAAGAGTGCTGAAATGTATTGAACTGTAATCTCTGAAGACAAGAGAGCAAAGAATATTTTTATAAACAAGCTCGTATTTTTCCAAACATTGGTGTAGTGTCATTTTTGGGTGATATTGCATTGAATTACTGCTGGGTGGCTTGCAAACTTCACACATGTGCCTCTGTTGATTTTGCCTTACCCTAGGCCAGGCTACCCTAGGTGACCTGGCATCATTAGGTTCCAACAACCAACATCTGTTGGTAGTTGTTCAATGACAGTCCAGTGTAATTCGTTGACACAGTGTTGTGCCTCCAAAAAAAGTGTGTGGGAACTGTAACAGCTGCCATCTAACTAAAAAAAGTCAGACCCTCACTTTCATGAATGGTACAAAGTGGGAACAACGAGCGTTCACTAACTGCAACAGCAGGAACGTTGTTTACCTCATCACGTGCCCATGCAACATGGAGTACGTGGGCATGACAACACGAGCTGTGAAGACCAGAATAAACGAACATAAGAGCAACGTGAGGTGTAAGAAATCAACCACAAAAATGGCAGCACATTTTTTGGAGGCACAACACTGTGTCAACGAATTACACTGGACTGTCATTGAACAACTACCAACAGATGTTGGTCTATTTGAGAAGGATCAGAGGTGGGTCTTCCGTCTGGGCACGGACACCGCTGGACTCAATTAATCCATTCCATGGAGCCAGTTCTGATGACCTATGGGCTCACATCTCTTATTTTGGGCATTAGTAAAACCCTTCCTCAACCTAAAATCCAACCCCACCAATATATAACTTACCTATCCTACCCTCCCTGGACCCCTGCCAAATCCAACCCCACCAATATATAACTTACCTATCCTACCCTCCCTGGACCCCTGCCTTCACATGTTCGGTATAGGCGTTCCTTGGTATATTTCTGGATGAGGTTGCATTTTTACACAGCCTGCATTCGTAAAAATCCTTATTTATGAATGCACACCTCCTTTTTCACACCCTTAGGTGATTGTTCATTACTGCAAGCTTTTTTGAAAAAAGACCCCGAATTTAGCATTTTTCGCCGTTCCTGGGGTCTAGTATTAACCACCTTGGCCCCACCGCACTTGCGGGGGTAGCGAGTGCTTGTGCACGCATGCGCGCAACTAACTGGGACAACTACCCAGAGACACTTCCTTTACGCGCATGCTTATTAGAGTAGAAAACGCCCTTCACTCGCGCGCAATACCGGAACATCTACGAAGGACACACTCCTTCTTTGGGCAAAATCCGCCCTCAATCAATCTATTAAGCACTAATTAACCAACATCCAGGCAATATATAAGGGGGTAAGTCCGAACAACTCGACATAACGTCGGAGCCGCGTTGAGGGGAAGGCAGCCCACCAGGTCTAGCAGAATCCGTGAATTTGGTTCTTTGTCATACAGGACAGTGGTATCCACATTACCCGTGAGTATCAGCAACAACGATCCTGAACCGAGCCTTTTAACATCTTTTAGGTTGCTGTACTGAGCAGGAAGGAAGAACCCCCAATACCATGCATAGGCTCATGAGGCCAACTAGCCTTTGTCCATAAGTAAGCACTATCTATAAAACTTGTCTTTTTCCTCCTGAATTCCTACTTAGGAATTATTATGGCGATTTCATTCCTAAAAATGTGTGTGTCTTTGTCTTTGTGTATGTCCATGTCCTTTTTTTTCTCTACAGGGTTTTTGGACCTCATATGGTTGCATACTACCCTTCTTTATATTGAACAGGTCATTGTTCCTGATGACATCGACGTCCAATTGTGATGTTATGGTTTATCATGTTTTTTGTCTTTTACAGGTTCTGTTCTATTAACGCCAACTGGGCGCAACAGAATTTGTTCTTAGAAAGACTATTAGGTACATTTCACCTATTTTAATTTTTGTAGAGTTCACTTTTACATCTACATCTCATGTGAGTAAGGTGAGGATAGTCGTGCATATCCTCGTCCTGAAGAAGGAGTTTTTACAGTCCGAAACATGTTGACGCACTCTTGAGGTTGACGTTCCCTAATATGCAGTAAACAACCTCGCCCTGCACCCTTTTAATGATACCAGCCGAGGGCTTAATAAAATTTTTATTTTTACACCTACGAGCCAGGTATCTTTTAATCACCACTTTTCACCACCTCACCGCTCACACTTGTTTACCTCACACACACCAACACATAGTTCACTTTCAGTGCTCCTGCGTAGTCGCGAGTCGCAGCACGCCGCATCCCGTAGAGGGGTGCGAAGACCCCAATGATGAAGCATGACACCAAGGGGCCTGTTGGTGTGTGAGGGGTATTTAAAACAACACTGTGTGCTCCCCACCATTGTAGGGATCACTACCACTACCAGAGTGGATTCCACTTTGTTTATGTAAATTGCCAGGGGAGACCGAATCCACTTTCCCTCTCCCTTCCTCCTCTTGTTATTCTCTTAGCCAAATATATGGCCAAGTGGGACTACTAGAAAATCTTGGAATTCAAGAAGTGAGGGGGAGGCTCTTAAATGTAGTAGCAAGTCATTCCATACTTTAGGAACAAAGTAGGAGAAGGCTTGACTGCTGAATAGGGTTTTCCATATGCGTAGATGTGTGCAATTAGGAGTCTGGATGAGCGGCAGTACCTGGAAGGTTTGTGGAAGCAGATGTGATTGTTGAGGTACACTGAGCCATTGTTATTTTGTGCCCTGAAAGTGTGAATGATGAGTTTGAATTGTGTTCAATTTGGGTATGGAGAACCTGTGGAGCTCATTCAGGTGTGGTGTGATGTAGGTGCGGCGTAAGAGGTTGAGAGTGATTTTGGCCACCGACTACTGAATAATCTGCAGCCTTCAGTGAGTTTTTTGTTGATCCCGGCAAAGAGGACGTTTATGTTGTCCAGCTTGCTTGTGACTAGAGTTGCCATCACAGTTTCAGGGGTGTGTTTGGCAGCCATTTCAAAGTTTTCATTGCATCTTCAGGAACCATGAGGCAGTAACGGTCTTGACTTGGCGCATTTATGTCGAGTTTGCTGTTTATGATGATCCCAATGTTATTGGCATCAGGGCGGGTGTCAGTCCCAGCTCTGTCGGCCTCAAGCTGTAGTCCCTTGTTGAAGTGCTCTTCCAGGTTATAATTTTGGACTTTTGGTGTTCAGCTTCAGACAGATGGTCTTTATCCAGTTGGCAATTTCAGTCATGCAGGGATTGAACTTATCCTGGTACTGGGCATCTTGTCTGTGGGGGAGCAAATGAGCTGTGTGTCACTGGCATAGGACAGGCCATTGATGTTGTAAGAGCTGATGATGCTTGGTAGAGGAATCATGTATGCATTGAAGAGCGTCGGGTGCAGGGAAGAACCTTGTGTAATTCCGCAGATGAGGTCATAAGCGGATAAGGTGTATGATGCCAGACTAACTGACTGGGTCTTTACAGTCAGGAAGAAGCGGATCTATCGGAGTGCATGTCCTTGGACTCCAATGTCATGTTGGTGTTGAATGAGGATGGGGTGGGAGACTGTTAAACGGTCTAGAGTGGTCCAGGTGTTAAATTCGATATCAGTACCCTAATATAGGTCCAGGGAACATCGTACACTTTCCCTACATCAGCTTCCATCATTTCTTATGAACAAGTCTTATAAGAACATAACTCCAAATAAGGAAAGACTGCCTTGTATGGACATAACACCTTATAAGGTCTGCTTTCTTTAATGGACTAAACCTTTCACCTAGTTCATGAAAATGGTGGGTTCTGCCCGATCGATACTGCTAAGACGTCATCCTTAGCACATATGAATAATTAATGAGTACACTTTCCAGGAGGTACACTTCACCTCTCCCTTCGATGCACAAGGTTTAATCCCCAAACGTCATCCTCATACTGAACAATGGGTAATACACGCACATAGACTGTATAAATACAGTGCCTCTTACTATCAGTAAGCAGGAGGGACCCAAGACTTAAAGGTCGACACACTGACCAGAGACGCTGCGGCTCCGGTATGACATTGCTCCAGCTGACAGTGGTCTAACCATCCCTTGCGGGGTGTCCAACTCGAAACCAGGACGGAGTCCCACACTCTCACTATTCAGGTATGGAGGTGAACTAAATCCTAGCGGGATTCTTGCCTCTTAGATTCTAGGCTATTAGGCTCATTAGCTCTTTTGCACCTACTCACATGATAGGTACCCTTAGGTACGACTAGACAGGCATTTTAGGAGTACGCACTTTATTTTATAAATGCATTCTACATACATGTATAGGTTTGTGACCATTGCAAAATGGTAGAACAATACTATTTCTTCTTATTCACTGTTCTGATGACTCTATATCTCTGTTACTGTGTTACAGTCGTAACAGCGCACTTATTCTACATGAGAAGAACTACTGTACAATAAATTCTTATTGTAAACATGTTCACTGTTTCTTCTCTGTATCTCCCTGAGATTAAAAAACAAGCAAGCACAAGTGACTGGGTGAAAAATAATATATTGTTCCACGAGTCTGAGGTTATTATGTTCTAAAGTTGCACAAACTAATCTGTCTGATAAAATGAGATTCTAGTGGCACTGCGAGCTAGCTAATGCGAACCATAGGCTAATATATGCGGCGAGGGTGTACACAGAGTCAGTCTGCCACCAAACCCACAGTATATGTTATCCGTAATCGTCGTAGGTCCTGTATGACAGGATACTTTTTGGGACTACCCAACTTGGCACCCAACATGGTCTAATGGCACACAACGTGTCAAACATGGGTTGCCCAACCTGGTAAATAGATGGCGCACTTACTCAACTGTAGAATCTGAGTAGCTCAGTCGTGCTTATCCTCCAAGACAGGATAAGGGCTGCCATGTCTACTCCAACCACAGTCATGTGGATGTCATACATGGCTGGGATAAGGGCTGTTTCTGTGTGGTGATTGGGTCTAAAACCAGACTGATTGGTGTCTGAGATGCTTGTTGTTGAGGTTATTAGTGAGGCATTTGGCCGGGAAAGGTAGCAGGGTGATCGGCCTGTAGTTGATGAGCATTGAAAGGTCCATGGAGGGTTTCCTCAGCAATGGGAGGACAGTTGCATGTTTCCAAGCATCTGAGAAGGTCACAGAAGAGGTGGAGTCATTCAGAAAGGGTGTGAGCATGGTGCTGATGGGTTGCAATCCTCTGGATTAGGCATAATGGTTGCAGTGGTCTGATAGGGCCACTGAGTTGATGGGCTTCATGTGGCTGCAATTGTTTCTTGGATGATGACGGGCCATGTGGTGAATATTGGTTCTTTGGATAAGATAAGGAGGCATTTGGCAAGGCCTGTTGGATCTTGTTGCTAGTTGGAGTTGCTATAAATGTTGTGATTTTGTTGCTGAAGAATTTAGAGGGATTGTTGTAGAGGTTCTAAAACTAGGTGATTTAGTTGGAGGCAGCCACTGGTGTGGTGAAGTCCTTCATAATGGCGAAGGTATATGTGTTTCCGTTGGTGCTGCCATCAATGCAGTCCACCAGAGCATTGTGTTTGGTGGTCCAGATCATTTGGTGGTAGCGTCTCAAGGTGGATTTGAAAGTGCTCCTGTCTGCATTGTCCTGGCTCATTCTCTATTTGTGCTCCAGTTATTTGCAGTGGTGTTCCATCAGTCTGAGTTCCTCTGTGTACCAACTGGCCTGGGTCCTAGATTTTGTTGTATTGCTGTGTTTGAGGGGGCCCAGGAAGTCGGTGCATGAGGTGAGCCAATCTTTGAAATTCTCGATGGCTTTGGGGAGACTGTTGCTGTGTTCAGTTGGTGATGAGAGTGGTGTTCCAGTCCTTGACAGAAATCCTGCTCTAGGTTCTGCTGGCTGATCTGGCGGTATATATTCACTGAAAAAACAACAAAGGTTACAGAGATGTTATAGTTAGAGCCCGATTTCACTTGTACAAAACCATTGAAATTCAGCAGTGATAATTACCTGAGCTAACTATAACTTACGCCCCACAATGCGCTGCTTAAGACCTCGCATATTACATCACTCATGGCATGGTCAATGACATCACTGATGACATCTCAAATTACATCACTGCTTGTTTTTCTACACCTTGTTTTGCCTTTTTCGCATTCTGTTTTGCCTTTATCTGCTCTCCATTTTGCCTTTCCTGCTCTTTTTTCTGCCTTCTGTTTTGCCCTTTCTGCTCGATTTTCTGCCCTCCATTTAGCTTTTACTGCTTGTTTTCTGCCCTCTGTTTTGCCCTCTTTAGCACAGGGGAGGCCCTCAATTCCCTGAAATCCCAGCTGGCTCCCTGCCTCCTGCCGGAACCTGCATTACTGTTGCACAGAGGGAGTTGCTGGAAATTCAGCTTCCTGCATGCGAGAGCAATATTTTAATCTCTTTCCCTGCACAAATGTCTGCAGGCAGGGAAAGAGAGGAAAACTCCACTTACAGCTAGCGAGAGCGGTTTGACAGGTCCAGCCCACTGTAAGCAGAATGTTTACTTTTGCTTGGCTGGAGCTCTCAAAGCTCCTGCCAAGCAAAAGCAAACAGCTATGTCCCGGGACATAGCAGGAGCCTGACCTGCTGGGGGGGCAATTCCCAGGGCCAATAATGGCTCCAGGAGGGGGGCCATGTGGTACCTCTCCTTCTGGTCCCATAGGGGTGATGATCCCCGGTGCCATATGTAGCCTGGGAGGAGGACCACGTTGCCCCCTTCATTCCTTTTTAATAAGTATTTGGCCCTGGGAAGTTGGTGGGCCAGAGGGTCGGGGGGGTCTGCGGTCCCTCTTTTCTTTTTTAATTCATAGCCCCAGGGAAGGGGTTGTCCTCTGGGGGGGGGGGGGGGGTCCATGTGGCCCCCTGCAGTATTATTTCCGTACGCCCGTAAATGTGGTGGTCTCTGGTGCATAAATTATCCTATGCCCCCCTTCTTATTCATTAACCTCTGCATGTCCCCAGGATCTGGCCTATCCGGGGGCAATATTAAAAGCAAGTGCAGTAGTCACGGCGATGTTCTCAAATATTGAAAAACGCTATGAATTTTGAAAAAATGCTTTTTTTGCCCTGCTGGGGTCCCTCTGACATCCTAGCACAAGAGCTAGAGAGTCATGGTATTCCTACCCTGCACCCTTTTCTTTTTTTCTGCATTTATTTTTGGAACGCGGCTGAAGCCAAATCCCAAGATGGCTGCCCACACTTTCAGTTTGAAGTGTTGAAAGCCAATCAGAGTTCTGCATATCACTGCACAAGCTCGTCATTATTTGTGAAGTTGTTGCGGCCACAGATATACAAATTTGGATTTCCTTCAATTCTCACAAACTACTGAACAAATTTACACCAAATAACAAAAAGCGTAATCTGCGAAGCAAAGGCTACATTTCTGCCAAATTTGGTGTAATTCTGTCCAGTGAAGTGGGCTGCAGGCGTGTCTAAATAGTCTATGGGAATTAACATGGGAAATGCACTTTTTTTGACCCATCCCCTTTTTTTTAGGCTCCTGTTTGATGGATTGCCCCGAAACCTTCATGGACAACTAGATTTGTCAATTTTGGAAAAGGTGATGGACAGAGTTTCTGAATGATGCAGAATACTCCTACCCAGTCAAGAGATCAGGGCTTGATCCATCACTATTTTTTAGCTCACTGCACCATCCCAGCTTCAGAACCTGGCTATATGCAAATTAGTCTGTTCCTGTCCCAGTGCATGATGGGAGCAGGGCAAACCAAACTACCAAGCCAATTCTTATACTGGGAAGGAGACAAGCTACCGGGGACCGGTTTCTGGCATTTCAGCCTCGTCGGCCCGGCTTGCTTGAATCCTGATGGTGCAATGAGCTAGGGACTCACGTCTGAGTATACCCTCCCACACATAGTGTGGATAAAATCAATTTTGGAAAAGGTGATGGACAGAGTTTCTGAATGATGCAGAATACTCCTACCCAGTCAAGAGATCAGGGCTTGATCCATCACTATTTTTTAGCTCACTGCACCATCCCAGCTTCAGAACCTGGCTATATGCAAATTAGTCTGTTCCTGTCCCAGTGCATGATGGGAGCAGGGCAAACCAAACTACCAAGCCAATTCTTATACTGGGAAGGAGACAAGCTACCGGGGACCGGTTTCTGGCATTTCAGCCTCGTCGGCCCGGCTTGCTTGAATCCTGATGGTGCAATGAGCTAGGGACTCACGTCTGAGTATACCCTCCCACACATAGTGGCCGAGGAACAGTGTGGGAGGGACAGGAACAGACTAATTTGCATATAGCCAGGTTCTGAAGCTGGGATGGTGCAGTGAGCTAAAAAACGGTGATGGATCAAGCCCTGATCTCTTGACTGGGTAGGAGTATTCTGCATCATTCAGAAACTCTGTCCATCACCTTTTCCAAAATTGATTTTATCCACACTATGTGTGGGAGGGTATTCTCAGACGTGAGTCCCTAGCTCATTGCACCATCAGGATTCAAGCAAGCCGGGCCGACGAGGCTGAAATGCCAGAAACCGGTCCCCGGTAGCTTGTCTCCTTCCCAGTATAAGAACTGGCTTGTGTAGTTTGGTTTGCCCTGTTCCCATCATGCACTGGGACAGGAACAGACTAATTTGCATATAGCCAGGTTCTGAAGCTGGGATGGTGCAGTGAGCTAAAAAACGGTGATGGATCAAGCCCTGATCTCTTGACTGGGTAGGAGTATTCTGCATCATTCAGAAACTCTGTCCATCACCTTTTCCAAAATTGATTTTATCCACACTATGTGTGGGAGGGTATTCTCAGACGTGAGTCCCTAGCTCATTGCACCATCAGGATTCAAGCAAGCCGGGCCGACGAGGCTGAAATGCCAGAAACCGGTCCCCGGTAGCTTGTCTCCTTCCCAGTATAAGAATTGGCTTGTGTAGTTTGGTTTGCCCTGTTCCCATCATGCACTGGGACAGGAACAGACTAATTTGCATATAGCCAGGTTCTGAAGCTGGGATGGTGCAGTGAGCTAAAAAACGGTGATGGATCAAGCCCTGATCTCTTGACTGGGTAGGAGTATTCTGCATCATTCAGAAACTCTGTCCATCACCTTTTCCAAAATTGATTTTATCCACACTATGTGTGGGAGGGTATTCTCAGACGTGAGTCCCTAGCTCATTGCACCATCAGGATTCAAGCAAGCCGGGCCGACGAGGCTGAAATGCCAGAAACCGGTCCCCGGTAGCTTGTCTCCTTCCCAGTATAAGAATTGGCTTGTGTAGTTTGGTTTGCCCTGTTCCCATCATGCACTGGGACAGGAACAGACTAATTTGCATATAGCCAGGTTCTGAAGCTGGGATGGTGCAGTGAGCTAAAAAACGGTGATGGATCAAGCCCTGATCTCTTGACTGGGTAGGAGTATTCTGCATCATTCAGAAACTCTGTCCATCACCTTTTCCAAAATTGATTTTATCCACACTATGTGTGGGAGGGTATTCTCAGACGTGAGTCCCTAGCTCATTGCACCATCAGGATTCAAGCAAGCCGGGCCGACGAGGCTGAAATGCCAGAAACCGGTCCCCGGTAGCTTGTCTCCTTCCCAGTATAAGAATTGGCTTGTGTAGTTTGGTTTGCCCTGTTCCCATCATGCACTGGGACAGGAACAGACTAATTTGCATATAGCCAGGTTCTGAAGCTGGGATGGTGCAGTGAGCTAAAAAACGGTGATGGATCAAGCCCTGATCTCTTGACTGGGTAGGAGTATTCTGCATCATTCAGAAACTCTGTCCATCACCTTTTCCAAAATTGATTTTATCCACACTATGTGTGGGAGGGTATTCTCAGACGTGAGTCCCTAGCTCATTGCACCATCAGGATTCAAGCAAGCCGGGCCGACGAGGCTGAAATGCCAGAAACCGGTCCCCGGTAGCTTGTCTCCTTCCCAGTATAAGAATTGGCTTGTGTAGTTTGGTTTGCCCTGTTCCCATCATGCACTGGGACAGGAACAGACTAATTTGCATATAGCCAGGTTCTGAAGCTGGGATGGTGCAGTGAGCTAAAAAACGGTGATGGATCAAGCCCTGATCTCTTGACTGGGTAGGAGTATTCTGCATCATTCAGAAACTCTGTCCATCACCTTTTCCAAAATTGATTTTATCCACACTATGTGTGGGAGGGTATTCTCAGACGTGAGTCCCTAGCTCATTGCACCATCAGGATTCAAGCAAGCCGGGCCGACGAGGCTGAAATGCCAGAAACCGGTCCCCGGTAGCTTGTCTCCTTCCCAGTATAAGAATTGGCTTGTGTAGTTTGGTTTGCCCTGTTCCCATCATGCACTGGGACAGGAACAGACTAATTTGCATATAGCCAGGTTCTGAAGCTGGGATGGTGCAGTGAGCTAAAAAACGGTGATGGATCAAGCCCTGATCTCTTGACTGGGTAGGAGTATTCTGCATCATTCAGAAACTCTGTCCATCACCTTTTCCAAAATTAACTAGATTTGTCAAACAGCGCTAAAGATATAGTCAAAAAACACTTTTCCTATGAAGACATGGTCCAAACTATAACTACCTATTGGCCACCGCCAATAGGTAATATAAATATATATGTATGTGTGTGTGTATGTGTGTGTGTATGTGTATGTGTATATATATATATATATTCACAGAAAAAACCAAATGACAACTCAAATGACATCACTGATGACAACTCAAATGACATCACTGACAACATCACTGATGACATCAATCATGTGATAATACGATCAACTTCTTCAGACTCTAATATAACCTTAGATACACTCAGAGTAAACAGACACTCACAGACTGTCACTCATCCATGGAGTTACTCACACACCTAGTCAGTCATGCACTGAATCAATCACACCTC
This sequence comes from Lissotriton vulgaris, assembly GCF_964263255.1. Taxonomy (NCBI): domain Eukaryota; kingdom Metazoa; phylum Chordata; class Amphibia; order Caudata; family Salamandridae; genus Lissotriton; species Lissotriton vulgaris. The sequence goes on along the minus strand of NC_141689.1, from coordinate 1,061,578,221 downwards.
CATATCCTCAACTATACAGTTATACACACCTTACTTATTCAAACATATACTAACACATATTTACTCTTTTATACAATCCCTGATACAAGTTCACAATGATCCATACAGCCACTCACACATTCACTGGCTCTTATACACAGTAATTTATATATGTGAACTTTCACATGTACTGTGTTTTACATATGTACTTACTTTGACATGTAGCACTGAGATATCCATTCACTCACCAATACACTCGTACACAGTCAACCACCCATACAGCTGTTTCCACATGCAGTTTTGAACCCATAGATCTAGTAAATAAACTGTTCACACATGTATGCACAGTCACACACCTCCCAGCCACCCCCACACACACACTCACTCTTCCATACAAATACTTGGGCAACCAATCAATAACCCATACAGTTACTCATATAGCTACTGATCAACACATGCAGCAGTTCATAGAACAACAGATATAATGATGCACAAATTAAGATAGTTTAGTCACTAACCCATGCACTCAGTGAGACACATTTAATCACTCTCTCATACAGTCAGTCATGCACCTACTAAATCCTTCATCCAGACACTTATACATCCACTCATTCTTCAATATGTAAGACATATTTTAACTTTACAGAAACATACAGTCACTGGATGATGTCATCAGTGATGTCATCAGTGATGTCACTGACCATGTCATGAATGATGTAATATGTGACATCATCAGCAGTGGATTGCGGGTGCGCGATATATAGTTAGCGCATCTAACTATATATGCGAATTTCAATGGTTTTATGCGAGTAAAATAAGGTTTTGTAAATGCAAATCCCTAACTATATATGGCCTAAAACCTATGTTTTTTTCTGTGAATTTCAATGGTTTTTTAATACCAAATATCAAATGCTGTCAAATGTCAAGTACATGATAGGTAAAAACATTTTCGTGTTTATGCACGCTGATGTGCTTTGAACGCTGCCCCCCCCTCTTTTCTCTTAGCAGTACTCTCTCTTTGCAGATAGTGAAGGGTAGTTAACGCAGGCCTTTCCCCGTTGTAATCCGCCGTGCCTGCTCTCTCTCTATTTGATTGATTGCTATCCAAGCATTTACTGTTTTAGAATTGGTTCTCTTTGGTTCATTCTGTATTTACAAACAAGCACAGAGTCGCAATACTCTGTTTAGTCTTTGCAGATAGTGAAAAATAGTTTAAAAAAACAAAAGGAATCGAGCAAAATCAGTAGGCCACTAATGGGATCTGTTTTTGACCTCGCTAAAATAGAAACATTAAGAACAACCCCTCATGAGAAATACGAAACTAGTAAGATGAACTTAGCTCCACACCATGATGGCTGCAAGACAGCTCGACTCCGCCGCCCACCCCACCCCACCCAAAATAACGACAAACCCTATGCAAATATTATAAATATATACAACACACCAGCAAAGTAACAGGGTAAAACGTTTTATTAAATAACTATATACATGACAGCCTGCTGCAACATCGATCCAAATGCCTTTTGGTGACTCTTCCATTGTGAACATTGTCCCACAATCCGTTTGACCTGGAACGATTACACAAATAAAACATTTGTGAGTTTTAAATTTCCGGAGAAGTATAATTCACCAATAGTTTTCTCTGTAGATCTTTTTCCATTAACAATCCCAGTTCCATCACCCGCCCAGGATATCACTACTGTTAGTTGTCATTGTTGCTTCTGTTTTAATAAAAAATGTTTTAAGGTGTTTACTGTTTTTGTTGCGATGTATATATTTATAAGTTATTAAAGTGTTATAATCCTACTATTTTTTTTATCGATTATTGCTGTTTGAGATATTCCCTACAAACAGAGAAGAATAGAAATATTCTGTCTCCCTTTGCAGATAGTGAAGGATAGGTAATGCGGACTTTTGTCCCCCGTTGTAATCCGTCATGCCTGATTTAATGATTGGCTGGAAATTTATTGTTCAAGGAATAGTTCTTTCGAGGTACTCTCTGTTTGCAAATAACGTGGAATAGAAATATTCTGTCTAGTCTTTGCAAGTAGTGAAAGGTGGGTAATGCGGACCTTTGTCCCCCGTTGTAATCTGTCACTCCCCACTGATTGAGAAACTACTTCCACCCGAACCATTTATTAGAGGTACATCATCCGACTCAACCAGAGAGAACCCCTAATAAAGAAGACATATGTAAAATACGAAGTAATCCCTGTATCCTGTTAAACAGAAACTTTAGCATGAAACACACTTGAAAAGGAAAGGAAAGAAATCGAACAAAATCAGTAGGCCTCTGATGAGTTTTTGACTTCGCTAGAAATAAGAACCATGAAAATGGTGAAAGAAGCCAAGCTTGACGTTACGGCAGCCACAAGGTAGCTAGGCTCTGCCACCCCCCCACTGCTCCAAGCATGTCTGTCCCACCGCCCGCCACGCCCAATAACGGTAACATGAAATAAATACAAATCAGCAGATACCTACCCCCATTCCGGAAACTCCCGAAGTGCAACAGGTCCACGGTTACGCCCATCCGGAAGATGAGGCCTCGACACATGCAGGGCGGGGCCCGACTAGCCGCCATCAGCCGGAGAAGTCGTGGGATGGTCGGCCCGGAATGTACTGGTCTTCCCATTCTCTTCTGGCGCCCTGCAGGCCACGGGGGGGGGGGGGATGTCTTGCCTCTGTCTCCGACCCCCCCCCCCTCGTATCTCCTGGTCTGGCCTCGGCTTGATATGAACTCCCCGTTCGGGCCTGAAGCGGCGCCCTGCAGGCCACGGGGGGGGGGATGTCTTGCCTCTGCCTCTGACCCCCCCCCCTCTTATCGCCTGGTCCGGACATCACGGATATCAACGCCAGGTGTCGGCGTGGGGTGCGCTGGGAGGGAGAGGCGGCGCGAACGAGCCTCTCCCACCCCCCCCCCCCCAGGTGGGGGCCCCTCAGCGGCACCCCCAACGCTCCACTCACCCAACAAAAGGGTTCGTCCACTCTTGCGATACAGCGACGCTCCACTCGCCCAACAAAAGGGTTCGCCCACTCTTGCGATGCAGCGACGCTGCACTCACCCAACAAAAGGGTTCCTCCACTCTTGCGATGCAGCGACGCTGCACTCACCCGACAAAAGGTCTCGTCCACTATTGCGAGGCAATGATGCTCCGCTCACCCAGCGGGGGTCTCGTCCACTGTTGCGGTGCAACGGCGCTTCTGAGTTCAACTAGAAAATGAGTCCTGCATCCAGAAACGTTCTCCTCAACTTTGAAGATTCTATAAGAGCCACGGGGGCCCCCGACCCCCGATGGGGAATGACTGCCATGATCACCCACGGAACGACCACGACGTAGCCGCGGGACGTCGGCGCGCTCATGCCGGCGCCGGCCTCAGTCTTGAAATCACCAAAATCCTGCAAGACTACCAACTTGATCAGTTCCGGTGGGACACCAGTATGACCCGGTAGGAGAGATTTTTGCCTCCCACCCCTCTTTGACTGATGGTTCATGTCGCCAGTCCCCTCTACTACCCTTCAACGAAAACTTTTGGACTGCCGAAAGAGGTCCCGGTCCAACCACGAGTTGGTGGAGACATTTTGACTATACTTGGACCTGCCTGACCTCACCCAAAATGGCGCCGGTACAAATGAAACTCTCAACTCCTTGTTGTGCCCCGATTGCTCAGCCTTGATATCATGAGATATGTATGCAGTTTTTAGCACATGAATTGATATGGGATAAGACTGATTATATGTTCGGACAATGAATTGATCCGGGATGGGCATTGATTATACGTTCGAACAATGAATTGACATGGGACTTGTACTGATTACACATTCGGACAATGAATTGATATTAAGTTCTAATGCATCATTGATTACTGTATTTATTGAAGGTTAGAATTGTCGACACTTTTGGTACTTGCTCACAATGAATTATCGATATGATTTTGTTGCACTTGTCGCACTTTTTACTGATTATATGTTCGGACAATGAATTGATCCGGGATGGGTATTGAAGTTCGAACAATGAATTGACATGGGACAGGTACTGATTACACGTTCGGAAAATGAATTGATATTAAGTTCTAATGCATCATTGATCTCTCCGCATGAAATTAATTTTCCACATGCTACACAAGTCAATCTCATCTGCCCAAAGTTCTTTTGCAGATTTGGGACCGTTTCCCTTGCCTCTGACTCACTTATTGCTAAGTCATTGGTGGATGTTTTTGCCGGTCGGGGGTTATCCCCCAAATCTCGAAGTTGTGCTTTAGAATAATTAAGAGGGTGCCACCTCTCCATGTGCCGATGCATGGTATGATTACCATAGCGCTATTTTTTTCGGTCCCTCTCGAGAGTTTTTTTTTTTGCAGATGAGGCAGGTAACGAACCTGGCTTTAACTTTCTTTTCATGAGAAGGAAAAGAAAAAAATTGCCAGATAAAATTCACTTTCACATGGGACGTTCTTGGCATTTCTTTTAGTTTTTTTTTATGTACATGTTCATAAAACGATTACACAAATGAAACATTTGTGAGTTTTAAATTTCCAGAGAAGTATAATTTACCAATAGTTTTCTCTGTAGATGTTTTTCTATTAACAAACCCAGTTCCATCACCCGCCCAGGATATCACTACTGTTCCCCATGTCATAAACCATTGTTGCTTCTGTTTTAATAAAAAATGTTTTAAGGTGTTTACTGTTTTTGTTGCGATGTATATATTTTTAAGTTATTAAAGTGTTATTTTCCTTCTACTTTGTTGGAGTGCTATATATTTTTAATGTGACACATAATTGTGAAGACTTTGATGTACAAAACGGCATCCCTGGATCTTCCGCTTCAGGCTCGGACCCACACACCCTCACAGTGAGAATCCCCTCCCCAAGCACAATACAGGATGGTTATCAGATAGTAGGAACGCGTGTGGTGTGACGGATCTCATCGGGTGGGGGCCTTGATCTACTGTAACTCCTTTGAACAGGGGTGATTCTCTACAGCTGGAGCCATAAACTACATCGGCAGGGCTAAGTGATAGACTGAGACCGGCCTGCACAATCAGACACAGAGGAAGAGGAGTGTCAGAGAGTGCGGTAGTGAATAGGGTGAAAGGGAGGTGTCGGGCGTGCACGGGGTGTGATTCTCAGAGAAGAACAGCGCAGATGGGAGGAGGTTTCTGGCCCATGCATGAGAGAGAGAGCGGGGGTGACCAGGGCGTGGGGGAGATGCTTGCGAGGGTGGGGAGCCGTGCTGAGGATCGACGGCGTGCAGAGAGTGGGTCTGGTCAAGGCATCTAAAATGGGTGCCGTGCACGACAAAATTGTGGCATTGGAAAAAAGGCAAGATAGCGCAGACAATGTTTATCAATAAGGATTAATTTATAACAAAATATTTTATCGCAGTGACAAAATGGCGGTCAACAGTTCCTGATTTCCATCGAATCGAACGTTAACAGACGTCACGCAGCAAAAAAAAAAAAACGCTCACGCACAGCCGCTGGAAGACATGTATCAACATATATGAGCCTCCTCAGCCACCCTCAGAAAACATAAGGGGTCAGGATACGTCTCCCGTCCCCCCTTATACCCTGTAATTTAATTAAAACGAAACACAAAATGGCGAATTCCCGTTTCGCTACCAGTTTGCGGCCCAGTTCGCGGCCCGGGAAGCGCTTCTACCGTGAAAAATAAATTTTTTTTTTTTCCCCACGGGACCCTTTAATAACCCCAACATCATTCCTAAGGGGTCAAGAGGGGTCTACCTTGCCCCCTTTCATTAAATTCCCCCTTTGTTTTTCTCCTCCTCTTGTCTCTCGATCCTACCGAGAGACAAGATGGCGGCCGCTCCGGACTGTTTAGAATGTTGACAGACACCGGAGAGCAAATCAGCATCGCTTCGCAAAGCTCCGTGACGCGAAAAGTACGCGATCTGGAGCGCTATCTGAGACGCTGTCACAGATATATACATTTTTTAAAACGTTAATTTCTCAAAATCCACTGGAGCACATATATTGAGACCCAGCAAAGGCACATCGGGCTAACAGTCCCTACAATTTTGCCAAGTTTCGTGCAAATCCATTCAGCCGTTCGAGCTAAAAGTGAGGCCAAACGCCCTATGGAAATTAACATGGGAAAACGCGTTTTGGGACCCCCCTTTTTTCTCGGCCCCCCCTTGACGAAACCCCCCCAAATTTTCAAGGGCTGCTCAGAAACAAAATGTGCCATTTTCCTGAAAATTTCAGCCGATTCCGTCCACAAACACCAAAGTTATTAGACATAGAATTTTCAAAAGTTCCATAGAGAAATCGCCAGTAGGTAATATATTGGAGGTGGTAATGCAGAGTTTCAGCAAATATATATATATATATATATATATATATATATATATATATATATATATATATATATATATATATATATATATATATATATATATATATATATATATTTGCTGAAACTCTGCATTACCACCTCCAATCCCCCAGGACCGGTGAGGCAGGAGACAGACCACAAAGTTTCAGGTAACTGATTTTTAATTGCAGGTCCCAGTGGTACAACCAACCATGACGCGTTTCGGGCTATGCAGCCCTTGTTCACATGCAAGGAGTAGCTGGATTCAATGATATTTAAAGTGCAATTGGCCCCGCCTGCCTCCCGCCTCCTCAAAGGTCATGTGACCTACAAACACAAACAACAGACTAGATTTACCTGAGTTCAATGTCAGAAAATGTAGTCCTTTTCATATGTACATATTGCAAAAAATAAATAAGCAATTATGTAAAACAATTTGAAATTATTGCACATTAAATACTTGGCATAAATGCATGATGAACTGTAAGCACCATTTTGTAATTCTCTGGTCGCTTGGTCAAAGAAACAGAGTCAAACTTAAGCTTGGCAAAATAACTGGATAAATCCGTTATGTCACGAGACAGACCAACTATATTTGTTTACAAAAGGTGGCTGTGTTAATGATATCAACTTAGCCTCTGCCGCATGCGACAGAAGAACAGAGAGCTTGGTGTGCAAATGGGCAAAAAAGTCCTATAGTGTCGACAACCACAAGCTAGGACAACCCTGCCTAGTGTGCAAAGAGGCTTAGTATAAAGTGCATATATTCACATCTAAAAGATAATAATAAAATACATGATATACATCTTACTGATTAAAAAGAATGCACGTACAAAACGTTACCTGTATTAAAATAAGGACAAAGACATATTATTTGATCAAGGTAAGTAAAAAATGCTATTCTAAAAACAGTAATTCATCATGATTTTAAAAGTGAAAAATAAGTGCAGTGACCAAATATATGGTGATAAAACTAGATAATAAGTAGGGAGAAAAAAGATTGCCACAGATGTAAAGTGGCCGGAGGACAGAGACAAGGGGACGAAAAAAGGGGAGAATAGTAAAAACCAATAAATAGTCCTAGTAAAACTCTTCCTTCATATCCAAAAAAGCGGATGGGTAACAGGGTACCTGACTACCCATCTGAGCCTAGCTTCATCTTGATACAACTGGCTTGAGCACCAATGCTATCTGAGTCCCTTGCTGATATCTGGATGGGCGCTAATATAGTTGACAGGCAAAACTTCTTCAAAATACTGGGATGGGGACACACGCTTCAGAGTTATGTCCTAGCTATAGAAAGTTGTGGATATCTTCCATATTGTTAAGGCTGTTAGGCCACTTGCTATCAAACTCCAAGATGAAGCATGTCTCCAGCTGCCTCAGTAGCAGCTCCCTATTTCCTCCTCTGCGCGAGGGCGGAACTGATCCCACCACAAAATACGTGAGGCACACTAGATCTTTATTGTGCCTTGACGCAAAATGTCGTGCCACTAGATAGGCGGGATCATTATGTAGTATTGCCCTGAGGTGCTGTAGAATTCTGATGTGCACCTGGGCTTTAGTACTACCTATGTAGTGTAGTCCACAAGTGCACGTCAGAACGTAGACTGCGAAATCGGTTTTGCAATCATGGCTGCCCTTGATAAGAATATCTGTTCTGTCAAAGGGTGTACGGTAATGCGTTTTATTCACACCAAATTTGCACGCCCTACAGTGTGTACATTTGCGAAATCCAGACTTAGATTTCAACCACGTGCCCTTTTGTTTCAGCTCTGGGCTGCTGACATCCAGAGAAGCCCCATATTTCTGGCCCTGCTAAAAGTAACCATGGGCTTTCGGGGCAAGGTACAGTTGAGGATGTTGTCTGTAAGAACTATCGGCCAGTTTTTTGGATTATCTTTTTGATGGCGTTCTCTTCACTGCTGTAAGCAGTGATAAATCTAAGGCAAGTGTTGCTTTCCATGTCAGGACCAGCAAGGGAATCAATGATGTCAGCGTCTAAGCTTTGCTTCGTCAATAGACTGTCTCTACTTCTTAACCTTGCTTTAGCCAAAGCCTGGTTAAAGATTCGGTCTGAGTAGCCACATTCCTTAAGACGGGCCCTAAGGTCAATGATACAATCCTCAAAATCAGCTGGAGAACTGCAGATTCGTTTAATCCTTAGGATTTCTCCATAAGGGATGCTGCATATTGTATGCCTTGGGTGAAGACTAGAGGCATGTAGTGTAGTGTTGCCTGATGTGGGTTTGCGGTGTAAAGTTGATTCTAATCTATTGGCACACACATAGATTTTAACGTCCAAAAATTATATATATATATATATATATATATATATATATATATATATATATATATATATATATATATATATATATATATATATATATATATATATATATAAAGCTCCAGGGTTGCCCCTCAGTTTAAGAAGCATCCCAACTGCAGTGTTAGCATTACAGCATTTATTGGTACTGGCAAAGTCCATATGCCAATATCGTAGGGCCCGATTCACAGAATGAACTTAAGACTAAATCCTAAACTTACTACTATTTTGTATTCACAGAATGCACTTACTACTTTCGGGATTCACAGATTAAACTTACTACTTTCGGGATTCACAGAATGAACTTACTACTTTCGGTATTCACAGAATAGATTTAAGACTACTAACTTTACGTCCGCACTCGGGCCGTAAATTCCGGCCCGGAGGCGGAGTTTCCGGCTTGGGGGCGGAGCTTACGGCCCGGAGGCGGAGCTTGCGGCTTGGAGGCGGAGCTTCTGGCCCAGAGGTGGAGATTTCAGCCATGGCTAAATACCCACCTCCGAGCCGGAAGCTCCGCCTCCAAGCCGCAAGCTCCGCCTCCGGCCCGGAAGCTCCGCCTCCGGGCCGTAAGCTCCGGCCCCAAGCCGGAAACTCCGCCTCCGGGCCGGAATTTACGGCCCGAGTGCGGACGTAAAGTTAGTAGTCTTAAATCTATTCTGTGAATACCGAAAGTAGTAAGTTCATTCTGTGAATCCCAAAGTAGTAAGTTCACTTTGTAAATCCCGAAAGTAGTAAGTGCATTCTGTGAATACCAAATAGTACTAAGTTTAGGATTTAGTCTTAAGTTCATTCTGTGAATCGGGCCCTTAGATGTCAGCTGCTCTGACACGCCTGACGCATTTCGAAATTCTTTCTTCCTCAGAGGTGTGGCAAGGATTGTGTGAAGTTCTGGCTTATCCCCACATTTTGAACTCAATAATACGGCCCCAGATGGGCTGTCTCAATAGAACTGTGCCATGCATGCTGGGAATAGCAGTACCGCATTCAGTCCATAATGGCTGAACACTGTACTTCTGAAAATGACAAGCCTTGTATGGGCCCCAACATAGAGACTTTTTCCTCATCCATCACTGTGGTTCCACCTGCAGGCTCGACGATAATCTCACCGTGTGGCCCCCTTGATATAGGAGTGGTGCATTCTTTGCGGTAGGACGACTGCATGAATATCCAAAGCTCCAGGATAGCCCCTCAGTTTAAGAAGCACTCGAACCGCAGTGTTCGCATTACAGCAATTATTGGTACGGGCAAAGTCCATATCCTGATAGCTTTGATGTCAGCTGCTCTGACACGCATGCCGCGTTTCGAAATTCTTTCTTCCTCAGAGGCGTGGCGAGGATTGTGTGCAGTTCTGGCCAGGCGCGCAACACCCATTGGGCTCACGGGTCGTCAGCCCCCCGTCTTGTGTGTCAGCCCGGGCTGACACAGCTTTGCAGGCTGGCGACGATCTAATTGCAGCCGCCCCCGACTACTTAACAGGTTTTTAAAAGACCATTTACTTGTAAATTAGGTTTTTTTCTTGTCTTTTAACCCCTTCTTTCAGTCACTCTGTTTATGGTTTAAAGAATTAGCCCCCCCCCCCCCCCGAAATATTTTTCAGCCCCCCCCCCCCCAAACCCCCCTCCGAAATTTGGCTCTAGTTGCCCGCCTGGTTATGGCTTATCCCTGAATTTTGCACCCAGTAGCACGCCCCCAGATGGGCTGTCTCAATAGAACTGTGCCATGCATGCTGGTAATAGTAGACCCACATTCAGTCCATAATGGCTGCATACTGTAATTACTGCTGAAAATGACGATCCCTATATGGGCCTCAGCATAGAGACTTTTTCCTCATCCATCACTGTGGTTCCACATGCAGGCTCGACAATAATCTCACAATGTGGCACCCTTGATATAGGGGCGGTGCATTCTTTGCGGTAGGACGACCGCATGAATATCCAAAGCTCCAGGGGTGCCTCTCAGTTTAAGAAGCACTTGTACCGCAGTATTTGCATTACAGCATTTATTGGTACGGGCAAAGTCAATATGCCAATATCTTTGATGTCAGCTGCTCTGACATGCCTGACGCATTTTTAAATTCTTTCTTCCTCAGAGGCTTGGTGAGGATTGTGTGCAGTTCCGACTTAGCCCCGCATTTTTAACCCAATAGCATGCCCCCAGATGGGCTGTCTCAATAGAACTGTGTCGTGCATGCTGAGAATAGTAGTACCACATTCAGTCCATAATGGCTGCTGTAATTACTGATGAAAATGACAAGCCCTGTATGGGCCTCAGCATAGAGACTTTTTTCTGATCCATCACTGTGGTTCCACATGCAGGCTCGACGATAATGTGGAGAAGTGTGGCTCACTGGTTAGAGCAGGCAGACCCTGAAGCAGAGGTCAGACCCGGGACCAGGGTTCAATTCCCGACGCGGCAGGGTGTTGAGCTCAAATGTCCATGGACTCGATAATTCTCGCTTCGGTGCCTGACCTAATCATGGGTTCACACTCTGCAAGTCTGGGCATTAAGCTTGCTTAATCTCCACAACGGCCCCCCGCGGCGGGATGCCTGGCTTTCACCTTGGGGATGCCCTCGAGGGGCTATCTCACAGGGAAAACCCAGGACGGGTTCCCAAGGCAAGCGCGGAGATACCCCTTCGGGGGTCGATTCTGGCACTATATAAGAAATATAATAATAATAATAATAATAATAAACTCACCGTTGTGGCTACTTTGGAGCTGTCTTGGGGTTCCCATACATTCCTGGGGGTTAATGTTATGGTTCTAGAAATAAGGGTGGTTTTTCTAATAGATGTATCCAGAGCATTCATTGTGTAACCCCTAGCCAGTAATCGTTATTTGCTTTCAAGTTGGGCTAAGGCACATTGTGCTCCATGCTACAGATCCTTCTGATTCGCAGCATTTCCCCAAAGGGAATGCTGCAAATGAGGTGCTCTGAATGATGACTCGTTGCGTGGAGCATTGTGTTGCCAGCAGTCGGTTTACGATGTAAGGTTGTCTCTAGTTTACCCTGACTAATGTACATCTCCAAATCAAAGAAATTGACTGTCTCTCTACTGACATGTGATACAAAATGCAAGTTCAACTTATTGTCATTAAGCTGCTCAATGAATGTCAGGGCTTCCTTTTCATTACCCTTCCAAACAAGGACCAAATCATTAATGTATCGATACTACCTGATTACATTGTTGGCCATGACATGTGCAAATTTTGTGAGGAGGACCTGCTCCTCCCACAGTCCCATATGGAGAAAGGCATAAATAGGGAAGAAGCAAGCCCCCATCGCCACTCCTATCATTTGCTGAAAAACGTAGTTATTAAACAAGAAGAAGTTGTTGGTGAAGCACGTTAAATTCATGTTCAATTACAACTTATTGTGGCAAGCATGCAAATATATATATTTTAGAAATAGGGCGTATTATATGGTTGGGTTGTGCGACCTCACCCTGTAATACACTTATCAAAGCCTTTATGACCAGTAGGTTTGGTTTGTTAAGCCTTAATCTCAACCCTGGTTACCTGTGGATCTGACCATCAAGACTTACACAAAAGTAGAGTGGTGCAGAGTAGAGTGGTGCAGAGAGCAGTGGCATAGAATACAGTGGTACAGAGTAGAGTGGCGTAGAGTGCAATGATATAGAGTGGCATAGAGTAGAGTGTTGCACAGTATAGTGGCTTAGAGTGCAGCGGTGCAGAGAAGATTGGTGTAGTGTGCAGTGGCATAGAGTGCATTGGTTTTAAGTAAAGTGGCGTAGACTCCGTTGGCATAGAGTGCAGTGGTTAGAGTAGAGTGGCATAGAGTACAGTGCTGTAGAGTGGTGCAGAGTAGTGTTGAGTTGCATAGAGTGGAGTGGGACGCCGAAGATTGCAGTGGCATAGAGTGCAGTGTGGCAAAATAGAGTGGTACAGAGTGGAGTGGCACAGGGTGGAGGAGAGTGGCATTGAGTGCAGTTGAATAAAGTAGATTGTTTCAGAGAAGAGTGAAGTGCCATAGAGTGGTGCATGGTAGTGTGGAGTGGTGCAGGGTATAATACAGGGGCCAAGAGTGGCATAGAGTTCAGTGGCATGAGTAGAGTACCGTAGAGTTCAGTGCCGTAAAGTGCAGTGGTGTAAAGTAGATTAGAGTGGCATAGAGTGGTTTGGTATAGAGTGCATTGACATAGAGTGGAGTGTTATAGAGTTGAGTGGTGGAGAGTAGAGTGGAGTGGCCTACACTGGAATGGTGTAGATTGCAGTGGCGAAGAGTGGAGTGGTGCAGAGTAGATTAGAGTGTTGTAGACTGCATTAGCATTGAGTAGAGAGGTGTAGAGTAGAGAGGCGTAAAGCATAGAGTGCAGTGGAATTGAATGGAGTGGTGCAGAGTAGAGTACAGTGACGCAGAGTAGAGTGGTGTAGAGTGGAGTGGCATAGAGTGAAGTGGTTTAGAGTAGAATGCAGTGGAGGGGTATGCTGCAGAATATCGTGAAATGGCCCGAAGTGGGTATGCCTGGTGTCGTAGCACAGTGCCATTACATTCAAAACATTTTCATTTGAAATGACCATTAAATTTGCACAGCCATACATTTCTACTGATAAAACTATAAAGCACATAAACGAAAATGTGTGTAAATACCATCACTTAGTGTACTAATTTTTTTATTGTATAAAAATATGTGTTTATACTGCAAGGCAGAAGTACCAAAAAAGTTGCTTTTTCTGTGCTTTTCCTAATTTGGATATATTCTGAAATAGTTGCACAGTTCATTTGCAGACATTTAAATTGTATTGTGTGCTAGAAAAATATAACACCCTAAAGCCTTGTTCCCGCAAACCCCTAGTATTCAGCATAAATGTCACATAAATCGTCTTACCTTGAAGTCAGTGAAAGAAAAATAAACACCAGCTACCTCAGAAGACAGAGCCTGGTATTTGACCTCAGTCCCTGAGTGTACAGCAAATGTGACAAGATAAGTACAAGACTGAAAGGTCTGTTTACAGAATGGAAAGGGGCGACCACTCGGTCCCCCCGAACGTATGGCGGAGTGCCTCGATCCCCCCGGGAAGCCATTTTTGGGCGGGAGGCGCGTCTCGACTGGTATGCCCGAAGCGGCGTAGCCGGGGCGCGCCTTTTCCCGCCCTAGAGTGGGCTGGCCTAGACACCGACGTAGCCAGCCCCGCCCTAGGGGCAGGCAGGGGCGGGTTCTCGCCCGCCCTGAAGACGGATAAAAAGAGACGCAAGACCAGAAGACGTCCTCTTGTTCTTGTGCTCCGAAGCTGCACCTCCTCGCTACCCGTGAGCTCGGGACAGAACGAAGAGCTAATTTTGAGCGTTTTGATCTTTTTCTTTGTCTTCTAGATACTTCGTCGGAGAAATGCCAAAGAAAGTCGCAAAGAGAATGACGACCGACCAGATGGTGCGGGCCCTTTGCAAAGAAGTGTCCGACATAAAGAAACGGTTGGCGATACGGGACGGGGAGGAGGGTTCGGGCCCTGCGCCGGCTGGAGGGAGACCTAAGAGGCCGAGAAGGGTTCCAGCCGGTGGAGACGTCCCGGTCCCCTCTGTACCGCTCGAGGCGCCGACCCCAGTACCAATGGAGGGGAATCCAATCCCCGTTGTCGTCACCCCGACATCCAAAGAAGACATGCCCCCCGAGCTGGCAGCACAGCTAGCAGCTTGGTTGGGGGATAGTAGTGATGGCGCCACGGTTGCCGAGGCACAGGCGCTGATAAAAGGGCTTCGTGAGAAGAGAGATGCAGCTAAAGTGATTGCGCCGTTGGCGGGAATAGACAAGCCGCAAGCGGCCGAAGCTGCGTCCGGTGCAGGTAAGCGGCCATTGCCGATTGCAAGGGACGAGTCAGCACCCTCTCGTAGAGAGAGATTGGGACAACATGTGCCTTTAGCTATAAAAGAAAAGATCTGGGCTGGGGAGTACGTGAATATTTTCTCCTTGCTTGTTGATCATTATGAGGTGGAGCATGTTAAAAGTCAGAAGGACCTAATGCATCCGAGTGTTTGGCGCGCAAAAATGGCCGCCTTTAAGGTAAATGAGAATATTGGCAACTGGGGCAATGCGTGGGGTATTTTTACATCGATTTTGGGGGAACGTAGGCCCGAGTTGCTTTCTGAATTTCCCATTTATCAATCACGAATTATGGGTTACTCGACAGCGTATCAAGGTAACCATTGGTTTTGTTATGACAATCTGTTCAGGAAAGAAAAGGAACATAACAAGGGTTTGACTTGGGATTGTTACGATTCTGTAACATGGGATAAAATGAAAGAATCAGGAATGTTAAAGATGCCATTGGTTGGGAGCAATGTTGTAGATTACTCCCGCCAAAATGTGGGGACGCCCTTTCGACCAAGTACGAGCACCGACGATCAGTCGAGGCCCGCAGGCAATACAGGGAGGAAGGGTTTCTGCTTTAATTTCAACAAAGGGAAATGTACCAGACCTCCGGGATCGTGTAAATTCAAACATGAGTGTAGTACGTGTGGGTCGTCCCATCCTGAGTCATCGTGCAGAGCCAGAACGGGTGAGAATGGGGGTAAGGGAGGCGCCAAACAGGTCTAAACTAGTCCGAGGGGCGCCTTTACCAACCCCGATTGATACCTTGGCAATGATTCCCTGGCTCAGTGAATACCCGGATCGTACTTCTGCTGGGGTGCTGCGGAACGGTTTTTCACATGGTTTCCGCATCCCGGTAGGGGACTTTCAGGGTGTAGGGATTTGCAAAAACCAACTTTCTGTTTTACAACATACATCTGTGGTGCAAGAAAAAATTCAGAAAGAGGTTAGCCGGGGACGGGTCGCTGGCCCGTTTAGTGTACTCCCGGTACCGGATTTTGTTTGTTCTCCGTTAGGGGTGGTCCCCAAGAAGGACCCAGGTGAGTTTCGTTTGATCCATAATTTGTCTGCTCCACACGGCCTTTCGGTGAACGACGCAATTGATCCAGAAGTTTGTTCGGTGCGATACGCATCGTTTGATGAGGCAGTAGCCATCTTGAATCGCCTGGGGCCCGGGACGTTGATGGCGAAATCAGATATCGAGTCAGCGTTCCGGTTGCTCCCGGTACACCCAGACGATCAGCGTCTTTTGGGATTCAGGTTCCAGGGGTCAATTTACATGGATAGGTGTATGCCAATGGGATGCTCTATATCATGTGCTTATTTTGAGCAATTCAGTACTTTCCTGCAATGGGTGTTCACGAAGAAAACGGGTTTCCGAAATGTAATGCACTACCTTGACGACTTTTTGTTCCTTGGTCCCGCCGGAAATCCCGAATGTGCTCAGGCCTTAGCTGAATTCTGTGTGTTGATGGGTCATTTTGGCGTGCCATTGGCACCGGGTAAAACTATGGGTCCCACGACTTGCCTCGAGTTTTTGGGGATCGAGTTGGACTCAAGGGAGGGGTGTTTCCGTTTACCAGCTAGCAAAGTGTTAAAATTCAGGGCAGCCCTCCAAGTATGTTTGAATGCATCTAAGGTTACACTGCATCAGTTGCAACAATTAGTGGGAAAGTTGAACTTTGCCTTGAGGGTGATCCCAATGGCTCGCCCTTTTTCCCGCTCAATTGCCCAAGCGATGGTTGGCCTAAAGGAGGGTCATCATCGCACGAGGTTATCGGCTGAGGTCCGCCAGGACATGCGGATTTGGTTAGCATTTTTGGCGGACTTCAATGGCCGAGTCGTCTGGAACAAGCCAGCCGTGTCCTCAGAAGAGCTTGGGCTATGGACAGATTCAGCAGGAAGCATAGGCTTTGGCGCCATCTTCGGCACAAAGTGGTCTGCTCAAAGGTGGCCCCTATGGTGGCACGAGAAGGGGCTAACGAGTAATATTGCTTTCCTTGAACTATTTCCCATTCTGGTGGCCCTGAGAACCTGGCCGGAAGGGTTCAGAGATCATTCTGTCGTGTTCTGGTCCGACAATATGACCGTGGTAGAATGCATCAATAGTCAGGCAGCCCATTGTAAATTGATCTTGAGGCTGCTCAAAGAAATTGTCCTACTGTGTATGCAACTGAACGTGGTATTCAGAGCAAAACATGTCCCAGGGGTGATGAATCAGGCTGCTGATGCACTGTCTCGTTTTCACATGCAGGCTTTCTCGGGTTTCCTTCCTTCAGCGGACCCGGAGCCGGCACCCTTCCCCGAAGCTCTCTGGTCTCTCGGTGCCCCGAACTTCGTCACCTCGTGGGAGAGAGTCTAGCACCCAGGACAAGGAAGGCATATGAAGGGGCGTTCCAGGCCTATTTAGCCTTTTTGGGGCCAGAGAGAGGGGGACTTTGGGGTCAGGAAGAGTGGGTTGTACTTTTTCTGATGTCCTTACGTAGGGCTGGGAAATCGGTGGCTACGGCCCAAAGGCATCGTGCCGCCATTTCTTTTGTTGCCAGGGCCCATGGCATCCTGGACCCAACAGCGTCTTTTACAGTACAGAAAGCGCTGCGTGGGTGGCAACGCCTAGAGGGTCGCAGAGTAGACGTAAGACGACCGATAGGTTTAGACAGGTTGTCCCAGTTACTGGCCACACTCCCTAACACATGCTCGTCCCCTTTCGAGACCTGTTTGTTCCGGACTGCATTTACGCTGGCATTTCACGGGGCTATGAGAGTTAGTGAGCTAGTTGCAAGGAACAAACAGGATGTGACGGGGGGCTTGTGCAGGGAACATGTTCAGATCAGGGGTGATGCGATGATTGTCTCCTTTCTCAGGTCCAAGACTGACCAAGATGGGAGAGGGGACTGCACGATCATTCGCAGGAACCCCGAGTCATCCATGTGTCCGGTACAGTGCTTAGAAGATTACCTAGCACGAAGGGTGGCATCATGGGGGGGGACATTGTTGAGGCATGCAGACGCCACCCCGCTGACGAGGTTTCAGTTTCAGCGGGTGCTTGCAATGGCCATTGCCGCAGCGGGCTTGGACCCGGGCGAATTTGGGACCCATTCCTTTCGAATAGGGGCTGCCACTGAGGCTACAGCCAGGGGTCTTAATGTAGAACAAGTGAAACGTGTGGGGCGCTGGTCCTCCAATTGTTATAAGAGGTACGTGCGATTGCACATGTTGTGAAGCTGTAATCATGTACTCACGCTTCTTGTCCTTTGTTTGTTTTCAGTTGCGCAAGCCTACGCGGCAGGGCGGACTGTGCAGTCGACCCAACACCAGGCCAGCGGTCGCACGTCACCGTCTGTGAGGAAGGAGGTGTGGGTCGTGGGCCACTCATACGTGAGACGGGCCGCAGACGTATTCAAAGCAGGTGACATGATTCACGTACCTGGGGAATACGGGTTCAGAGTGTCCTTCTACGGAAGGGGCGGTCTCTGTATTGACCAGTTTCAGGAATTTTTTGAGGGTTTGTTAGAGCGGATGAGGTCACCGCCGTCCATAGTCATAGTGCATTTGGGGGGTAATGATATGGTCACCACCGGTAGACGACTTCTCCTGGAGGCTATGCTTTCCACGGTAAGTTGGTTAGCGAGGAGAGTTCCGGGGTGCATAATTGCGTGGTCTCATGTGATCCCACGAAAAGTGTGGCGGGGGGCTATCTCGATCCCTGCTTTGAATCATTCTGTTAGAAAATTGAATAACAAAGTGAGTAGGTTGTTCCGTTCCAAGACATTGCATTCGATCTCGCATAGTTGTATTAATGATGACAGTATGTATCTGGGGGATGGTGTGCATTTGTCGAGGGTGGGGAATGAGTTACTCATAGGTGACTTCCTAGCTTGGTTAAAATCGTTAAAACATGACCTTTAGGTAGGAGTTTTGTGGGGGGTCCGGATAGCCGGTCAACTATCCGGACCTGTGGCGGTAAGGTCATGATCGGTGAGCACTAATTGGTAGATCCCTATGAGTGGGCGTCACCCAACACGGATGGGAGCGCTCGGGAGAGGTGGCCATTGGCCCCTCAATGGGGAGGCGGTCCCGTCTAAGGGCGGGTCGCCGGAAGTAAAGGAAAGGCGGTCAAGGCCCCTTCCTTTGTAGGAGGGGTTACAGCCCCCTCCTGGGGGAATTTCCCGGGGCCAGTGTCATCTGCGACGGCAGATGCGGTAAGTTGTGTGGGGTGGGGGGAGGTCCACGATACCTTCTAGATACCACACACAAGTCTTCGAACGACCTTTAAATGGCGTCGAGTCTTAAGTGCCCCCGTCAAGTCAAGGGAAATTGTTAGTAGTTGCACTTGAGGTAAGCCTCTGTGCTGTCGCCCCTCCCAAGTGGGAGGGGTAAGTCTGGTTAGGGATCTTGACACCGGTTATGACCTTGCCGTTGGCCCTTAAACGTTAGGATGTACAATTTCAGTGTTTCTAGAGAATGTTTTTGTAGGATGCTAGTTCGGCTAGGAGAACCTCTGTATTAGAGAATATGTTAAGGTTAGCCAAACATCGCAATGTGATAATGAAATTGTACATAACATGAAACGTTTAATGTTTTAATTTTTTGTTTTAATAAATACGGCCGGGAGGGTCACTCCCTCCCACATCCAAAAACTTTAAGAACTGTTTCCGGTTTCCCTCCTTTTGGGGATTGTGTTGAGAGGGGGTGGCGGGTATCTCAGCCATATGGAAAGGGGCGACCACTCGGTCCCCCCGAACGTATGGCGGAGTGCCTCGATCCCCCCGGGAAGCCATTTTTGGGCGGGAGGCGCGTCTCGACTGGTATGCCCGAAGCGGCGTAGCCGGGGCGCGCCTTTTCCCGCCCTAGAGTGGGCTGGCCTAGACACCGACGTAGCCAGCCCCGCCCTAGGGGCAGGCAGGGGCGGGTTCTCGCCCGCCCTGAAGACGGATAAAAAGAGACGCAAGACCAGAAGACGTCCTCTTGTTCTTGTGCTCCGAAGCTGCACCTCCTCGCTACCCGTGAGCTCGGGACAGAACGAAGAGCTAATTTTGACCCACCCACCAGCCCCTGAGGACAGCAAGTCGTTGTGCAATAAAGTGAATTTTTATAAGTATGTTTTACGTTTCGTTTACAGGCTGTGAAAGTATCAGTTTGTTGTTGATCATAATAAAGTATGGTGAATGTCGTGTAAGTTGTTACGATTAAAATGATTTGATGTAGTGTTGCATTTTAAGCATGTTCTTTTGGTCGTAGCGACCAATGTTTTCTTAGGTTTGAGTAGGAATTGTCGTATTTAATTTTGGTAGGCGGTAAGGTCATGATCGGTGAGCACTAATTGGTAGATCCCTATGAGTGGGCGTCACCCAACACGGATGGGAGCGCTCGGGAGAGGTGGCCATTGGCCCCTCAATGGGGAGGCGGTCCCGTCTAAGGGCGGGTCGCCGGAAGTAAAGGAAAGGCGGTCAAGGCCCCTTCCTTTGTAGGAGGGGTTACAGCCCCCTCCTGGGGGAATTTCCCGGGGCCAGTGTCATCTGCGACGGCAGATGCGGTAAGTTGTGTGGGGTGGGGGGAGGTCCACGATACCTTCTAGATACCACACACAAGTCTTCGAACGACCTTTAAATGGCGTCGAGTCTTAAGTGCCCCCGTCAAGTCAAGGGAAATTGTTAGTAGTTGCACTTGAGGTAAGCCTCTGTGCTGTCGCCCCTCCCAAGTGGGAGGGGTAAGTCTGGTTAGGGATCTTGACACCGGTTATGACCTTGCCGTTGGCCCTTAAACGTTAGGATGTACAATTTCAGTGTTTCTAGAGAATGTTTTTGTAGGATGCTAGTTCGGCTAGGAGAACCTCTGTATTAGAGAATATGTTAAGGTTAGCCAAACATCGCAATGTGATAATGAAATTGTACATAACATGAAACGTTTAATGTTTTAATTTTTTGTTTTAATAAATACGGCCGGGAGGGTCACTCCCTCCCACATCCAAAAACTTTAAGAACTGTTTCCGGTTTCCCTCCTTTTGGGGATTGTGTTGAGAGGGGGTGGCGGGTATCTCAGCCATATGGAACACTGGTGGAAAAATACGAGTGGCCCTTGTAAACAGGCTATGCTCCAGGGAAGGGACGGACTCATGCTGGACAGCCTAAAACAAATAAAAGCAGCAAAGATATAGCAAGCAACTGGCGAAATATGTACCTACCCAGGGAAGCTTACCCAAATGCTCCCAATATGTCTTTACAAGGCTCTACCTAAAAAGGAACCTATGGCAGTGCGGGAAATTGGTACCTCTATACCGCTCTGTGACATATACGGGATTGATTCTCACTAGATGCCAGTGGCAGGCCTGGACTGACCATAGCGGGCACCGGGCAATCCCCCGGTGCACCGCACGGGTGGGGGCCGTTTTTGTTACAGGGCCGTTTTTCCAGGATAGCTGCAAAATCGGCCCTGTAACAAAATCGGCCAAAAACCGGCCCCGGCAAAGAGCTCGGCGGCACCTCCACCTCATTTCCTTTCTGTGTGTGCCATTTGTGCAGAACATTGTATTTGAGATGCTTTGTCTTTCATGGTAATAAATTATCATTTCTTTTTCCAGCTATCAAAACGTGGCAGCCAGATAACTAAGTTGCAAAGCCAAATTGAAAAAGGAGAGGCTATCCGACAGAGTCTTGAATATGACTTGGCAGTTTCTAGAAAGGACGCCGTTGTTGAAAGATCTGTTTTAGAGGACATACTTGTGAATGCAAAAACAGAACAGGAAATTCTTAAAGGTGAATAAGTAATGTTATCTTTACTATTTACCTATTGAATGGCGGTGTTAAGTTTTGTGCCGTGTATGTTAGTTTGGGAACTCCCATTAGACATTTTAAAATACTATAGCTGTGAAAGATAAGTTGGGAATAATGGCACTATTTAATATGTAAATTTGGAAAAGTACAATCCCTTGGCTACTCATTTAGCATGTTGTTCGCACTCCAGGCTTAGACAGTTTGTGCCATTTGTCTTATGTTCTTGTTATTTATGCCAATGTAATCAGGGCACAACTCCTAAAAAATTAAGTGGGGGGACTGACCTGGTTAAGCAGTATTCAAGTAACATCACGGCGCGTGACATCACACATGAAATCACAGAAATGAACATCACAGGAAGTGGCATCACAAGCCATAACTTTACAGGAAGTGGCATCACAGGAAGTGGCATCACAAGAAGTGACATCAGATCTTAAGAGATATGTTTAGCAGGTCTATCATGAGTACATTTGAGTGCATTATCAGTACAAATAGAAATCCTCCTGTTTTAGGATGAAAACTCACACTTTTGTAAGCTACACATGAAACAATGTTGCCTTTTGTCAGCGTAAAACTTCCTTTACCCAATGATTGAACAAACTAACTCCACCGCCAGCCTACTCAACCAGGCATAATATTGCATATGCTGTACATTTCCATGCAGATGTGATTGCTTTAGCTGCCTGTGCTCTCCAATGGTGAGACTACTCTCCAATGCGAAGTATGCCTACTCAGCCTTACCCACCTGCACTCTACTAGGACATTGGGGCTCATTATTCATCAACAGGCCTTGACCCAAAGCAAGTTAAAAAGACGGAAAGGGAAGAAAGGAGAAAGAGACATAAGAAACCAATGGTCAAGTCAGAAAAGGGGATGAAAGCAGAACCTGCAAGAATAAGCAACTTTAGAGTAGTGAAAGAAAATTGTTATAGCAACCTTGGCATTCAGCAATAAGACCCGAAGAAAAAGTTTGGGGCTCGGTTTTCATGTTTTTGCAAATTACACACTACTCCCCAAAATGTCACCTCCACATTTAGCAGCAGACATCTCTCATGTTATTACTGTTGGCATCACTATATTCAACTTGCCCCCCCCCCCCCCCCCCCAAGAGCCTTGAGACCCTCACAGGTGAGTAGCACGCTTAAAATGTCCTTGATTGATTGAAACCACCCTCACATTAACCAGCATATCCTGACAGACTGCCCACACCAAGAATGGACCATGAATTTCAAAGTAAGAGGTATCAACTCCACATCAAAATATGATTAGCGAGGGTCTGCTATGATTTGCGAAGGGCTGCACCTGGAGCATGCCCCGGAAGGGAGGCAATTGAGTGTCCTCCTAAATACTTATGGTTTAACACACATTATGGATTTCTTTGCCAAATACCCTGATTCTTCGGTGCCTCTGACATATAAAGGCAGGGGATGTGCAGCATTCATTGATTTTTTTTTGTTTCCTCTTCTTTGAGGCGGTTTATATCTTCCTTTAACATTAACCACAAAGCCTTTTCAGTGATCACAACCATTTGACATTGGTGTTCGCAGTGCGAGGAATCCCGGCTATCTCACGCAGGATAAATGGGGGTACGATTTCTGTAATCGATCAAGGGAGGTGTTTAAGGTGGTCACAGCTGGACGTCACTACTTTTAACAAATCTTTATTTAGAATAAGCCAGCAAGATTTTCTAACATGTTTAGACCTGCAAGCCCCTGGTCAAGAAACTATCCAAGCATTTACTGCAATTGCACAATCAGTCGCTGGTTTGTTAACAGGCCCATTAGCCACCTCTCGTGCTGAACTCCCAAAATGGTTTGAGAGCGAGTGCTCCTGGGTTTTTTGGCAACTCAAGAGTGCTCTGGAACAGACCCCACGCGACAGCTCTTGGGTGGCAACTTGCCGTAGTAACTATAAGCGGACCTCAAGGGTCAAAAGCTTTTTTGTAACAACATAGGCGTATGGGCCCCAGCTCTCACCAGGGTTTTAAATGCTGCAGTAAAAACAGTAATGCCTCACTCCTGGTATATTGCCACTATTGTCCTGTACTTCAAGAAAGGTGAAGGAGACAACCCCCATTGTTATCGCCCCATATCTCTTTTCACAGTGAAAGTCCTTGATCGGGTGCTATTAAATAGGCTCTCCGATTGGGCAGATGGCAATCGAATAATCTTGGAGATGCAATACGGTTTCGCATAGGAAAATCAACCACAGACCAGTGCCTTCATCTTTACTTAATATTTGAGAAATACACAATAGTTAAACCTGGAGAGCTCTTTTTGGGCTTTATGGACCTCACATCGGCTTTCGACCGGGTTACCGTAGCAAACTGTGGAATTTGCTGGGCGACCTTGGGGTTGACCCAGTTATCACAAATGTTTTAATGACCCTACATTATAACACTACTGCCGCAGTCAGATATACTCAGCAAGAACACCAAGGGGGATGCTAAAGTTATATAACTCCTTTTGTGTCCCTAAGGTCCCATATGGAAGTGAGGTATGGGGGTACACAGTGACCAATAAACTACAATCTGAAGAAAATAATTTTTTGAAGGCACATTATGACAGTTCTCCTGGGCACCCCCCTCATACTCAGTACATGATGAATTAGGTACTAAGGGCCAGATGTAGGTGGCTATTTACCGACCGGTAAATAGGTTTTGGGATGTTGGGGTCCTATTTTACCGAATCGGTAAAATACCGAATCGGTATTTTTACCAATTCGGTAACTGGCAGATGTAGGTGGGACTCTTCTGAGTCCCAAAGGCCTTACAGATTCGGTATTTTACCACCCAATCCAATTGGGTGGTAAAATACCGAATCCAGGTGTGCATGCACATTTGTGCATGCACACCTATGCCATGTGACAGACAGACATGCCCTTAGGGCATGTCTGTGTGCCACATGGCACACATGCCTGTATTTGGGGTGCTAGAGGGTGTCAAAGTGACACCCCCTGCACCCTTGCTTCAAGGCCCATAGGAATCAATGGACATTACCGAATCAGTATTTACCGATTCGGCAAATACCGATTTTTACAGATTCGGTAATTCAATTACCGAATTTACCTAAATCTCCCGCCTTCAATTTTACCGATTCATAAATGCGAATCGGTAAAATTCGGTATTTATGAGTCCGTAAAATATACTTACCTACATCTGGCCCAAAGTACTTAATGGACTCAGTGGCTGTTTAACCCCTGCTATGTTGGGCGAAGATGTGGTCCAGTGAGGAGGCAAGCTTCAGCCAAGCAGTTATTCAGGACTGCCTCTCACTTGACCATGCATTAAAAATTCCCTGGTTAAGATACATCAGAGAAACCTTTAGCGCCCTAGGCAGAGCAGATATGTTTTCTATACACAATAACGTTAAACCGCAAGAATAACATCAAAGATTTGTTTTTTAAATACGCCACGGCCCACCGGGAGGAAAAGGAACTTAGGATACTCCTGGTTAGAGCACACGTCCTAGTAAAGTCCGTACAGGGCATGGAGGCTTATTAAACATTTTAACAAGCGCACACAATAGATTTTTAATCACTAGTTTTAGACTGAACCAACTCCACCATTTACTGGCTTCCCCTTCTGGTTTTATCCCATATTTAGAAGATTGGGTTCCTGTGGCTGCGACATTAGGTCTCCACAGGATTCCCTTAACTTTGTTTTTCTCTGTAAATATTTTACGTACCCTAGACAAGTGTTCATCAAAGGACTTTTAAAAGATCTGAGTTTTAGACATGCCTGTGTAGCTCTATTGTGCTTACAACTTCTGCCTAACATTCGCACACTCTTTTGTGTTATCGATTTTCTAAGACCAGCCTCGCTCTAATCTCATTCGCCAAGAATTAAAGACAAAGCTTTGACCTTGATGTGAAGTAGGGGAAATATAGAGATGTCCATTAGGTGGCTGAATTACACAAAGTGAATCCAGAAAACCTGCGTACTGCCCATGACCTCCTTATGCCAGATGGGGGCCGCGATGATGATTGAGGGGTGTTACCCTGGTCAATTGCTCCATGGAGAAGAAGGCTGTCACCCTGCACAATGCTGTGACCTGAAGGGTCTGTTTTCCTGTGTGTATTGTCACAAACCCTGAATGCCAGGAGGCGGCAATGGTGAAGTGAGAGGGCATTTGCCTTGTAGCAGCGTGCAGATGTGAAGGAGAAGCAGGTCATTTCCTGCAGAGGAAGAGCAACAATTCACTTGCCCAACAATCCAGGAGTACCAAAGACCTGCTACCGGATTCAGGAAGGCTTACCACGTAGGTGGAGGAGTGGGGGGGGCCACCTGTCACCTCCAAACCTCCACTCCAGCAAGAACGGGTAAGATGGAATACTGGGAAGCCAATACTGGGCTTGCTCTGACTGGCACAGAGGCACTTTGACTTTCTCCAAGCCATCATGGAACTTCAAAGACTTGAACTCATTTGCGGGGCTTAGCTGGAAAGTCACCTCACATAAATAGGGAATAACCTTGATCTTTTTACAGGGAAGTGCAACTCAAAAGCGGATCCAAGGACAGCTAGTGCGCCTGCCTTATGAAGACTGTGTATATTATTTGTACACAAAATACATGGGTGTATGTATGAGAGCGTCAATGCACCCCCCATGTAATGCCTACCTGATGCACAGTAACGCAAGGCAGCGCAATGCGCTGCCTTGCGTTAGGTTTTTATTTTGTTCGCGCTTTACAAAGCTACTGTGTATTTAATTTGTACACAAATACTGAGGTGGATGTACAGGAATGCCAATCCACCATGCATGTAATGCCTACCTGATGTGAGGTGACGCAAGGCAGAGAAATGAGCTGCCTTGCATTTTTGTTTTTGTTTTTTGCAGAGCCACACAAATGGTGTTTGTGTGGCACTGGAAATCCCCAAATAGATTTTGCATCAGGTTTGTGCCAGACAAGTGGCACAACCCTGATGCAAAATCTGGGTCTCAACTTATTCATTTCTTTTTTTTAATTTCGGCCTCAAAGAAAGTGACAGCAAGGAGAAAACTGATTCTGCTAAATGTGTTACATAGCCTGAATTTTAAAACATCTTATGGGAATAAGGCTCCTGCTGCAGAGGACTGGGTGTTCCAAGTACATCTGAGTGAATAATAATGGTAAGATAACTCTGGAGGTTCATGTACTTGCTGGAAAGAGCAGTGTTTTGGCTACCTCCAAACACAGAGATCCTTATGTTACTTGCAGTTGCATTGTAATCCTTCTAATAAAGCGTAGTGAGTTATGAAGGATGATATGTGACTTCTACACCTTCTAACCCTCCACTGTCTTATTTAATACATTGATTTACAAATGGATATGATCTATTGTATATGTAATGTATACATGTGGTGTAAAGCACTCTGCCACCCTGAATTGGGATGATTAGCACCATAAAAGAAAAAACAGTGAAATTTAAATTGTTATTTCAATGCCTCATCAGGGATAAGAAGCACTATCTAAATGCAATTTTGTTTGTTTAAATACAGGGAAAGACCAACACATCTGACATTCTTACAATGCATGCATAACTCGTTTACAGGGAATGAACAAAGTCAAAAGCATGCGTCTCTTAAGTACGTGTAAAGTGCATTTGCATCTAGGTGTGATGTTCCAGAGCACTTCCAGCCAGCGGACTCAAAAAAAGGAGGCCTGATGACCCCTTAGATTCGGCCTTTGTTATGGACCCAGCTGGATTCTTAATCTATCAGGTTTATAAAGTGCAGCTACTCACCTGAGGGGTCTGAAGGCGCTGAGGGGAGGGAAGGGGGGGGGGGGGCGCAGCTTCCAGAAGATCACAGAGTTCCGTTGAAGAGCCAGGTCTTAAGGTCTGACTTAAGAAAGCCACCTCCTCCCCTGCAGGTTGTTGCTTTTTGAAAGTTGATATTGGGCAGCCGTTGATGAATGTGTCCCAGTGTTTGAAAATTACACCGGAACGAGTTCAGCTTATTTCACAGTGGGGCCCAGCTTCTTGGCATGGTGGACGGCAGGGCACAAGTCCTAAAAAAAGAAGAGGGGGGACGCTGACGTCACGACAGGAAGTGACGTCATGAAAGGTGGCTTGCACTCAGTTGCAGTTTATAGTTATCGAGCTCCCGGGAAAATAAGTGGGGAGACGCCGTCCACCCGCTTGGTACCCCGACTCGAGCCCTGGTGGACGGCATCCACCCTGTGAAAATAATGGGTGAACACCATCCACCCGCATCTACCCCAGTGTTGTACCCTAAATGCAATACTCCGTAGGCTTTAGGAGAGCACTAGTGAGTGTTAGCAATACGCTAACTGACAGGGGCACCTTAGAAGCCCGAAAGCAGTCTCTGGTAGTGCCAAGCTGATGGACAGTCTGTGACTGATGTGATCAATGAGGCACATACAGAACTAAAGACTCAGTGAACCTTCAGTGGCCTTCTATGTTCAGAAGGAAGAGAAAAAGAGAAGAAAGCTGATTTCCTAATTACCTCTGCGAGGTGTATCTCCCTGCATAGATGTATCACAAACTGTGTGATGTAAAAAATGCCTAGAAAGGTTTCTTTTTGGGCCAACAAAGGAGCAGGGCTATGGGATAGGCTACTTTTAAGAACGTTTGTTTGCATGAGTCAGTGCACTTTACCTGTGAACGCTTAAGGTCAGGCTACTTGCAGGAGCATTTAACAGTATAAGTCACCATCACTTTATATCCTGCTTTAAGAGAGCCAAAGACGGAGCAAGGACAGGCTATTTTCTTAAGAATGTCGGTTTGCAGAGGTCACTTGCACTGCACCCGTGAGCGCGCAAGGTCAGGTATCTCAGGAGCATTGAAGACCAAAATTCACCTACTCTTTATACCTCGATTCTAGAGGGCCAACGAGGTAGCAAAGACAGGCTAATTTTTAAAGATCGCTGGTTTGCATAAGTCACTTGCACTTTACCTGCGAACGAACCAGGTCAGGCAACCTATGAGAATATTGTTCCCTTGCAACGAAGCAGAAAGACAGGCTATTTTTAAGACCGCTGGTTTGCCCAAGTAATTTGCTCTTTATGTCTTAATAAGCAAGATTATGCTAAGAACGCTGTTTGGAATAAGTCACTTGCAATCTATATTGGCACTAATATAGAGCACACTATAACACGTAATAGGATGTTCAATCAAAGATTAAAACTGGCCTTTGCAAACCGCTGGGAAGGTGCCAAAAGTACAATCAGGTCTTAAGGGTACTTACCTCTCTCTGCACTACAAACTGAAACTGTGGAGGCTTTTAAACAGTTGACTTGACAGTTATGAAAAGGTTTTTATGTTTTACTTTTGTGACCACAAATGAGTGTGCTAGAAAGGATTTTTCACAGCTGTTCAAATGGCAGCAATTTTTAATTGATGGCGACCTTGACAAAGAAAAGGTTCTTAGGTTTTTCCTCTCTGTGTTTTAAATCAATGCATCAGCAATTGCTTCTTTTTTAGCAACTGTATGCTTTGGTTTTTATTAAGTATGCAAATAAACTTGAATTGAATCTAGGATCACAAACTATGGGCCCTATTACGATATCGGGCGGAGTTTCCTGCACCTGACATTGTCTCGGTCATGACACTGACCGACAGCCGGTTGGCGGTCCCGACCAAATAATTAGGATGCGACCGAACTCCTATACTTTACAATGGGAGCATGTATTCCTCAAAGTGCAGGGATCAACAGGGGGCACCATAGGTGTCCCCTCGGCCTTCAACTGGAGGCTGTGCACCCAAGCGGGCTCTGCAGGGGGACCCCAAAGTCGAGTCCAGACAGTCTTGTCAGAAAGGCCGGCACGGAAAGACTGCTGAAAGGCGACATTGTAATCCCAAGGGCAGAAAGGGTCGCCTTTGGAATTATTGGCCGCATTCCGACAGCCCAATGGTAGCCAGTCGGAATGACCACTCGGAATCCTTTCTGGCCGCTTTCATCGTAATTAGGCAGTGGGAAAGGAACCCTACCAGCATAGTACGATGCGGTCGGAATTCGTAGTAGGGCCCTAAGTTTGTTCAACCATCAGCAGGTGAGTGTGCGCATAACCTCACACACATTGATGAGAGTCTTCCTCTATGGAGAAAGAGCATTATAATAATGTATTGATCAAAGTGATAATTGCCTGAGATGAGTCAAGTTAAAGGATCTTGTAAAGTCTGTGGCGGGAAAAGTCTGCACTTGGTAGATCAGTAAGCAGAGTGTTTGGAACAGTAAAGATCAGAGATTCAACTACGGTTTGAAGGTGTGCAGTTGGAGTGTACTCCTTTGTGCTACAAAGTTTAGGCCCCATTTCACTATGATGGATGTGTAGGACAGTTTGCTGTATAGGATTCCAGAAATTTATTGTTAGAGACATGGTTGGATCTATCCCATGATTGCTAGGGGTGACGTTCAATGTTGGAGTTGTGATGATGGAGAGGACATGAGTAGAGTGCAGTGTTTTCGAGGTTAATTTTTAGATATTCAAACATCATTAAGCCATGGATTGAACCACAAAGCGGGTAACCTCTTCTATTGTTGAGTTGTCAAGTATAGTTGTCTATCTCTGAATCATGGTACTTGGGTTTTATAATTTCCCCTTTATCTCACCCTCATCCCTCTCTCCTTGCGGTGTCTCCATACATAAGTCAAAGTTGTTCCATGGGGAATAGATCCATGAGGAACTCCAATGGACATTGACACTGGGTAGATATCGATTCTTACTTTCTGACCATTTACTCGAAGCTATTAAGGAAAGAGATAATTTTGTTGAGCACTCTAACATTAATTTCGATGTATGCTTTTAGGGTGGCTTGGAGAAGTTTGTGATTGACGAATATTTACCATAACATCACATGCATTCGTCGTTACAACAACTGCGTTGTAACATCGCAGTACATTACAACGCAAGTCATTACAACGACTTGCTCTAGATGGCGCACTAGACTTAGGAATAGTATAATTTACTATTCCAACTCCAGTGTGTGCAACCATAGGGAAGGTGTAGGAATAGTAAATGACACTGTTCCTTAGTTTAGAGTGCCATCTAGAGCAAGTCGTGGCAGAGCAGAGGCTCAGCAAAGTGTTAGATAACCCCAACAAAGCGGGAAGAGAGGTGACAATGATAAAGGAAGCCACGGGTGGCCTACTAAGGCACACAGCTGAGATGGAAGACAGGAGCCGCAGGGGAAATATCCACATCTTTGGGGTCCCGGAAGGTGCCGAGGAAACTGCAGAATCATGCGCAGCCTTCCTAGAGGACCTAATCCCTAACATCACCAACTTAAAATTCCACCGGTAATTGGAAATTGACAAGGCTTTCAGAGTCCCGACCTTTAAGAATCCGACATCCAACTTCGCCCGTCCCATTATATGCAAACCACTGAGTTCACAGCATGCGGATGACATATTCAACTATGCTAGGAAAAACCACCAGATAACCTGGAAAGGCCACAAAATCATCCTCACCCAGGACTACTCTAAGCCCATGTTGGACACCAGGAAAGGCTTCCTGGCCATCCGACAAAGGCTCAAAGACAACAACATGCAATTCTCCTTTGTAGGCCCTGCAAAGTTCAAAATAACGGACAGGGGCAGAAACCACTTCTTCACAGAGCCAAAGGAGCTGACGCGATATCTGAACGGCCCCACTGCATAGAACATGGATGTCTCACAACAAGCCTCGGCAAAGAGAGACCCTTCTCCTGATCCATCAAACGGGGATGACAACTGAAACAGCGGCCAACGAACCATGCAAGATCTTTATACACTACCTCAATAGAATCATCTACCTCATAGCAACAACACACCTACCTCATTTAGACCAGCAAGACTGGGTAACAGAAGGCCCGGTACAGATGGAATCTCGTGAACAAGCTACACTGGAATGATCTTCCGATTGAAGGAACATTTGGACCTTTTTGAACTTTTGGAGATTTTCTAGAACGGTAACATAAATGATCATGTCTCCGGGAGTCGGAAAGGCGATCCTGTCGTCGCACCTCCGACAAGCAAGTGGGGGGCAGGGTGGGGAGCTCTCTGGAATGTTCTCTTTATTTTGCTCTTTTTCTACCCTCTCTATCTTTCAAGACTTCTCTTTCTCACCCAAAACACCCTTTAAGACACACTACAGAGTATGCACGCAGACCTAGACACACTACAGAGTACACTGCAAACCAGGTCCCACTAGCAAGACACCCCGAACCCCGAAGCACACTCGAGCACGGGAGCAAGGGAAGCTCAACCAGAAGGATAACGCTAATTCCACTAAATATTGACAGGTAACATGACACTCAACCTGGCCACTGGACTTAGCTTAGTTTCCCTAAATGTCAAAAGTCTGAACCACCCCATCAAACGCAGGAAGATAGTACGATACCTGAAAAGACAAAAAGTGATACAGTCCTAATACAGGAAACTAAACTCGACGCAGAGGACTTAAAACTCATCAGAGCCAACTGGATAGCAGACACAGCCTGCTCACCGGCAGTCAAAAAGACACGTGGGGTGGCTACACTAGTGTCCAAAAATCAAGATCAAGATAGAATCACCCTCCCTAGACGAAGAGGGTGGACTCTTAATCACAAACATGTCAAGGGGGAAGAAAGGTTCCACATAGCAAATATATATGGCCCCAACACTGATGACCCAACCTTCTGGGAGTCTGTAGCTGAGGCACTAGAGAAGCTCCCCCAAGACGATCTCATAATCTTAGCTGGAGACATAAACATCCCAATAGACCACACCCTGGACACGCAGTCAACAAGTCTATACCACAACATGCATTTACAAGCAACACTCCAAAACATTTGCAACAGATTCAACCTCAAAGATACATGGAGACTGCATACCTTCTACTCCTGCCCACACAACTCCTACACCAGAATAGACTATATCTTGATATCAGGGACTTACACACACCTAATAGACCATTCAGAAATAGCTCCCAGACTAGTATCAGACCACGCGGCCATTAGCCTAAAACTAAGAGGACACCACAACGAAGACCCCCTAGAAGATGGCGCTTTAACAAGGAATCCATCTTGGACCCAGAGTACAGAAAGGAAATAGAGACAGCCATAGATGAGTACATAAACCACAACGATACACCAGAGATCAGCACAGATACTCTATGGGAGTCCTTAAAGGCGAAAATCAGGGGCAAACTAATAGGTATCAAGGCGATAATATATAAGAAGACAAACACACAAACAGACCAACTTGAAGCAGAGATAAAAAAAACTAGAACTAGAACACCCACAAGACCCAAAGAACGGAACTCTCTTTAACTCTCTCACACAACATAAATATGAGTACAATAACATCGTGAGTGAAAGGGCTGGGCTTTGGTACAACAAATGCAAAGCCCGCACTCTGTGTGAAGCTATCAAAGCAGGGAAACCACTTGCATCGTACCTTAAGCCCAAACGCAATCAAGGAACGATTGCATCAATAACAAACGCTAGGAACAAAACACACACGAGTCACAAAGACATACTTAGGCTGTGGGGTTTTAGGTTTAAACCTATAATAACTGATAAAACCCCACTGAAAGAAAAATAGCGCTCACCGGTGAAAACATATAAACACTGAAAAAACACCTGCACAACCACAAACTAAATGCCATTCAAAGAAAGGAAAAAGAGAGTGAAAGAGTCATTTTGTTCTTACAGAAGGGGTCAATAAAATGTAACTTTGTTATACAAGCTAGTAGTAAGAAAGACTGGCTAACATTATTCTGCTTGAGTTTTGTTCTTTAGGTATGCCACTAAAATATTGTTTCTTCTTCCTTTTACTTTTTTCAGTTTTATGGCCTTTGGACTAAAGATGCAGGGTTTAGTTTCACGTTTTAGGTTTAGTTTAATTTTTTTATAAACTGTAGAGAATCAGGACATATCAAACTCACATTTGATATTTTGGCTGCATTTGATTCTTTCACTGATTGGTAAAATGGCTACTTTCATAAAAATCTTTCCTAATATGTGTCATCACATTTACTCACAGAGAATGGGTAAAAACCCTTAATACATCAGACCATAGTTTCTAGTGGGACAGTATTGATAGTAAGTGAATTGCCAACACCTCAGGCTATAAACATTAAATGCAAGGTATAGTGACAGGTATATATATCACCAAGCATCTGGGATAGTGGTGAAAACGTGACACCAGACTTTTGGAAAACATGGCACGCAGTGTCACTTGTTATGCTCTGCAAAAAAGGTTCTTTCCAAGTTCAACAAAGATTGGAGTGATATTGTTTGTATTTGTAGGGATTCAGCTACGTATATAAAAAATTTATGTGATGGCCTGTCAAAATTGATACTCGAGCTGAAGTGATTCCCTGTGGGAGATCCTTGCCACTTGTTAGATGGTATGCTGAAAGCATCTTTACAATCTTCAGAATTAATATGGGATGCTATTGACTTTTTAGTCCATTCTGGTGCACTGTTTTCTTATGCCCAAGAACTAAAACGCAAATATTTATCAATTCGTGCTTTATGTGGCATCAAAGAAAGAGTCATCCCAACTGTGTCCCTTACCTGACGGTTCTCAGCCCAAGGGACTATGAATGCTGAGAGGGCCTTTTCAAAGAAGTTTACATGGGAAGGAAAGCACGAGCGCACATGACCAAAGACTCACTGAAGAAGTATTGTATGGTGTACTACAATAAGATTCATATGCAAAAATCTCTTTGGACCTCATATACGCTATACGTACACAATCTATATACCATGTTTTTTCAGTGCAGAAAGCAAGCAATGATAAAAGCAAAATGTTCCATAAACACCGGAAAAACACTTTTTCTGTTATTTTTAGTGGCGTGAAAATGTGTAACCACTGATAAAAACTGTTTTTTAAGATATTGAAAACACTGAAAAAACCCCACCAGAATTGACCAAAAATAGAAACTGAAAACAGGACAGCCTAGACATACTCAACACTTTCTAAGAGTTCTACACTGACTTGTACAACTCAGGCCAAAGTTTTAATCAGAAAGAATGCACCAGATACCTAGAAAGCTTAAGTATCCCCAAACTTGGCCCCTCAGAGGCAGCAACACTAGGGCAGGACATCACCGGCCCCCAAAATAGAGAGAGCCATCATATCCCTTAAAAGGAATAAGGCCCCAGGCCCGGATGGCTATTCGGCGAACTTTTACAAGGCATTCCAGAAACAACTAACACTTACCATGAAGATAGTTTTTAACCAAACAGCGGAGACCGGGACAGTACCCCCCTCAATGACTGAGGAAAACATTATAGTCACCCCCAAGGAGGGCAAGGACCATACACTTCCAAAACATTACAGACCCATTTCACTAATTAATGTGGATTTTAAAATCTATGCCAAGATCTTAGCGGTTAGGTTAAACTCTCTTCTCCCAAAACTAGCCAGTAACGCCCAAGTTGGGTTCATGCGCAACCGCTTGGCTAGTGACAACATGTGCCTTTTCTGCCACATTCTAGAGCAAACCTCCACTAAAACTGAGCCAGCAGTGGCAATTGCCCTAGACGCAGAGAAAGCTTTCGACAAAGTCTTGTGGGCTTTTATGGAAGAGTGCATGCAAACTTTCAACTTGTGTGAGGCCTACATAAAGATGACAATGGCCCTCTACCAATCACCCTCAGCAAGCATCACGATCAACGGCTCACTATCAGGCCCTTTCAGACTAAAGCAGGGGACCAGACAATACTGCCCTCTATTGCCCTCACTGTTCCTTTTGGCCTTGGAACCCCTCATTCTGGGGATAAAACTAAACGAAGACATCAAAGGGGTACAAATTAAGGACTCTTTGGTAAAGCTAGCTGCGTACGCAGATGACATCCTAATGGTAACCGAACAGCCAAAAACGTAAATTAAGGCCCTCATGAGCACAATCGCTCAGTACTCCAATCAGGCTACAAGCTAAATAATGATAAATCAGAAAGTAAACCACTAAACATACACTGCACTCGGGACGCCCTGGGGGACTCCGGTTTGACTTGGCAGAAAGGTAACATTCAATTTAATTCAATTCAATTCAGTGATTTATATAGCGCGCTACATACCCAGAGGGTCTCAAGGCGCTAGGAGAAGGGTGGGGAGTTACTTGTCGAATATCCAGGTTTTAAGTTGCTTTCTGAATGCTAGGTGGTTCTGAGTGAGGCGAAGGTGAGTGGGAAGTGAGTTCCAGGTTTTAGCCGCCAGGTAGGAGAAGGATCGTCCTCCCATGGTGGTTTTGTTGATGCGAGGTACAGCAGCAAGGGCTTGGTGGGAGGAGCGTAGCTGGCGGGAGGGTGTGTAGAAGGAAAGTCGTGTGTTGAGGCATTCGGGTCCAAGTTCGTAAAGTGCTTTGTGTGCATGGGTTAGAAGGCAGAATGTTATCCTCTTATTGATGGGGAGCCAGTGGAGGTTTTTCAGGTGACCAGAAATGTGATCTTTACGCGGAATGTCTAGAATGAGTCTGGCTGATGCGTTCTGGATGCGTTGGAGTTTTTTCTGAAGTTTTGCGGTGGTACCGGCGTATAGGGTGTTTCCGTAGTCCAGGCGGCTTGTAACCAGTGCGTGGGTGACCGTTTTTCTGGTTTCAGTGGGGATCCAGCGAAATGTTTTTTTGAGCATGCAAAGAATGTTGAAGCAAGATGATGAAACTGCGTTGATTTGTCTGTTCATCGAGAGTGAGGAGTCCAGAATGATGCCCAGGTTTCGTGCGTGGTCTGTTGGGATGGGTGCTTTTCCAAGGGATTCTGGCCACCATGAGTCGTCCCAGGCGGAGGGGGAGGTACCTAAGATAAGGACTTCTGTTTTGTCGGAATTCAGTTTCAGACGGCTGTGCTTCATCCATTCGGCTACTTCTCTCATTCCTTTATGTAGGTTGGTTTTGGCGGTGTTGGGGTCTTTGGTGAGTGAGAGGATCAGTTGAGTGTCATCAGCGTAGGAGATGATGTTGAGGTTGTGTTGACGTGCGATGGCCGCGAGGGGGCTCATGTATACGTTGAAGAGGGTGGGGCTGAGTGAAGATCCTTGTGGCACGCCGCAGATGACTTCAGTGGCTTCTGATTTGAATGGTGGGAGGCGGACTCTCTGAGTTCTTCCGGCAAGGAACGAGGTGATCCACTCCAGTGCTTTTCCTTGAATTCCGATGTTACTTAGGCGTTGTAACAGGGTGCTATGACAGACTGTGTCGAAGGCTGCGGAGAGGTCGAGGAGGATGAGGGCGACGGTGTCACCATTGCCCAGTAGAGTTCGAATGTCGTCTGTTGCTGCGATGAGTGCGGTCTCAGTGCTGTGTTTGGCTCGGAAGCCGGACTGTGAGGAGTCGAGAGATTTGTTGTTTTCGAGGAAGGCGGCGAGCTGGTTGTTAACAGCTTTCTCGATGACTTTGGCCGGGAATGGAAGGAGTGATATGGGGCGGTAGTTTTTGAGTTCGGTGGGGTCAGCTGTGGGTTTTTTCAGAAGGGCGCTGAGTTCGGCGTGTTTCCAGCTATCTGGGAAGGTGGCGGAGGTGAGGGAGCAGTTGATGACATCACGGAGGTGGGGTGCGATGATGGAATCTGCTTTGTTGAAGATGTGGTGAGGGCATGGGTCTGAGGGGGATCCTGAGTGGATGGAGTTCATCAGGCGGATGGTATCATCCATGGAGATTGGGTTCCAGTTATTAAGGATGTTCAAGGGGGGTGAAGGTGTGGCAGAAGGTTGGGTGGGTTGGTCTCCGGGTTGGTTGTCAAAGCTGTTGTGGATGTCTGCGATTTTGTCGTGGAAGTACGAAGCTAGGGAGTCGCAGAGGTCTTGAGAGGGAGTGATGTCGTTGGAGTTGGCAGTGGGGTTGGTGAATTCTTTGACGATGTTGAATATTTCCTTGCTGTTGTGGGCGTTGTTGTCAAGTCGGTCTTTGAATGCGGTTTTCTTGGCTGTCCGGATCAGTTGGTGGTGTATGCGGGTGGCGTTTTTGAAGGCATCTCTGGTGCTGGTGTTTGGGTCTTTTTTCCAGGCCTTCTCAAGGGAGCGACAGAGTTTCTTGGATTTCTTAAGATCATCCTTGAACCAGGGGGCGTTTTTGTTGCCTTGTTTGATTTGACGTTTTTTCAGGGGTGCTTGGTTGTCGGCGCTGTTGGTTAGCCATTGAGTGAGGTTGATGGCTGCTTGGTTGGCGTTCGATGAGTGGGCAGGGGGGTTTTGAAGAAGCGATGAGGAGATCTGGTCGGTGGTGATTTTGTTCCAGTTTCTTCGCAGAGTAGGTTGAGGATGGTTGTGGGTTGTGGTCTTTTTGTAGATAAAGTGAACGCAGCTGTGGTCCGTCCAATGGAGAGCTGTGGTGTGACTGAAGGAGATATGTTTGCTGGAGGTGAAGATAGGGTCGAGTGTGTGACCTGCGTAATGAGTGGGGGTATTAACAAGTTGTTTGAGTCCGAGGTTGGTGAGATTTTCCAGAAGGGCGGTGGTGTTGCTGTCATTACTTTTTTCCAGATGATAATTGAGGTCTCCCAGTAGAATGTAGTCCTTGGAGGGGAGGGCGTGTGGGGTGATAAAGTCAGTGATGTCTTCACTGAATTGTGCTCGGGGTCCTGGTGGCCTGTAGAGGAGGGTGCCTCTGAGTGTGGTCTTGGGGTCGGTGTGGATCTGGAAGTGGAGGTGCTCGGCGCTAGCGAGGTTGGCGTCTGAGCTGGTTGAGATTCGGATGGAATTCTTGTGAACAATAGCGATGCCTCCTCCTGTTTGCTTGTTGCGGTCTTTACGGATGACCTTGTAGCCTTCTGGGATGGCAATGGTGATGTCTGGGGCTGAGGAGGCGTTCATCCATGTTTCAGTTAGGAAGGCGACGTCCGGAGAGATGGTGTCTAGTAGATTCCAGAGGTCGATGGCGTGTTTGTGGACCGAGCGGGTGTTGAGCAGGATGCATTTTAGGTGGTTGGTGTCAGGTCTCTGTTTGGTGTTAGTGGATGTGGAGTTGGTCTTGGTGCCGTCAAACTTGCAGGAGTTGCACGTGAAGGGTCCATGGGTGTGTCCGGGGGCGGCTTGAGCGCAGTCGGAGAGTCGGCCGGGGTTAAGGGCTAGGAGGGTGGAGGCGGCGTAAGTAATGCGGGTGGGGTGGGTGGGACGGGGGTCTGGCACTGGGCGCGGTCCAGGCGCGGACGGGCGTAGACGGGCTTACCTTTAGCGCACCTTCGGCGCAGCAGTAGCGTGTGGACGCTGCGCGTAAATGCATCTGTCATATGTGGATATTGGAAGGGGAGGGGCGAGGGAGGGTCAGCTGGGAAGGCCAGAGCAGGGCGGAGACTCGGGCAGGGCGAGACAACAACAATATCAACAGCAAAATGGCCGGCAGCGTGGGACGGAGCAAGCAACCAAAGTAAAGCAAAGTGTGTAGAAAGCACTCAAATAAATGTCAGTCAAGGCAACACAAAGCGATGGCACAATAATATCAGCAGCTACTTAGCAGGCAAGGTGGTTCAGCGCTGTAAGGCACACTGAATAAAAAAGTACAAAGAAAACGATCCTGCAATGTGAGTAGACCAAATGAATAACAGCGATCTTAGCAATAAAATCGGTCGTGCAGTGCGAGATGATTTACATAAAATGCGGCGATGTATGCAGTAAAGCGGTCATACTGTTCGGAACAGACCTATACAGCTCCCTCCGCCACAATGAAAAAGCACTGCTAGAAAAGGTTAAAAAGCTTCTAGAGGCATGGAGCCCTAAATTTATCACGTGGTGGGGCAGAATAGAAACAATAAAAATTATGCTCATCCCAATGATCAACTATGTGTCAAGCACGCTTCCCCTCCTTTTCACAGATGATTTCCACCGGAAATCGATAATATGATCTCAAAATTCATATGGCAGGACAAGAAAGCTAGGATCAGCATCAAGAAGCTGAGACTTCCTAAAACACAAGGGGGCCTAAATCTGGTAGACTTCCAAACCTACCAACACGCTTTCCTGGCAAAACAGGGAACGCATTGGCTGTCCTCTTCGCTGGGATACTCCCCAGTATGGCTTCAGGTAGAGAGAGCCATACTAAACAACAGATAACCCTCACTCTGCTCACAACTAACACCTACCCTGTCACATCCAAACAGATTTTCAAAAACACCAAGATTGCAATGCAAAAGGTGGACAGAAAAATGGAGACCAGTATCAGGGGTTCCAAATCTGAGTCGCTGTGGGCAAACAGTAGAATCAAATATAGGGGGAAGAGCCTCAACTTCGAAACCTGGATAGGGAAGGGCATCTGCTTCCCGCACCAATTAGACAAAGGTCCAGGCCCCATCACGTTAACTGACCTGAAAAGTAGATACCAACTAGATGACTTAGACCTTTACATATTTCTAAAAGTCAGGGCAGCCCTATCAAAGGACAAACTACACTCCACATCACCCACGATCTTCCAATACGTGGCGAGAATCAACAAACTAGGTCACCAAGTATCAAGCAAATATAAACTACTGCGCCCAAACAACACCGAAGTCAACGCTAGACTAGCCGAGTTCTGGGACAAACAGCTAAACATCCAGCTAAGCGAGCTTGAATGGGGGAAGATCTGGGCCTCAGCCAGACAATATAAGATCACCCCAGTCCTAGCACAAACTAAGTTTTGGCTCCTTCATAAGGCATACTGGACCCCAGACCGCCTACACACACTGGGTCTTAGGGCCATATGTATCATACAAATTCGCATTCGCAAAGGCCGAAATTCTGTGAATTTCGGCCTTTGCGAATGCGAATTTGCTAAATGGGATGTATGAATGAAAATCTGGTGCAAAATAAGGAATCGCAAATTTTGCCATTCCTTATTTTGCAATTGCATTTAAGGAATTGCAAATTTTGCGATTCCTTAAATGCAATGTATGAAGCTAAACAAAATTGCTAATTGTCCCTAAGGAATCACAAATTACCACCAACTTCAAGTTGGTGGTAATTTGCGAATTTCTTGAAAAATGCCAATTTTTGCATTTTTCAAAGTGCCATGTGACGCAGATACATGCCCTTAGGACATGTATGTGCACCACATGTGCACCCATGCTTATTTCAGGGGTGCAACAGGGTGTCCTTTGGACACCCCTGCACCCTTGATATTATTCTCAACTTGCGATTAGCAAATTGCGAATCGCAAATTGAAAATAAATTCCCATTCCATCCTATGGGTCCCGGCCCATAGAAATGAATGGGAAAGTATTCCTTAATTACGAATTCGCAATTTGTGAATTCGCAATTAGGGAATATCAAGAAATCGCTAAAAAATTGCAATTTTCTTGAAACATACCAATTAGCGATTCAGAAATAGCGATTTCTTTAAAATCGCTACTACAGAATCGCTAATAGGTACCTTGATACATATGGCCCTTAGAGAGGTAAACCTTTGCTGGAACTGTAACACACACAAGGGGAACTTAGCACACCTAATCTTCCACTGCCCTACACTCAAGATCTTCTGGAGAAGGGTGTTTGACTTTATAGACAAGATTTTTAAGTGCAAGACGAACAGAGACTTTATCTCCATTGTCACAGCGGGAAGAAGATCAGACCTTGCCTTGGAAAACGACAAGGAACTTATGGACCTCCTGCTGACAGCGGCGGTCAAAATAGTTCTGAACAACTGGAAAGACTCAAGCAAAGCAACCTTTCAAAGCTGGCTAAACTGGATTACGTACCTAAGAGGTGCGGACAGCTTGGCATTGCAGTACTCCCCATGGAAAGCCTCTACCAGAGGGCTGTGGGAGACCCTGGACAGGTACCTTACCTTTATGAAACGCCGGATCAGAAGTCCTACAATTCTCACCATCGCGGCATGGACGCTCTCGACGGACCGAGCCAATGGAATCTGCAGCGGTGGAATGTCCGTTTCTACTCTGCCTGATGGTGTTGTTTTGTGTGTGTGTTGCATAGTCTGATTCTGCAGTACTCTCTATACAGGGCTATACTATCCTTCTCCTCTTAGTTCCTCTCCTTTTTATTTTTCCCACTGGCTGCTCTGTCCTTTCCCTCACCTAAGAGTAAACCAGACCAGTACAAGAGATGTATATGACTGTACTACTCATAAAATCCCAATACAATAACAATTTAAAAAAAAAAGTCACTGAGTCTTTTAAAAGTGCATGAAAGTGCGTGAACATAAGATATTAGGATACACAAGAAATCTAAAGTGCAATTGTTAAACCTAGTAGGGGTAGATGGCTGGCTCCATGGCTGTTCAAAGTGCCTGCCTCTAAACTAGTCCCAAAAGCTGACAGGGGTCTGGTTAAGAAGGTTCTTATCCATACACAGTACCACTGGACAGAGCCCGGGTTAAAGCGCAATTGCTAAATTGGTTCCCGAAATCAAAACCTGACAGGAGCTCCAGTCAAGAGCATGGTCAAGTCTAGAGAGTGCTTATTCAGGCACAGTGCCTCTTAACAGAGCCCAGATTGAAATGCAGTTACTAAATAGTTTCACAATATCATAGGGGGCACGTTTTATCGCAGTTAGTCCTTCTCAAAGAAAAAAAAAGAAAAAAAATATTGGTTTCGCTAGCGAAGTTAAGCATTAAAACATTGTGTTGTCTTTAGCAGTCTATTGGCGCGTGGTATCAGATGCACATTTTGGTAATGCCCAAACCGCTCTCATGAACTTCAGGAATCGAGCTGCCAGGTGTGAGGACTCGCTTTTCAGGCATGCATCAGCAGCTCCACAACAAGTTCAAATGTTTAGGGCACACCATATTGATTGCAGCCAGAATAGTCTAAGGTGGTCACAAACGAACAAGGATATGGATTAATGATTCCTCCTGCATTGCACAGAATCAGCAACATATGTCATGCTCATCAAAGTTTCTCTGGCCACACCAAATAACTTTTTAGCTGAATTAACTCTAATCACACTCTCATTAACTCCTGCTTTAAGACTAGACTGAAAGGCAGGGAGAGATAGGACGGCGGGCCCCTGACTCATACAGTGTAGATGCCCACCTGCCATGGGCCAATTTATGAATCGTCAGAGCGTTCTGTTCCCTGGAGATTGGTTTTGCTTGCTTGGCTATGAGTCTGGAGATTATTGGCACTGGGAGACCACTATACCAGATCTCTCGAACCTCAAGTGTACCCAATGCAGAGTTGAGATACTTGTGCTAGTTAGTCTGTTTTTTTATTGTTTGCCAAATTAGGATTTTCAGCATGTTTTCTTTTGCGTGTTTTGCTTTTATGCAGTACATTAAATATTTAGCTTTGAGTGCCCAGTGCTGTGATACCAAGCAGAACTCCTCTCAAATTTGGACATGACAGACATTTTTCATATCTTGCTACAAATGTCAAATTCTGACTTATAATGATCTACCAGATCTTATCAGTGTTGGATTGTTTTGGAGTTTGGCATTTGGGACTTGCATTATCATAGAAAACAAAGTATCAGAAGGTGGATGGGAGCACACTGCCTCACATAACAGCACAGTTCGCCATTTAGCATTATGGTAAATGCAGTACAATGTTTGCGCTTACTTGAATATTAGCTGTAGTCTTTCACCAGAGTTGGTGCAGATAGTGCTGTAAATCTCTTGAAACATGTTTCTGGATTTTATATTGCATCAGTGGAGATAAAAAAAGCAAGGGTTTGGTGTATAAGTCCATTTATGGTTTGTGGCAGAGTCAAGGACTGGACTGTTGAATGGTCTGCTATATTCTTTCAAGTTTGTCAATAGAAAGCAATTCTTCTCCTAGTAGCTACGGTGCCACACTTCAAAGGATCTTAAATAGGAGGGAACATCGACAAAGGGGGGAAACCCTCCTTGGCATTCGTATAAAACGTAATTGGAGAAGAAATCACAGGTGATCCAAAATGCAGCAACTCTTCTGGTGAGAATACATTTCTGTACTTTAAGATCACTCCATAAGCTATCATTATGCAAGAGATGCAAATTTACGGCTTTGAGTAGAGTGGACAAATTTTAAGCACTCGGAAATGCCTTAAGTTGTTGCAAAAAAGTTTAGATGACGTTCTCCCAAGAGAACCATGAGATCAGCAATCCTGGCATTAATACAGGTTCTAGCAACCTATACTATGAGAATTGGCAATAGAGCCTTCTTTATAACCACAGCTTGTCTCTGCAGTGAGACTCTTTGTTGGGCGGTCTTGTTTCCAACATGATGCCAGTTGGACGCTCATCCGACCGGCATCGTAATGAGGCCCTAAGTGTAAAAATAAAAATAAAATGATAACACAGCATTAATAACGTTATGTTATTATCATTTTCTTCTTCTGTAAGGAGCGAGCCAGGTTGGGGCAGGGCTGGGCTTGTCACAGGAAGAGAGAGGAGGAGTGGTTGCTGCTGCACAAAGTGTACGATAGTTTGGATGGCTGTCTTGGGCTGGCCAAACTGTAATGTGCAATTAGCATATTGCCTACTGGCTGTATTGTACAGCCTGGGTGGAGAACATGCACAGCCTCCCAGTCCCCATCTGAGCGCCGAACCATGGTGTTCAGACCAATCACAATGCTGCTGCCATGGTGACAGGAGTGTTGTGATTGGATTAGGGGAGCCTGGGTGCTGCTGGGAGCCAGGCGAACCACCTATTCCTACCAGCCGCCACTGGTTATGGGTCATGTGCCAGGTGACTCTGCACCTCTGGAACTGGCTGAGTTGTCAGGGCATCTCCCTGGTGCCACAACACCTGCCAGTATCTTTAAAGTCTCTGGCAGACAAGCTCAGTCTGTGTTGCCTAGTGGCTCATGAGTGGCAACTGTACTCATTGATGGCACAGGGCAGATTCCAGTCATGGGGAGAGCTCTTGCTGTATCTTTTCAACACCTCTGACAAATCACAATGTCCGAGCTTTGGTACAGTGGAGTACAGAAGCCAGTTCTAGATTGGAGACACCGTTTGTCTGGATTGGAGCACAGGCCTTCTGCACTCCTTCAAAACTCTGCCTTTCTTCCCCAAAGTTCTGAAGAATATTAGGAACAACTGGGCCTATGTCATTGTAGTTGCTCCGAATTGGGCTAGGAGAGTGTAATACCAAGAATGTGTGGCCATGAGCACCTGTTCTCCAATTCAGCTGCCTCTTTGGCAGGGCCTCCTGTCTCAACAGTAGGGGAAAGTATGCAGCTGAGCCTTCAGAAATTACCCCTCCATGTGTGGAGATTGAGCTGCGACAGTTGATGGCCTACAATCTCCCCCCCCCCCCCCCCCAAGTTGTACATTTTATTTTGGGCACTAGGCGTCCCTTGACAAAAGTAATCTATGCAGGACACCAGTAGAAGTTTGTTGTTTGGTGTTCTTCTCGACATATCCAAACCTTACAAGCTCAGTTTTCTGATGTCCTGCTTTTCTTCTAATTACTAGCCCTGCAGGGCCTTGATGGGTTATCACTTAAAGATCATTTGTTGGCTTTTTTATAATCACCTGATCAGCCATCC
Organism: Lissotriton vulgaris; assembly: GCF_964263255.1. Taxonomy (NCBI): domain Eukaryota; kingdom Metazoa; phylum Chordata; class Amphibia; order Caudata; family Salamandridae; genus Lissotriton; species Lissotriton vulgaris. The sequence continues at coordinate 1,061,533,676 of NC_141689.1, read as the reverse complement.
TTATTTAAATCACCTTATGTTCTGCGATTTTTAAAAGGGCTGACCCATATGTTCCTTCCAAAGCACTTTGTGATGCCCCAGTGAGAGCTCAACCTCGTTCTCACATTCCCGAATGAATTTGGACAATCATACTAAGTACGACTGATGCTTAAATGTCTATGGTGCGAGTTCTACTGTCCACATGGTGCTGGGTGTTTTTTGATTGTGATGTCTGGACATTTAAACATTCAATACAACTGCATTCAGCACCCTCAGAGACATTTAATATAGACATAAAACGTCTTGGATATTTATGAGCAAGAATACAATATTCAATAACTGTTTGTTGCATGGCCGTTCTTAGTTGGTGGAGCAATTTGTCTGGTTAATTCTGACTACAAACGAGACTCCTCCATGCTAACTAGTTACCTGACCTCCAGCGGCTGATCTTTGCTGGAAGTGTCAGGGTACAGAATAAACAAGCTGTGAAAAGCTTGGAGAAACAATTGGATAGTGTTATTTTCGTCCATAAGGGAGAGGCACCTCTTTGTGTACATTTCCACTGTGAGTGGTTCTCACCAACTATATTGATTCATATAAAGTAGTAGTATGAGATGCAGCAATTCTCCATTTGGGTCCTCTACTACCACATATACATTTTGCAACTGTTTGGACGTTTGACAGTTTTTATATCACAATGGTGTGCATACAAGTTATAAGACAATGGAATATAAACTTCTGTAATGGAGGATTAACTCATGTAATTGTAAAGGGGAAGTATTTCACTATGTTACCTTGTTTCCTTATAGGTACGGAATGCAAGTGTGGTTACTTACAAGCATAAAGCAAGGCCTTTTATTTTACTATTGGTCAAATTGTAACCAGTAAGAATTTGATTTTCCACGAGGGATCAGTATCCTGAGGAAGGCCAGTTGCCCATAAGGGCATTTGAGGTTGGCTGAAACATGTCGGTACAAGCAGATGGGGTAATGGTGAGAGAGCGCAGGTTCACCTGCCCGTTATTTACCATACTCACCTGGACCCATAATATATATATATATATATATATATATATATATATATATATATATATATATATATATATATGTATGTATGTATGTATGTATGTATGTATGTATGTATATATATATATATATATATATATATATATATATATATATATATATATATATATATTCACAGAAAAAACCATAGGTTTTAGGCCATATATAGTTAGGGATTAGCATTTACAAAACCTTAATATACTCGCACAAAACCATTGAAATTCGCATATATAGTTAGATGCAATAACTATATATCGCGCACCCGCAACCCACTGCTGATGATGTCACATATTACATCATTCATGACATGGTCAGTGACATCACTGATGACATCACTGATGACATCTCAAATGACATCACTGATGACATCTCTAATGACAACATCCAGTGACTGTATGTTTCTGTAAAGTTAAAATATGTCTTAGATATTGAAGAATGAGTGGATGTATAAGTGTTTGGATGAAGGATTTAGTAGGTGCATGACTGACTGTATGAGTGAGTGATTAAATGTGTCTCACTGAGTGCATGGGTTAGTGACTAAACTGTCTTAATTTGTGGATCAATATTACTGTAGTTCTGTAAACTGCTGCATGTGTTGATCAGTAGCTATATGAGTAACTATATGGGTTATTGATTGGTTGCCCAAATATTTGTATGGGAGAGTGAGTGTGTGAGTGGGGGTGGCTGGGAGGTGTGTGACTCTGTGCATAGATGTGTGAGCAGTTGATTCAGTAGATGTATGGGTTCAAAAGTGCATGTGAAAACAGCTGTATGGGCGGTTGACTATCAGCATGAGTGCATTGGTGAGTAATTGGATTTATCAGTACTATATGTCAAAGTAAGTACATATGTAAAACACAGTACATGTAAGAGTTGACATATATAAATAACTGTGCATAAGAGCCAGTGAATGTGTGAGTGGCTGTATGGATCATTCTGAACTTGTATCAGGGATTGTATAAGAGAGTAAATATGTGTTAGTATATGTTTGATTAAGTAAGGTGTGTATAACTGTATAGTTGAGGAAATGGAGGTGTGATTGATTCTTTGCATGACTGACTAGGTGTGTGAGTAACTCCATGGATGAGTGACAGCATGTGAGAGTCTGTTTACACTGATTGTATCTAAGGTTATATTAGAGTCTGAAGAGGTTGATCGTATTATCACATGAATGATATTATCAGTGATGTGATCAGTAATGACAAATGAGATGTTATCAGTGATGTCATTTGAGATGTCATCAGTGATGTCATTTGAGATGTCATCAGTGATGTCATCAGTGATGTCACTGACCATGTCATGAATGATGTAATATGTGACATCATCAGCAGTGGGTTGCGGGTGCGCGATATATAGTTATTGCATCTAACTATATATGCGAATTTCAATGGTTTGTGCGAGTATATTAAGGTTTTGTAAATGCTAATCCCTAACTATATATGGCCTAAAACCTATGGTTTTTTCTGTGAATTTCTATGGTTTTTTAATAGCAAATATCTATAGCTGTAACATATATTTTTTTATTCTAATTCACAAATATTTTTTATATATATTTGTATTATATTTTTTTAATTCAATTTATATTATAGTTTAAATTATTTTTTCTTGTTTCGTTGCCGGTCCGCGAATCGGTAAACGTTCCGTTAGTGTAAATACCCCGTTAGAAAGGCACATCGTGACGCGTCCCATAAACGCAACATATCGCGTTACTACGTAATGCCCCTTATGACGTGCTGCGTTAGCGCACCTGGAAGCGTTCTGGAACGCGAACAAAGGCGCGAAACGTAAAGCCCCGGAATCGATCTAAGGCGCGGTGCGGAACGCGGAACGTAAGCATAACAGGTCATGTGACTAGTTAATAAAACTTTTCATTGGTTGATTTTACTTTTAGTTTCCTAATGATGGAACGCTTGATCATATGACGTAAAACAAACACTTTTCATTGGTTTAGAACATTTTGTTTTCTCAAATGATGAAAGTCCCACCTTTTTATCTCACTCCGACTTTCATTTTTATGAGAGAAAGACCTGTTTTTGTTTGCTAAGACATGGCATTTCTATTAGCTGCAGCTGGTGGATCTCCACCACCTCCACCACCACCAAAGAAGACAGGACCGACTAGCCAGGTCATCTTCGACCAGGAAGAAGAAGAGGAAGACGAGGAACAGGAGCAAGGGACAAGTGGCTTTCTGAAAGAAATGCCAAGAACGTCCCGTGTGAAAGTGAATTTTATCTGGCAATTTTTTTCTTTTCCTTCTCATCAAAAGAAAGTTAATGCTAAGCACGTTACCTGCCTCATCTGCAAAAAAACACTCTCAAGAGGGACCGAAAAAAAATATAGCTTTGGTAATCATACCATGCATCGGCACATGGAGACTTGGCATCCTCTTAATTATTCTAGAGCGCAACTTCGAGATTTGGTGGATAACCCCCGACCGGCAAAAACATCCACCAATGACTTTACAATAAGTGAGTCAGAGGCAAGGGAAACGATTCCAAATCTGCAAAAGAACTTTGGGCAGATGAGATTGACTTGTGTACAGTGTGGAAAATTAATTTCATGCGGAGAAATGAGTATTACTTTAATAAATAGATCATTTGAAAATCATCAATGTCCAAAACGTCCTAGAAAGTAATTTTTTTTTTGTTGCTCCTGTTGAGCCCTTCGAAGTAAATCATTTTTGTTTCTCCTTCCTCAAAAAAACAAAAAATATATAAAACATCAAAAAAAAAAAAAAGTTCTTTTCAGAACTACCTTCCCTTTTCCAAAAAAATTGCAAGAATGTTTAGCACTGTAGCATCCTCTATTTCTATTGATACGCTTCCCGATTAGCGTCCGAGTACGCGAACCGGGAGCGAAGTAAAAAAAATATTTTTTTTAAAAAGACGAATTAATAAACAGAGAGTAATGTGAAAACAAAGAAAAATAGAGTGAATAACACACAGTTACTGTAGAAAGAGGAACTGATAAAAGAAGTGAAAAGAGTAGTATAAATAAGTAATAGAAAAAGAAATAAAGGAAGTAGCAAAGACAGGAAACTAAGGGTTACAAAAAAGAAGCAGAGGAACTAATAAAAGTTAAATCTGATAGACATGTAACGTAAAAAGTACTAAACGCTTACCTTATAATTGTCATTACCGTACTGTATTGTCATTTTCATACTTTTTATCTATGTAAAAAAGAACAAAACAATTTAATTTAATACAAGATGGTAAAAAAAGAGTGAGCATAAGACAAAATTAATGTTAAATGTTAAATGTGGTATACTAGTAAAGCGTACAGCTGACCCAGCAAAGAAGCGTCCCGGTGCTGTATTTTGCTGGGGAACCCATCCTGACTTTCCATGTGAGATAAACCCTCCTGAGCATCCCCAAGGTGATGCCAGGCATCCCCGGCGCTGATGGGGCTGTTAGTTGAGATTAAGCAAGCTATTACCCAAAGTTGCTGAGTGGGACCCATGGTTGGAGTAGGCACCAAAGCAAAAATTATCACGTCCGCTGACCAAGGCCCAGGCCGACCTCTGCTTCTGGGTCTACCGCCTCTAATCAGTGAGCCACACCAATCCATATACATATTACAAAATCACAATTCAAAGTAGAAAATTAATTAAACATATTTAATGGTTTATTTTTGCTGTTATCAGAAAAAATCAAATTTCACTGAAAACAGTGAGTTGAAGGTATTCATCATATAACAGCGGGGAAAAAAAACCACAATCAAAATGATTATGTTTAAAAAACCCAAATAATATAAATAAACAGAAATAGGAACTTCTCCAAAGTAACTTACTTTCTATGACGTCAAAGGATATCCTATGAACAGCTTATACTCAGTTGTGCTGTTACTATTTTCTGCCCGCCACTTTCTGAAAAATAAACTCAATTGTTTTAAGAAAACTGAGACATACAAAGCAATCTGAAACAGCACACTAAGTTACAGCATCACCTAGAATCATTGTAGTCCAATTACCTACCCTAAATTCTGACTTCAAAAATCAAGTTAAAAGGCAACATTGCTTCATACTCAATTAGTAATGTTTGCTGAAAGAATAGCCATTTTTAAAATTTTAAATAAGCTGTGTAATATCCAGATGTTGTCAAAGTACCAGCATATTATGTAATAACTGCAGTTGCAAATGTTCTTCCTGAAATCGATGACTGTGTAGCAAAAACATTTTTAATTAGACTGGACAACTTATTTTCTTCTAGTTTATGTAGTTGAAATTGTAAAATGACGTTTCATCCATAAGTTTTCAAAAATAATGTGGACAGCATTGCAGACGTACATTTCCTCTACTCCTTTTTTTGATCTGCTGCTTGACTTTGCTTATAAAAACAAATAGTTTTCACTCTGTACTACAATTATCCACAAGGCCATATATAGTAGGAGCCATTAGAATCTCTGTAAATTCCTCTAAACAAATCCCAATCTTCCTTTCCTAAAATTTTGGTTGTAAGAACACCAGGTAAGAATTTTGAAGGTGGAAAGGCAATCTTTTTTTAAAAGTTAAAACAGAATCATTGCAGAATGACCATCCGTTTCCAGATTTCAAATACGCTGTGTAATGTCCTGAATTAGTTGAAGGACCGTTATGATATATAATTGCAGTAGTTTTAAAAGTCCTTCCTGATATTGACAACTGCGAAGCCACAAAATTATTAATTAAAGTTGTCAATTTAGTGCCATCAGGCCTACATCGTTGGAACATTAAAATGACATACTGGCCATAACTTCGTAAAATTAATGTGGACAGCATTCCAGACTTACATTGCCTGCACTCCATGTTTTGATCGGCTGCATTTACTACCTTATTGAAGGATACTGATTTACTGTCAGGCAAAGTTAAATATATAAATCTTTCTGAGTCTACACTAGTAGTACTTGATAGCCTACAGTTCTCGCAGTCATGCTGCCATTGATAAGAAAGGCCAAATAGATAATCTACATCTACACCCTCATCTTGCAATACATCAAGCATATACATTAAAAACTCCTGACAATCCTGCTGAATATTTTCAGAGAATTCTGTTTGACCTGAACATTCGTCTAACAGAAAACGAATTTCAGACACACTTTCTACTCTCGTTTTATCAGCACTACATTTCTCTAACACAGAATTCAACAAACAGCATAAGCTTTGTTCCGAATTGATCACAATCTGTTCTTTGAAAGTCTCTAGTGAAAAGAGAACATTAACAACTACATTAGCATAGCAGTTGACACCAGAACTATTTTCAAATTTAAAACCAACAACATTTTCAACAGAATTCATTTTATTCCTGCTTCCACTTTTGGGTTCATCGACTTTTGCTCTTTTTGCTACAACCTCCCTACTATTACTGATATTTATTCGTTTCCGGCCTACCACACGTTTCTCAATCAAAGGATATTGAGGCAAATGTGGCGCATACTCTCTTCTTAACCTATTGTATTGCTTAACACAATCTTGATCTGCACAAATGTTTGTGACATTGCAGTCAATCAAGTACAAACCCGATAAAGTTTTGACTCGTGACAATGCTACATAAGCCATACCCTCTTTGAATACAGAACTGCCAATATTCACTAAAGCAGTGTCTACACTTAAACCTTGCGATTTATGAATTGTCACCGCATATGCCAAGCAAACAGGAAACTGCTTACGACGACATATAAGTCTTTAACAAGCAAAAACCTAGCAAAGCAACGACCAATTAGCTGTACTTCCTCAATGCCATCAAATTTAATTTTTAAAAATTCAATTCCATCTCTATTTCTGTATTTCTCAAAATCAACAACATTACCCATTGATCCATTTACCAGACCTCTTTCAACATGTAAATTCCTTCTCAAAATGATTCGGCAATTTAAACACACATTCAAAGTCTTTTCAAAACTCGCAGTTTTAGATATAGTCTTCTCTAATGAATCCAATTTAGATTTCAAATTCTCTGACAAAATAATTGTTGCTCCCATATGCTCTATTTTGTCAATAGCTTCAAGTTTTACAATCTCTTGTTTTTCTAAATTCCTCATTTTGTTGTTGAAGATGGAACATTCTGCAAGAGTTGGCATCAAACATATTCCAGATTTCTTCACGGTAATTTTCTGAAAAATATCCTCTGGCAAAAGGTCTTCTTCTGGATATAAATTTGACAGTAATCGTGCATGTAAAGCTTGTTTACCACGCTCAGTCACTCTCCCGATTCTAATATCTTGTAGAATATTCTTGTAATCTTCGTCCTTCGCCTGACGCATATTTTCACGCAGCTCAGCATAACTGAAGTTTAACCATATGTTAACGTTGCCAATGCTCCCTAGGCACTTCTTGGTATCTTCATGTGTAAGCAGTTTAAACACTGGTTGTCCTTTCACTGGTGTCAGCTGCAGAAGATCACCAAAAACAATGATGTGTTTGCCACCGAATAACACATCATACTCTGTTTTAAGAACTTCCTGCATTCTTAAATGCACAAAAGCAAGCATGAGATTGGAAACCATGCTTACTTCGTCAATGAAAAGAAGTTTCATCTTCTTCAAAACTCGAGATACTTCACAACAAGCATCTCCATATAACTTGTGGTATTGTAATTTGTCATCATGCTCCACTGGCAGCATCAGTAACCGATGCAAAGTAATCCATTTAATGTTATGAGCTGCCAGTCCAGTTGGAGCGGTCACAACACAAGACAGTGATTAATCAGTCCTTTTCTGCATATAACATGAAATTGCTTTAATAAGGAAACTTTTTCCAGTTCCTGCTTCTCCACTCACGTACAGTCGGACAGGCTTCAACGACGTACACTCTTTCTTCTCATGACTTAATCCATGCTCAATTTGGTTGGTAACTTCGACATATATTTTCCTCTGCTCAACGTTAAGTTGTCTTTCCAATTCTTCTCAGTTAACCGCATCTTTCTGGGCATGTGCCATGGCTCTTTCCACTTCAATCATGGCAGTAGCAGCTTCATTGTCAATAACTGGTTCTCCTAGTGGATCCTGACTCAATGAAACAGAACTCTGACTGTCCTGAGAACTGTCTCCAGCAATCTCGGCTGCAATTGTTGCTTCCTGCTCAATTTCTGCATTCAACATTTGTAGATATTTTGGAAAAACAGGACATTCTATGGACTCCTTGGCTGCATTGAAAGAGTCTTCATAACAGAGGAAATCTCCAAGCAGTTCCTCTTCTGCACGCCAAGGCTTGAAAAGTTGCAAAAGAGCTAAATAGAAAAACTCTTTTCTTTCGGGAGATTCGCAATCCAATTTTCGATGATTTATCAATTGACATTTTTTTTGCTTCACCAGACATCCCTCACTTCCAATTACAGCATACACACCTTTATCAATATCTTCTTTGATGTTCCTCTTGAAAATGTAATTTTGAAGAAATTCATACAGACAAGCATTCTCCAGGTGACTGCTTCTATTTGGATAATATGTATCCAACATGTTGCTCTTCAAAATATCTGTACTGTTTGGCTCCTTCTCCGCCAAAAACTCAATTTCCCGTACAGGTTTCAGAACTCGATTACGCATTGCAGCAAGACCAAGACTCGCCCAAATGATACTCCTAGATTTGGCATAGAGACTTGCTGAAGATAACCGGTCAGAACATTCATAAGCTCCAATTTCTCGATGCGACAACATCTTCAGACTGAAACTGTACAACTTCTTACTGAGGCTCTTTTCATGGGAAATATCCTCCCACATATCCTTCAGTTCTGTCTTTTCTTTTTTAGTGATGTAAGACGTCACATACCGAGCAACAGCCATACAGTTGTCAGCCACAAACTGTATATCCATGTTAGCATTCCACATGGACAAAATCACTGGGTTGTAGTCGTTGATGTACTTGGACTCTTCGTTTCTTTTCAAATTGTATGTGTTTTTGGGTGATTTCCTCGTCACATTATGTCGCAGCGATGACATCAAATTATTAACTCTTCCTTTAGATATCACCGACCGTGGAAATGAAAAACGACATTTGGTGTAGTATTTGTCCTTGTTTCTGAATTTTCGACGACAGTACTTTCCACAACGATGACTTTGAAACCGTAAAACTTGTTCTCTTAGACTTTTGTCTTCATTTGTCTTTGGAACAGCACATGTAGCATACTGTTCTATGAAACTCATCACTAAGTCATCCGGATCTGTTCCAAATTTAGGTGCATCTTTGATCCATAGTAGCATATGTATATGAGGAGCACCTCTTGCTTGATACTCCTTTCTCCAGAAGAAATCCAACACCTCTCCAAGAGGTGGATTTTTCTTGTTCGTGATGAAAGACATCATAGATTCAAATCTATGATTGAAGTGCCTGCAAACATTCACAGGATCCAAAGAGCACAGTTCTCCAGGTGTCTTAAATTCAATATTTTCAATGTTTCCATTTACCTCTCGTAGAAATTCAAGTAAGTCTTCCCAGCCATACTCAGCACAGCTGAGAGTGAGGAACCATGTGGGAGTTCCTAAGTTCCTCAGCATACATTTTAAGTCACCATGACGGCGGTACCAATACTCATTAGTACCACGCTGACAAGCCATGAGATCAATCAGGTGAGAATCCAAAATACTGTCTTGCACATTGACTTTATCCATAAAGTCCCTTGCCGAGATATTTCGCAGTTGTATACCACTTTTCAAGATGTGGTTCACTGCATAAGACAATCCAGAGAGATCACTTTCAAACAATAGATAAAATAAATAGGGAATGCATTGTCGAAACCTAGGATCTTCTGTATACAATCGTAAAGTCCGGTATTCTGAAGCAGGAATTTGAACAAGTCGCTCATCATAACGTCCTCCTCGACCTGTGGGAAATAACTGTGGGAAACACAGAGCTTCCAAACTTTCCTCCCAAACACTAATAGGACTCCCTTTGGCTTGTTTCATTTGAAACAACTCAATAGCATTCCCCATGACTTCCTTGGAATGCAAAGGATGAACACTATAATGTTCATATATTTCTTCCTTTTTAGAGGATTCTATTTTCTCAATTTGACCAGGACACAAATCGCTGTCCTCTTCTTCACTTACTTCCTCTTCTGCAACACATACATTCTTGTAGTACTTATTATTTTTTATCAAATACAATGTTGCCTTTTTAACTTTCCTAACATCCACTAAATCTTGCCAGATTTTCTTACTCTTTGTCGGAACACCATTAACTATGATAACCAGAGGTTCCTCTTCCACTTTCTCTACTCCAATTGTATTAATGTTTTTCTTCAAATCCAAAGGCAAATAAACAACCCTTCCCTTTAATCCTCTCTGTAAATCTGATGGAGGCAACTTCCCTGTCTTTGGCTCCATTCGTACAATAGCCTGGAAGGGATGGACACTTTGAATCAAAATAGATTCATAAGTATTTAAATCCTTCAATTCATAAGCAATGTCATCTAAATCCAGATTATTATAAACCGCTCTAGCAGGCATCTGGTTTTGGTTTAATTTGTTATAGCAATAAGTACACATACGTTGGTCTGCTCCCAAATCAAAACAATTTTCTACCATCAAGTATGTGGCAAAATCCTTCCATTCACTATTGTTTTCCATATCACTCTTTGCATATATATCCACTAACGTACTCTGATTCTTATAATAAGTCAGTCGACAACAAACACAAGTGAAATTAGGCCTCTCACTTGATTTCACCATAAACGTGGAAATTTCCTTGTGAAATTTATCTGTACTGAAAATCTGTTCACTGTCTTCCACATTACCATCTTCTAGTGGTTCAATATCAACATTATTCTCTTTACCAGCAAAATAACAGAACTCAATTTCTTGACAAATATTCTTCACATCTACTTCAGAACCATGCAAAAGAGCTTTGCTTAATTTTTTAAGCATAATTGCTGGACTCTTAGCATAATACAACATTCTAACTAATTTCCTCACTTTATTATGATGCACTGCAAGCATCCGGAAATGATGAAATACACTCTGGCATACTCTCCTAGAAAGACAAGCCAGTGAATGACCACGCAAACCTGTCACTTATCTCACTCTGCAAGGATCTAATTCTTGCAACAACTTTATTTTTTGCTTTACACTTTTCTTATGAAATGTCCGTATAAAATCACAAAGCAAATTGATAGAATCCTGTCGCACACTGCAAATAGAACTACACTTCCAGGTGTACACTGGTCCCTTAGGACGTCTCCCTAAAACCTCATCACTTAGCGCCTCGTCTGCATCTGCAGACACAAGTATTTCTTTTTCAACCGGATGACCATCTTTTACCTCATATGCTCGACCACTGCTGTCAACTGCATGCACCAAAACATTGTCCTGAAAATAACTCTCCTCATTAAAAAATGCCTCACTATTTGAACTATGCATCCATTCTCCTAAGAAAACTTCACAAAAATTACTCTGATTAACGTCTCTCTTCCATCTACTATTAGATTTGTAAACATAGATTACCTTGTTTAGTTTCCTAATTCTATTAATTACCAAAATAAATAACTTTCGCTTGATTTCGAAAGCCTGATCAATAATTTTCTCTACATTTTTCTTTTTCTTATAAAATGACACTTTCTGTTGACCTTTTTTAAATTGTTTTTACCAAATTGACAATTACCCTGTTACGGAACATTCGCTTACGAATGTCCCTGAAAATATTTGCCCTTCTACTGCAATGCACAGAGTTATCTCCTGCTCTAGCACAGACTTTTTTGACGGGCCTTTCCTTTCCATTTAAATTGGCTCTCTTTTTCTGGACTAAAACTTGTTCTGTAGTTATACTTTTGTTTCTACAAATGTTTTTAAGGAATGATTTCGTTCTCCTACCCGGTGTTCTTTTCGTCCGTTGAGATAATATTAAAGTAGAGGACTGCTGCAAAATATTTGGTAACTGCTGTCTTTGACGTTTTGTAGCCTTTCGAATTCTATCCTTAGACGGCATTGTCTAATTCCCAAATAATCTGCAGTTGAATCTGTGGTGAAATATAATAAAAAATGTTATTAACCACTATTACCAAACAGTAAATCAATAACAGTAAGAACTAGATTCGACAATGCTATAAAAAAAAAAAAGTATGCACAAGGGTGCAGGGGGTATCACTTTGACACCCTCTGACACCCTCAAAACAGGCACAGGTGCCATGTGGCAAGCAAACCAGCCCTAAGGGCATGTCTGTCTGTCACATGGCATAGGTGTGCATGCACACATGTGCATGCACACCTGGATTCGGTATTTTAACACCTAATTGGATTGGGTGTTAAAATACCGAATCTAAAGGGCCTGTGGGACAGAAAGTAGACCCACCTACATCCCAAATTTAAAAGTCGGTAAAATTACCGATTCGGTATTTTTGCGATTCGGTAATTTTACCGAATCGGTAAAATACTGAATCGGACAAAAAAAGGTCCCCTACATCTCAGTAGGCCAAATACCGGTCGGAAACGGCCGAAATCGGCCGTTTCCGACCGGTATTTGGTACCTACATCGGGCCCTTTATATAAAACACCTAGGGCCAGATGTAGGTAAATCACATGTACCGATTTGGAAATAACAAATATTACCGGTATTTCAAAATCGGTAAATGGGATGTAGGTACCAACATCTGATTTATTACCGATTCCTTAAAAATTCGGTATTTACCGATTCGGTAAATACCGAATCGATATTTGCTATTGAATCCTATGGACCTTGAAGCATTGCGTGACATTGATCCACATTCTGTCCATCACCTGTTTTGTTTGCAATGTGGCACACAGACATGCCCTAAGGACACGTCCATCTGTCACATGGCATATGTGTACATGCACAGATGTGCATGTACACAGGAATCGGTATTTTACCATGGATTTGTATTCCATGGTAAAATACCGATTCTGAAAGGCATGTGCCAATGGAAAATTGGCTACCCACATTTCAATCTTGCATTTTCGGTAAAATTACCGATTCGGTAAAATTACCGAAAACGCAACATTTAAGGGCCCCTACATGTCAATGCCCATTTACCGGTCGGTAACGGCCGAATTCGGCCGTTACCGATCGGTAAATGGCTATTTTCAGCCACCTACATCTGGCCCCTACATTCATGGGGAACAGACTTAAAATGCCCTAATACACATGAAAACTTTTTTTAAGGAACTTGCACCTTTTTTTCAATAACTTTTAAAATGGCTATGTAACTCAAACAATCAAAATTAAAATTTGCCAGGCACACATGGGGGCGTATTTACAAGGGCCTTACACTACAAGGAAAATGACTTCAAATGACTAGACACACATGGGGACGTATTTACAAGGCCCTTGAACCCGGGGGAAGTGACTTGAAATTGCTAAGCACACATAAGAGAGTATCTACAATGCCCGTGCAACACTTATGCATAATTTTTTACATGTACACTGTAACATTAAAAACACAATTACATCATATATCTGTTCCGCAAAAGCGACGCATTGCAGGAGTCACATCATTTTACCATCAAAAACAATTTCTCCGATTCTGTAAATGTAAATTTACCTACATGTGACCCTGAATTTAGGCGCCTACATACCTTTTCGCCATTTACAGGTCAGAAACGACCGAAATCGGCCGTAACCGGTCGGTAAATGGCCTAAACGACCACCTACATCGGGCCCTAAGTGTGCATGCATTTGATTTCAAACAAAGTTTTAAAACCTTTTATGTAAAACAATTATACACCTACATTCATGTAACAGCAGGTCTGCCTTTCACATGACATACGTGTGCATGCACAAATGTGCATACACACCGGAATCGGTATTTTACCATGAAGTTTGATTTCATGCTAAAATACCGATTTGTTAAGGTATTTGAGACTCAGAAGACTCCCCCCTATATAGCAAATTTACAGAATCGGTAAAATTACCGATTCGGTATTTTTCCGAACCAAAATTTTTTCCGATTCTATAAATGAAGAATGCAAAACCGCCTTTGAAAGCAGAATGCAGACACTTAATGCAAAACATCATTTTAAATACACAGCTGACTTTCTTATTTACGCAAAAAAGCATACTACTCTTTAACTAAAATATATAAACGATAACTCACCTTTACAAATTCTTTTTGAAATTGAAAACAGTCTCAGAAACACACCAATTATTCTGTACCAGAATTAAAGGTATGCACTCCAGAGGCTGGAACCAACAAAGGCACCGAAACGCTGATATTCAACACACATATCTCTCATGTCAGCCAATAAAAACTCTTCCCTCACTTTTTTCAAATCAACACCCTTCCCCCCTCTGCCCTTTCTACCTCTTTTCCATAGCAACTGCCGCCTGCCTGACCTGTCATGGCCACAAGTTCACACAACAATGTTTCAAATGAACTCTGAACTCTCAGTACACCTGCTAATCCACTGCAATCTTTCATAACAACATTTTTAAATAGCCATTCAAAATACATCTTTTAAAGAACACATCCATGCACCCTAACTTTCTGTTTTTAGCTATGAAAATACACCAATCACTGCTAATGAATCATTTACACTTAAACTCCACAGTTTTTTACATTACAAACATCACTATTTCAACTGCCATTTCATTCCCACACTTCATCTGACTGCAGCAAAAACTCCTCTAGCCATGTTTTCAGTCTGGATTCTGGGACATAGCTATATCCACTGGGCTCACAAGTATGCTGAAAACAGAAATTTACACAACCTCGATTTACAAAATGTGGAAATCAAATGGATTGGTCGAAGAGGATTGAAATGTCACCAATTGATACCATTGGTGAAAACCTTTTTAAATTTGCCAACCCCTGACCTCATAATAGTGCACTGTGGAGGAAACGATTTGGGCACTTTGACTGGGGTAGGACTGGAAATGCTTTTAAAGGACACCTTTGAACAATTGATGACACTTTTTCCTCAAACTGCCTTGGTATATTCCAATATATGCCAAAGACAAAAATGGAGGTGGTCCAATCAATTTTGTCCACAAATTGAGAAATCGAGGAAGCATGTAAATAAGTCTGTTTCAGCTTACATGAGGGACCATGTAATGGGCTGCATCTACAACAATAACTTGCGTTACTACATGCAAGATATCTACAGAGGAGATGGCGTGCATTTCTCAGATGAGGGGAACAGAATTTTCATACTAAATTTAAGAATGTGTATTGGTTCCTACTTATAACTTTCTAGAACATACACAGAAACCAAAAGCTCTTTTCAGAGCTACCTTAACTTAGTGTACTCTTTTAAAATTTCGAATGAACCTTTTTTTCCACTTAATTTCACCTATATTCGCTTCCCGGTACGCTACCCAATTCGCGTACCTGCAGCTAACCACACGAAAAAAAACTTTTTTTTATCGACATATATGAGCCTCCTCAGCCACCCTCAGAAAACTTAGGGAAACAGCATACGTCTAAAGTACCCCAATCTTTCCATTCTGAACATTATTTACCCTCCATCTTGTATCTCAATTCTACCGAAACACAAAATGGAGGACTCCCGTAACACTGCAAGTTCGCGTACCGGGAAACAGACTGACAAGCACTCGCACAAAAAAGGTGGGAAAGTAATTAACAGAAAAACCACTGGAGACACTTTCACCAATTAAACAGTAGCTCATACTACATACCAATCCCTACCATTTTCACAAATTTAGTTGGAATACCATTTAGCCATTTAGCATGTAAAACTCTATAAAATCCCTGAGGTAAATTACTTCACAAAAAATATTGAAAGTGTTGGAAATGACAACCAATTAAAATATTACTTTCAATTTCTACTACTATATCATGACATTTGATTGGTTATGTACCTGAATATATATAAACAAAGAGAAAGAAACACAGCCATTTTGACTACTACTTCGTGAAGTGCAGAACAACAAAAAATCAACTGATAACTTCAAATTATATTTAAAAGGTAAGATATTATTTTTAAAACTGAGGGTGCGCCAAAATGCTGGACAATAGGCCCCCCACAGTGTCTGTGATTGGTCTCCTTGCAATTGAGGGAACGTCTCCTTCTCCCTCCCCTATACCTCCTGACACCATCCATGAGAGGCCCAAGGAGGGGGCCCCCTCCAATGGACCTTAATTTCAGGCGACACCTTTCTTTGTGATAGATCTCCAGGAAAACAAAAGGACACATCACCAGTGGGTGGCCCCATGCTGATGGGCTGAGTGCAAGGCCCTGACCGGCAGCCCACGCTGCCCATGCCTAGCGCCGGCCATGAGTTAAGGATAGAGTTAGACTTCTCTAGTATAATTCAGAATTGACTAAGAGTTTATTTGATAATTTTCTTCATATTTCTACTTCCAATTTGATACCACACACTGCCCAAAGAAAAAATCACTGTTTAAATAACCAAACTGCCTGTCTGTACTGAAACCCAACAGTGCCCTATCTGTACTGATATATTTTTTAAAAAATGCATTTTTCAGAATTCAAAATGGAAGGAGAAGTAAACAACTTTAAAACTGAAACAGAAAAAAAAAATGAGACAGAAGTTGACATGGATTTCTACGACGACACAATAAACAATGAACTTGTGCAATGTGTAGATGCAGTAGATTTTCTACTGAAAAATGAAGAAAAAAATGATCACGATTTTTGAGATTTTCTTTTAAATTTTGAAAAAAAAATCTGAAAAATAAATTTTAATTTCTTAATTCAAAAATTGTTTGCCACATTATTTATTTTTATATATATATTGAAAACTAGTAGCAAATTGATTATAACGTGAAGTCAGACTTTAAATATGCTGTGCAACTTTTTGGTGTTACATACTAACTTTGTACATAGTTACTTCCTTTCTCCCACTATATTATCTCCAATGTGTATTTGCAAAAACAACAAGTGACAACATCAACAACATCTCTTTATCATCTCCTGCCTCCATGTTGTTTCGGCTTTCCAGACAGACTATGGTATGAATTCCATATACCACAATAACTTCTTTAACAACAAGCAACATATCTACAAAGGAGACGGCGTTTATTAAATTATACACTCTACATTGATACCTACATGTAGCTACGTAAATAAAAATAAACAAAAAAAACAACAAAACGAACAATCAATAAACATACAATAAGTTAAAAGTCAATCATTCTTGTTTCCTTATACTACGCTCCCCAGACCGCTTTCCAGTACGCGAACCGGGCGCACCCCACGAAAAAAACAATTTTTTTTTTTTTTGGCCCCGCAGGGCACTTTATTATCCCCCTCATCAGTCCTAGGGGGTCAGAAGGGGTCTACCTTGCCCCCTTTCCTTCATTTCCCCCTTCGTTTTGGCCTCCTCTTGTCTCTCGATCCTACCGAGAGACAAGATGGCGGCCGCTACAGACTGTTTAGAATGTTGGCAGACACCGGAGAGCCAATCAGCTTCGCTTCGAAAAGCTCCAAAACGCAAAAAGTACGCGAACTAGTCCGCTATCTAGGACGCTGTCACAGATATATCTGTTTTTTAAAACGTTAATTTCTCAAAATCCACTGGAGCACATATAATGAGACCCAGCAAAGGCACATTGGGCTAACAGTCCCTACAATTTTGCCAAGTTTCGTGTAAATCCATTCAGCCGTTCGAGCTAAAAGTGAGGCCAAACGCCCTATGGAAATTAACATGGGAAAAACGCGTTTTGGGACCCCCCTTTTTTCTCGGCCCCCCCTTGACGAAACCCCCCCAAATTTTCAGGGGCTGATCAGAAACAAAATGTGCCATTTTCCTGAAAATTTCAGCCGATTCCGTCCACAAACGCCAAAGTTATTAGACATAGAATTTTCAAAAGTTCCATAGAGTAAAAATCCTAACTAAATATACCTACTGGCGACCGCCAGTAGGATATATATATATATATATATATATATATATATATATATATATATATATATATATATATATATATATATATATATATATATATATATATATATATATATATATATATATATATATATATATGTATATATATATATATATATATTCAATTTGAACAGGTAAAACCTACACTCATGTCAAATTTTGTTTTAACCATTCAGGACATATACCATTAGACTTATCAATCCTGGTCACCGGTACCTGAAACCTAATGGATCAGGGTGTTAGCATAATTGGTAGAAATAGAACATTTGCACTCATAAAATAACCACAACTCGGGGAAGGTTTAAACTTTTTATCTAAAATCTTTAAAATGTCATAATCCAAGCATTGAATATTAGAAAATTCTCAATTAGTAAAATAATGATTAGAATGAAAATATGCAGAGTTTTTAAAAAGCAGTCTTTACGCATTTGACAAGAGGGTGGGATGAGAGAAGGAAACAGTACAATGACAATACCCACATTAAATATTTACCTAGAATGGTGTGAAGAACTAACCCTGGCCACGGGTCAGTTTAAAGGACAGAACCCCAAAAGTTCAGGCACCATAAAGGCAGGCAGGTGCAGATCGGAATCAGGACAGGTAAAGCCAAATTGGATCAGGACAGGACTACTAAGGGCTAAGACCAGCACCCGCAGTTAAAGTTGCAACGCCTGCATTACTCCCTCTCTGCAGCTAACAGCCAGAACTCGGTAAAGTTATTGATTTCTCCGACAAAGTGCTTCACCAGCACTTCAGCTCTCAAACCCCGATCTGGGTTTCGAACCTTCTGACAGAGGGCTCCCCAGCACCTCTGCTCCCGATCACCTATTGAGTGCGTTGGGTCAGTGACAGGTCAGCTATTCGGACAAGTCGGACAAACTAACTAGCTAAGCCTACCCTAGTTATACTATATTCCAGGTCAATGTACCACTCCCCAATGTTGCAAGTGTAAGGATCCCCAATTTTGATTGGACAAAGAATGAGGAGAGGTCATCACACCACACTAAAATGAAACTTTCAGAATGAATATTAATGTTTGCGTTCCCCCATCAATTTATTTTCCCATGTATGTTTTATTCCACCCGACAATGAATGTTCTATTAACAAATACATTGTTATAACATATTAACAAGTTTTCTTCCATTTGGGTTCAAAAGTTTGTTTTCCATTGCGCATCTTCTAGTGCGCGGTAGCTTGTCATTACTTCAAGGTTGGATGACTTCAGTTCTCTTTAGAGTTAGTAATGCGCGATGTGAGTTTTCAAGATGCAGTAATAGCATCTCCCAGGCCCAAGATTACGTTACATGAAAAAATAGAAAGAAACAGTTTTAGAACACAGAATAAATGAATGTACTGTATACCACTTATTTCTATTCTATTCCCATTACTTTATTTTAACTACTGCATTAGAAATTAGGCAGAACAAACAGCTTAGCAAAAGCAGCAGTGCAAGCTTCATGCATGCTGTAACACAGAGCAGCCCTCTTAGTTTTAATGCGCAGAAGCAAAAGATTCCCTCCAAAGCAAAGAGTACGTCATGTCACGTGAGTGTAACAGACGCATGCGCAGTAAGAAATCCCACGTAGCAGCGGCCATTTTATTGCAAGCGGATTAACATTAGTAAAAGCACATATGCAAGCTTCTTCTAGATACCCAATGTTTTGCGAAATGCAATATTAATAAGATAAACATGTTGATTAGCTCATTAACGTTATGTCGAGAGGACTGAATTTAAGCATGTCTTGTTACGTGCGGATCCTTGCTCCTTTAATGGCGATGTAACTCCTCCTATATACCCTACATTTACTTTTAACCCTATCAAGTGGGACCATCAATAAACAAGTATATAGGTACCCACTAAACCAATTTTAATATATAACGTTCTGCATTAGAGATCCCTCCTTTGAGGCACATTTTCCTTTTTCTTTTCCCTTCTTTAAAAAAAAAACTAAGCGCTCCAACCGTAGTGTTGGTCTGCACCAGGGTGTTGTTAGAGGCCCTATGATGAAGCATGCCACTACATAGTGGGCGAGGGCAGTCTTAAGAAATCCCTTGGGCTTTTTCTTAAGGTTTTGTCGTTTATTAGTATTTACTTTCCTTTTGTTACCTCCCTTTCATGTATTATAAATAGAGAGAGGAACCCCTTGAGGTAGACAAGGGAATTAGGGTGTTAGGCCCAAATTAAGCAAAATGATTCCCTTGGGTCGTGTACAGGAGAAGCTAACATTCAGCTATAACACAATTAAATTTAAGCACTCAAGCTAAAAGAATAATCAAAGTTAAAGTTACATAACAATTTATTGAGACAATAAAAACATACAATTACACTTGGAAAAAATATAAGAACAGATTAAAATACTGTATATTTCTGTGACCAGCACAAAATGGGGGACAGACAAAACTCAATTGTAAAACATACACATAGGGATTTACAAAGCGTACATTCACAGTTATTGTTTCAAACTCCCCTGGTGTTATAACCTCATTGTCGTATATACACCAGGGAGGAAAAGCATGAATTGTACAAAAACTTGCGTCGACGCGTTTCGGTGGTTGTGAGTAATATTGGGTGCCACCTTTGTCAAGACAATTATTTCGTTGTCTGTCGTGTGACTTGATCCTTATTGATGTCCTGTATAAGCAGGTTGGATTCCTAGTTATATATAGGAGATAGAAGTATTTTCAGGATGGAGGAGCTGTTCTTGTTAAGCGGTTACCATCTGTGGGTTTCTTGTGTGTATCCTATCTTATAGTTCTTTAGGAGAGATGAAAAAACTATCAGGCTGAAAGAGCTGTAGTTGTTGGGCGTTTACGATCTGTAGGTTTCTATAGCGTATCCTATCCCTTTAAGGATTAGAAAACTTATCCCGGTCAGACAACCTATGGACACTTCTATACGTTTACCGGTCCGCTGTTCTCAATATGTGGCCATGATGGAGGTCAATGGCGGATTGCTGGACTCACCAGGGCAGGCCACTCAATCTTAGCGTACCAATGGTCTCGATGTATGGTGAGTTGTGGAGGCGCGGTGGGCTGCCTTTACTTATTTGAGCGTTGGGGTACTTCCTATCTTTGGTATTTTTATATCCCCTGCTGAAGCCGTAGCGTGTCTTCGCTTCGGGTCTCCGGTTAAAAATGAAAGCAGATAATAATTGCAGATAAATTGTTTTACACTTACTTGGATAGTATCCTTTTTCCAACTGTCTTTTACATGCAGCTGTTCTCTGTCCTTCTCTTTGTGTGAGGTCTATTGTTTAGGTAATAGACATGTGAACAGAGCCAAAGCCCACTATTAGTGGTGGTTTTTAAAGCTCTTTCTCTGTGGATCACATATGTTGTGGCAACATCTGTGCTGTCACTCTAGACCTAGAAATAGTAAGTCCCAAATAATAATCACCCAGCTGAGCAAAATGTGGGACTAAAATATCCTGAAACTGCGAACGCAACCTAAATTACCTTCCTAGTTAGTTCAGTGCCCATGTGCTGAAGGGTTTATTACGGTGACCAAACTACCTTTATAATTAATGCCTGTTTCTTGGACAGCTTTCGATTCAGTTGGGTGATCCTTAGTCATGCGATTTTGTATAGATGGGTTGAGGGCCAAAAAAACAATTTATCTGCAATTATTTTCGAGATTATAGTAGTTTTTGCAAAGCATCACAGGGTTCCTGGCCTGAATACAACATTAGATTGCTGTGCCATATCTAGAGGGATTTATTAATAGTAGATATCAGCTTATATAAATGTTTTTTGTTTCTAGGGTAGCCGACATATGTTAGACACCTTAGAAGTATTGGCTTGGGATTTTTCAAGGCTCCAAAGATGGCTATGTCCTGTAATATCAGATGTCCAGTTTGTGCCACAGAGCAGTGTTTAGTCAACTGGTGTGGTCGTTCCTTTCTGTGGTTGTCTGTGGGGTCTGTGTTGCGGCACCAACAGTTGTGTGTTTTGGTGAAGATACGTTCAGTCATGTCCCCGGAAAAAGCAGAGAGGAGACCGAGTCGGGGATCGCGAGTGGTACCGGACACTCCTCTGCATCAACTAGCTGTCCATTTTTCCAGGGATACTACACCAATGAATTATGTACCATTTTGAAGCTGTGATCACCATTTCTGGGTAAACATTTTCATGCATTAATAAATACAAATGCACATCTGTTTTGGGGTTGATCAAAGGCTTAGGGGGGTCTAATAGTGTTCACACTCTTCACTGGAAGGATCTTTTTGATCCACAAATCATAATCAGAACCACACATCAATACTCTTTCAAAATGTATTTGCCTTAAAAATGTCATGTGACTCATAATTTGGAGTGTGGCATTGGAACTTTATGATGGCAGGAAAATATTTATCTTTGTATGAGAGGAAATACATTTGTATTGTATGAGTCAAAAGAATTCAATGAAGTTCACTTGCGCTTAATAGTTCACAGATGAATTTCCCACAATTGCACAGTGCCTACTGCTAAAATAAAACTACAATTCCTATATAAGGAATTTTAGTTTCTGTAGACTTTATGCGAGTGATGCAAATCCTCAACTGTTGTCGCTGGAGGCCATGTTTTTGAAAAAACATTTATCCTTAGGTTAAAATATCTTAAAAGAATGTGACTTTGAAAAATACAAACAATCTGGAGTACTATTGTCACTGGTAAGTGCATTTAATTTCTCTACTAACACCACAGTAAGCTACATAATGTGCTGGCAAACGTTCAGGTTTGCAACTCTCAGACTCGCTGGCTGTTTTCTTAATTTTATTCCTATATACATGAACAAAGTGGCAGTGTTCTTTGTAGCTGAATGTCATAGAGATAGTTAAGTGAGTTTATTTAGCATTGGTATATTAGCCATACGTTTGGTCCAGCTTTTATTTTATCTTCATCTGAAATCTAGTTGTGCTTTCTTCAAATAGCACAAAATGAAGATTTGCAACTAAAGCTAAGCAACATTCAAAAGGAACTTGAACTTTCACAACAGAACTGGCAGGAGGAACAGAACAAATTGAAGTCAAATTTAGAAACACACGAGAGCGTATTAAACAGCGAATGCAAAGAAAACCAGTTGTTGAAATCAGAGAGAAATAATCTTGAGAAGTCACTGCAGGTACTATGATTTATTCGATCTTGAATATTTCTTTCCTATTTGTAGCTTTTCAACTCCCCAAACAGTCTGAAAAATGTACCAAATTAAGCAACACTTTCCAACCATCCAATGCTACTTTCTCTGGAATTGAGTACGCATATATGGTATCCTAATGGGAGATTTCGTGGCCTCTGTTGGGAAAACTGCAATCACCTCGTAGGGGTGCAAGGCATGAGCAGTTCGGACAGCCCATAGGGGAATGCTTGTTTGGAGGAATGTTGAACTGCCCCGTGGCCTCTACAGAATGTGTTTTGCCGTTGTGGTTGAATGGCCAAAGTAATGCAGTTATCAGTGAACCTATGCATGTAATGACAGGAAGAGAAGATAGAGTTCATGGACTTAACCATAGGTTAAGGTGCTGCCTGAGAGGAATCTTTCTAGTATCCAACCAGGAGCAATAGGGGAGCAGCCCATACATTTTATGGATGTTGTTGCCCGCTGTGCAAAGGATCCAAGCCGATGAGGCCCTAGTAGGCTGGACTGGTCCATGCTCATGTTATTGTTCTGAGGGACCTGATCTGCCAGCATGGACAGGACTGTTCCTCCTGAAGCAGGGATAAGTCTGATTTGCATATGAGTGACCGACCCATCTGGAGTGGCTGATTTGACAAAAACAGTGGTCTGGAATGAAGCCTGATGTTAGTAGCAGTTCCTGGGACTTTTTCAGTCAGTGCACGCTTCACCTTATATTGTTTAGGAGTGATATCAGGAAGCAGGGCTCGAGGCATTGCTTAATCATTGACACTGGAAGACCACAATGGATAATTTTTTCAAAACCACTTCCACTGAGTTTCTTTCAAGGAAAGGTTGGCAGTCATCGAGGAGTCTCAGTGTTGTCTGGACTCAGGCTGTACATAGAGAACACTAACCGTAACATACCGACAATGAAATACATTTCCCAGCAGGCCATGAATTCTAGTGTATTTTATTTTGGAGCAACGCTAGCTACCTTGAATATCTAGGTATAACATTCCTTGTGGCCCACAGTACGTTTGCTTGCAGTGTTACAGTGTTGCTGCAAAGGATCTTGCTACGCCACTAAGGTTGTCAAAGGTGTCAGCAGTTGCCCCATTTCTCCCATCAGTAATTTAGCTTGAAGGGGGTTAAAGTGAAGGAGTTCAATCAAACTTTTACCATAGGGAGAGACAGCATGTCGTAGTCGGAGGTACCATAACAATTGCCATTTATGCATCTCATATTTGATGTAAATATCTACTAAAAGCACAAGATAGTACCAGATATCACATTTCCCAGTTTAGAAATCTCAATGACTTCTCAACTTCGGAAGCCCTTTAAGGCCTGCATGTGGCCTACCATATTTCCTATGCAATTAGGGTCCCTTCTGTTATGTTGCCATCCCAGCACATACTGGGTCTTCTTTCATGATATTAACACAGTGTTTGTCATGGGAGGGAGGTTCAATATGATTTATTCTCTGTATTCTAAATGTGTTGGGTGCATATCTCCCATCAGCAACTTCTCACTCAAGATGATTGGGTCATCGTGTGGATAGGTATTTAGTTAAAACAGGAGCTGCCAGGGATAGGGCAAAAGGGTACCAAAAGGAGATGTTGCTGTGCAGTCAGCCTACTTGTCGTATAATGTTCATCAGATAGTGACAGGCTTTCTCAGTAGTTACGAAAAACCCCAAAATGTTGGAGTTACTCTCTTGATAATTGTGAGGACTCATGTCCACTGGAGATCATGCTCTATGGCACTTATTGAGTATATTGCATACTTGGATAAGTTAAGCCTGAGGTCAGAGAACTCACTGAATACTCTGCAACTCTCTAAGAATCAGTTGCCAGACTGCCTGGGTCATCAAAATAAATGAAGACATACTATTTGCAATTACTGGTGCCAGTTTGAATCCCCGCGGAAGACCATCAATCTGTACCCATTCTGCCAGCGTCTCTATGGCTATGGCAAATAATAATTGGGGCAGTGGTCAGCCCTGTGTGGTGCCTCTGCACATGGTGAAGGTGTTTGACAATGAGACTCCCACTCTAACTCTGTTGATCAGATTAGCATCATGGAGGCACTGCAAAAGGAGCCTTGGTTCTACATTATTCTCTAGTAGTGCGAACAGGTAATCTCATTACAGTGAATTGAATACCTTTTCAAAGTCAGCGGTCAGAGGGCCAAAGCACTATCCAATTGGTTAGCCAAAGCTAGGGCACTGTGATATTATGTCTAGTCGGCCAACAGCACATGAAACTGCTTTGGTCGGGTGGACAGAGAAATCGAATTATTCTTCCCAATCCAATGGCCCAAATGAGTTTGGACATTAGAAGTACCATGTTCTGGAGGTAGGACAGTTTTATGCATAACCATTATTTTAGCCTTGTGCAAATCAGGCGACTGTCCACCACTATCTAGTGCCCCCAGCATGGTTCTAAGTGATGAGAGTACTTTAGATGTGGTTAAAAATCTCAGTGACAGCATCAGGGCAGGAATCCAGTGCTGGAAATGGGAATTAGCAAGGCATGATTCACAGCGAGGAACCAGACAGAGCAGCAAGGCCAGGATCACAAGGGGAAGTCCCACCTGAAGTCCTCACCCAGCTTCTTGATAGGATTGGAAGCACAGCCCTATCAGAAGCCGGTGCAGTGCTTAGTATGCTGCTGCTGTTGCTCTGTGTAGCTCCTCTTTGGCTCACTTTAAATAAGCATTGAAGTGTAGCCCATGATATTTGTATATATTAACTTCTTCAATGTTCAATTTATCTATGAACCAACTAAAACCAGACGCTATTTTATCAAAAACTAACACTTTTATCTTTTCTAAAATGTTACTTATGTAATTTTTCGGACAATATGCTATTAGTCCGTCAAGTTTTTTCTAAAGGCCTCTCGGGGTGTAGTCTGAAATGACAACATTATCAGCATTCATTAGATGTGAAATATGGTTCACTACAATTTTTGAGGCAAAAGAATTTGAATTGCTTAAAACTGTGGTAAAATCAGCCACTTATAAACTAAAAAAGAATTGGGACTAGCACAAATCCTTGGCACAGACAATTGCCTTTTTCTATCTTTCTTGTTAAATGGCCCGTAGAGTCCATCTCCACTTGTGTCCAGCTTGAACTATCCAGTCTTGAATCAAGGACAATAAACCCCTGGGGACATTCCAAGTTTGTACTTTGCCCATAGACCACCTCTATCCATCATATCAAAGGCAGTGCAGAAGTCCACGGAGCAACTGTACAATATCTGATTTATTTCTAAGAACGTTTTTAATAATAGCTCAAAGAACAAAACAGTAATCTCTTGTAGAGTGTCCTCCCGGAAGCCACTCTGTACAAGAGGCAAAATATTTTTTTCTGTGACACAGAGCTCAATTCTTTTAAGCAAGATTCTGCCTAATATTTTCCCGAACACATCTAAAAGACTGTTTAGCCTAAATTTCCATTATTCTCTCATTGCCTTTATTCAGTATTGGTTTAAACACCGAACCCTTCCATGAATCAAGGAAAATGCCAGTTTCAACTTACCACAATTTACACAATGTAGAACTCTTGTTTAAGAGAGATGGTATTTATTCACATCCTCATCATAAATTGATTATGCATACATTTATTCACAATTTATGCAACATTTTTAATGCCCAAAGAGAGGCGTGGGTGAAAGGAGAAGGAATGGTGAGGTAAGTGCTTGGTGAGGTTCAAGATAGTGTGGAAAGAGTTAAACTGCGGTCACATGTGGTCACAACAGTACATTTAGCAAGTTGACAGCACATGGACATGTTGTTATCGCCATAATACACTTCAGTACATATATAATCCTATAACAATAGTTAACACACAGTCAAAAATGTTCTGTTGAGCTTGGGTAGGACATGTAAAAGAGAGTAAGTCGACGTTTCTCTCTTTGGGCATTAAAAATGTTGCATAAATTGTGAATAAATGTATGCATAATCAATTTATGATGAGGATGTGAATAAATAACATCTCTCTTAAACAAGAGTTCTACATTGTTTACATTTTGGAAATCTTCTCTATTGTAATTAACCTATGTGTCTGGGACCCCTTTACATGTAACACTGAATTGCCCAGGTCCCAGTACCAATGGGTTTACTCTATATCTGTAACGTATAGTTTCTACTATCCAGCTAAATAGAAGCTTCAGATTTTCTACCCACCAAATAAACATTTGTTTTTTAAACAATTACTTAGTTTAAATTGGGATTTTTAAAACATTTTTATCCCTGATAAATAATTACATTATATCAGGATTTTCACTATACTTATTTTCTTGAACCTTTAAAAAGGGAGAACCATACAAATTGTGTTCATGTGTGACCCAATCCACTTCTGATTTCATATGGGATTGAACTACTGCGTGTACATTTAAAATATTGTTCACCAATCCTCAAAACATTTTTTGGTCCCCTTCCTATATACCTTCCAACATTTCATTCCATTCTTAAATTGGAAAACTTCCTTTCTTTTCCTGATAGGATTATTGTATTGTTTTCAACTCCGAAATCTGTTTACCATTTACATCCTTTAATCCTTTCCTAAAAGAATGTTGTAGTTTCTAAAGTACTTTCTTATGCCCTCTACACTCTTTGTCACCCTCCAAGGGAATGTGCTTACTGGCCTTATTAGTCCTTAATTTTATGGCTGAATACAGAAATTGCCAGACATGTAAGCACATTCTCAAGTAGGAAGGCAAACCAATCTAATTTTTTTGGGTGGGAAATAAAATTAAAATCCACATCATAAGATAAGTGAAATTCCTTGGGCATATGAAGTTGTGTCAGACCAAGTCAAACGCTCAATCTCTGGGGATATTCCATATCTAAAGTTAAGACCTTTTCTTCTAAAACAACTTATTTAAGAATAAGTGTACCCTGTAGGACCTAGTGGTTGCTTCCTTCATAGGGTACTACATAAAAATCACAAAATAATTTTAATAGAGGGGACGAAAACACAATCAATTGGATAGTGATAAGAGCCAACCCTAAAGGTTGCACCAGCCAAATTATTTTGAGCTGAGCAACCATTTAAATTTATGAGATTGGTTCTGCTCAACCAATCGCATATAATACTAGACTCCTTCAAAGGTGTAATAGTCGGGAAGTTAGCATCAGGGATATTATACATCTAAAGGATATATTTTAATATTTTGTCTATTTGTGACTGGTCATTTTTTTTATTAAAATCCCCTGCTATAATCACAATAACGTCTGTTTATTCAGCTTTTAACCTAGTTAACTTTTTAAAATGTTTCCAAGAACTCTGACAGATTAGACTTTGTATACCCTTATGGAGATATATATTAGCTAAAATTAAAGTTTTACTTTGATTATTGTGCTCTACCTGCATTTCTACCTCAATTATATGAGCCTACATACATACATCTTGTATCCTTCATACATGTCTCATTATTTTTGTTGCTATCAATGTTAGAAGATCACCACATAATCTACCCTCTCCCCTGGCATGGTCTGGTTTACATCTGGATATAAAACCTTCAATTTTCAGGTTCTCTTGCAGCCATGTTTCCTGCAGGAGGATAACGTGGTTTACATTTAAAAGATGCTGAAATTTACCTGCCTTTACACATTTATGATAACCATGTATATTCAAACTACAGAATTTTAGAATCCTTGAGAATCCCGAATCCAATTTATAAGGCATCTGATTTATCCAGGGTGCATTTTCATCACATTCGCTTAAGGGGGAATCGTGCTTATTTTTATCCAAAAATGCAGTTCAGCCCCCAGTTAAATGTCTATCATTAGTGAACACAATCTGCAAATTCTCTCTTGTTGCGATAGCTTGTCATGTAACACTTTGTCTCTCATTTTGGGGGTAAATATGATGTAAATCCTGAT
This sequence comes from Lissotriton vulgaris, assembly GCF_964263255.1. Lineage (NCBI taxonomy): Eukaryota > Metazoa > Chordata > Amphibia > Caudata > Salamandridae > Lissotriton > Lissotriton vulgaris. Next base: position 1,061,504,866 of record NC_141689.1, on the reverse strand, counting down.
GTCGATAAATACAACCCTGAATATTCATCAGGCTACCATGCAGATGCAAAATATCACAATTCTGACTTATCAGATTTATGTCAGTGCCCAATTTTCATGACAAACTTAAAGAAGTCAAATCCTATTCAGCTACACAGACTTTTTTCATAGAGGTGAGATGTAATCTACTTTAGTCACTTCTTAGTTTGTCATAAATCTCACTGCTTTAAAGTCTAAGGACCTGATGCCGGGAAAAACTGGAATTTGTTTAAACAGGGGGAGAAGCCGTTCTCAATTTAGTGGGTATAGTTTTCCTGCGAAGAATGGCAAAGAACAAAGTACAGTGGCCATGTTTTTCTTGAATCTGTTTATAGGTCCTAATTGAGGGATGGGGACGGATGCATTACCAAAGTGTAGCTTTAGCTCTTGGGTATGAATGCCAAGAAAAATAAATAAATTTAAAAAAATGAATGTGTCCTCATGTAATGCAACTGGTGCTATGTAAAGCGCTCTGATACCAGATTCGGGTTGAGTTTGCGCTATATAAAACTCTGTTAAAAAATGCTTTTCTTTAAGCCTTTAAACATATTTTGTGCCTTTTTTAGCATAAAGGTTCTTTCCTTTTTATATTGTGACTTTAGATGTGCCTTTGCCATATGTGTCCTATTAGTAGTTAACAGTGAGGTCTGTTGGCCTCAGGGCCTCCCTGGACTTAAAATTCACATTACAGATGTAATGTGTCTCCTTCAAATGGTCGCAGTTAGGAGCAAAAAAACACAAAGGGCAAGAAAATCTTTGGCCATCTTGAGGATTCTATATTGTAGATTATTTTTATACGAGGATTGATTAGCAAGAAACTAAAACTAAGCTGAACAATGGTGGAGAAAGAGCCAGTCATAAGAATGTCAGAGCTAGAGAATCCGATAGGGAATCCTGATGCAGAACAATAGAGCAAAATTGGAACAAGAAGTCGGCAATGCATGCAACAAAAATATGGGATTGAATGTGCTGCGACACATTCATCTCAAAGCAGAGCCCTCTTACATATGATCCAGGCAGGAAATGACATAGCTGGAAAAAGAGAGAGCACCTTTTCAGACAACACACACCGAAAGGGTCACTGGGATAGATTTAAGGCTAACCATATCTTCTTCAGGAGAATGGAGACCTTCAGACACAGGAAGAAGAAATCCTTGTTTTACATTCTTTCTCTTTTCCACACTTCCTCACTCTGCACACTGCCTTCCAAATTGACACTCCACTTGAGTTACAGAATAGGCCTGGTACCGCCAATGAATACCCCAACACCACTATGGTGTAGGGGAAATGATAGCACAGATTGTGCTGAGTGCAAGACCCAGAGAAGCTCTGCCTTTCCCTTTAATACTTACCCTCAAAATTACGCTGCTCACTTTGGTGAATCTCCTGTGGAGAAGTAACTTGCTTCTGGCTCTTAAAGCGCTAAAGCACCTGCTCTAAGCTACCTTTGCATATCATGACTTCCCATTTGTATGTCTGAGGTACTAAAGTCCTTATAACAGGAACTACTATATAAATAACTTTAACTTTTTGATCATATTGATTTGCCCTTTAAAGGGATTTTATGATTTGAATAGCATGTTTACTGTACAGTTAACCAAATGGGTAGTGTATTATTAAGGAATTGACAGTTACTAAACAAGGCTTTATCCTTATGAAGGAGGGAGCTGAGCCCAGTTGTGAGTTGCAGAATATGTCTTCACCAAGTAGAAATGAACAGAGACAAGTCCACTCTCTACTGCAGGTAATTGAACACTATACTCATATGTCTAAATATAGATCATTATACATTATTGAGTTCAAGTGTTATCATTGTGGAAAGATATATTTCCTTGCCAAAGAATGTGTATTAATATTCATAAACACTGAATATCTCCCACCCATCGATGTATGAGAACCTGGAAACAAATGCTGATACATCATTTGTAACTCTACCTACTTAGAGAAAACATTCAACCCAGCATGTTTTCTCTAGAAAGGTAGTGTTACAATCTACATTTTATGGTACATTTAGTAGTACTACAGTAGTACTCCTAACATCATACAAAATGCAATTCAAAATGCCACATGCTGAGATGTCCGCATCTCCTATCTTTCCTATGTGCAGAAATCTTTGCACTCTTAGGTCTATTTGAGTTAAAATTATTGGAGTGATGTCAAGTGTGGCTGGGAAATGGGGACAATTTACACCAAAATGGGTGAGTTATAGGGGTAAGGAAGAGTTTAGGGAGGAAAATGCACAAAAAACTACTTACACGCGAGTAAACCCATTGCTAGTCACAACCCTCACTTCTAAATACAGCCAAAATGGTATCAAAACAGGGGAATATGTATTCAATCCCAGTCTTGGAATATGCCCAGCACCACACATTGCCACTCACATGTACTGCAATACACTTCCATCGAGAACAATGGAGGCAGGGTCTTAAAATATCAGCCTATTAGAAATAGTGTTACAATAATTTAAATTATTTCAAAATGCACTGGACCCAACAATTCACTGAAAAAAACCAATAAACGCAATGTTATGGCCCAAAGAAAAATCTTCAATTTAATTTAGCAGATAACGTCCACTACACAAACTAGAACTTGTTCCTCAGCAACATTTATATATAGTATCCACTATGTAGTTATAATTGAGTCAGAGTGTCCTAATAGAGAGCTTTTTTTTCGAATTGCTAATAGCTTTTACGCCTCTTCATGAAACCTTACCCTAAAAAAAAGTTCATCCATCTCAGCTACCTCCTGAAAAGTTTCAGGGTGATCCATCAATCGGGGGGCGAGAAAAAGAGGGTGGGTCCTAAAACACTTTTATCCACCCATGTATTTTCCATAGAAACAAAAGAGGAAAAACAAATGAACCGAATTACACCAAATTTGGCAGAAAGCTAGATATTTATCCAGAAAGCAAGATTTTTGTTATTTAGTGTAATTCTGTTCAGTCCTTTTAAAGAAATTAGGATTTAAAATGTATATATATTTTTGCCCAGGACTCCAGCTGCATTATTCTGAATGGTTGGTCTCATGAGACACCTGCGAGAATGCGTTTTCGCTGCATTGCGCTACTCTGCCCTGGGAAGAAGTTTCATAGGCGTTGCATAGGTGTTCCCACGTAACTTCCATGGATTTTAACGCATCCCCAGATTTACAAGAAATTATAAACCTGGGTAAGTGCTAAACTCTTACACCTTCTCAGGGGAGGCGTAACAAGGAAAAAAATCTCTACAGCGCTGGCAGTGCAATAGTAGGACCACCAAACTCGTAATCAGGCCCTAAGGCATCTAGTGAGAGCATCAAGAAGTGTATGAGATAGGTGGCATTATGATTGGGGACCCACTCATTTAATCTAAAGAGGGAAAAGACAGAGGCATTACTGTTCTGCAGTGCATCATTGATCTGGTCTCCAGAGTGGTGGCTGGATGAACTGGGATATCGCCAGATGAACTGGGAGCTACACCCAAACCAAAAAAGGCATTAAGGAAGCTAAGGGTGATTTTGGATTAGTCCCTTGCTTACAACCAGCAAATAAATGTCATGAGGTTTCCAGGGTTTTATACCTAAAGAAACGTTGCTAGGTACTACCTCCATTGCCTGAGAACAGCAGAAAAACTGTGCTATGTGCAAAATACTGTCACAAATCAATTATTGTAATGCTTTATATCTTAGGCTCCCAGAGAGAGTCATTCAAGGATTGAAACAAATGCAGAATGCTGTACAAACTGTTCAGCTAGGGCTACAGCAATCACATGGGTAAATTAGGGATCTCGGGGTGACGCTCACATGACAGTAAGACACAGTATTTAGAATTATAAATTCCTATAGTGGTGCACACAAGGAGGGAATGATTACTCTACATTCCTAAACAAACTTCCTAAAGGTAGGAGTCCTATACAAGTTTGAGCAAACCTTAGGCACACACTGTATACAAACTATATACGGTTATTCCTGTTTAGTAGTCATCCCAATTAGACATTAAAGAGAAAATATGTTCCACATGAAAAATATAGTCATCCAAATCTTTGGCTTCAGAGATCTTCTATTCACAGATCATTTTCATTGTTCATGTAGCCAACACGTGTTTCATCGGTTTAGCGATTTCATCAGGGCTACAATAATTAATAAAAATAATAATCAGGGATACAGACTCCCAAAATATTCCAAGCACATTAGGCAAATACATCATCATCACCAACTCGCATGAGGTTGTGGTTATCACATGCATATTTGTGTCACGTAAATATTTAGTGCCTATGAGCACAGGTGCAACTTAAGGTATTATCAGGTGACATTATTTTTTTTTTAAATGTATTTATTTTTTTTAAACACCTTTATTTGCCAACTGAAGGTTATACACAGCTTGCAGCCTACAACCCCAAGGGCCGGCAGCGAAAACATAAATAGCTGGACTGTGGAGTAGCCCGATAATACACAGCCAAAGTGCCGACATCCCTGGGGTCCAGCGGCGTACACAATCCAGAACCAAAATAATAACTCGACTTGACTATAATCACACTTTAGTACCAACTTGCCGTGTTCCTTGGCGTCTAAAAAGTCTGCACCATAGAAAATTATCCTAGTATAATAGTGGCAGCGGTGTGTTTTTGGTATTCTGTATCTACCCTCACCTGTGTATATCCCACTAAAACTGCCCCCCCAGTATGAAAATCCCTGAACCCCCCATCAACGTTAACTTGTTCCCCAGCCTACACACTTCCTACATGTCCCGCCTGCCCTCAGATGCCCTCCCCTAAGTATAGTGCCCCCTCGTAAGGGTCAGCAGTGAGTGTCCCGACCCAAAATGCCCGGTCTGAAAGTGCTAAGAACCACCCAGGGGCGCCTAGCCCTAGTTGCTGACTGCCTGCGGCATATCACAGAGCTCCTGACCAGCCTCCTTCACCAACCATCTGGGAATTCACATTTTGTGGGGGTATAAGGGTCACCGCCTTCTGTATCACTACTATTCCGTCTCCTCTTGTCTGTCTGTCTGTGTTTCGGGAGCACTCTCCCTAGTGTTCCTAAAGGTTTGATATAGGCTCCAGAAGTTCCTCGGGTGACTCGTGGGAGGGAGTAGCTCACTATAGTGCTCCGATTGGGTGCAGCAATATAGCATGTCGCGAGCCTACCTTCTCTTGGTTGGGTTCGGGCCCCACATCCAGCATTGTGCTACTACTCGTCGGGCCATTAGCATGCCCATGTACGTCAGTCGTCTAATCGCCACAGGCAGACCCCTGGAGTGGCCAAGCAGCGCCAGGGCAGGGTCAGCTGGCAGCTCTATTTCCAGTATATCTCCCATCTCCGCAATCACCTCCTCCCAGAATGTGCGTATTCTCGGGCACCCCCACGCCAAATGAATGAAGTCTGCATTGGGCGCATGAAATCTCTCACACTCAGATGACTGTCTAAGGCCGTATCTGTGCAGCCGTTCCGGAGTGTAGTACACTCTTTGCAAGAATTTAAAGTGAATCAGCCGGTGTCGACCATTCAATGACAGCCTCTTGGTACTCATGCAGCAGTATTTCCACATAGTGTCATTAATCGTGATCTGCAAATCCCTCTGCCATTCGAGCCTGGCTTTCAAGGGTTCCTGACATCTGTGCGGTGCGATTGCTTTGTATAGGTGAGCTATCAATTTTTGTGCTGATACTGTTTTAATGACATGGGTAAGTTCCGGTACCTCTGCGGGTTCTTCCAGATTGGGACCCAATATATCCATCAGCGCACTGCGGACCCTGTGAAATTGAAAACGCTGTAGCAGCGAAGTCTCGTCCGATGTGAGTCCTATTTTTCCCCAAGTTCTCGCCTTTCCATCCACAAATAGCTCACCCGCTGTCCTAATGCCCAGCCCATGCAAAGCTTGGACTACACCTTTTTCCTCGACTGGCGTTAACCACAACGCCCATTCTACAGCCATCAAAGGGGAGTACAGCAAGGTTCCATCTCTGGCCTGTAGCAATGCATGCCATGCGTATTTTGTAGCAGTGATCGAGTCAAGGACTCCAATGCTGCAGTCCATGGGGGTGCATATCGTGGCCGGCAGCGGGAGAGGGTTTGCGAACAGCGCTCCATGCGCACATGGGGTATGTTCGCTCCACCGTGTATCCACGTGTGCAGATGGGCAGCCTCAGCTACTCTGTAATATCGTTCCATTTCCGGAGCTCCTAGTCCTCCCATTTTGTATGGTAGCTTAAGCGTAGTCCATTGCACTCTTGGTTGCTTCCGCCCCCAAGCCAGGCGAACCATAAGCTTCGTCAGGGTTCTGAAGAAAGCTTTCGACAGTACAATGGGTAAATTATTAAATAGAAGCAGGAACTGGGGCAGCACCACCATTTTCATAATGGCTATACCGCCCATCTATGATAGCGGGAGTCTGCACAACTTCTCCACATCATCTTCAAGTTTACTGAACGCTACACCGTAGTTATCGCGAAAAAGGACATTGGCATCCGTGTGTATCATAATCCCGAGATATCGCACCGGGTCCGTCGACCAATGCAGTGGGTATTCCATATCAAAACGTTCCGTCACCGGGGTCAGCGGGAACACCACCGATTTAGTCCAATTTATTCTGTGCCCAGAGAGCGCACCAAAACAAACCACTTCCCTCAATACTGAAGTTAGGTTCACCTCCGGATTTCAGACATAAAGCAATGTGTCATCCGCGTAGGTCGAGATGACAATTTTATAAGTTGGGAAACTTACCCCCCGGTGCCAGTGATACTCCCTAAGCGCACAAGCCAATGTTTCTGCAACTAACGCATTCAGTAAGGGCGATAGCGGGCATCCTTCTCTAGTACCCCTGCTAATCTCGAAGGGGTCGGATACGCGATCACCTATGCGTAGTCTTGCCGTTGGCTTCCAATACAATGCCCCATTCATTTGTAAGAACGGTTCACCTAGGCCCAGCCGACGCAGGACCCGCAGCATGAATGGCCACTCCACAGAGTCGAAGGCCTTCTCCATGTCCAGGAAGATGGCAACAGCCTTCGCGTCCTGCCTAACATGTTATATGGTCCCCAGTACAGTGCGAATATTGTAAGTAAGGTTCCTACCTGGCACAAAGCCTGCTTGCTCCGGGGCAACCAGCTCAGGGGCTAATAAAGCCAGCCGTGTAGCAAGAATCTTGGCGTATATTTTCACGTCTACATTTAGTAGAGACAATGGTCTATACGAACTGCATACATTGGGGGGCTTGCCAGGTTTAAGAATGGTCACTAATAATAACGCCTCTCACATCGACTGTGGCATACTTCCCTCCACGCACACATCATCAAAGAGAGTAGACAGATGAGGGATTAGTTTGTCTTTGAATGCCTTGTATAACCCCACCGTTAGTCCATCCGCCCCAGGAGCACTGTGCGCGCGCATACTGGCTAGTGCGTCCGATATCTCATCTTTTAGTATAGGGAACATCAAGAACTCCCGTTGTGAATTTGTTAAGAAGGGCATTTGTATGTGCTCTAGATAGTCATCCATGTCCGCCTCAAGATTCTCCGTCCTGGACGTGTACAGCCCTGAATAGAGGTCTCTAAACTCTTTCAAAATCTCATCATCCGTCGTGACAGTGTCACCAGTAGCCGTTTCTAGTTCAGTTAATTTCGGGGTGCTCTTGCTGTTACGCAGTATTTTAGCTAAAAGAGAACTTGGACGCTCACTCTCCCCATATGTTCTCGCTGTCGAATATTTCCCCATGTGACGTACTTCCCTGTCTGCCTCTTCATTAAATTCTGCAATGAGGGTCTTGATTTCTTCCGCAATGGAGGGATTGGGGCCGTTCAACTGTTGTTTCTCTAATTCGGCCAGCTGCCTCTCTAAATATTTCAAACGTTGACGTATTGATTTTAGGACACTTGAGTGTTTTGACATAGCTACTCCGTGTATAAATACCTTGAACGCTTCCCACACTGTTTGGAAGCTATCTACCGATCCTATATTTGTTTTGAAGAAGGAATCAATCTCTACAGCTAGCTCCCCTCGAAAGGTTTCATCTAGTAACGAGTACGGGGGAAAGCGCCACGTGAAAGGGGGAATTCTAACTAGCGGGGTCTCCAGAACCAAGAGGAGTGGCGAGTGATCTGAAAGAGTGCGTGACAGTACCGTACATGTTTGTATGTGTCTAGAGACTGAGAAGGAGGCCAGCCAGTAGTCAATCCTAGTATGGATGTCGTGATATGCTGAATAATGCGTGTACCCTCCCTTGCTAGTGTTCCTGTCTCTCAATACATCAACTAGGTCTAACGTTAGGAGCTCCGCTTGGAGTGTCACAGCTGCCGCAGAGGGTCTATGCAGAGGGCCCGAAGACCTGTCCAAGTCTGGATCCATCACCAGGTTGAAGTCACCCCCCCAGAGCATTTGCGCCGTGGAATATTCTCGGCAGCACTTCGCCAGATTCTCATAAAAGTCTGGGGAGTCGTAGTTAGGACCATACACATTGACCACAATTAGGTCATGCCCCTTCCACGTGCATCTCAAAATTAGATACCTTCCCTCTGAGTCTGCTTGCAACAAGCACAACGCTAATTTAGATCTAGGATTTATCCATGTCAGGACCCCTCTAGAGTGTGTTGTGAATCCCGCCACTGTGGTGTTACCCGATAGGCCCCTATATAGAAGCATTTTGCTCGTAAGTGGGAGGTGCGTTTCCTGAATGAGAGCTAAGTCAATGTGGTGCCTCTGCAAATAATTCAACACTTTCCTGAGTTTCCGATGATCGTTCAATCCCCTCACATTCCAAGTTAGAGCACTCAGGGTCTCCCTAGCACCTTTGACATTCACTTCTGTAATACTGGTCATCTGTGCTGGGGGGATGGACAATAGTAACAAAGCGGTGCAGTGCAACATGTATTCACCGTTCTGTCTGGCGGAACAATCTGTAGCTCTTCGAACTTTTCCCCAACTCCCACCACCCCCACCCACAGCAGACCTACCCCAACCTGGCCCATCAGAAATCTAGCCCCCCCCCCCCCTCCTCGGCATCAGAACCCCAACTTTGAATACTAACAGTACAACCATGCTTAACGCGCAGGGGCCAAGGTAGCCTTGAGTCATAGTCTCTTCCCAAATCTTAGGTTACTCGTTCAGCTCTTCACCTGCTCCCGCCATGCACAGTTCGTATAATCAGAGCAACACATTCATATTCCTAATTTGTATCGATAACACCCCGCTACTCCCTTCTACGCACAAAAATCTGCACCACATACGTCAGCTGTGCAGTACAAAGCATTTCACAAGTGTCCAGAACGGGGTGCTGTGAAAAATAAACATTATTCAAGTGACCGTGTCAAAATTCCTCCCCCCCTCCCCCCACGCCCCAAATCACTTATCTGTCTGTATTCTTCATTCCCGGGAGTTCAGTCCGCTATCTCTTGTGGCCGTGCCTCAGGGCCTATCGGGGGCTACACTCGCCAACCACAGCCCCAGTGAGCGGCAAATGTCCTGGTCATCTAGCCGACTGCCACTCTCACCCACATCCGGCTTCTCCACATTGTCCGAGTTCTGGACCCTCGACCATCGCTTCATTGCCTGTTGCAGTTCCGTGGGGTCTGTAAATATGTGCGAGTGACCTCTTCTGTTTACGCGTAATTCAGCAGGGTATAGTAGTGCATAGTCCAGACCCATCTCCCTGAGACGCTTCTTGTGTGGAATAATTTGCTTTCTCTCTTCTTGAACCTTCGCCGTAAAGTCTGGATACAGAGATATGGCAGACCCTTCATATTGCAGCGATTGTTTAGACCTAACCAGCCTGAGGGCAGTGTCCCTGTCTCGATAATTAAGTAGCTTCGCTATTATGGGTCGAGGAGGCGCTCCCGGTTTGGGGCTCGGGCCTAGGGACCTGTGCGCTCGTTCCACTATGAACATGTCCGAGAACACTCCTTCTCCCAGGAGGGTAACGAGTAGCTTCTCCACGAATTGCTCCATTGGGCCCGTGTGTGTGCTCTCCAGAAGGCCTGTGATGCGAAGATTACTCCGTCGCGACCGCGCTTCCAAGTCGTCAGTCTTGTCCTGTAGGACTTGCATCATTCTTCCCATCTTTTTATGCGCTGTGTCCAAGTCTGTTTGAGCCTCTTCAACTTCCGTCATCCTCCTCTCGGCCATATCATGTCTTTCTGCGTGTTTATCCAGTCTCTCCGCCATGCGGTCCATCCTATATGTCATAGCGTCCATTTTGGTGCCCAAAGCAGAGATACTAGACTGGAGACTCTGTTCCATGGAAAGCAGCATGTCTTTAATATCCGAGCTCGCCACTTGTGCCTCCTCTGGTCGCGCTTCTGCTCTACTCTCTGGCAGCGGTCTGTGTTGTTGCAGCCTTCTTTATGCAAAGGGCAGTCTGATCTGGGTTTTATCGCCTTTGCCCATCGTGTGTCCGACAGCCCACACGTCGTCGGAGGGGTCACGCGATCTACCCTCTGTGCAGTGATATACTCCCGGTGCGGGGCTGTAGGATCCCACAACCCAGTGAAAGAGATTATCGCTGCTCCGTTCGTGGGGGGGGGGCAACTCCCAGGGCGACTTAGCAAGGCCCCGGCCTACAAGTCGCAGTCAAGCCCCCCTGCTCGGCCGGAGCAGAATTCAGCCACGCTGCATAAAACGACTGCCCCTCAGGGAGGTGTAATATACTCTTACTTCGGGCGTCCCCCGGGGAGATCAGCTGCACTTCATCCGCCCTTGTCAGAGCGCTGCCATGATCGTGGGTGGGGCCCGCCGCCTCACCCCCCTAGCATGGAGTGTATTAGGGGCTTCGCCGTGGAGCCTGGCTACGCCTCCAGGTCAAATCAGCAGAGGAGGGGGCCAGCCAGAGTCAGCCGTTACCCATCAGGCTCTTTGTAGGGTGACCAGTCTTCAACCCCCTGCCCAACAGTGCTCCGGGGGGGGCTCGTTTTCCCTCCGTCAATCCGAGGGGGAGATGCAAGCAGGTGTCAGTCCCAAGGATCGGGCTTGTTCCCAATGCTCAGCTCAGGCTATAGGCCGGCGCACATGGATGGGTCGGGCCTCACTCACCCACCTTACACGCAGCCGTTAATCAGCACTCCCTTCTGGCCTTGTGTTATCCTGGCAGGAGGGAACCCCGACCTCTCACCGCCGATCGCAGTGTGTCTCTCAAATCACCAAGCGGACTGCACCTTTTCGCTGGAGGCCCGGATGATGGGAGTCCGCGGGCCTCTGTAGCAGCAATGCCCCAAAGTTAATGTAAGGCCCACGCGGCCTCCGGCTAAACTCTCGGTGCTGCGGCAGTTGGAGGGGGGGGGAAGGCGCCGCTACGGGTGAAACCGCTCCCAGCTGTGATTATGGATAGTGCCTCCGACCTCACGCCCCCAGACACGGCATTCCGCGGCCGACGTCGGGGCCGTGTACCCATGCTCCGGTACACCCTCGCAGCCAGTAGCAGCACGTCGCGCTACGCTGCCCGGACTCAGGATTCACGCAAGCCCTCGACTTCACGGCCTGCAGGATCCCCGGACTCGCCAAGTGTCAGCACCCGCTGGAGCGTTTTCTCTCTGCTTTCCGGGTGTCGCCAAGCGCCCCCACCTCAGGGCAGCTGGGGGAGAGGAAGACGAACTCCTATTGCCGCTCTATATCTATAAATGAAGGATTATTATTCTGCGCACGGCAGAGCTCCGGCTTCAAGAGTCCATCTCGCTTGCTGGCTAGCTCCGCCCCCCTATCAGGTGACATTAATAGGGAAAAATTCAAATAGCTTATATTTTTCTACAACATAGTGTTGTCGGCCTATGCTTTACAGGTGACATTTTGCCTTTTTTTATTTTAGAGAGTATGTAACAGCACATTTTGACGTATTTTTCTTATTTATTATTTCCTATAGTTTGTGCTGATCTAAGCTAACTGTTAAATTGGGATTAATGAGTAAGTGGATGAAGGAAATGCAGAAAAAAAGTAAAAATTGTAAAAAAAGTTGTAAAAAAGTAACAGGACAGCGCACCAAGTGAGATCACGGATATATGTGAGTTGCAGGATTAACAGGTATACTGTGTGCAACCTTATAGACCCATAATCTTATGTCTATTTGACAGAGTAACATATCAGTCACCTAGGAAGTATTGGAGTTCATGGTCGATATTCAGCCCGATTTCTACTGACCTTAATCGTAATATCCACATTGCCTCTCTGCACCGTAAATAGAGTTCCCTATTCCCCCCTCGGGGGGATCCCTAGCCACATGATCAATGCCACAAAATTTGAAGCTCCTGTATGCCTGTTGTGCCGGACATTCCATTGCATAGGTGGCAATAGGGTATTGTGCATCATTGGATTTGACTGCTCTCATATGTTTCTCCACCGTTTCTTTAAGGAATCTCATTGTGCTGCCCACATATATGCTGTCACATTTACAGAAAATGAGGTACTCAACGTATTTGGTGTTACATGTAATGTTATGTGTGATTTCAAAGTTCCCCACATCTTTAACCATAAACTGTTTGGTTTTGTGCATTGCATGTCTGCACAGTCCACAATGTTCACATTTGTAGAAACCAGGAATGTGTATTGTAAGCCAGTTCTCTTTTAGCTTTTGTTTGGGGTAACTCAGACTGAAGAGATTTCTGAGTGTCCTCCCCCTCCGAAATGTGATGTTAGGTCTCTCAGAGATATGGCCTTTAAGGACCTGGTCCATGGTTAGTAAGTGCCAGTGTTCTTGTAGGTACTTCTTAAATTGAAGGGAGAGTCTTCCGTAGTCCGTAATAAGTCTGACCATATTATGTCCTTCATATTCTTGCTGTTTAGTAGAAAGTTCAGTGGAAAGTGTCCCTGATCTACTCGTCTGCAGCCTGACATCAAACCACCTTAGAAAGCTCAATTGGCTGCTAGTCCAACAACAGATTAATTTTAAAGCAAGTGTCAAAGTTTACAAGAAAATTGGCCCTCGATTCCTGCAACAGGAGATTTAACAGATTGTTCTGACCGACTTTTTTGGCCCTCCTTTGAGGGAAGATGATTGGAAGTGACTCCAGTCTATTATCATTCTAGTGCAAGGATTAGACTCATAGACAGGGCCTATTCACAAGGCATAGTAATGAATTTTCGTACCCTTTTCCTTAGATCAGGGCGTATAAATTTATGTTAGGGGATAGATTCGTTAGTACTAGTGATAATCCGTCCTTTTGCAAGAGTATTAGTATACCTTCTATGGAATTATGCTTATTTTGGGCCTTGTAGGCCTCAAACGGGAGAGACTCCATCTTGCTTTCTGTCCCGGCAGCTTGAGATGCTTTTAGGTCAAATGTAATGTTTTAGTTACGAGGTGTTGTTCGCTTGGAGAGAACCAGCTCAGGCTGGCCCTTATCGAAAGACTGTATTTTTCTCCACTCCGAAGACACAACATCAGGCCGGCCGGCTGGGAACGTGTCCTTGGTACCGGGAGGTACAAGAATTTGGTGGGCGGCAGGTTACTGGCCGTAACTTTCCATGAAGGAACAAGCTTCCATATTAGTGAAAGCATGAGGTAGTGAAGCAGTCAGTCTGTAGGCGGCAGCTAGCCGTTAGCATCAATGCCATTAATTATTTCCAGGCAGACAGTCGCCATCTTGAAGTCCGAGAAAGACCAAGAAGCTGATACTCTCTGAGAAAGATTGAAGTTATTTTAGTTGGAGCAGCTGGCGAGCTTTGACCTATAAGATCAGAGCATTCCGAATGAAGCAGTTAGTCAAGAGAACGAATACCAGAGTGGCTGAAACTGAGTTATAAGATCGAAGCTGAGAAGTGAAGATGGTCCGTGATTGAGAGGAGAGAAAGGAGTAGCGCAGAACAGCCAGAGAGAAAGCAGCTAATGAAAGGAAGGTTCCAGTGACTTGGAGGGAAGCAGAGAAAACAGAGCATAGCGGTGCAGACGTGTACCCGTGACTGCAGAAGTGTGACTTTAAGACGAGCCAAGGCACAGACGAGAAGGGAACCTAGATGACTACTGAATCCAGACTTCCCATTAATAAGGTGACGTCAGTCTATGTCTTGTAGTGTGCACATTCTAACCTTTCACTTTCCTTTGCAGGATATATGTTATAGTATAGTATTATGTTTTTATGATCATTGTCATAAAGTACCCCAGTTCTTATTGAACCAGCATGTGCCTCGTATTCTTGTTCAATCAGGGTAACCTGTTCTTCTAGTCAGGCATTGTTTTCATGAACGGATGTAATTCCCGGTCAGGTAAGAAGTGACTGAGCAATGAGGGAGAGAGGGGCCCCTTGATGTGGCGAATAGATTGTACATCATCTAATTCGGTAAACTGTAGTGTGATCTATAATATTGTAGTATCATATCCCTAGTAGCCAATGAAAGATTCCTTCCAAGGGTATTCATAGGAAAGTGATCGTCGTTGGTAAGCGGCGTTAATGAGAACACCAGGCGGGAAACTGATGCCGATACCCGCAGGATTGCGGCTTGGGATGTGTATAATGAGAACACCAGGGTGGATACTGGTGTCTAGATCCGCAGGATTGCGGCTCGGGATGTAAGTGAGAGAACACCAGGGAGGAGACTGGTGTCTAGACCCGCAGGATTGCGGCTTGTCGGGCAGGCACTGACTGTGATCAGTGTGTAATGGTAGCTAATCAGAACTGCCCTAGGGTAGACTAGTCTGGGCCTAAGTTGCCGCGAGACTAACTGGTGTGAGTGTGATATTGTAGAAAACCTATGCATGTATATTGCTAATTCCTCATCCTTAGGTACAAGGCATATATACCTATTGTAAATACGTCCTGAGGAGGGAGGTGATTACGTTCCGGCTGGGTTGGAGGTGCTCTGAGGAGCTGATCCTATCTGGTCCGAGAATCCGGCCGTTACATCTGGCGTCACGAACTGTTTACGAAACCTGTGTGCGCTGCATTGTTTTATTCTTGTTGGTTTGCGCTCGGCTCGTACGTGGTTTATTTTGTATATTATTTGTTAATAGTTCTATATATCTTTTTTTGTGTGTCAAAATGTTTTCGCGAAAGTCGAAATCTACTTTTAAATTGCCTGTTGAAATTCCCGGCTGGGAATCAACGCCTTACGAGGTCTTGGCCTGTGAGTGGGCCGATTCTACTGGTTTGAGTGAGAATTGGACTTCTTGTTTGGAGCTGGCGGAGCCGGCTGATGTGGTTTCTTGCTTACAGAAGGCACCAGTAGTGAAGGGTGATGAGCTTCCTATTTTAGTTCAAGTTCGGGTATTTGTATAGCGCACTGCTCACCCAGAGGGTCTCAAGGCGCTTGGGTGAGGGGTTCATTATTTGTCGAATAGCCAGGTTTTGAGTTCTTTTCTGAAGGAGATGTGGTTTTGAGTAAGGCGGAGATGGGTGGGGAGTGAGTTCCAGGTTTTGGCAGCAAGGAAGGAGAAGGATCTGCCACCTATGGTGGATTTTCGGATGCGCGGGACAGCGGCGAGGGCTTGATTGGACGATCTTAGTTGGCGGGTGGGCTTGTAGAAGGACAGTCGAGAGTTGAGGCATTCGGGTCCTAGATTGTAGAGGGCCTTGTGTGCGCGGGTGAGAAGGCGGAATGTAATTCTTTTGTTGACGGGAAGCCAGTGAAGGTCTTTTAGGTGTCCGGCGATGTGATCTTGGCGAGGGATGTCTAATATGAGTCTCGCTGATGCGTTTTGGATGCGTTGGAGTTTTTTCTGTAATTTTGCTGAGGTTCCGGCGTATAGTGTGTTACCATAATCCAGTCGACTCGTGACCAGTGCATGGGTGACAGTCTTTCTTGTCTCGAGGGGGATCCAACGGAAGATCTTTTTGAGAATGCGAAGTACGTTAAAGCAGGAGGATGAGACTGCGTTGACTTGTCTGGACATCGAGAGAGAGGAGTCTAGGATGAAGCCAAGGTTACGTGCGTGGTATGTGGGCGTGGGTGCTGTGCCCAGAGCGGAGGGCCACCAAGAGTCGTCCCAGGCAGAGGGGGAAGATCCTAGGATGAGCACTTCCGTTTTGTCTGAGTTGAGTTTTAGGCGGCTATGTTTCATCCATTCGGCTACTTCTTTCATGCCTTCGTGAAGATTGGTTATGGTGGTGTTGGGGTCTTTGGTGAGGGAAAGTATTAGCTGGGTGTCGTCCGCGTACGAGATGATGTTGAGGTTGTGTTGACGTGCGATGGATGCGAGTGGGCTCATGTAAACTTTGAAGAGGGTGGGACTGAGTGAAGATCCTTGTGGTACTCCACAGATGACTTCAGTGGCTTCAGAGTTGAACGCGGGGAGTCGGACTCTTTGGGTTCTCCCAGTGAGGAATGAGGTGATCCAGTCCAAGGCTTTTCCTTGTATTCCGATGTTGCTGAGGCGTTGTATGAGGGTGCTGTGGCAGACGGTGAAGTAGTGTGGCTCACTGGTTAGAGGCGGTAGACCCGAGAGCAGAGGACGGCCCGGGACCAGGGTTCGATTCCCGGCGCGGCAGGTTTCTGGACCAGGGTCAGCGGACTCGATAATTCTCTCGCCTCGGTGCCCACTCTGATCAGCGTTCACACTCGGCAACTCTGGGCATTAGCTTGCCTCATCTTCACTAACGGCCCCACCAGACCGCCGGGGATGCCTGGTCTCACCCTGGAGATACCCATTAAGGGACCATCTCTCAGGGAAGCCAGGAAGGGTTTCGCAGCGGTCGAAGCGCCTTGGGACCCTCCGGGTAAGTAGTGCGCTATATAAATGCCTATACATTACATTACATACACTGTGTCGAAAGCGGCGGAGAGGTCGAGTAGAATAAGGGCCACTGTTTCTCCGTTATCCAGTAGTGCTCGGATGTCGTCAGTCGCTGCAATGAGGGCGGTTTCGGTGCTGTGTTTGGCTCGAAACCCGGACTGAGATGGGTCGAGGGATTTGTTGGATTCAAGGAAGGCGGCGAGTTGTTTGTTGACGGCTTTCTCAATGACTTTGGCCGGGAATGGGAGAAGGGAAATGGGTCGGTAGTTTTTAAGTTCAGAGGGGTCTGCTGTGGGTTTCTTCAGAAGGGCGCTGAGTTCGGCGTGTTTCCAGCTCTCTGGGAAGGTGGCAGAGTTGAACGAGCAGTTGATGACATCACGGAGATGGGGTGCGATGATGGAGTCTGCTTTGTTGAAGATGTGGTGGGGGCAGGGATCAGTTGGCGAGCCAGAGTGGATGGAGTTCATTAGGCGGATAGTGTCTTCAGTGGAGATTGGGTTCCAGGCGGTAAGGTTGTTAGTTGGCGGTGTAGGATCTGAGAGGGGTGGGGAGGGTTGAATGCTGGGGGTATTGTCGAAGCTGTTGTGGATGTCTGCAATTTTGTTGTAGAAGAATGAGGATAACGCTTCGCAGAGGTCTTGGGAGGGAGTGATGTCGTTGGATGCAGCGATGGGGTTGGTGAATTCTTTGACGATGTTGAAAAGTTCCTTGCTGTTGTGAGTGTTGTTGTCGAGACGATTCTTGAATGCAGCTTTCTTGGCGGATCGAATCAGTTGGTGGTGTTTGCGGGTGGCTGCCTTGAGGGTGGACATGTTGTTGGTGGTTGGGTTTTTTCTCCATGTTTTCTCCAGGGTGCGGCAAAGCTTCTTGGATGTTTTAAGGTCATCATTGAACCAGGGAGCCTTTTTGCTGGCTGATTTGATCTGGTGTTTTTTCAGGGGTGCTAATTCGTCAGCACTGTGGGTGATCCATTGCTTGAGATTGGTGGCTGCTTGGTTTGGGTCTATTGAGCGGGTGGGAGGGTTTTGGTTGAGTGATGTGAGGAGTTGGTCGGAGGTTGTTTTGTTCCAGTTTCTCTGAGGAATAAGTTGTGGGCGGTTGTGGGTCAGGGTGGTTTTGTAGCTGAAGTGAACACAGCTGTGGTCCGTCCAGTGGAGAGCTGTGGTGCGATCAAAGGAGATGTGCTTGCTGGAAGTGAAGATAGGGTCAAGCGTGTGTCCGGCTACTTGGGTGGGGGTGTCCACAAGTTGTTTGAGTCCGAGGTTGTCCAGGTTGTCCAGAAGGGTGGAGGTGTTGCTGTTGTGTTTGTTTTCAAGGTGGTAGTTGAAGTCTCCTAAGAGAATGTAGTTCTCGGAGGCGAGGGCATGTGGGCTGACGAAGTTGGTGATGTCATCGCTGAATTGACTGCGGGTACCTGGGGGCCTGTAGATGAGGGTGCCTCTAAGTGTGGTCCTAGGGTCGGTATGGATCTGAAAGTGGAGATGTTCAGCGGTAGAAAGATTATCATCGGAGATGGTCGTGATTTTGATGGTGTTCTTATGGATGATGGCAATGCCCCAGAGGTTGGATAATTTTGACCGCGTACAGGATTGTACATGAGAAATTTGTAAAATTACAGCAACGGTTTGTGGATATGGAGGAAAAGTTTGTTGAAGTGCAAAATGCGCATACTCTTTTGCGATGTCAAAATAAATTGCTTGCCGACAAACTTGAAACTTATCAGACAATTGCCGAAAGGGCTGCTGTTCGCATTGCAAAATACAAATATAGGCATCGTCGCGGTCGTGTTTGTAAACGGAAAGTGCGTCTGGTCGTGGCAAAAGCCTGACTGGATTGGAACCCCGATGAGTGGGATGGTAATATCTGGGACTCGAATGATTCTGGTTCCTCGGCTGAGGAGTCTGACAGGCGCGAGTCTTCTCGCTCCGGACGTGACTGTAAATCTACTTCTTGTGACAAAGATGATGATTCCGGCGACCGTGGTCGCTCTTCCCATTCTAATGGCGTTTCTCGTCCTGATTGTCCTCTAAATCTATGGATCGGGCTTCTTCGGATGCTCGTCCGGAGGTTTCTGCACATCCGGTTTTTCGACGCAAATTACAGCAAGCTCCTGGTAATCCTAATGGTATTGCTTTGGATAGTTTGGAAGACTTTACTCAACAGGAAGTTAGTGACATTTTACAACGATTTCGACAACGGCCTGGTGAGGCTTTGCTTACGTGGATGGTGCGCCTTAATGAGTTGGGCGCTGCAGGTATCATGTTAGATGCAGGAGATGCCTTGAGATTTTGCTCTTTGAGTTCCGATTCTACTGTTCAAGATCATTTTCGAAATTTTAATGGTGCTGGTCAAATTAGTGTACTCCAGTTAGCGACTGATGGCTGTAACCATAAATATCCTACTGAATCTGACTGGCCTGTGAATGACAAGCCGTGGTATACTTTGCGTGATGTGGCGCAGCGATTGAAAGAGGAGGTGATGAAAACTGCGATTTTGTTGGATGGTTTATTGACATCTTCTGTGCGGAATCGCATTATCCGTTCGTCCCCTGGTTATGATGACGTTGTTGATCAATCAAACTGGCAATACTTTATCTATGGTGCTTGAATCTGTCCGTCAGCTTGGTGAGTTGGGTGACTGGTTTAAACCTGAGAGACAGTCTCGACCGGAGGGTCGTACTGCTGGAGATTATAAATTCTCTAGACGTGATATGTTTCTTGCGCTGTTGAATGACAGTGTTAAAAAGGAGGACATTGATGGTGAGCCTAATAATCGCTTATGGGAAATGTTTCGCAAGCGTGGTTTGGATCGTAAGGAGGGTGCCCGTCGTGTGCGTAAGAATGATTGTGATCGCGGTTATTCTGATGACAGTGGTGACGACAGGCGTCGTGTGGATTTTGATCGTCGTGGTGAACGGCGGTATGAGCGTGATGTGTCCCCTCGTGGTGAGAAGGAGAGGGGGCGAGAGGGGGAAAAAGAAAGGGGGAGAGATGATCGTATCTACAACAGATATAGAGATGAAAGGGATCAGTCCCCTGAGTTGAGGAGAAGGGAGGATCGACACAGACTTTCCGATCGTAATTCACAGTACCATACAGATGACAGGAATCCATTTCGTAATGGAGATGGATATGAACATGATGTTTTAATACCCAAAAAACATGAGAGCAAAAACATGAGAGCATCTATCCTGATTTGTCCTGGTTGACGGAACGCAGTAAAAATGACTAGGAAATAGGTCAAGCTCCAGCACGCAGGTGGGCTCACAAAGACAATAGACCCTATGTAAATATTGAAATTTTTTGGAAACATCGTAATATCCAAAGGGCCCGAGCATTGGTAGATACAGGAGCGGAGGCCACTCTTATTCATGGAAAATCAAAGAAATTCAAAGGCCAATTTTTCACAATTACTGGTTTAGGTGGAAAGGAAACTCCTGCAGTGCAAACTACACTTGAAATGAGAATTGGCAGAATTCCCCGAAAAGAATATTCTGTATTAGTTGTACCACTTTTGGAGTACATAATTGGAATTGATATTCTAAAAGGAATGATTTTGCATTTAGATGACGGCTGTTATCAATTTGGAACTAAACATTATATATCGTCCAGACCCGTACGGGTTGGTCGTTTAAGAATGCCCCCCATAAATATCCCTCAGGCTACAAAAGTTGTTTCTCAGAAGCAATATCGTATCCCAGGTGGCCATGAAGAGATTAGTGCTACTATCCAGGATTTGATTGATGCAGGAGCCATAACTCTGGTTACTTCTACTTGGAATAATCCCGTTTGGCCCGTGCGCAAGAGTGATAATTTTTGGCGCATGACTGTTGATTATTGCGAGCTGAACAAACATACACCCCTTTTGACTGTTGCAGTACCGGATATTATTACTTTAATTGAAAGAATCCAAAAGCATCCAGGTACATGGTATGCGTCCATTGATATTGCTAACGCTTTCTTTTCAATTCTGATTGCCCCCGAGTGTCAGGAACAATTCAGTTTTACATGGAATGGACGTCAAATGACGTTTAGAAGTCTTCCCCAAGGCTATGTACATAGTCCTACGATCTGTTACCTGCTGGTGGCGGAACATTTGTCCGAAGTAACTGTAAACCCGCAAATTCAGGTATGTCATTATATTGACGACATTTTGATTCAAGGTGAAACACAAGATCAAGTTCAGACCCAATAAGATCAAACCCTTGAGTGCTTACGTGAGAAAGGTTGGGAAATTAATCCCGATAGGTTACAAGGTCCATCCCAAAGTGTAAAGTTTTTAGGCATCAATTGGCATGAAGGTCACAGAGAGGTGATCCCACAGGTTAAACAAAAAGTCTTAGATTTTGCAGTCCCAAGGAACAGGAAGGAAGCCCAGAGCTTTGTTGGCCTGTTTGGCTTTTGGCGTCAGCATATTCCACATTTGAGTCAGATACTGGCCCCTTTATATCGAGTCACTCGCAAAAAGAATGTGTTTGAATGGGGCGAACCACAGTAAAATGCGTTCAATTTGGCAAAAGAAGCGATTCAGTATGCTTTGGATCTGTGGCCTGTGTGCGAGGGTGATGTGGATTTGAATGTGTCCGTGCAAGGTCTTTATGCAAATTGGAGTTTGTGGCAAAAACAAGGTAGACAAAAAGTACCATTAGGTTTTTGGACCAAAAAGTTACCTGAGGCTAGTGAGCGTTATACACCCTTTGAGAAACAGTTGCTTGCGTGTTATTGGGCTCTGGTGGATACCGAGCAATTGACTTTGGGTCATGATGTGATTTTGAGACCTGAAATTCCTATTATGCAGTGGGTTTTAAGTTCGCCGAAAACTCATCGAATTGGACATGCTCAAGAAGCAAGTGTGATTAAATGGAAGTGGTACATTCAAGATAGGGCATGTGTGGGACCGAGAGGTGTAGCATCTTTACATGAGCAAGTGGCGCAGGCACCATCGATTGAGACTGGAAGTGATTGCTCCGTACCTGTAGTACAGGAATCTCCTGTTAAGTGGGGTAAGCCATTTGATGATTTGTCCGTGGAGGACAGAAAACATGTGTGGTTTACTGATGGTTCAGCAAGGTTCATAGGAGAGAAACGGCATTGGAAGGCAGTGTCCTATAATCCGATCACACAAAAGTTGCTGAGTACAACCGGTGAGGGAAAGAGTAGTCAATTCGCTGAATTATATGCAGTTTACCAAGTTTTGAAACAGGAACTGCCTGGCACATGTCATATTTTTACCGATTCCTGGTCCACTGCTAATGGACTGGCGGTTTGGTTACCAACTTGGCATTCTCATAATTGGGAATTGCATTCAAAAGAACTGTGGGGAAAAGAATTATGGCAAGAAATTTGGGAAATGCTCCCACAGAGTACTGTGACAATCTTTCATGTGGATGCTCATACCCCGACAGACTCCCTTGACAAATTCTTTCATAACATTGCAGATGAGAAATCTAAAATTGCTGAGGCAGTGGTGGACATGCAAGATTCTGATTTGGCGGGAATGGCGAAATGGGCCCACCAGAAAGCAGGACATTTTGGAGAGAGAGCCACTAGCAGGTGGGCCGCCAATCGAGGAATTTATATTCCTTTAGATTTCATTAAAGATACCATTTTGCATTGTCCCATCTGTCAACATTCTAGACAACGAAAAGTACCACAAATTGTTAAAGGTCATTTACATCGAGGAAAATTGCCCGCTCAAATTTGGCAGATTGATTATATTGGTCCACTCCCTATGAGTAAAAATTGCCAATATGTTTGTACAATTGTCGATACCTACAGTGGCCTTTTAGTGGCCTTTCCTGGTAAACAAGCTACCCAGGTGAATACCATTAAAACATTGGAATGGATTATGCTCTATTATGGTGTTCTATTTCAAATTCAATCTGACAATGCATCCCACTTTCGTGGAAGATTGGTACAGGAATTTTGTGTGGAAAATAACATTGAATGGGTGTTTCATATACCATATTATCCACAGGCATCAGGCCTTATTGAAAGAATGAATGGTTTGCTAAAAGAACAGTTGCGAAAATTGACTGACAATAAATATAAGAATTGGAGAGATTTGTTTCAAGCACTGTTAATTTTGAACAATCGTCCCTTTTTGAATGCTGAATCTCCTTTAATGCGTTTGTTTCCCCCAACTGTTGATGCAAAACCCAATTCCATTGGTAACACTGTAATGTACTGGGAAATTTCCCCCGGAGCCCTGGCTCCATGCAGAGCAACCCCAGGTTCCGCAGGCTTGGACCTGCATGCCATGAATGACACTGTGATTAAGAGTAGAGATCGAGTCATCATTGAAACTGGTGTTGGTGTCTGTATACCAACTGGAAATTTTGGACTGATCGCCCCTAGATCGGGCCTGGCCTTAAAAGGCATTCAAGTACTCGGAGGAGTCATTGACAGCGATTATCAGGGAGAGATTAAGGTTCTCCTGCTAAACAGCAGTGAGGTTGATTTATCGATTCAAAAGACTGACCGAGTTGCTCAATTGCTAATTATGCCTGTTTTCAGTGGTGAGATTCAGAAAGGCACTGCTCCAACGTTGCTAACTGTGCGAGGACAAAAAGGATTTGGCTCTACGGATAATCCGGGAGC
Source organism: Lissotriton vulgaris (assembly GCF_964263255.1). Taxonomy (NCBI): domain Eukaryota; kingdom Metazoa; phylum Chordata; class Amphibia; order Caudata; family Salamandridae; genus Lissotriton; species Lissotriton vulgaris. Next base: position 1,061,481,631 of record NC_141689.1, on the reverse strand, counting down.
GAGAATATGGGTGCAATCGCCTAAAAATCCCTCTGAACAGGCTGAAATCATTGCAACCGGTCATGATAACACCATTCTAGTAATGAGACCAGGGAAAGATAGCTGGGAAGCTGTCCCGGCTAATAAATGTTATCTGCGAGAATGAATAATGCCTGTATTTGATTTTCTTTCAGATCATTCTCTGGACTGTTGCTGCGGGATGTGCCGGCGTTGGACTCCTTTTGGCCTCTTACGTCGGGAGAGAAGGGAACCCACAGACTTTGGTTGATTCGAGAACCCGAGTACCGCGTTCCTTTGCTGCGTGGGATTCATCATCTAACTTTTGGACTACTTTAGCTAAGCGAGTTACCAATTCTCCACATTTTTGCTTGACACCGATGCGTTCAGTGACTGACATTCTAGCGACCTGTTTGGTTGCTGTCCCCGCTTCGTTAGAAACCTTAACGCATATTTTTAATATATCAAATGCCCGACCCAATGTAATTCTTGGTGATTTTGCCGCGCATGAGTACTGTCCTTTATGTACTATACTTTCAGATTCAACGCCCGATTCATTCCCAAATCACTACATATAATATCACCCAGGGTGATCTGTGTTTCTTTCTTACTTGCGATCCTAATGCAATTACTGAATGTGTACGGTTGAAGCTTAAGGCAGCAACTTCTTTTTCAGCTCATGAACGAACTTTGTGCACCCGGAGACCTCCAAAGTCATGTACTTCTGTTAAAAATAATATGACCTGTAAGAGTATAGTAGTTGCCCCTAGCCATTATCGTTCAATGTTGTTACCTTCTGGTTGGCTCTTCTCCTGTGGCAACACTTCTTGGCCCTATATTCCTGCAAATATTTCTGGAGGCCCATGTGCCATCACTAGACAGAGTTTATTAATGTTTTCTTCACATCCTAATACCTATTCCCATGTAGTTTGTGATGCTATGATGTTACATGAGGATTGTGATTCTTCCTTACATCTCTATTCCAAGTCTGAATACCTTAGTTTAGCTATTTCGATTATCAGTGTCCCAGCATTGGCTGTCTATAACGCCAAATCCATCGGGAAAATGGCCTGCTGGATGGTCAAGTCAATCAATCATACTTCTGCAATTTTATCTGATATGTTATTAGATGCCCAGGGTGAACGTAGAGCTATTTTGCAAAATTGTGCGGCTATTGATTTATCTTTTACTTAAACATGGACATGATTGTTCTGATTTTGAAGGTCTTTGCTGTTTTAACTTGTCTGATCATACTAAATCCATTCAGGCTCATATTGACAAACTTCATGACTTGACTGAAGAGGTTAGAAAACACATTGACCAGGGCTGGTTTGACTGGCTCTTCAATTGGTTACCTGACTTACATTCCCTACGACAGATATTAGGGGGTATTGTGATTGCTATTAGTATTTTAGTGGCTATTTGCTGCTTCATTCAGTGCATTCCTTCCCTACTCCAATACTGTAGATTCGGCACAAGGAACAGATCAGTTAGTTTTGTTTCCTATTATTCTTCCACAGATGTAAGTTCCGTATAACGAATGATTAATAGACTAAAGTCAAGGGTGAAGTGTTCTGACCGACTTTTTCGGCCCTCCTTTGAGGGAAGATGATTGGAAGTGACTCCAGTCTATTATCATTCTAGTGCAAGGATTAGACTCATAGACAGGGCCTATTCACAAGGCATAGTAATGAATTTTCGTACCCTTTTCCTTAGATCAGGGCTTATAAATTTATGTTAGGGGATAGATTCATTAGTACTAGTGATAATCTGTCCTTTTGCAAGAGTATTAGTATACCTTCTATGGAGTTATGCTTATTTCGAGCCTTGTTGGCCTCAAACGGGAGAGGCTCCATCTTCCTTTCTGTCCCGGCAGCTTGAGATGCTTTTAGGTCAAATGTAATGTTTTAGTTACGAGGTGTTGTTCGCTTGGAGAGAACCGGCTCAGGCTGGCCCTTATCGAAAGACTGTATTTTTCTCCACTCCGAAGACACAACATCAGGCCGGCCGGCTGGGAACGTGTCCTTGGTACGGGGGGTACAAGAATTTGGTGGGCGGCAGGTTACTGGCCGTAACTTTCCATGAAGGAACAAACTTCCATATTAGTGAAAGCATGAGGTAGTGAAGCAGTCAGTCTGTAGGCGGCAGCTAGCCGTTAGCATCAATGCCATTAATTATTTCCAGGCAGACAGTCGCCATCTTGAAGTCCGAGAAAGACCAAGAAGCTGATACTCTCTGAGAAAGATTGAAGTTATTTTAGTTGGAGCAGCTGGCGAGCTTTGACCTATAAGATCAGAGCATTCCGAATGAAGCAGTTAGTCAAGAGAACGAATACCAGAGTGGCTGAAACTGAGTTATAAGATCGAAGCCGAGAAGTGAAGATGGTCCGTGATTGAGAGGAGAGAGAGGAGTAGCGCAGAACAGCCAGAGAGAAAGCAGCTAATGAAAGGAAGGTTCCAGTGACTTGGAGGGAAGCAGAGAAGACAGAGCATAGCGGTGCAGACGTGTACTTGTGACTGCAGAAGTGTGACTTTAAGACGAGCCAAGGCACAGACGAGAAGGGAACCTAGATGACTGCTGAATCCAGACTTCACATTAATAAGGTGACGTCAGTCTATGTCTTATAGTGTGCACATTCTAACCTTTCACTTTCCTTTGCAGGATATATGTTATAGTATAGTATTGTGTTTTTATGATCATTGTAATAAAGTACCTCAGTTCTTAGTGAACCAGCATGTGCCTCGTATTCTTGTTCAATCAGGGTAACCTGTTCTTCTAGTCAGGCATTGTTTTCATGAACGGATGTAATTCCCGGTCAGGTAAGAAGTGACTGAGCAATGAGGGAGAGAGGGGCTCCTTGATGTGGAGAATAGATTGTACATCATCTAATTCGGTAAACTGTTGTGTGATCTATAATATTGTAGTATCATATCCCTAGTAGCCAATGAAAGATTCCTTCCAAGGGTATTCATAGGAAAGTGATCGTCGTTGGTAAGCGGCGTTAATGAGAACACCAGGCGGGAAACTGTTGCCGATACCCGCAGGATTGTGGCTTGGGATGTAAGTAATGAGAACACCAGAGAGGATACTGGTGTCTAGATCCGCAGGATTGCGGCTCGGGATGTAAGTGAGAGAACACCAGGGAGGAGACTGGTGTCTAGACCCGCAGGATTGCGGCTTGTCGGGCGGGCACTGACTTTGATCAGTGTGTAATGGTAGCTAATCAGAACTGCCCTAGGGTAGACTAGTCTGGGCCTAAGTTGCCGCGAGACTAACTGGTGTGAGTGTGATATTGTAGAAAACCTATGCATGTATATTGCTAATTCCCCATCCTTAGGTACAAGGCATATATACCTATTGTAAATACGTCCTGAGGAGGGAGGTGATTACGTTCCGGCTGGGTTGGAGGTGCTCTGAGGAGCTGATCCTATCTGGTCCGAGAATCCGGCCGTTACACAGATACATCCCAATTTGTTATTTAGAAGGAAGCAGGACTAATAATGGTACTTAGAATTAGGTATGCAACGTTAGCGGGTATTTTTAATATAGGTTAATAAATATTTTATGATTAAATAATAAATATAACAAATATTTAATATAGGTTATTAAATGTTTTGCAAATAATCAATACATACATGCTATTTTTATATATATATATATTTGACATGATTAATATTACTTATATTTTTATCTATTTTAAATAATTTAATTTACCATTATTTTCTATGGGGTTTTATTTTAAGAGTCTACCTCCATTCTTTTTTGTGGGAGGGTGTTATAGTACTAGTGGCTTGCCATGTGCATGTGCCACATTTACTACAAGAGTACTACAAGAGTAAATGGATACCAAAAAGTAGTAAATTTACTAAAAAGTGTAAACTTACTCAAAAGTGTAAATTATCTCCGTCAAGCAGGCCCTTTACCATAATCTGGCATGCTCATGGCTGGGGATGAACATTAAGCACTAGGAATGACTTTTGGCAATCTTTCGACCAGGGCTCGGATCAGAGATATCCTTCCTTGTTAATCAATGAAGTAGTTACGCTGTGAGGGAGTAATTTGGAATCAACAGCCTGCAGGACCTCATTCATTAAACCAAGGAATCCCACACCTCTTTTGTTGTATGGGGGGACCATCTGTAATACAACTGCCATCCTCTCCTGAGATACTTTTCTTTTTACTTTTTTCAAATTCTTACTTTAAATAGACTGGCAATATTGGAGTTTTTCAAGGGAGACCTTTGCGGGATGTGTACAAGAAAATGTCGGAATGACATGTTACTCCAGAATTGGTAACGCTGAGCTCCAACATTTTTTAAATGCAGGGAGGCACCATATTTATGAACAAATGGCGCCCCTTAGGTTTCCCCTAGCCCTGGTGCTAAAAAAGCTGCCTAGCACCAGCACAGGCACCGTTACACCAGGTTGAAAGGGTGCCTGCGCTCCAGAGGTGATTGTTTATGTGCAGGAAGTGACGCCTTCCTGCACATAAAGCCTCAGCATCTCCTCCCATTTTCTCCTGGTCTCCCCCTGTGGCATGCTCCAAGAGGTATGTGGTCAGGGGTCCCCAGATATATTTTGGTCTTGATTTCAGAGGCAAGAGTTCAGCATAGCACTGCAATGGCCTTGCCAGGTAGATAAGTCCTGTATCCAGTCTCTGAATTTGGGGGCCCGGCCCCTACCCCATCGGCAAGCTACTTGGCGTTTGGCAAGAAGAAGACTTAAGGCTAGGAATTTTTTGTGAGCTGTGGCAATATCTTGAATACAACCGAGCAGAGCAATATGGGGAGATGGGTGTATCTGTATCATCAGCATTTTCAGAGAGGCCCTCAAACACCTGTTCCCAGTATTTCCCATCCTGCGGGCACCGCCACGCCAAGTGCATAAAGTCCGCTCCCGTCCCACCACATGTAGCGCATGTATCATCTTCCTTCAAGTGAAATTTATGTAATTAGACAGGAGTATGGTATAATCGATGGAGGAATTTATAGTGAATAAGTGACAGTCTACAGCTAAACTCCCATTGTTCATCTGACAGAGGGGTCTCAAGGTCCTCGTCCCAGTCTGCTTGGGCTAACAGAGGTTGTGTGGGGGTCACCTCCTGCGTATGCCGGTATAGTAAAGAAGTGACGTGTTTGGGGGTCTCAGACTGCAATAGTATAAGGGGGCAGCGTGGAAGGTTCTGCGGGGAAAGCCGGGGTAGCAGCCTTAATACTCTGCCGGATTCCGATGTACACAAATAGGTCCATGGTGGAAGGAGGATGTGTCCCGAAGAATTGCTCCCTAGATCGAAACACCCCTCCCACATATAGTTCCCCCCATGTGGCATAATGAAGTGTTTCTAACAATGGTTTGCATATTCCTTCACTAGCGACCTGTAGCAGGGGACTGTGGGGAAGCGGAAGTCTGGGGGAGTACATCATTGGGGCCTTCAATTTATGGGCAATTCTGCGCCAGGCTAAATTGGTGCAGTCCACTGTAGGTGGGTCCTTACCACGTTCCTTTACCTCCGTAAACAGGTAACCAGAGGGGGCAACCAGGGCCATATAACCATCTTCCACTGCAAGATGTGGCATGAAGGGGGAGGGGTGAAACCAGTAGGAGGCAAAATGTGCTTGGGCACAATGATAGTAGTACTCGAAGTTAGGTACTTCAAACCCTCGATGCTTGTATGGTAGCATTAGTGTGCTCAGTCGCAAACGCACTTGTTTGCCCCCCCATATGAGACATTTGAGTTGCGTATTTAGTGTATTAAAAAAATTCCCCCGGGTGGTAGGGAATGTTCAGGAAGAGAAAGCAGTTTTGGCAAAATAACCATTTTTATCAGGGAGATGCGTCCAGCCATCAATAGGGGTAGGCGTATCCATTTATGAATATTGTCAGTGATCTTGTCTATAGCAAGTCCATAATTTGTGTGCTTGAGAACATCATTATTACGGGAAATATGTATGCCTAAATATTTAATGTCCTCAGATTTCCAAACTATGGGGTAGTCCAAGGGATAAGCTATGTTTTTTTCTGTGAGCCGGAATTTCGCTGACTTGGCCCACAATTTTTTGGTTCCCTGAAATGGCTTCGAATATACTAATTTTGCAAAGGACCAGATTAAGATGGACCTTTTTTTTTTTTATAAAGTCATATCATCTGCGTGTAGGGAAATGAGGAGCTGGCGGGATGGGTATACTATTGCCCGTTCTTGGTGATGTTGTCTTATTTTTGCTGCTAGGGGGTCGATTGCTAGGGCAAAAAAATGGGGGACAGGGGACAGCCCTGCCTGGTACCCCTTGAGATGTTAAAACTATGTGAGCGGGCACCATTGAGCAGCACCGTGGCTGTCGGATTAGTGAATGTCAGTTTTACCCAATTCAGAAAGAGTTGGGGCATTCCCATGTAGCTCAGGGAGCTCAGGGTGCCGATGAGGAAGTCCCACTCAACAGAATCAAACGCTTTGGCAGCGCCTAAGAGAACTATCACTGCTGAGCTATTCGGGTCTATTTCCTGCATAACAGCCATGAGTGTTCGTAGGTTATGTGTAGTGGATCTGTTCGGAATGAAGCCCACTTGATCTGGCAACACCAAGCGTTCCATCAGGAGGCTAAGTCTATTGGAGAAGACCTTCGCGAGGATTTTAGTGTCAGAGTTTAGTAAAGAGAGGGGGTGGTAGGAGTCACAAAGCAATGGAGACGTATCTGGCTTAAGCAGAGACACCATTTGGGCTTCCATCGTGGTTCTAGGAAGACTCCCTTCCTCCAGTGCTTCATAACATACATCCTTCAATATAGGGGCAAGAAATGTTGGATATGTCTTGTAAAATTCGATGGACAGACCATCCGACCCCGGAGCATGTCCCGATTTCATCCCCATCACTGCCTCCTTTATTTCATTTACTTCCAAGTTTAGACTCAAAAACATTTGCTGCATGTCCCCCAACCAGGCCAGGGCCGTGTCTTCATAGTATTGTGGGAGGTCTAGTCAAAGTTCCCTCTGGGAGGTGTATAGGGACTTGTAGTATTCTACAAAACGTCTGCAGTTGACCAGGCAAATTTCTGTTTGTCTCACACTGTGAGTCTTAAATCTCTGCAACGTAGTTGGAGAATTTGGGTGGGCAAACCGCGTTTGCCAAAACCTTACCTGGACGGCCTCTTTCCCCGTATGTCGTAGCCCTATGGTATTTTCCCCTGAATTTGATCTCTCGTTCAGTGTCATTTTCATATTCTGTCATTTTGTCCCTAAGCTTGGCTCTGGTCGTGTTTGTCCCCACATCGTTTGCAAGGTCCCTCTCTAGTGTTTTAATGTCCCGCTCCAGAGTGTTTAATTCTCGTTGGATATCCCTGAGGATGCCTCCCCCTTTGAAAATACAGAATCCCCGCATTGTAACCTTGAATGCTTCCCATACTGTGGTTAGATTGATCTCAGGCGTAACGTTCTTCTCAAAAAAGCATTAAATCTCCTGCACAATCTCTTCATTAAAAACTGAATCGAGTAGGTGTAGGTGGTTCAAGGGCCAGTTAATGTAAGGGGTTTGCATAGTGCACTTCACAGGGGAGTGGGTTGAAAGTGTGCGGGCCAAATGTGTAACATTGCCCAGCCAGTGTGCCCACGGACACGATCAGGTAGTTCAACTGGGAGCACGAGGAGTGTACTTCCGAGACGCGTGTGCCTTCTCTCAGTGTAGAATGCTTGTATCGCCAGGAGTCAAGAAGGTCGTTTGTGTCTAGTATATCTTTCAGTACCCCTTGTGTGGTGGTATAGTGTAGATGGGTTGTGTGTGACCTGTCATTCTGAGGGCATATTACTGTGTTGAAGTCTCCCCCCCCAGACTATGTACGTGGAGCCTATGGATTGTATCTTACCCCAGAGCAGGAGAAGAAAGTGCGGGTCATCAGTGTTGGGGCCGTAATAGTTTGCAATTAATAAATCTTTATTTGCTAACCTGCCCCACATGAGACAATACCGTCCCTAGGAGTAAGTCTCTGATCCCCCCAGTTCCAAATTTTACTCCTCTTCTAATGAGAATGGCAACCCCCCTTGAATAACTTGAGTAAGATGAGAAGCAGCGATGTGATGCCCATTTCGAGGCAAATGGGGGGGAAGATCCTAGGTGTAGGTGTGTCTCTTGTAATAGGACAATACAGATGTGTTGTCTATCTAGATACCCTAGTATCTGCCTTCTCTTCCTTGGATTATTCAATCCACAGACATTCCAGGTTAGTAAGTTCAATTCATTGGCTCATTGAGTCACGTCCCCATGTCCCTCCTCCCTGTAATTCCCTAGACAACTTTAGATTGATTGTGAGTCTAGAGTGCAGTTGGTTCCATTTGGTCACGCTATGGTCCCTCCCCCCTCCCACATAGACAACCCCAACTTGTCTAGCATCGTAACCCTCCCGTAACTTTTTAGGTGTAGTGGCATGAACAGTAACCAACTTACGTAACTTTAAGTGAAAGTACTATCAGGGACTCACCCTCTATGAGAAGGCGCCAAGGGCTCGCTTCGTGCCTCCTCATCCCCACGTTTTCCACCCACCTGTCACCTGTCCAACGGCAGGCAAACAGTTATCGCGATCGAGGGGAGTGTCCGGGCGATCCTGCAGAGTTTGTGATGGCATGTGAAGTCATTACCTAGAGAGTGAGGATCCACGAGCAGCGGTTCGGCGTGTTCAGGCTGGACCCACAGCAAGAGCTATTTCAGTCCTCATTTCGGGTTGGAAAGCGGAGATTGGGACCCGAAGCGTTGTCAGGCCTCCGCCTCCTTGGAGGCCGCTCTTCAGTGATGCCTGATGTAGTCTTCCACTTGCTGGGGGGTCTGGAAGAAATGTTGTTTCCCCAGGTGGGTAATCCGTAGCTTAACCGGGTACAGCATTGCATATGGGATTTCTAGCGTTTGCAATTTCTTTTTGACTGTTGTGTATTTGCGCCTGGCTTCTTGCACATTTTGAGTGAAGTCCGGAAAGAACAACAGCGTGGTGTTTTCGTATGGGACATGTTGCTTTTCTCTGGCCAGGCGCATGACAGTATCCGGATCCCAATAATTTAGGAAGTGAGCGATCACAGGTCGCGGAGGCGCTCCTGGGGGTGGGCGTGTAGTTAGGGATCTATGGGCCCTCTCCACTGTCAGGTGCGTGGGGAAGGCTTCTCTTTCAAAGAGGTCAGTGACCAGTTTTTCAATGAAGTCCTCCATAAGCCCTGTGATGGTCGACTCCGCCAGGCCAAGGATTCTTATATTGTTCCCGCGTGAGCGAGCTTCTAAATCCTAATTTTTGTCCGCTATTATGTTAAGGATGTTAAGGAGTTTGTCCATTTGGGAGACTTGGTCCTTGGCGGTATTAGCCCCATCCTTGAGATTCCAGTTTCCGCCTCCTTAAGTCTCTGATCATGTTGGTCCAGTTTGTGCACAACCGAGTCTAGTCTTGAGTTCATTGTGTCCTTTTTGGCATCTATGGACGTCAGGCTGTGCTTCATGCTGAGGAGAAGGGCCTTCCAATCCTCCTCTTGATTCTCTGCCGCCTCTGTGTCCATTTGCTCCGCTGCACCGTTTCTGGGCATTTTCCTTGTTTCTAACGGTATTTTCATTTGCTTAGCATCTGAGCGCCCCATGGTGATCTGTGCTAGGGGCTATGGCCGGGGATGTATCTCCCACCGCGGCTAAGTGGACTGCCGGGAGCGTGACCGGAGCCAGGAACGTGGGTGGATGTCTCAGTGGCGCCTCAGGGGTGTAGTGTTCTCTATGTCCCTGGCATGTGTCTGCTCCTAAAGGCCCAGAGGAGATATCGTCTGCCGCAGTGGAAGCAATCAGGAGCGGCTGCCTTCGCTATGTCCGGTGCTTTAAAATGGCCGTTACTGCTGTTCTTAATGCAGGTTCAGTGCTGGTGTTCAGTCGGCAGGCACCGAGCAGGGGCCCACTATGGAAAACTACCTGCGCCCCTCCCAGCTGTGGTATCGTGCAGGGGTATACAGCCACCCATTCAGTTCCTGGGGCCACTCTCCATTTGGCTCAATGTCTCCCACTGGGCATACAAAATGGCAGGAAGGTTACCTGTGGTGCAAATGAAGCGACCGCTCGAGCTCACATAGATCTCGCAGTGTCTTCCACCTCAATATTCACCGGGTTCTCTTGATATTTTCAGCGCACATATGATGGGTTTATTTATTGCTATTGCGCCCCCCGTCATCTGCGCTTCCGAGTCTTCGCACCAGATCTCGAGCATGAGCGCTCAGCGGCCTTCTCTCCCGGGCTATCAGATGGGCTGTGCGCTCGCAGTGCAAAGTTGCTGGATTATCGTGCCTCCCTCTTTCTGCAGCTCACCTCTCACGTGAGGCCAGATTGCCTGTATAAGCCTTCGTCCGTGCTCCGGCGCCCCCTCTCACCACTCCGATCCTGCCGCAGCCGGAGATAAGGCCCAAGCCCACATGTGTAACCACGGGCTCAGGTAGATTGTTTCTGCCGGCCGGGAGTATTGGGCTCCGCCTCCCGTCCCCGGCGCGGGTGTTGCCAGTCGATTTTCCAGGACGCTTGGAATGCCGGTGCTCCTGAAACCTCACCGCTATGTCGCTGAACGTTTCTCACTCACAGCTGGTGATTTGCAAGGCATTATATACAGGCAGGATGGAGTTTATGAAGATTTCATCGCCCGGACAGGCGAGAGCCTCACTAACGCGCAACCATCATAGTGGCGCGCCACCTAGCGCTTTAACTACATGTATATAACTTTAATGTATACATGAGGGCAAGAGATTATCTTAACCATTTATAAAAATAATATATTGGTACTTGTACTAAACGTATATTATTGTAAATATATTTTCGCGAATTTGCTTCGGGTGCGCTGGTTGCGCGACTCCTATCTGACTTTAAAAGAGAGGATTTGATTTGTTCCTAAGGTTTCCCATTCTAACAGTTGAAGGATCCCACCCATTTCAGTAATTCTCTCTTCAGCTTCACAGGAGAGACACCTGTTGTGTTTTTGCAGCAACTCTGTAAATGTTTTGGATGTTTATTGGAAAGATTTGGAATGGCTTCTTTCAATCCTCAGCAAGAACATACTTCTGATGAAGAAGAGATAGAAGACCCACCTCCCGAAAAGAGACCACAATCCATTGTCTGGAAATTTTTCACCATCCAAGATGGTGAAAAGAGAGTCACCGCAAGCAAGGTCAGTTGTACTCTCTGCCCACCGATTTTGTCTAGAGGTACTGACAAAAAATACTCTTGTGGCACATCGAACATGTACAAGCACCTCCAGACAATCCACCCCAGACATTTACACGGGAGCAGATGCAACGTGCACAACAAAATATGCACCAAGGTGACCAGGGAGCTGGTCCCAGCACTTCAGGAGTGTCAAGTACATCATCTTGAGGGATGGACATACGCTCAGAGTTTGGAAACTTAAAACAGCTATGCATAAAATGCAACACCATCCTATGGTGTGGTGAACAATCTGTGGATGCTGTTTGTTCTGCAAAAACCACAGTTCAACAGTGGTTTTTGCATTTGTCACCCCGAGTGGGATGGGTTTGCTCAGACGTGAGTCCCATGCTCTCCACACCACTGGATTCAAGCAAGCCGGACTGAAGACGGCTGGAATGCCAGAAACCCGTCCTCGGAAGCTTGTTTCCGCGCCAGGGAAGGCATGGCTTGGCTGTTCAGGCTGGACTGTTCCCATGAGGCACAGGGTCAAACTGATTTGCATATGGCCATGTCTGAACTGGGGTGGTGTGGAGTGCAAAAAAACGATGGATTTAGGCCCAGATATCTGTACTGGGGTGAATGTATGACATTGTTCTGCATTCTGTCCATCAACTGTGGTTTTTGCATTTGTCACCCCGAGTGGGATGGGTATGCTCAGACGTGAGTCCCATGCTCTCCACACCACTGGATTCAAGCAAGCCGGGCTGAAGACGGCTGGAATGCCAGAAACGGGTCCTCGGAAGCTTGTTTCCAGTCCAGGGAAGGCATGGCTTGGCTGTTCAGGCTGGACTGTTCCCATGAGGCACAGGGTCAGACTGATTTGCATATGGCCATGTCTGAACTGGGGTGGTGTGGAGTGCAAAAAACGATGGATTTAGTCCCAGATCTCTGTACTGGGGTGAATGTATGACATTGTTCTGCATTCTGTCCATCAACTGTGGTTTTTGCATTTGTCACCCCGAGTGGGATGGGTATGCTCAGACGTGAGTCCCATGCTCTCCACACCACTGGATTCAAGCAAGCCGGGCTGAAGACGGCTGGAATGCCAGAAACAAGCCCTCGGAAGCTTGTTTCCGGTCCAGGGAAGGCATGGCTTGGTAGTTCGGGCTGGACTGTTCCCATGAGGCACAGGGTCAGACTGATTTGCATATGGCCATGTCTGAACTGGGGTGGTGTGGAGTGCAATAAAACGATGGATTTAGGCCCAGATCTCTGTACTGGGTGAATGTATGACATTGTTCTGCATTCTGTCCATCAACTGTGGTTTTTGCGTTTGTTCTGTAGCAAGGAACGATCACTAATTTTAATTTTTTATTGGAATGATTTTAGAATTCCAAAAGTTAAGACTTTAGCCTGTTGCTTTTTTCTGTTTTCCAAAAACACCCCAAAAATTTACAAAATAGTTTAAAAAAACACCCCCAAAAATTAGAATAAAAAAATCTGAGCTACATTTTCTAGTTTAAAAAGAGAAATAACTGCATGCTAATGTCTGCATGATTGCTGGAGTATATGTGTTGAGCATGATTGACTAAAAGTGTGCCTGGATAGCGCATGGTAATTGTATAAGTGCATGAGTACTGCCTACATGATTGTACAAGTGTATCTGTAATTCGTGAGTTATTGCATGAGTGGATGGATAATACGTGGGTGATTGTATTAGTATTAGTGGTTGAGTAATTGAAAGAGTGTGAATGAACAGTGCTTGCATATTGACAGAGTGATGGGATTAGTACATGGTACTGGCTGGGTAACTGGAAGCGTGCACGGGAAGTAACAGTGTGATTGCTGGACTGCATGGGTACTACCTGGGAAAATGAAGGTGTGAATGAGCAGTGTGCAGGTGGTTAGAGGGCTACATTGGTAGTGCACATGTAATTGTACACTGCATGTGTTAGTTTCAGGGTCATTGCATGAGTACACGGGTACATAGGTACTGACAGGATGATTCGAGTACTGCAAAGAGAATGTATGGTGAATTCATAAGTGCTTGGTATTGGCGGAGTGATTAAATAAGTAAATGGCACTAGCTGGGTGAAGTGCATGTGGAGTGACAGGGGGATTGCTGGAGTGCATGAGTACTACCTGAGTAATTGGAGGAGTGCATCAGCAGTATTTAGATAGGTTAGAGCACTGCATGGGTAGTACACAGTTGATTGTAGCAGTGCATGTGTTAGTGCCTAGGTCATTGCATGAGTACACAGGGAGTGACTGGATGATTACAGTGCTGCAAGGAGAGTGCATAGTACATTTTTAAGTGCTTGAGTATTGGCGCAGTGATTGGATAAGTACATGGTGCTGGGTGGATGATTGGAGGACTGAATGGGAAGTGAAAGGGGGATTCCTGGACTGCGTGGGTAGTACGTGGTTAATTGGAGGAGTGAATCAGTAGTATGTAAGTGGTTAGATGTCTGTATGGGTAGTGCTTGGAGGATTGTACCTGTGCATGAGTTAGTGGCTAGGTTATTGCATGAGTACCTGGGTACCAACTGCATGATTACAGTGCTGCAAGAAGAGTGAGTACATGGTGATATTAAAGTGCTTGTGTTTTGGATGAGTGATCGGGTAAATACATGGTGCTGGATGCATGATTGGAATAGAACATAGGTACTGACAGGCGGATTGCTGGAGTGCATGCGTACTACCTGAGTAATTGAAGGTGTGAATAAGTAGTGAGTACATGGGTAGTGAATGGATGATAACCGCACTGCAAAAAGAGTGCATGGAGAATTTATAAGTGCTTTGGTATTGGCGGAGTGATTGGATAAGTACATAGTGCTCGATGGGTGATTGAAGGAATGCATGGGAAGTGACAGTGTTTTTTTTTACTGCAAGGGTAGTACTTGAGTAATTGGAAGAGTGAATCAGAAGTGTGTAGGTGGTTAGACATCTGCATGGGTAGTGCATGGAGGATTGTACGGGGACTCACAGGGAGACTGCTGGAGTGCATGGGTATGACCTGAGTAATTGGAGGAGTGCATGAGCAGTATCTAGGTGGTTGGAGGACTGCATGGGAAGTACACAGTTGTTTGTAGCAGTGCATGTGTTAGTGCCTGGGTCATTGCATGAGTACATATATAGTGACTGGATGATTAGAGTACCGCAAAGAGAGTGTGTGGTCAATTTATAAGTGCTTGAGTATTGGGGGAGTGATTGGATAAGTAAATGGTGCTAGATGGGTGATTGGAGGAGTGCATGGGAAGTGACTGGGAGATTGCTGGAGTTCATGTGTACTACCTGGGTAATTGGAGGAGTGAATCAGTAGTGATTCGGTGGTTAGAGGACCATATGGGTAGTGCACAGGTGATTGTAGCAGTGCATGGGTGACTTAATCTTACCTGTTTTGAAGTAGATATAAAAACTGATTGAAATTTCTTTTCACTTCTTTTTTTGCATTGTAAATTTAAAATATTTTAAATTTTAGTAGTAGGGCCTGTAAAAGAGAAGAAAGAAATCCTGTTATTACATATAATTTTAATGTTTTAAGAACACAACATAATTTTACAATGCATACCATATTCAGTTTGCCTTTTTGCTGTCTCCAGATTCTATTGAATTTCACCATACACAGTGATTTCAATTTTGATCATGAGTTGACAGCGGGCAAAAAAATACAGTCAATAAGATTGTTAAAAAAAACAAATCTGTGTTCAAAATATCTACAACAAACTATTCAAAAAATCTATTTACATTTTCACAAATGAACAGCCTCATTAACATTGTATATAATACAAAGATCAAATATATCAGCACCTTCTTTTGAACACAATTTTCCGAATGCAATATCAAAGAATCAATAATTCAAACAGTAATTCTCAAGATGCCGAATTATGTTTCTAAAAACATTTGCATTAAGGATATCCAAGATAAACTTCTGAATTCATATTGACATCTTCCCAATAGGCCGAATGATGTGTCTGAATTCATTTGCAGTGAAAATATCCAAAATATACTCAGTAATTCATGTTGACATCTTCTCCGAATTTTGGCATTAAAAATATCAGATATGAATTTGGTAATTCATTAGGCAACCAACATTTGAACTCTAAATGTGCATCATTGCAAAGTGTCCATCCTCTTGGATGGCGGGAGGCAAGATGGCCGCGGGTGGGTTGAGGTGAACAGTCGCACTAGAACCTCTCTCCCATCTGGTTTGATGAAGTTGGCTTAACGGAGCGCTAGACTTCCCCCAGTTAAAATTGAAAGGAATATTACAGACTTTTGCTGGAAATACAAGGTCGGGATGCTGTGATGCTGGAAATCGTTCTTTTTCAAAAAGCAGCGCCGACAAATGCCAGCTATCTCAGAGATCTCGGAGACGCAGTGGCAGCTGAAGTCGGCAGGTGGGCAAGGAGCCTAAAGTGGAAACTTGGAGTTTTGAAAACTAATCTAACCAAGCATTCGGCAAACATTGTAGCGTTAGGCCTAAAAGGCTGGAGCAGTACGATTCCAGATAAAATGCCACCAAAACCTACAAAGATCGACAAAAAGAAAAGTAAGGAAGACATCGAGACGGAATTGAACAACTCAAATCTCGCTGCATCGGAGACACCCGCCACAATGAAATTACAGGTACCAGCCAAGAACCCAGGAGCGATAAGGAAAGTGTTTGTGCCACCCATTAAGAAGAAAACGGACATGAAAGGAAAACCGCTGGGGGACGAGCGCACCAAAACAAACGAGAAGGCGGCGACCCTCAAAACTAAAAGCAAAGCAACCCCTCTTAGACAACCCACCCTACCTGAAACTTTCACCCGCCCTGGTTGTACAGACAGCGGATCAACCAGCAAGAGCCCGGATGCAACCAGCGTTACAGAACAAGTGTCCGATCCCAGTATAAGGCAAAGGAACGTCCTCGAGGACGCAACAGCTGCGGCAGAAGCAGGAGCACAGAACGTGAGAGACGCCGAGTCAGTAGTTGCTAAGCAACCTACAGCGGAGTCTTCTGTGAGTCACGGCCAGGACGACAGCAGCAAGGTAATAGCTGGGAATACGGGACAGAGGGCTGGGGCTGGGGCAAATACAGATGCTGAAAGGGGAGATGAAAGGGAGTTGCCTCAGAGGGGGTTGCTGGAAGGCAAAAAAATGGAGGCTGATGAAACGGACAATGACAAAGAGCTGAAAGTATTAAAAGAGGCTGAAGGGCCAAGTGCCCATGAGAAAGCTGACGATATGATGCAGGCGATCATGCAGGTTGAAGCAGAGCTAATGGCTAGACCCCCCAATCCTACATGGGGAAGCACAGTTAGTTTGATGCATGAAAAATCAATACTTGGTCACCCTAAAGAGAAGGAGAAGGAGGATTTATGCTCATTGGAGGGAGACCGTTTTTTTTCAGTCGATGAGGATTCCGACCCAGCTTAACATGAGAGGAAGGGTTCTGAGCTGGAGGAGGAGGAGGAGGAAGAGGCGGAGAAGGAGGATGAAGACGATGAGGAGGATGATTCATGGACAGCCTCTACCTCCTCAGAAACCGATATTGATAAGGAATCTACATTAAAAAAGAAACAGACAAGGAGGCATAGGCACGAAAGGTCACCGATAAGGGGTGCTGAAAGGAAGCTGGACTGGGACTATTCAGCTACATCGCAGACGTACCAAGAAGAGTCGGAAGCAGGTTTGAATCAGGGAGATGCATTTGGAAGAGTGTTTAATATGCTGAAACAAATACAATCAGAAGCAAGATCTACAAGTCGGAAAACAAGGCAAGATTTTAGGAGAATCCAAACGACGCTCAGAAAAACTAACAAATTATATGAAGGCTTGGCAGGGAGAGTCTCCGAGGTCGAGGAGAGAACAGGCAAGATGGAGGATGACTTTCGTAGTTTTAGTGAATTTAAAGTACAACAAGAGAAGAAAGCGGATGACATTCTATGGAAGATGGAGGATTTTGAAAATCGCCAAAGGCGGAACAATGTTCGTATTTTGGGAGTGGCAGAAGGGCTTGAAGGGCAAGATCCAAGGGGTTTTGTGATCAAGTTATTAAGGGGGGCATTCCCTGAGTCCCAGTGGCAGTGGGAGGCAGAGATACAGAGAGCACATAGATTCCCCTTTGTTCAGCGGAAGGTATACGGAGCTGAAGGAGGGTCGAAACCTCCACTCCCTCGAGCAATTTTGGTGTATGTTGGGAACTTCCTACTCCGAGAGGAGCTCATTCAGAAAGCCAGACCAGATAGCAAAAGGTCGGCGGAGGGTGTTACATTTTTTACGAGACCTGATTTTTGTCACGTGACAGTAGAGAGGAGGTGGAGGCTCAGAAGACTGATTTCGGAGTTTCAGGCTCTTGGATCAGAAGCATATCTGCTATTCCCTGCCAGGTTGAAAGTGGTTACGAAGGGCAAGGTCAGGATGTTTATATCAGAAGTGAAAGTGCAGGAGTTTATTCAGGATTTGGAAAGGGCGAAGAAAGAGGGACACTGAGGGATAAAGGTTCTTTGTTGGAGAAAGGGGGAGGCACATTTCAGGAGATGGGAGAGGGGTGCGACTAACTCAACCAGGAAGCGTCCACATATAGGTCACTATTGACCTATTTGCCTGTAGGGGGGGGGAAGGGGGGATAGTCAGGGGAGGCGGGGGGAAGGGAAAGTAAAAAACAGTTGAAGCGTATGATTTTGATAGGGCAATTAGCACACATTGACTATGCATTTTGTTTGTTGTTTAAGTTTTTGGGTAAAGCAGGAGGGAGGAATAATGAAGGACGGGGGGAGAAGCCAAAAGAGATAGCTGGGTTAGGAAGAGTTGGCTCTTTTTTTTGTATAAAATGTCATGTAAGATTGTTTCCTTAAATGTATGTGGCTTGAATGATCCAAGGAAGAGAACAAATGTAGCGGCATACCTAAGAAATCTGCAAGTAGATTTAGCATGTTTACAAGAAACGCATATAGAGGAAAAGCAGATCTATTTAATGAACCAATTGGGCTTTGACGTACTTGCAGCTAGCAGGCAGGGATCTAGGACAAGAGGAGTTGTTATCCTGGGGAGAAGTAGAGAAGTGACTGTTAAGAGAAAGAAAGAGGACCGCTGGGGAAGATGGGTTATGACGGAACTAAATGTTAAAGGGCTCAATGTCACATTAGTAAATATATATGGTTCTACTGAGGACGATTCAGAAATTTGGGAGTTTTTAGATATAGAAATGGCACAGTGGCCCGAACCAATAATCTGCTGTGGCGATTTTAACATGCATGACCCCGCAAGCTCATTTATGAGTACAGGCGCAGTATATAATGGTAGAAAGAAAAAAGTAAACAGGGCCATTACTAATATGGTTAAAAATAATCTTCTGGCAGATCCCTGGATAATGCAACACCCATTGGTAGATGGTAGCACCTTTTTTTCGGCACCTCATCAGGTGTTGGTGAGACTAGATTACTTTTTAGTATCTAGGTCCTTGGTTTTGGAGACTCAGATTGAGAAGCAACCAAGAACTATATCTGACCATAGTCCATTGTTGTTATCAGTTAAGGTTGCGCAAGTGCAGAGAAAGAGGTCCACATGGACGTTTGAGAGGAGTCTGCTGCAAGACCTTGAATATAGGAAACATATGGAAGAGTGGATTAGGTTATTTTGGGAGATCAATCACGGAACAGCCTCAGTTGGGCAAACATGGGATTGTTTTAAAGCAGGCATTAGAGGAGAAACACTAAGCTATGTGTTGACTAGACGCAAGAAAGAGAGATTAAGGTATGAAACTTTCCAGCAAAAGCTGATCATAGAAGAAGGAAAACTAGTTGCTGCAGTAAGATCTAAGTCCAGTTTGGAGAATATATTATTAACAATAGTAGCACTAAAGGCGGATGCGGTAGAAAGTCTCTCGAAAAGGTCTGCTGAAAAATATTTGGCTAAGAAAGAAGAGCTATATGAATGTAGTGAGAAGGTGGGCCATATACTTGCGGTTAAAGTTAGACAGCAAAGGGCGGATACAGAAATAAAAGAGATATTAGATCCAATGGGTGTCACTGTTACAGGCTCAGATGAGATAAGAGAGGTTTTTAGAGGATTTTATGAAAAATTGTATACACAGGGTAACGCAGAGGACATAGAGGAAGTTAGGAATTATCTTGGAGGTGTGCGTTCATCCTCGGTTACAAAAGAAGAAGGTGAAATGCTAGACTCTACCCTAGGTCTGGAGGAATTTATAGCTGCATTAAATAGCCTACCATCAGGAAAGGCAGCCGGACCTGATCAAATTCCGGTTGAATTTTATAAAGTATTTCGTGATTGTTTGCTGATTTATATGTTTGAAGTTATGGTATATGTACAACATGGAGGGCTATCGCCAGATTCTTGGCGTGGGGCAGATTTAATTGTTATTGCTAAAAAAGGGAAGCCCGCAACCCTTCCTGGATCCTATAGACCCATCACATTGATGAATTCAGATAGCAAGGTTTATTCTAAGATGTTGGCAAAGAGATTAGCAGGCTGTATTGAACATTTGGTGAGCCCATCACAACATGGTTTTATACCCGGGAAGGGTACCACTCAGCATATTAGGACACTGATCACTATGATGGATGTGGCAGATGTCACAGGCGACCCTATTTCAGCATTGTTTTTAGACGCCGAGAAGGCTTTCGATAGGGTCGCCTGGGATTACTTATGGGAAACTATGAAGTGGTGCGGTATTGGGTCAGGCTACATACGAGCTATGCAAGCTTTATACAGAGACCCAGTGGTTAAAATTAGAGTAAACGGAGGGCATTCGGACTTAGTACATGTACAACGGGGGACTCGCCAGGGTTGCCCGTCTTCTCCACTGTTGTTTGCTCTGTACATAGAGCCATTATTACGTAAACTAGAGGGAAACCGTGTTATTCAACCTATGTCACTCAATGGCTGCACTGTGAAAATCCTTGCCTATGCTGATGACGTGGCTATATTGACTCCAAATCCGGATATAGCCATGGTTGGTGTAGAGGCAGAAGCGCATGAGTTTGGGATGATTTCAGGGTACAGCCTAAATAAAACTAAAACCCAGATCATTCTGAACAGGTTTGCATCAAGTCTAGATAGTAGGGTGGTCAGTAATGCAACTTATCTAGGGATTGATGTAACTGTAAAATTGGAGGAATTAGTAGAGCGTAACATGGAACCATTGCTTACTAAGGTTAAAAAAGACCTGGAAAGGATAAGTAATTTACATCTTTCTTTGGTCGGATCTACAAATGTGTTGAAAATGATGGTCCTGCCTAAATTTTTGTATTTATTCAGGTCAATACCTCTGATTTTTGAGAACAAATGTTTTAATAGGTTGGAAAGTCTGGCCAACAGATTTATCTGGGCAAGAGGAAAAACTCGTAGGGCTTATAAATTTATTTCCCTGCCAAGAGATAGAGGGGGGTGGGGCGCACCAGATTTTAGATTATACTTTTTGGCTGCTGCACTCCAGTATATGCAGGGATTAATTGGAGGAGGTGGTGGGGCATCAAAGTCCATTAATATGTCAATTGAAACCTATACAATGATACTAGGACAAAATACTGTCAATGGATTCCTGTATTATACGGATTTGGGGTATCTTAGAAGGCAGACATATAAGACTCTAAGGGCAGCACTTAAAATTTGGAGCATTTTTTAAAAAAAGACTGGCATGGGTAGATTTAATAGGTACACCAAAGTCTATAAAAACAAATCATTCCCTGAAGAAATCTTCTCTGATTTATTAATGGCGGAATGGGAGGGCAAAGGGATACAGCAAATTGGGGACTTAGTCAACTCAGAGGGTATAATACAATTTGAGGAATTGATTAAAACATATAAAATAAACAGAAGGGACTTCTTTAAGTATCTTCAGATTAGGAGTTTCCTTAGGAATAAACAAGGAGGGCCATTGGGCTTTCAGCCAACTGAGCTGATGGAAGGGCTAATTACAGGGGAGGAATATTCCATTAGGCTAATATATGCTGCACTGGCAAAAAACAGATCGGATGATCTAGATAAACATAGGGCCAAATGGGGGGAAAGGATAGAGGCTACACCTGAATCATTTAATGATTCACTGGAGCTAGGTCGGTCTATCCTATGTTCCGCCCCCTTGCAATCCCAACACTACAAAACGCTATTTTCGCTATACTACACCCCAGCAAGGATCGCGAAGTGGGGGGGTACAGAAGGTACTACGTGCCCCAGGTGCAATTCTACTGAGGCAGATATTGTCCACATGTTTGCTACATGTCCTCAATTATACACATTAATTAAGGATGTCGAAAATTTTTTAATCAATTCATTAAAGATCAGGTTAACTCTTTCTGTAGGCTTAATCATGCTGGGTGTGGAGTTAGAAAATGAGTATTCGGATCCAGGTGATGCAATGTTTTTGTTTATGGCAGCGGCTGTCTTTAGATTAATGCTAGCCAGGGTATGGTTAGATAAGAATCCCCCGACCCTGCAAACATGGTTATCAAATCTCATCGCCACACATAATTTAGAAAAATACATATATGCAAGAAAGGATAGGAGTGGGAGAGCGCGAGGTATTACGATATGGGGACCTTTGGAGAAATGGAGAACAGGAATAGGTTGATTTATTTTATTGATGTTATATGATTGTGTTTGTTATATAAATTGATATATGATATATGTTGTCCTGGCCACCCACTTTGGCGGTTAAATAGTTTCAATTTAAAATTTATCTGGCTATATTGAATGACGAACAAATGTATGAGCAAAATGCTGTATTCTTTTTTTTTTCTCTGAAATGTGTGCTTTTTTGAAAGGTAAAATAAAATATATTTAAAAAAAAAAAAAGCAAAGTGTCCATCCTTTATTGCATTTTAAATACACATTATAGTGTCCAGATGTTTAAGTATGTCCACCGTGAAAAACAAAAGCCACCGTTTTAAAAATTCTCCCTGAAATTGACACTTGACCTGCCACAAAAGTTTTTATTTTGGTTTCCAATTTTGTTCAATCTACTCTACAACGTTGCAGCATTAAAATGATATATTGTCCAAATATTTCTATAAATAATGTTGACAATATTTCCGATTTGCACTGAGTACATTCCATATCTTGATTAGCTGATTTCACTAATTCATTGAAAGACACTGTTTTGCAATTTGGTATTGTCAAATTTTTTAATCCTTCAGTGTCTGTTTTAGTGATAGTTGAAAATGAACAGCTGTCACATGTATGATCCCATCTGTAACGTAGTCCAAACAGATTTTCAATTTGTATTCCTTCATCTTTCAATACTGAAAGCATAAACATAAGAAATTCCTGAGCATCTTGCTGTACATTCTGTGTAAATTGTGAAGAACCAGAACATATATCCAGAAGATTCCGCATGTCAGAAGCAGTATAGATTTTCGTTTTATCAGTTTTAAACTTTTCAAAAACATAATGTGACAAAGAACAGAGGGGCATATTATCAAGGGGGTTTATCTCCGCTTTTTTGGCTTTAAAAGCCAAGAAAGCGGAGATAAAATTATCTCCCTATTACCAAGCTGTCGCTAACACCAGTTAGTGACAGCTAAAAGGAGATAGCGACCATCTTGGGCCCCGCTTTGCATGTCAGTGATATTTATCACTAATGACATGCAAAGTGGGCGTGCCAAGATGTTAGCGACTGGAAACAGTCCCTAACATCGCTATCTCCTATTACCAACTTTTGGAGATATTCGCGCTAAGCGCGAATATCTCCAAAAGCTAACACCTGCCCTGGGCAGTTCTTAGCCATGTTATCCAATGGGAGGTGGATAACATGGCTAAGAGCATTTGCTTGATAATGCATAAATATCGCTGACTTTTCAGCGATATTCATGCATTGCGGCCGTTTTTTATCGCATTTGCGATAAACCTTGCTAATAGCAAGGTTTATCTGCGATAAAAATCGCCGATGTGCGGCGATAATTTGTGTCTCTAAACAAGTTAGAGACAAAAATTATCGCTAGTTGTTGGTAATATGCCCCAGAATCTTTTTTCTCGATTTTCCATAATTGCATGCAGAAGATTTTCTAAGAAAAACACAACATTCACAATTACATTAGCATAGCAGTTGATATCTGAACTATTTTCTAACTGATATCCTACAATATTAGCAACAATGTCCACTTCCATTTTCTTTTCAGCCTCATCATTCTTTTCCGTTCTTTTCTTCTTTGTAACCTCACTAGAATGTTTCTCATATTTTCGTTTTGGACGTATCAAACGTTTTTCATAAATCGGATATTCACCTAAGTTAGGAGCATAGAGTCTTCTTAACCTATTGTACTCTTTTACACAATTTACATCAAAATCAATCAAATACAATCCAGATAATGTTCTCACTCAAGACAATGCAACATATGCCATACCCTCTTTAAACAGAGAACTTCCAATATTTACCAAAGCACTGTCAACACTTAAACCTTCAGATTTATGAATGGTCACTGCATATGCTAAACAAACAGGAAACTGTTTTTTTGAGAACATACAAATCTTTTACAAGCAAGAAACAAACACCACAATGTGCAATCTGTTTCACCTCTTCAATCTGATCAAATGTAATCTTCAAAAACTCAATTTCATCTTGATTTGGATAACTAACATAGTCAACAACTTCCCCCATTGCTCCATTTACTAAACCTTTCTCAACATCTAAATTACGCCTTAATATTTCCAGACAGTTTACAGATACATATAAGGTCTTTTCCAAACCAGCAGTCTTACATATTGATTTTTCCAAAGAGTCTAATTTTAAGTGTAATTTCTCTGACAGAAGAATAGTTACTCCTTCATGTTCTATTTTATCAGTGGCTACCATTTTCATTATCGGTTGTTTCTACAGTTTCAACAGTTCTTCATTGAATGTAGAGCATTCTTTCAGTGATGGCAAATGGCAAATTATAGACTTCTTTTTTGCAATTTCTTTGTAGATAGTTTCAGGTGGAATATTTTCTTTTGGAAACAAGTTTGTTAGAAGCTGACTTGTTAAAGATTCTTTGCCATCCTTTGTTAAGACAACAATTCTAATATTTTGGAAAATGTTTTCATAATCTTCGTCATTTGCTTGTCGCATGTTCTTAATAAGTTCTTTATATTCAAAATAAGTCCAAATGTTCACATTTCCAATACTTCCCAATGATTATTTAGTATCTTCATTGAAAAGGGTGTTAAAAACTGGTTGGCCTTTCACAGGTGTGAGTTGTAGTAGATCACCGAACACAATTACATGTTTTCCTCCAAATAAAATATTTTAATTTGTTTTTAAAGTCTGCTGCATTCTCAAATGTATAAACGCAAGCATTAAGTTTGAAACCATGATTACCTCATCAATTATTAGAAGTTTAATTTTCTTCAGTACTCTTGAAAGTTCGAAACAAGCTTCTCCAGATAGCTTGTGATATTCCAACTTATTTTCATGTTCTACTGGTAACATAAGTAAAGATGTAATGTAATCCCTTTCATATTGTTTGCTGCTAATTCAGTTGGAGCAGTTACAACACACAATAAATGTGAATCTGTTGTTTTCTGTAGATAACTTGACAAAACATTTAATCAAGAAACTTTTTCCTGTTCCAGCTTGCCCACTGATGTACATACGAATAGGTTTAAATGATGCACATTGGCAAACACTCTTTCCATGCAGTAGTTCGTGTTCTATTTGTTGTGCAACTTGGTGATATATTTCTTTCGGTTCAGTATTCAGTTGTTCTTCTAAGTTTTTCAAATCAATATTGTCCTGTTGTGCTTGTTGCATCACTGTTTCCACTTCACTCATTGCTATTGCTGCTTTATTTTTATTTTAAGTATGGCTTCTCCTAGTGGATCTTGGCTTTGTGCAGCAGAACTCTGACTATCTTGAGAACTATCTCTAGCTATTTCAACTGCAATAGCACTTTCTTGATTAATCTCTTTGTTCAACATTTTGAGATAATTTGGAAAAATTGTACGTTCAATTCTATCATTACATGCATTGAAAGAATATTCATAGCAGCCAAAATCTCCAAGTAATTCCATTCCACTCCGCCAAGGTTTGAAGAGTTGCAGAAGAGCTAAATAGAAAAACTCCCTTCTATCTGGAGTATCACAACTCAGTTTCCTGTGATTAATCAGATTTCCTTTGGCATGTTTTACCAAACATCCTTCACATCCTATTACAGCATATTTTCCTTCATTTATACTTTCCGTAACATCTTTTCTTAAAGCTGTAATGTTGCAGTACTTCATATAGACATATCTTTTCCAGGTGTGGACTTCTATTGGGATAGTACGTATCCAACATATTTGTTTTAAGAATATCTGTACTTTCTGGATCATTTAATGCTAAGTATTCAATTTCTTATACAGATTTCAAAACTCAATTTCGTGTCGCAGCAAGACCGTGAGTTTTCCAGATGATTCCTCTTGACTTTGAATATAAACTTGCCGATGTCAATCAATCCGAACAATCGTAGGTTCCAATTTCTCGATGTGAAAGCATCTTCAAGCTGAAGCTGAACAATTTTTTGCTAAGTGTCTTCTCTTGTGAAATTTCTTCTCATATTTCTTTCAATTCTGTCTTCTCAGATTTGGTAATATATGACGTAACATAGCCAGCAACAGCAATTGAGTTATATGCCACATATTGTATGTCCATATTTGCATTCCACATCATCAAAATCACTGGATTGTAATCATTAATGTACTTTGATTCTTCTGTTCTTTTTATTTTTTGGTGATTTTCAAGCAATAGAATGCCTCACTGCTGACATAAAACTGTTCACTCTTTCTTTGGAAATTACTGGACATGGAAAACCAAATTGACATTTTGTGTAAAAAAATTCTTTGACTTGTATTTCCTTCGACAATATTTTCCACATCGATGATTTTGAAACCGTAAAACTTGCTGTCTCAAGTTATTTCCTGCTTTTTCTTTTGGTATGGTACAGGCAACATGTTGTTCAATAAAAGACAGAACAGTCTCATCACTGTCAGTTCCAAGTTTTGGTGCATTCTTGATCCATAACAGCATATGAATATGAGGTGCACCTCTAGCTGGATATTCCTTTCTCCAAAAAAAATCTGTAACTTGGCCAATATGTGGATCGTTTTTTATTACAGATGAAAAACATCATAGCTTCAAACCTATGATTAAAATATCTGCACACATTTACAGGATCCAGGGAACACAGTTCTCCAGCTGTCTTCAATTCAATATTCTCTATATTTGAATTTGCTTGTCGTAGAAAATGTAGATTTTCCACAGCCTTGGTGGGCTGAAAATCTGGATTTTATTAAGGACACGGAGGCTAATATTATGCAATAAATACTTTATTGCCACCACTCAGCAGCATGTTAAAAGGTTCTTAGAATAGAGAATAAAGAACTTTGAACAACATTCCAGAAACAATAAAACCCTTAGGCAGCCTGTCCTCTTACTTCTTTATATTGCCTGCGAAAAGAGAAGAACATCTAAATTAAAAAATAACTTTCAGTCTCTAATAAATTCAAACAAATGGTGAAATCTTCATGCTTCAAGAGATGAAGAGATGGGATATAATCAATCCAACCAACTCCAGATAGCTTAACTTTGACCTGCATTGATAACAAAACAGAACAACATCAGGGTTGGTAAAAAAAACATGGGAAGGATAATATTACCCTCCGTGTCCTTAATAAAATCCAGATTTTCAGCCCACCAAGGCTGTGGAAAATCTACATTTTATGGCACAACACAGAGGCCAACATTATGCAAGTTCAAAGCATATTAACTAGACATCTTGCTGCACTTTCAATAGGTTTAAAATAAAAAGGTCTACAAATCGAATCTGAAGACCAATCAGCACATCATAAAATGTCCTACAGGCTACCACCCAAGACACAAGCTTCTGAAGCAGCTGCACCTCTCACAGAATACGCACCAAACAAACCTATATCAATACCTGCTCTCTTCATCAAATCCTTTTACAAAGTTGGCAAAGAAACTTTGCACAGTGGTGAAGATAGGGGCAGGGCTTGAGGTGATATGTGTGCAAACATGCCCTGTGGGTCGTTTGAAGTTGGAGAATTAATTCCTCTTCAATCCAGAGGTCCCCTAGGGGCCAACTAGTCCAGCAGGTACCTCCAGTAAGCGCCACAGAGCTGCTTTGCAGGGTCTTGTAAAAAGGTGGCGTGCCTTCTGAACACCTCTCTGCAACGCAGCTCCCTGGCGCATACTGGAGGGTACCTGGTGGGCTAGTTGGCTCACAGGAGACCTCAGGATTGAAGAGGAATTAATTTCCCCAACCTAAAATGCGCCACAGGGCGTGTTTGCACATGCCACCTCAGGCCCCGCCCCCTTCTTTCACTATTGAGCAAAATATGCCTCTTAAATCAGCCAAACTATGAATTCTGATTTAATCACCTGTTATCACTAGAGACGTCAGTGCTGTATCTTTGAGCCCAGTACGGACCCTGAAAAGTAAATCTAAGCGTACTTAGCAGTAACTTGTATTTCCTTCCATAGGAATCTATTGTGTGGTTTTCACCAGAAAAGTTTCTAAGTGTCTGTTTTTGAAATGTACAAATATTCCTCTAAAACCAGCCAAACTACGAATTCCGATTTACTCACCTGTTATCAGGAGAGACCTCAGTGCTACATCTTTCAGCTCACTGCTGATCCTGAAAAGTAATTCTAACCATACTTACAGTAACTTGAATTTCATTCCATAGGCTAACATTGACTGGTTTCACTTGGAAATTCTACTAAGTGTGGAGTTTTGGAACTTTAAAAAATTCCTCTAAAATCAGTCGAACTACGAATTCTGATTTACTCACCTGTTATCAGGAGAGTCCTCAGTGCTGCATGTTTCAGCTCACTACTGTTCCTGAAAAGTAATTTTAACCGTACTTACCAGTAACTTGAATTCCCTTCCATAGGATATCATTACCTGCTATATAAAATATATATAAATTAAAAAATATATAAAATAAACATTTTTTTTTCAATTTATATTAAAAATGTGTAATTGTAACAACTCAGAAGGACCGGGACGCAAACTGGTTCTGGGTAGATACGGTTTTATTTTCTTTACAGTTCATTTGTATCTACGTTAGCTGCAAAGCTAGAGGGCTCCGTGGTGGCGGGAGATTTGTGGTACTTCTATACCGCTAGATGGCTTGTTCTTGAACTTCCTTCAGTTCGTACTGTTCTGCAGCTAGCTGGACAGGTCTCGAAATTCCTTCAGTCCGGAGATCGTGTGGGAGCCCCAAAACAAAGGATAGTTTTACTAAACTGTTATCTGATACTTTAGATCCCAGAATAAGGGCCAGGAGTGAGGGAACACCTAGGGCACATGTGGTGTGTGTACTCTATTTACAACAAAGAATGGTGTTTTAAGGGGTGGCGTGTGGTGTCTCTCACAAGGGTACAGGAAGTGAGGAATAAGTACAGGGGGTGAACAGGAGCTTGAGCCAGGTCCCTGAGAAAACTTCTTAAGGGCGGCCCGCCCCCCTACCAATCCCACGATACATTCACGTACCTGGGTTAGCCACGCTCTCCCGTGAGCGTGACTCGGGGATTCACGGGGTCGTTGGCCTCCTGGCTTTACTCCGGCAGGCGCTGCGTTTCCTCCACCGAACGGCTCCACTCGGCTCTCAAATGGTCTTTCATTCCTCCTCGTTCCGGTCGCGTCTCTCCAGCTCTCTTCTTCAACGTCGGTGACGTTCCACACCTGGAGGTGGGCTTCTGGGCTTATATACAATGACCGTCCGGCGGGATTCCCTTGGGGTTGAGTCTCGTCACAGAATAGGGACCAGTTAAAGGAACCGTGTCCTCTTTCTTCTTCGTCGTCCGGCTCTGTATTCCATGTCCCGTTCTCCTGTTGGGAGAGAGAGAGGGACGGAGGTAAGGCAGTCTACCAGTCCCTTGATGCTCCTGGTAACCCCTGGGCCGGGTTCGTTTGGTCCGCCCGGTCACAGTAATGTAATTTAAGAAATAAAATATCTAAAAATAAATACTTTAAAACAATGCAGTAAATCAGTATAAAAAAATATAACAATGAATACATTTTAAAATTATCATTTACAAAACCTTTGTAATTACCTGAAAAAACCATAGGCTTCAGCCACGTTATAGTTAGGAATTAGCATTTAAAACACCTTAGAAATTAACTGAAAAAAACATAGGTTTCTGCCGCGTTATAGTTAGGAATTAGCATTTAAAAAACCTTAGAAATTCACTGAAAAAACCATAGCTTTCACACGTTATAGTTAGCTGGACATTTCACTCATACAAAACCATTGAAATTCCCCCGTTATAGTTAGTTCAGCTAACTATAACTCACACGCCCGCAATGCACTGCTGATGACGTCACATATTACATCACTCATGACGTGGTCAGTGACATCACTCATGACATCACTGATGACATCTCAAATGACATCACTGATGACATCATCCTTGTGAAAGTATGGCATGTTTCCAAGTATCGGGAAAAATGCCAGAAACCAAAGATGTATTACAAATGTGGATTAGCACATGGATTAAAGCGTAAGCCAGCTCTTTCCATAGTTTAGGGGGGCAAGGGTCCTCTGGTCAGCCGGACCTACATCTCTGAATTTCTGCCAATACCTCCTGCTGAGTGATGGGGAGGAATCCCGAAAAGGATAGTTCGGGCATACTACTTCGTCTTCGCATATGATTTATCAGTTTCCGTTATCATTGAAAAGGAATTATAGACTTTCCGGATTTTACTATCAAAGAAATTCGAGATACTTTTGCACAGTGGTTGGGAAGGTTGCACTTCAATCGCTAATTCTCACGGCTTGAGAAAGGAGTTAACGACCTTAAATATTTCTTTGCTTGAATTATCTGTTTTATTAATAAACCTCGTTACATATTCGCTCCTGGCCTCTCTCTTCAATTTATGAAGCTCTTTCAGTGCTTTCTTGTCAGCCACTTTAGCCGTAGCACAGTAATCCATCCTCCACTGGCGTGGTGTTTGCACTTACTTTTGTTTAACCTGATAGTTTAAAAAAAACAGGGGGCCAAAGGAGAGTGCCTCAACATTTTAGTGACTCTGGCTGGGGCAGTGGCCTTTACAGCGGTGGAAATCCACTTAGTTAAAGCACGTGTATCCGCATTTGGATCATTAGATAATGATAGTTGACTAGACAACAAAATTGGATCTAAGGATTCAGCTGTTAGCCTCTTTCAATTTCTTTTTAGGAAGTAACGAGAACCTCCGATCTGACTAGGCTTTTCCAAACTAAATGAGAATGGAATTAAACATTGGTCAGACCAAACCAATTGGCTTGGGGCTTGGTTATCAAGGAGGGAATGTTGGAAAACAGGAGTTCTTAGGTTTGTCCTGCCTTATGGGTGGGGTGTTTCACATGCTGAATCGAATTAGCTCCGGAAAGAGACAAGGCAAACTGCCCTGCCTGAACACAGCTTGGGTTATTCACATGTAGGTTAAAATCCCCAAATGCAGTAAAATTGGAGCACAATAAAGATTTCTGGGCAATATAATTACAAACGTCAGCATTCATACTTGGTGCGCAGTCTGGGGGTCTGTAAATCAAAAGTCCTGAAAAAGAGGTGGAAGGGCCAATCTTAATACACAACTTTAGCCCTTCTATTGCAACCATATCCTAGGAATCCCTTAAAAATAATGGCTCCTGCTCCTCCTCTTTTTTCTCCCTCCCTGTTTGCACAGCAAATTTTTAAGCCAGGCGGAATGGCTAAGGCAACTGCTGATAGAGCATCCTCTTTCAACCATGTTTCTGTATTTGCATAATTAACCATCACATAAATAATTCATATTAATAAAATATTAATTTTGAATTATTTACACTTATTAACTTACCACCCTGTACCCTTGCAAACCTCACAACCCCCATGACACTTTAAATTACAACAACTACATTAAAAATTATAAATAACAAAATGAAAAACTATGTTTAAAGATATTAACAACAAATATACAAACAATATATAACATACACAATTAAAATATGAACTGAAATACATTTAAATAATTAGAAAACTACATTTTTTACAATTATATTGCAAATATTATAAGCACAGATATTCTTGTAAAGACTATAAACTTAAATAAAAATTCTATATTTATGTCCATGATATTTCTGTACCACAATATTAGTGTCACAATATTAAAAACTCAATATTTCTGTAGTTCGTTAGTAATGATTCGATATTTTGTTGAAATACCAAGTCCTTCTAGGACCTTAGTGGATGCCAGAGATCGAGCTTTGAAATTCTAGGAACATTTAAGCGCTGAATTGTTATAGGGCTTGTTGAGATACTGGTAGAACATGGTGCTGGATCAACTCATAATGCTAGCATTGGCGCACTGGATAAGCCTTTGCTGGAGGTATATTGTTCTCACCTTGCGCTCAGAAGTGCTATTGTGTGAGCTGGCTCTCCTTATTCTCACTCTCTCTGTCTCTCCCACACTGTTTTTCACTTCAACCTGTCTTGATTGTTAACCCCTCTCAGGCCTCCTGGACCACTTCATGACATGTACTTCCTGGACTTGATATGCTTTATGCACACTGGATATCAGCAAAGGTGCTGAAAGCCACCTAGGGGCATATTTATGAGCCCCTTGTGCTGCCAATGCGTCACTTTTTATGAAGCTTCGGCGGCACAAGCCTTGAAATCATATCTATGAGGCCACGCAAAGCCACGTTGTGTAGCTATGAATGACCTCATAGATATGGAGTAAGGCAAGGCAGTGCAAATAGCTGTGTTGCCTTACTCTGCGCTCAAGAGGCATGCTGTGGCCTTAGTGGTGGGTGGATACCCTAAAAAACTCTTTAAAAAATCTTTAAAGAGAGCTTGGTGGACACCACGCGAAAGCTTGTTAGAAAGAAGAACAAAAAAAGAAACAAACAGGATGGTCCTGGTCTCCACATTTCGCCCCAATTCAAATGCATTAAAAAAGGTGGTAAAACAAAACTGGCTCCTATTGAAAAATTTGGATGAAGTTTTTATGAATGAACCACTGTTCGCATTCAAGAAAAACAGCAGCATTGCTAATCAACTAGTGAGGGCTGCTCTGCCAAAAGAAAAAAAACTTGAACCTACGTACCATGCTAGGACTACCACCGATTCAAGGTCACCACAGATGTGGTACATGTTCATGTTGTGATACAACAAAAGAAGGAACATTATTTACATACAAAGAGACAAGTTGGAAACTTGAGACCTTCTCAAACTGTAAATCTCGTTACGTCATATATGGAATTACATGCCCATGCCCATGTAACCTTCTGTACACGCATACAACAACATAGATCCAGGATAAAAAACAACATAGCGACAGCCCCCCTCGTGAACCATTGGCGAGAAAAACATCATAAAGACACTGACCTCATATGGACAGTAATCTCGAAAGTGGAAAATGATGATAGAGGTGGAGACTTGGAGGTGGAGACTTGGAAGCAAAACTTACAAAAAGAGAATGCTAATAGTAATATTCAATACAGCCTTAGATGGATTGAATGAACTCTCAGAAATGTTCAAACTGTGATACCATCTCATTGGATGAATGATACAATATTGGCTTCCTCAAAAAGAATTTTTTCGTAACCACTATATATGGACTAATAAGATATGTATTCATTTCCATACAAACAGGATATTCAATCTGCCACCATCTATCATCTTGATCTCTCATCCCAAGCCAAAAATATGCACAGTATCAGATGTTTCTACACAGGTACACAGACAAAATATCGATTTTTAAATATCGATATACAAAAATATCGAAGTTTAAATATCGATATACAAAAATATCGAAGGTAAGTAATATCGACAGTCTAAATATCGATATTGGTATGATATCAGTAATATCGAAGTTGTAAATATCGATGTCAATAATATCGAAATTAATAACTTTGATGTTACTAATATCAATTTTTAAATGAATTCAGTGTATATTATATTGTATTTATTATGTTTTATTATTTATTTTTTATGTAATTTAATTAAATATTGTCTTTTACTACTGTAGCGGGTTGTGGGTTTATAGGGGAATAGGGTGGGAAGTAATTTAATTATGTTAAATTAATTATTAATTAGTAGGAATTATTAATTAATTGAGAATTAATTTTTAATTATTTTTAATTAATTGATTAATTGATAAATATGTTCTGTAGCGGGTTATGGGTTTATAGGGGAATAGGGTGGGAAGTAATTTAATAATAATTAATTAATTGATATATGTTTGTACATATTTTAATTAATAATTAATTGGTAATTAATTTCTATTAATTAGTTAATTAATTATTATAATTGTTTACATATTTATAATTATTAATTAGTTGGTAATTAATTAATAATAATTATTTAATTACATTAATTATAGTAATTTTTTATATATAATTTATTGTTATTCCTAATTAATTAATTGGGCAAAATAATATTAATTATTAAATTAAATTAATTACACCAAATGTGCTAATATATTTACTTTATTGTTATTGTTAATTAATAATTAATTGGTAATTAAATAATATTAATTAATTTTGGGTACAGGGGTATTTTTAGGGTTCAGGGTCAGTTTTCAGTTCATGGGTAAAGGGGTATTTTTAGGGTTCAGGGTCAGTTTTCAGTTTTTGGGTAAAGGGGTATTTTTAGGGTTCAGGGTCAGTTTTCAGTTTTTGGGTAAAGGGGTATTTTTAGGGTTCTGGGTCAGTTTTCAGTTTTTGGGTGAAGGGGTATTTTTAGGGTTCTGGGTCAGTTTTCAGTTCATGGGTAAAGGGGTATTTTTAGGGTTCAGGGTCAGTTTTCAGTTTTTGGGTAAAGGGGTATTTTTAGGGTTTAGGGTCAGTTTTCAGTTTTTGGGTAAAGGGGTATTTTTAGGGTTCAGGGTCAGTTTTCAGTTTTTGGGTAAAGGGGTATTTTTAGGGTTCAGGGTCAGTTTTCAGTATTTGGGTAAAGGGGTATTTTTAGGGTTCTGGGTCAGTTTTGGGTTTTTGGGGTACAGGGATATTTTTAGGGTTCAGGGTCAGTTTTGGGTTTTTGGGGTACAGGCGTACAGGGTAAAAACAAAAAAATATTACATTAAATCAAATAAATTAGATGAAAAAAATTAAAATTACTTTAAATTTTTAAGTGTTTTATTTATTTTAAATGTATATGTATTAGTTTTAATTTTGTTTTAATATTTTTATTTAATAGTTGTAAAATTATATGTATTTAAATATTATTTTTACATTATTATTAATACATTTAAAAAAACGATATTTTTGATTCCGATATTTTTGTACTACGATATTATTTTTTCGATATTTTTGTACTTACCTTAATGAAGATAGGATTCCGATATTTTTGCTGTCGATATTTTTGCTCCGATATTTTTGCATGTCGATATTCTGTCTGTCGATATTATGTCAGACATTCTTCTACACAAGCAATACCAGTGACTAAGTGTAGACGTTCAAAAGGGGAACAAAACTCGAAAAAACTCAAAAACTCAATTCCCATAATCCGTAACAGAAAATAAGTCGTATCATGGATTGTTGAAAAATGGCCATATGTAAGTACGGCCAAACGCAAACGGTCCTTTTAAATCCTTTATGTAATTCCAACAAGAGTGGACTTGAAAACACATCATTATCGATCATTATTGTGTCAAAAGTCACGAGAAAACTACATGTCCCAGAAGTATCAGGACATATTGAATCATACACGGAAGGACAACAGTTGCAATGAAAGTATAGTAGTAGTCCGTTTTTTATCACCCCTGTGGCCGTTTTTTTCAAAATTGAACTTATGTCACTATGGTGGTACATATTCCACACTCATTGGAAAACCTAAAAACGTGACCGCACAAAACGTTTATAATCAAGTAAGAACAACAAACTTCAACTCCCTTGATCCTTTGCGGACCCGGAAGTCAGCGCGACAGAAACGCGGCGTCTTCAACTCAGAAGGAGACCAGTTTGAAGCTCCGTGCCCCGCTTTGCCAAGGTATGAATTGCTCGATAATCGCAACCTTAAACGCTCACGCCCCCCACCCGCCGGCAATTTGAACACATAGGAAGTGGCGAAAAATCATTTATACCGATTTTGTTGTTGATTTTTTTTTTTTAGGCGGAGGCACACGAAACCCGGATACAGACGCCTGTGCTCTCCCTCTAGGTAAGATTTCTCCATGCCTTGCGAGCCACATTTTCATACAAAGTCCAACATTTTTGGCATTTAAAGATCACTCTCCCTTCTTACAGTTGGTTGAGAGGCAGGGAGTGGTACAAGTCAACACAACACTGACACAAAAAAACGAAGTAAGTGGTGAAAATATGTGTTCTTTGAGAGTTGGTTTCAGCATGAAGTGTGGTAGGAGATGTGATTTTATGATTCTTTTCCCAGATATTTTGTACACGTCGGGGATGACTCAACTCCCTCCATATTCTAATATGAAAGAGGTAAGATAAGGAGGTTCGGAGTAATGGATAAGGCAGCCCTTCCTAGCAGCATTGCATGACCTAAAGAAAGTTTTCTTTCTTTCTTCACAGACAATGGTCCTGATGAGAACACCTAAATAATGCGAGTTTGAAACGCGTAGAACTTTCTAAAAAGCCAAAAAATAGAAAAAGGTTTTACAGAATTGTAAAAAATAGGTCCCTTTTGAGAACAATAACTGCTGATGGCTTAACTGTGAATATTTTTATTCCAGTACTCATTTAAAAAGAATATTGCTTTGTTGTCTGTTATGGTATGTGAGATGAATGAATGATTGCTTGAATGATGGAATTGTCAAATGTGTTGGAAATTTTTATCCTTAGCTTTTAAAATGTGTAAACTGTAATATGATTTATTTTTGATTTATTGATGTTAATATGTTCTTTCTTAAATTAAGGTCTGTATACTTTTATGATTCTATTACTTTGAATCGAATAAAGTTTATGAATCAAATCGAATCGATTGCTTGAATTATGGAATTTTTGAACTGTATTTGAAATGTATCTTCTGTTATTGTAAATATGAATGTTGTTTTCTTTGTGTACATAAGGTCTTAACAAATGTAAATTTGGCAAATTGATATATCAAATTGACGAATATTAAAATAAAATACAAAACAAATAAAAGAAGTGATAATAGAAACACGAAACATTATGTTTTAGTTCGGATGTTTTAAAAAAACAGTTTAGGTTAAGTAAATAGCGGCACGTGCACCTCTTTTGTTCATTATGCCTTACGCCACAGCAATTGAGAAGGGTGCATCACATGCCCCTGGCGGTGAACAACCGTCACCGCAAGGAGAAAAGAGCAGGCATGACTGGTGCTAGAAGAGGGCGCCCTAGCAACGAGGAGCGCGTAGTCTGAAGCACACCAGCACAGGTGCACGCCCAGGAGGAAAATACATTTCTTCAAAAGAAAGAAGTGGGCGTAGAGCGTGCAACTACCAGTAGCAGACAAATGCCACAGCAAGCAAGTGTTTCGCACCACATGTCCCCAGTGGTGAACGGACCTCACCAGAAGCCCATTCACTGGGCATGCCCTCAAGTGGCTGTCTAACACCCCAACAAGTGAGAAGAGGGCGCCACATGCCCCTAACGGTGAAAGACTGCCACCGCAAGGAGAAAGAGCAGGCACGCCAAGTGCCAAAAGAGGACGCCGAAGGAAAGACACAGTGTGCGCTGTCCGAGGTGCTTCACACAAGTGCCCAGAAGAATGTCAGTAGAGGTCAACGCCCAGGAGGAAGAGAGACCTCTTCAAAAAGAAAGAAGCACTGCTGGAACCAGCCGGGAGATTCCATACATCTCTACAGTCGCAACAGAGCCCGGAAAGGGCCAAACGCAGCACATTGTCCTCCCTCCCACTGTCTCAAGCAGGAGTCATCAGTGACCCAAGGCTGACAAGAGGGGAGTCATACACCACAAGTGGCCAGCCACAGCTCACCACTGCCCGTGGAAGTCATTCCCTGGAGAGGGAACACCGGGAGTAGGAGCGTTGAGAAGCTGCCAGAAAAGGAGCACCCAATATAAGTGGCTGCTTGAAATGCATCCGAGAAGAGCGACAGAAGATTCGCCCGTATGGTCCGGAGACCATTGAAGGTAATAGGCCAGTTGGTCTTGTTAGAACATGGTGCATGTCACTGCACCCGGAGGAGAAGCAGAAGAAGAGAGGATATAGAGTGGCGACCGTGTCACCCCAAAGAGCTGGACAAACACAGGTGTGTCAAAGACAACAAGAGGAGAAGCATGAGGACTCATAGCACTGCATGCCAAGAACACCTCCAAAGACACCGGACAGCCACCGAGGCGGAAAGATGGATCTGGCGACAGCACCAAGGGAGAACCACATGTAAGCTGCAGCAAGCGCAAACCGCGTTGCCCCCATTGCTTCACAGTGAGACCGTCCAGCTTGAGAGTCGGCAGTTGGAGTCGAACCGCATCCCTGCCCCTGATCGCAAATGCCAGAGGTGCCAGAGAAGATTCCGAAGAGGTAGTCAAGTGACTACGAAAATTATCCAGAAACCTCCTCTCCTAGTTAACCATCGCCACCTGTCGTCCAGTTTCAATGGCATTTAGATCATCAGTGCCAAGTCCATGACACCGCACTCAGCAAGAAACGTGGTAGTGTGACCGGAGGGTCTACACCAAGAGGAAGTCGTGAGTGGCAGGGCCGGGCGATGAAGAAAACCCAAGCTACAACAGGAGTGTGTCCTGACACAGCGACAGCAAGGGAAGAGGGGGATGACCCGAGAAGGAACTGACAACCGCACAGCTGGAGTCCGAGAGTA
This sequence comes from Lissotriton vulgaris, assembly GCF_964263255.1. Classification (NCBI taxonomy): domain Eukaryota; kingdom Metazoa; phylum Chordata; class Amphibia; order Caudata; family Salamandridae; genus Lissotriton; species Lissotriton vulgaris. Next base: position 1,061,443,790 of record NC_141689.1, on the reverse strand, counting down.
AGCCGCACAGCCTGCGCGAACCGAGTCTCAAGTTGTACGTTCCTCAGCGTGTTCATCACTCCTCCGTCATCAAAGTCCCAACATTCCAGGAAGTCTATGTACACAAATGCAAGTACCTCACCAGAGAACACAGAGGTACCTGGCCAATCCCTGCCTCAGGCGATCAACTCCAGACTAGACGCCTACGCCCATCAAGGCAAGTCATCACCCAGCATCTTCCTGATTCACCACATGGCTGGCAATGATACCATGCCAGCCCTCATCAAGTGCGTCTACTGACACCGTCTCGAAGACACATGGAGTGGAGTCCTTCACTAGTGCCAAACCAGCCAACAAGAAAACTCAGAGGCTAACTGATAACCCGAACTGCAATAGAGAGATCATGTCCTGACCAAGACCCATACACCCTTGAGGTTTGTGCGAGAGACTGGCTCATCAGCGGCTTGCAGCTGCCCCCAGCCGGCACATACGCAGCCCCCAATCGCAGCCTACCAGCAGTCCCGTGGCAAGCCCGAAGAAGGGCCTCCCCAGGCGGGAGAGCTGAAAGAGACATTGCCCCACCGACAGGTCACCGGACACAGCAAGATCTAGAAACAATCCAGTGAACTTTCTCCATGGACTCCCACCATGATCTTGACGCACTCAGTAAATGAACTATTGTTACACACCACATACCATCATCCAGGTCGGCAGACGGAAGTCCCGAGGGTCTAAACGGACATGATTGCACTGGCACGTTCCTAGTGCGCAGATGACATCTTCAAGCAAGAGTTTGTATCCTCAACTGATCAGGTTAAATGAAGAACATCTGTTGAGAGCATCCTGCCACAGTCGAACTCACCAGCCCTTGTCGATCGTCTTCCTGATGCCGGGCTCGAGAAACTGATGGACCCTGTGGTGTACATTTCACTGTTAGTTATTCCTACAGGTTGAACTATTGAGCTTTTATTTCCATTAAAGTTTTGGAGGAATGTTGTGTCCTGTGAGACACGTTCTAGTGTCTCGACAGGCACTGGTCTAATAACCACTCCTCCTATGGGAGTGGGCACACACACCCCACACCCATCCACCAACGGCATCACGTGTAACGTGACCCGGCTAATAAATGGGCCCGGGTGCACGTGCTCGGGCCAGTTGAATAACTGTAGATTCTGTGTCTGTGTCAATCCTTCGCTAGCATGTGGGCCTAGAGCCCACAACACTACAGGTACCATCTGTGTGAGTGGTGGCATTCGGCATATCACAATGAAGAGTAGTACCCATCAGTGCGAGGGACTCGTGAGCCAATATGTTCTTTTTTAAAAGAAAATACATAAAAAATAATTTAATTTAAAATTGTCTTTGTTTTGCCTAAACTTTAAGGCGGGCCGAGAGCAGATACTGCACATATCTGGCAACATCACTACACAAACATTGGCAAAGCCAATAGGTTTTGGGTAAAGGTCTAGGGCCCGATGTAGGTAATTTCAATTTACCGGTTCATAAATACTGATTCATGCCGAATCGGTATTTATGAATCGGAAACTGTATGTAGGTAAAAAATCGGTAACAAATACCGAATCGGTAACAGTCGGAATTCTGACTCGGTAAATACCGAATCGGTAATCTCCGATTCGGTAATCACCGAATTGTTAACACCCATTCAACCCTATGGGCCTCCAGGCCCATAGGAATGAATGGGAGATACCGAATCGGAGATTACCGAATCGGAGATTACCGAATCGGAGAATACCGATTCGGTATTTACCGATTCGGTAATATCCGATCTCGAAAATTCTAATGGAAGACATGTGAGCCACTCAACCAATCAGGGACACCAACCACACCCCACAACAAAGTAACTGTGAAATCAACCAATCAGATGCAAGTACCACACCCAGTACCTGGAGTTGGCCACACCCATGCAGGTGCAGAGCCACAGAACTGTTTGGAGAGCTGGAGGGGAGACAGAGGAGCAGGCTGCACTGAGCCCAGAAGAGCATTACCATGGAGTCCCAGGAAGGCCAGAAGGATGGTGTAGACAGGAAAAGGAAGCTGAAATTCAGCACAACTGAGCTCCTGGTCCTGGTGGAGGAGGTAGTGCAACATTACAGCCAGCTATTTGGGAGACAGTCCCTGCAAGTAGCAGAGTGTCAAAAGAACCACCTGGCTGGCGATCCAGAGCAAAGTAAACGCCTTAGGGGTCACACATCGTGAAATTGAAGACATCAAGAAAAGGTGGTATGACCTGAGGATCACCACCAAAAAGAAGATAGCAACCCAGAGGAAAGAATCCTTAGCCACAGGTGGAGGGAAGAGCTGTGCACGAAGCCTCACTGAACTGGAGCAGCTTGTAGAATCCACCATGGACCCTGAAAGCATACACAGAATTGGGGATGCTGACAGCTCAGCCAGAGCTGCAAGAAAGAAAGGTAAGATGCATGGACATGAATCCCCACCCATTTCCTGGCCCCTTCCCCAATGTGGGTGACTCAATCACAATCCAGAACACATTTCCGTAGTCACCAGCAATGCATCATGGAAGTCGTAGTCATAGGAACAGTCATCAAAGCAGCCAACACAGAACACTGCATGCCATGCCACACTCCCCATACACAAGCAGTTGAGGCATAGGAAATTGTGTGATGGGAATCTGTCTAATGGAAACACACAGCTGATCATTGTCCATGTCTGCCCACAGGAGAGTCATCGCGCAGGGCAGCGCAGGGAGGGAAGGCAAGTGCTCCAGCAACGGCTGCGAGGGAGAAGCCCACAGACACAGCAGGACCCAGCACTGTCCCTGAGGACACTTCCACAAGGCACGCACCCACAGCAATGGAGGAAGACATCACAGCACAGCCACTGTCACCCCTGCTGTTTGAGACACAGACTCCGGCAGCACCGGCAGGTGCCGCAACACCAAGTTCAGGGTCCTCTGTGCATTTGAGGCCAAGGAGGCAGGACGTTCCTCCACTCAGGATCCTTGAAAGCTCTGATGAGGAAGAGGTGGAGGATCACAGACCTAGTACTCCAGCACTGGCTGGCAACGCAGGGCAACAGCGGTCATTAGGATCTGGGCGTGCAAGTGCCCGTGGTCGAAGCGCACGTGAGCGGGGCGAGGGGCATGATATGCAGGGGGTCTTTGCTGGTTTGGAAAGCACCATGGTGAGGATCCAGCGCATGCAGGCCAAAGGGATCATGGCAGTACACAGACAGCTGCGCATCCTGAACACAGGATGTCAAACATTGATCAGGGGATATGCTCCATTGCCCTAGGAATTGAGTCCATGGCCAAAGGAATGGAGTCCATGGCAGAGGGGATGAGGGACATGGGTGTGCGCATGGGTTCCCTTTGTGACAGGCTGGAGAGTGACCAGACAGAAAGGCGCAGGAATAGGCATGAAGTGAAGCAGCTGAACAAGTCCATCAACCGTCTGGCAACTGCAACCACCCTGCTATGCTGCGGGTCAGTGAACATGCAGACTGACATTGTGCATTGCTGCAGTGACTTGTCCAGGGGGATGGGGAGGGTGACCTCTGCTATGGAGGTACTGCTGACACAGCAGACAGCCACTGCTGGTAACACGTGTTCTGGGTACACAGAAGAGTCCACAAGCAGGAGTGGATCCAGCACGCCTGTACAGGATGTTCGTCGGAGCAGCAGGCTCCATGCAGATGACCCTGGCACCACTGCGCAACTTGACCCCCTGCCCCGTGGCTCCCACAACATAATGCGTAAGCGCAAACATTAACATTTCATCCTGAACACAGGACAGGTCACAGTGAAGTGAACTTTGGCCACCCAGTGTGCAAAGTGGATTTTTATTTGATTGATGTGGTCTTGGATATGTGAAGTGCAGTAGTGGTTATTAAACTGAGTGCTTCACAGACTAAACATGCCTGTGTTTCATTACTCTATTGGAAATATCTGTTTGTGATTTCTGCGCGTCTCAGTCTACCATCTGTTGCTGGCGCTGCTCCTGCTGCATTGTGTTCGGCTTGTTCTGTCCCATCATCTATGTCCTCATGATATGTGAGTTCTACCTCTGTGCCCTCCTTGGTGGCAAGACTGTGCAGCATGGTGCACGTCGCAATTATTTTACAACAGATCATTGGCGTGTACTGTCGTGCACCTCCACTCCTATGGAGGCACCTAAATCTGCTTTTGAACAGTCCAAAAGTGCGTTCCACCATGCAACGTGTTGTTCTGTGTGCCACGTTGTAACACCTTTCGCTCCTGGTAAATGGATTCAGGTAGGGGGTGAGAACAAATGAACGCAGGGCATATGCACTGTCACCTGGGTGGAAAATGAAATTTTGATTAGTCACATACTCATGATTGTTCCTTCTGCATTGACTATCAGGGTGTCTCACATTTACTTACCTAGCAGGTAACAATCCCCAAAATCACCAGCCACAAGGCATCTGTATATCCCACTATTCTGGAAGATGTAGGAGTCGTGGGTACTCCCTGGAAGTTTTGCTACAATATCCGTAATCATGTTGCCAGCGTTGCAGATCACCTGCACATTGATTGAATGCGTAGACTTGCGGTTTCTATATATGTGTTCTGTTGCTGCAGGTGGGCATAGTGGAATGTGCGTCCCATCGATACAGCCTATGATGTGCGGGAACTGGGCAAGTTGGTAGAACTCGGTTTTTGTCTTTGCTAGTTCAGCAGGTGTGTCAGGGAACTCAATGTAGTGTTCCATCCTCTGCATCATGGCGTCCAGGAATTTTCTAAAGAAACTTGACATGCAGCTCTGGGACACCCCACCTACCGCAGCAATCACAGGCTGGTAGCTCCCAGAAGCAAGAAGGTGTAGACAGCACAACACCTGCACGTGGGGTGGGATGGCGTGTGCTCTTGGGGTTGGGTGTTCCAGATGTGGGTGGAGGTCCCTGATGAAGTCGAGGATGGTTCTGGGGTGAAGTCTGTACCTTTGCAGGATCTCAGCTTCAGTCAGTTGGAAGAGGGTGATCCTCTGTCTATACATCTGCTCCTCCCTTAGCCAGACCCTCTCTCCTGCTGCCTGTATCCGTAGCCGCCTTGTCATAATGTAGAAAGCTGCCATTGTGGTTGCACTGTTGCATTTTGGGGCCTTCTTTTATGTCCTGTTCCTGGTTTCCACCTGCAATCCATGGTAAATACCGACTCTTAAATACCGATTTTCATGGAATTCAGTATTTTTTGGGTTTGCTACATCTCGACATGCCATTTTTACCATTTCTTACTTACCGACTCGGTAATTAAGAAATCGGTATATTCCGATTCGGAAAAATACCATTTCTTATTTACCGATTCGGTAAATATGAATTCGGTATATTCCGATTCCTGAAATACCGATTCGGTATTTTACCGCCTGGTTTTTACTGTATCGGTAGCTTTTTCAACACATACATCTCGATACACTTATACCGGTCGGAAAAGGCCAAATTACCGATTTTCGGCCGTTACCGACCGGTATTTGGCTACCTACATCGGGCCCTTGATGTGGTAACGCATGCAAATACAAGCTTGCACAAGTGTGCAGCTGTGCATGCCTTTGTATGCATAGAGGCATAGTTACACTATTTTTTACATTAGAAACATTTAACCATTGATGCTGTTCAGTTTTACACGATTTCATATAACTACATTAATTACAAAGTAATTTTTCTTTCTGGAAAAATGCTACTAGTCGTTTGCTTTACGTTTGGTACAATGCAGAACGCGATGCATAAGTGGTGAAAGGGTGCCATCTAGTGACAGTCATTTGAATCCACCAATATCCAAAACATTCTATTTAATGAAATCCACAACACTAATTATAGTGCTGATTTTCTATTTTAAGGGAGCTAATAAAAACGTAGAGGTATCTAACTTGAACGTGATAGGAAGCAAGAATGTACTAATTACTTGTTAAAATGTTAAAGTAACGTGAATAAGGCCAGACCTGTTAGATAGAATGACCCAGCAAGAAAGGCTGCTTTGGGTCAGATAAACACTCTTCATTCTATACCCTGACAATCCAGGTGACTGTTCACTCATACTTAATGTAAATGTAGTTATACAAATTAGTATTGTTGATTTTGGCTGTTTGTGCTACACAAGGGCGAGTGAGTATGCACCGAAAGAATCTGGATTTTACAAGGAAAGGGTTGCAATAAAATGTATTTATGCAGAAAAAGCACATCAATATGCATACTATATGAACTATTCGTAGTGTACCAGTTTTTACAAAGAAATTACTGTGGGCCCGATGTAAAAAACCCTTGTCGCAAAATACTGGTTGCAAATTGTGACACTGTTTTTTGCCACCAGCGTTGAATTTTCGCAACCAACGTATATACTAATAGCAAATGCGAATCTACATCTTGAGTGAATTGCAGCGTTTGCAGCGGCAAAATAGGTTTGTACATTGTTAGGTGTGTAGACCTTGTGTGGGGCGATGAATAACTGAGACCACACACCAGTAGTAGTGTTGCATAACGGCTCTCGGGCTCTTTATTCACTTCCCGTTACGATAAGGCCATTCCATCATGGTCTGACGTAATAGGGTATGGGAGGTCTGCATAGAACAGTCGATGCAGCTCTTAAAAAATAACAAATTTCTTGTGATGATTTAATGACCTTTCCGGGTCGTGAGCATAGTTCTTTTCACAGCGCTCACGCTCCAGGGGTCCACCTCAAAAGGCAATAAGAACTTACTCCCAAGATGCAAATGTTTTACAAGCACCCAGTCACCAACGTGAACATGCCTTCTCTGAGCATATCTTTTTCTTGACATTTTGTCATTTTGCACCTGTCGCAGGTGCAGGGAATCTCCAACCTGATCATGGAGCATGGAGGGTGCATCAACATGAGGAATGGGGTCCCCAACGACCCGGTACATGCATAGATACTGGGAGATACCTTGGTTGTGGCATGTGGAGTGAGTCGATATTCACGAAGGAAAACATTTAAAGCACATTCAAGGTTTTGTCCTTTTGCCAGTGCCATCATGGCGTAATCTTCCGATGATGGATCACTCGGGATGTCGAGTAGTAAGCAAACTCCTGACTGGCAAAATGGAGGTCCATTGTCAGCTCTAAGCTCTTTCAACAGACCATGGGTGGCCATAAACGAGGGATGGTTTGGTTTGCAGTCATAGATTTGAGAATTTTCACCTCTGGATATTTGGAAAATTCATCAATAATCACCAGCATGTGGTGACCATCTGGCAAACTTTCAAAACCTGCGCTTGCTTTATACTATGAAATGGGGGGATGTCTTCAGTGACAAGAGGGGCTGGTGAGCCAGCCTGACCAGTGGCCTGACACATAGAGCACTGCTGCACTGTGCGTTCCACCCTGTCATTCAGACCCAGGAACCACACCTTGCACCTGAGTCTGGACTTAGTCCTGACGATCCCCTGATGAGCGGTACAAAAGGGGGTGGTGATGGATGGAGCATCTGAATCAATCAAACACTCACACCCAGTCAAAAGATCTGGGTTTAATCCATCACCGTTCTTTAGGCCACTCTGCCACCCCAGTTCAGACATGGCTATAAGCAAATCAGTCTGACCCTGTGCCTCATGGGAACAATCCAGCCCGAACTGCCAAGCCATGTCTTCCCTGGACCGGAAACAAACTTCTGAGGACCGGTTTCTGGCATTCCAGCCGTCTTCAGCCGGCTTGCTTGAATCCAGTGGCAAAGTGAGCAAGGGACTCACGTCTGAGCATACTCTGCCACACTAATGGCGGCCAAAAGCGGTACAAAAGGGGGTGGTGATGGACGGAGCATCTGAATCAATCAAACACTCACACTCAGTCAAAAGATCTGGGTTTAATCCATCACCGTTCTTTAGCCCACTCTGCCACCCCAGTTCAGACATGGCTGTATGCAAATCAGTCTGACCCTGTGCCTCATGGGAACAGTCCAGCCCGAACTGCCATGCCATGTCTTCCCTGGACTGGAAACAAGCTTCCGAGGACCGGTTTCTGGCATTCCAGCCGTCTTCAGCCCGGCTTGCTTGAATCCAGTGGCAAAGTGAGCAAGGGACTCACGTCTGAGCATACCCTGCCACACTTATGGCGGCCAAAAGCGGTACAAAAGGGGGTGGTGATGGACGGAGCATCTGAATCAATCGAATTCAGATGCTCCGTCCATCACCACCCCCTTTTGTACCGCTTTTGGCCGCCATAAGTGTGGCAGGGTATGCTCAGACGTGAGTCCCTTGCTCACTTTGCCACTGGATTCAAGCAAGCCGGGCTGAAGACGGCTGGAATGCCAGAAACCGGTCCTCGGAAGCTTGTTTCCGGTCCAGGGAAGACATGGCTTGGCAGTTCGGGCTGGACTGTGCCCATGAGACACAGGGTCAGACTGATTTGCATATAGCCATGTCTGAACTGGGGTGGCAGAGTGGGCTAAAGAACGGTGATGGATTAAACCCAGATCTTTTGACTGGATGTGAGTGTTTGATTGATTCAGATGCTCCGTCAATCACCACCCCCTTTTGTACCGCTTTTGGCCGCCATTTGTGTGGCAGGGTATGCTCAGACGTGAGTCCCTTGCTCACTTTGCCACTGGACTCAAGCAAGCCGGGCTGAAGACGGCTGGAATGCCAGAAACCGGTCCTCAGAAGCTTGTTTCCGGTCCAGGGAAGACATGGCTTGGCAGGTCGGGCTGGACTGTTCCCATGAGGCACAGGGTCAGACTGTTTTGCATATTGCCATGTCTGAACTGGGGTGGCAGAGTGGGCTAAAGAACGGTGATGGATTAAACCCAGATCTTTTGACTGGGTGTGAGTGTTTGATTGATTCAGATGCTACATCCATCACCACCCCATTTTGTACCGCTTTTGGCCGCCATTAGTGTGGCAGGGAGGGTATGCTCAGACGTGAGTCCCTTGCTCACTTTGCCACTGGATTCAAGCAAGCTGGGCTGAAGACGGCTGGAATGCCAGAAACCGGTCCTCGGAAGCTTGTTTCCGGTCCAGGGAAGACATGGCTTGGCAGTTCGGGCTGGACTTTTCCCATGAGGCACAGGGTCAGACTGATTTGCATATAGCCATGTCTGAACTGGGGTGGCAGAGTGGGCTAAAGAACGGTGATGGATTAAACCCAGATCTTTTGACTGGGTGTGAGTGTTTGATTGATTCAGATGCTCCGTCCATCACCACCCCGTTTTGTACCGCTTTTGGCCGCCATAAGTGTGGCAGGGTATGCTCAGACGTGAGTCCCTTGCTCACTTTGCCACTGGATTCGAGCAAGCCGGGCTGAAGACGGCTGGAATGCCAGAAACCGGTCCTCTGAAGCTTGTTTCCGGTCCAGGGAATACATGGCTTGGCAGTTTGGGCCGGACTGTTCCCATGAGGCACAGGGTCAGACTGATATGCATAGAGCCATGTCTGAACTGGGGTGGCAGAGTGGGCTAAAGAACGGTGATGGATTAAACCCAGATCTTTTGACTGGGTGTGAGTGTTTGATTGATTCAGATGCTCCGTCCATCACCACCCCCTTTTGTACCGCTTTTAGCCGCCATTAGTGTGGCAGGGTATGCTCAGACGTGAGTCCCTTGCTCACTTTGCCACTGGATTCAAGCAAGCCGGGCTGAAGACAGCTGGAATGCCAGAAACCGGTCCTCGGAAGCTGGTTTCCGGTCCAGGGAAGACATGGCTTGGCAGTTCGGGCTGGACTGTTCCCATAATGCACAGGGTCAGACTGATTTACATATAGCCATGTCTGAACTGGGGTGGCAGAGTGGGCTACGGAACGGTGATGGATTAAACCCAGATCTTTTGACTGGGTGTGAGTGTTTGATTGATTCAGATGCTAAGCCCATCACCACCCCCTTTTGTACCGCTTTTGGCGGCCATTAGTGTGGCAGGGTATACTCAGACTTGAGTCCCTTGCTCACTTTGCCACTGGATTCAAGCAAGCTGGGCGGAAGACGGCTGGAATGCCAGAAACCGCTCCTCGGAAGCTTGTTTCCGGTCCAGGAAAGACATGGCTTGGCAGTTCGGGCTGGACTGTTCCCATGAGGCACAGGGTCAGACTGATTTGCATATAGCCATGTCTGAACTGGGGTGGCAGAGTGGGCTAAAGAACGGTGATGGAATAAACCCAGATCTTTTGACTGGGTGTGAGTGTTTGATTGATTCAGATGCTCCGTCCATCACCACCCCCTTTTGTACCGCTTTTGGCCGCCATAAGTGTGGCAGGATATGCTCAGACGTGAGTCCCTTGCTCACTTTGCCACTGGATTCGAGCAAGCCGGGCTGAAGACGGCTGGAATGCCAGAAACCGGTCCTCGGAAGCTTGTTTCCGGTCCAGCAAATACATGGCTTGCAGTTCGGGCCGGACTGTTCCCATGAGGCACAGGGTCAGACTGATTTGCATATAGCCATGTCTGAACTGGGGTGGCAGAGTGGGCTAAAGAACGGTGATGGATTAAACCCAGATCTTTTGACTGGGTGTGAGTGTTTGATTGATTCAGATGCTCCGTCCATCACCACCCCCTTTTGTACCGCTTTTAGCCGCCATTAGTGTGGCAGGGTATGCTCAGACGTGAGTCCCTTGCTCACTTTGCCACTGGATTCAAGCAAGCCGGGCTGAAGACAGCTGGAATGCCAGAAACCAGTCCTCGGAAGCTGGTTTCCGGTCCAGGGAAGACATGGCTTGGCAGTTCGGGCTGGACTGTTCCCATAATGCACAGGGTCAGACTGATTTGCATATAGCCATGTCTGAACTGGGGTGGCAGAGTGGGCTAAAGAACGGTGATGGATTAAACCCAGATCTTTTGACTGGGTGTGAGTGTTTGATTGATTCAGATGCTACGTCCATCACCACCCCCTTTTGTACCGCTTTTGGCCGCCATTAGTGCGGCAGGGTATACTCAGACTTGAGTCCCTTGCTCACTTTGCCACTGGATTCAAGCAAGCCGGGCTGAAGACGGCTGGAATGCCAGAAATCGGTCCTCTGAAGCTTGTTTCCGGTCCAGGGAAGACATGGCTTGGCAGTGCGGGCTGGACTGTTCCCATGAGGCACAGGGTCAGACTGATTTGCATATAGCCAGGTCTGAACTGGGGTGGCAGAGTGGGCTAAAGAACGGTGATGAATTAAACCCAGATCTTTTGACTGGGTGTGAGTGTTTGATTGATTCAGATGCTCCGTCCATCACCACCCCCTTTTGTACTGCTTTTGGCCGCCATTAGTGTGGCAGGGTATGCTCATACGTGAGTCCCTTGCTCACTTTGCCACTGGATTCAAGCAAGCCGGGATGAAGACGGCTAGAATGCCAGAAACCGGTCCTCGGAAGCTTGTTTCCGGTCCAGGGAAGACATGGCTTGGCAGTTCGGGCTGGACTGTTCCCATGAGGCATAGGGTCAGACTGATTTGCATATAGCCATGTCTGAACTGGGGTGGCAGAGTGGGCTAAAGAACTGTGATGGATTAAACCCAGATCTTTTGACTGGGTGTGAGTGTTTGATTGATTCAGATGCTCCGTCCATCACCACCCCCTTTTGTACCGCTTTTGGCCGCCATTAGTGTGGCAGGGTATGCTCACACGTGAGTCCCTTGCTCACTTTGCCACTGGATTCAAGCAAGCCGGGCTGAAGATGGCTGGAATGACAGTAACCGGTCCTCGGAAGCTTGTTTCCGGTCCAGGGAAGACATGGCTTGGCAGTTCGGGCTGGACTGTTCCCATGAGGCACAGGGTCAGACTGGTTTGCATATAGCCATGTGTGAACTGGGGTGGCAGAGTGGGCTAAAGAACGGTGATGGATTAAACCCAGATCTTTGGACTGGGTGTGAGTGTTTGATTGATTCAGATGCTCCGTCCAATACCACCCCCTTTTGATCCCCTGATGAGCTACATGAGCAAGATCCACTTCCTGCTGTTGCAATGTCTCTGTAATCACAAGATTAGAACCTCTCAGTAAGCACCCCTCAGGTGGCACAATCAGTTCATTACATAGATTATTTAGGGATGTCAGCATTGCTCGCTCCTCTTCAGTACAATGAGAAATATTTCAGATACAAAGCTGCCAATTTCCTGAGGTTACTTTAGAGACAGTCAGTTGCAAACTTTCATCAGCCTGTGTTGCTGTGACAATCTCCTCTAGGGAGATGGGCAAAGGCCTGGAGTGTTCCACCACCAACTTGATGTACTCCTCTATGTCAGACATCTCACTAGCTATAGCAGGTCCCGCTAGTCTAGAGAGAAAATCTGCAGGATTTTGAGACTCTATTTGGTACACAAGAGAGAGTCGATATTCTTGCTGTTAGACCTGGCATCTTAGGCGTGGTTCCCCCTATCTTTTTGCCTCTACCACCTGTATTTTTGATGTTGTGCTGGATTTCGTTTTTGCTGGTTTAGATGCTTTGGACACTCTGCCACTGCTGATCAGTGTCAGAGTGTAAGTGCTCCCTGTGTAAATTTTTATTGTGATTGGATACACAGGATTGGCATATTTGTATCACCAAGAAGTCCCTAGTAAAGTGCACTGGGTGTGCCAGGGCTGGTGATGACAAATGCTACTAGTGGGCCTGCAGCACGGATTGTGCCACTCACATGAGTAGCCCTAAAATGGTGTATCAGGCCTGCCACCGCAGTGCCTGGGTGCAGTCTGTGAACTGCCATGTCCTCCTGGTCAGTGTCCCCACCGACCAGGCCTAACCCTTCCCTTTTTGTGCACATTGGTCACCCCGATGGGAGGCCCAAGGTACCCTTTTGGGCAGGGTGCAGTGTATGTGAAAGGTAGAGCATGTACTTGTGCAGATGACATGCTCTGGTAGTGAATTTAAGCCATTTTCGTTTTTCACTGCTGCAAGGCTATCTTGCTCCATAGGCTATCATGGGGAATGCTTACTACAGTGGCTACCAGCATATCTTCCCATAGGAACAAGATAGGACTTAAATGTCTAGTATCCCTGAATTCAGAATTTAATAACACATCTTTTAGGAAAGGTTGTTTTTAAATCCTGTGTTTGAGAACAGCACTTTTAGAAAGTTCTGTTCTGTTGTCTGACCCTTCTGTGTGCCTTGGCCTGTTTGTGAATTGTCTGTCTGGTTTGAGAGTGACAGGGGCTAGGGATTCCCCAGGAGGCTGGCTGAGTCAGCTCTAGGCTGAATGACTGCATTTGCAACTTGAGTGGTGGGAGGAGATAGCACCTGGGCCTGAATAGGCTGTGCCTACCTTCCACAATGCTGGCTCCACCTCCTGCTTGGCGGCTGACGACCCTGCCTCTCACTCTGAAAGGAAAGGAGAAGCCAGGAAAACAAAGTGCTCAAGGAACACCCAGAACTGGTTCAGACTGGGCTCAGGGCCCACTTGCACAAAGAGAACAAAGACTTTTAGGGGTATAAGTAGGGGACCCCTGACAACAGAAAATTAGATTATCCTGGAATCAAGAAGGAACCTCTGCCAAGGAGAAAGCTGAAACTGAAGAAGGAAGACTGTCCTGCTGTTTCTCTGCTGGACTGGCCTGCTGTTGATTTGCTGCCAATGAGAGGGGAAGGACTTTGCTTTGTGCTGTGTCCCCTTGCTTGAAGGAATCTCCAAGGGCCTGAGAGAGAGCTGGTTCCCTGTTATAAAGTCCCAGGAACAAAGGGACTTCACCCCCAGCTTCCCTGAACTCTACTGAGAGAGTTCTGTCCTTCCTGAAGTGCTTGGCCCATGTGTGGTGCCTCTGAAAGTTGTACCTGGGTTGGGGAGCTGGAAACCAAGCTATTAAAGACTTTCTACAAGTTTTGTCGCATCGCTCACTTGCGGAGCGCATCCCGACAGTGCGAGGTAATTCCCGTCGCTATGAAGGCCGAGATCGTCACAGCGCCTGTTGCCGCTGCCAGAACCGTTGCATCCTACATTTGCGGGACGCACCAGACCGGTGCGGGAAGATTACCATTGCTGCGAGTGTCAATGCAGAGCCTGTCGTCGCTGGGTGAGATCGCCGCACCGCTTGCTTGCCGACAGCATCACGTCGCTGCGAGTGTCGTCGCAGAAGCCATTGCATCAAGGAGCTGCGAGAGAGAGATCACCGCTGGCCCGCGCATCATCGCCCCGGAGATCTTCGCAACTCCAGAGATCATCGCGTAGTGCCTTTGCGAGGGAAAACTTCCTACGGAACCTACGCACCTGAATCCATACAAGTCCGCCTTCCTCCCCATACAGTCCGGATTCGTCGCAACACGCCCGCTGCTGCAGCGGGGTTGTCGCATCGCCTCCCCAGGGTCTCAGGAGCAACGCATCGCTTGTTTTCCACAGCACCAGCTTATGCTTTGGAACTTTGTCGCATTTAAAAGGTATTGTTGGCTAAACGTGACGCAACTGTGAACTTTTCACGCAACTGTGGATTCTTTTATCACAACCTTCAGAACTCTTTTGCAATCATATTCTTGAACCGTGTATGGTGAATTTTTGTCGTTTTGGTCTAGTGTAGTTTAAATTAAATACCTTTATTTTTCTAAACTGCTGTGGGGTCAGTTTGTGGTGTTTTCACTATGTTACTGTGAGTGTTGGTACAAGTACTTTACACATTGCTTTTGGATAAGCCTGACTGCTTGTGCCAAGCTACCAAGGGGGTGAGCAGAGGTTATTTGAAGAGTGTATCCTCCATACCCTGACTAGAAGCAAGGGTCCCTATTTGGACAGTGGTACCTACCTCTGCCAACTAGAGACCCCCAGTTCTAACACTTGCTGTTCGAGGTTCCACCTTTCAATTCTGGGTGATGTTGTTGAGGAGGATCCTGTAAATAACTGTATTAATGGTTTGTGATCGTTGTGAATCACAAAGGGCTGACCATAGGTGGAAGAGGTGACATCCAGAATGGACAGCAATTGCTTCTTTTTTGATGTGTGAGTACCTCTGATCAGTTTCAGTTAAGGCTCTGCTTGCCTACGCTACTGTAGCCCATCCTCCATCATCCTGTCTTTGAGACAAAACCACTCTAAGTCCAGTGGAGCTTGCGTCCACTGACAATTTGGAGTCATAACGAGGATCAAAATATGTCAACATATGTGTTCAGACAGTGCTTGTTTGGTTGCTACGAATTCTTCTTCCCGCGGAGTCCCCCACTCCCATACAGCATTGGTCTAAGCTAGTTCCCTCAGGGGAGCAGTAAGAGCAGTGAGGTTTTGAATAAATTGACCACAGTAGTTGATCATCCCCAGGAAGCTGTGAACACCACTGATGGTCATTGGGGGAGGGACTCATTGAATGCCCCATACCTTTGCAGGGTCTGGCATAACCCTGTGTTCCGAGAAGCGGTAGCCAAAAAATGCCACTTCAGATTGGAGGAACGTGCACTTCTCTTGATGAACAGTGAGTCCATTTGTCTGCAGCCATCAAAACATTGCTTGTGACCTGTCAAAATGTTCTTCGATTGATGGGGCATGCACCAGAATGTTGTCACTGCTTTTAATTACCCCAACAAATCCAGCCAAAACTCCTCTTTTTGTGTCCTGAAAAAGTTTGGCACTAGAAATTCTGAAACTCAGGTGTTTATTTCACCTCAAACCCACATGAGTTGAGAAGGTAGTAATTGCTTGTTACTCCCAATCCTGCATCAATTGATGATACTGTGCCCGCAATTCCATCGTGGAAAAGCATTTTGATCCGCTAACTTTGACTACAATGTCATCGACAGTGGGCGTCAAATTGCGCTCTCTCATTATCGCTTTATAGGGCAACTGCATGTCCACACAAATTCTCACTTTGCATGGCTGTTTGGGTTTCAAGCCACGACAATTGGTGATACCCATGGGGTAGGACCATCTACCTTTTTGATGATGTCAGCAAGCTCAAGCTTTCATAACTCTTCCTCCACTTTTGGGCGCAGATAAAAAGCAACCTAGCGATGTTTCAATGACACAGGTTGAATGGAGTTATCAATATGGAGATTTATGAGGTGATCTAGATTCCGTCGATCAAGAATGGGTGGCAGAGCCTTTGCTGTCCTAGCGGCCAAACATTGGAACAGCTTACCGATCGACCTCAGATTTGCCCCATTTGAAGCTCTGTTCCGAAGTCGCCTGAAAACCTGCCTATTCTCTTCTATGTAGATTGCTCCTGTCCTCCAGTAGACAATTTTAGCGCCGGGACACCCCCGTTGGGGGTAGCCGTGCGCTTTATAAAATCCATAAATAAATAATAAATAAATCTTTGGACACCCAGTGCCCACAAACAGGTGCCCAAACTCAGCTACCAACTCATACACGTTCCCTAGTTGGATGCTGAAAGCGAATGACACCTGCTGAAGACGTTTGCTGTCCTGCAGCTCAGCAGCATTCCAGATCCAGTTTTGGTGACATACACTTTTGCCCTGGTAGAATGAGATTCATGAGAAATATATGTGGTGAAAACTCCTGCTAGCAGGAAAGGCTTGGTAGATCCATAAGCAAAGACCTGAGTTGGAGTGGGCGTGGAGATGGGTGCATAGGGAGAGTTTGTAACACTGATTAAGAAATAATGTTAATTTACGCTCCTGTATCAACAAGGCCGGGATCTCATGTCCTGAGAGAAGAATGGTGCATTTTGGGATGCACCGGAAAGTTTGCTTTGTCGGGTGCATTGCATGAGTGACTTGTACTGCTCCTTCCACATCATCATCGTCCTAGTCCTCTTCCTCGTTAGGAGTTTCAGGTGCGGGTAAGACATTCACTGATTTTGGTTTAGAGCCCTTGGGAGCGGTTGAAGATTGACATACTTTAGCAAAATGGTTTAGTTTGTTAATGCAGCACACCTTTTTCCTTAGGCTAGGCAGACCCCTTGATGAGGATATGAACCTCCACATGTGTAACTTCTTAGGAGCTGTCGCAACCTAGGATTGGATTTTTTTCATTTCCTCCCCCATTGTCACCACCGCGTTGACCGGTTCTGTCTTCATTTGTCTTTGTAAAGGCTACCTCCATGTTGGCAGCACCCACCTTAGACAGTTCTTTTGAGCGTCCCATGATGAGCATGTTAGCCATGGACATTCCAGGGACCGGTAGAATGTTCTCCTCCAGCTTCCATGAGGCACATCCTTGTATGAATTGGGCTCTTATTTTGTCAGCAGCATCCTGCAGCGTACACATGCTGCCTAGATCTTGCAAGCAAGTGTAGAAAGCGTTGATGGATTCTTCTGGTGATTGCCTAGCCTAGCTTAATTGTAGTCATTCATAGGCAGGATTCAGGAGCGGCTCAAAATGCACCGTGAGCACCTCCTTCAGAGTAGCGTAAGTGAAAGGTGGTCCGTGCCCGATTTGTGGATGGACAGTCAAGTGACGGTGATTGATTCAGTTATGGAACAAGAGGCTGGAATCAGTAATACTCATCAAGGAACAGATGCCTCTTGTGCCATAAATTCTATTAAGTGTTTACAACTACGGAATATTTTCTTTATCTGCAGGAGAAAATTCTTCACTTATTACATTTACAACATTTGAATTGGCAGTACCATATTTTTGAACCCATCTCTTTATAAACTCCAAAACTCACAGTCTGCATTTGACAGTGTCATTATTTTACTTGTCTTTTACTCTTGTTTTTGTTTTATCAGAGGTGACAGAGTTATCCAGTCTTAATGATGGATTTTCTTTACACAAATCACAAAACGGTGTACAAAATAAATCTATATACAATATTACGAAAGAAAAGCATATAAAACATTGACTTCTATCATCTTATGCATAATAAATTTGTGCAGTCCTAATGCGATCGTGTGGTATGGGGTATTTGGAAATGCTAAGACCTCTATACGAACTGATTTAAAGGTCCATAGTGAATAGGTCAGGGAAGGCCTGTGAAAAATCTAAAATGTACAAGTTGTATAAATCCAGCCTATATGTCAATCATTTTGGTGTCTTCAGCTCTTCACCACGGGGGAATCCCTTGGCCTCTGTGTGGGGGGTGCCGACGCGTTGCGCCCTTCGTGTGGGGGACCGAGAGGATTTTCAGAAGGTCTTCCTCAGGGCTGGGTGTTTTGTGTAGGACTATGAAGTGTGTCATTAATTTGTCTGAAACTGGGTTCTTGATCTTGGACATATGAAACGTCTTGGTGAAGCAGTAGGCTTCTCTTCTTGTGCCTTATTGTGGATCTTCTTGCAGCATATGAATCTGGTTTTCTGTACTGGGTTCTTCAGTTTTCCTCTGCTTCCTCGCGTTGTCCCTTTAGTCGACAGCAGTGTTTCTTTCTGCTCTCAAGTGGCTGCTTTGAAGATGGCACAGTGGCAAATCAATGGATGCTGCCCAATAAGCTAATGCAAAAACAATTGATGGACAGAATGATGCACAATGTCAAATATTCACCCCAATACAGAGATCTGGGCCTAACTCCATCGTTTTTTTGACCCCCATGCCATTCCAGTTCAGACCCAGTCATATGCAAATCAGACTTGACACTGTTCACCATTCGAACAGTCCAACCCAAACTGCCAGACCAGGCCCTCCCTGGACTGGAAAGAAACATCCAGGCTACCTTGACTCCACTGGTTTGAAGAGCACGGGACCCACGTCTGGGCATACCTGTCCCACTCAGGGTGAGGAAACAAAAGACACACAAAGTGTGGAGTTACATTTAGGTATAAGACTGAATATACACATTAGCAAATATACGCAATTATGTTTACCATTCCGTGAACTGAACCCAAAGAGATGACTACAAAAGTACCCAGCAGTCATTCGCCCACTGGTGGCCATTTTAAAATGGAGAGTTCTGAAACTCACCACATGTATGAGAAAAGCCCGGAGAAGCCAATCAGAAGGGGTAGAGGAATGTCAACAACCTACTCCCTCTGTATCTCTTGAAGTAAAGAGTTTGTGTAAATGAGCTCCTGATTTTCAGCAAAAGTAATTGACTCAAGCCAACAGAGACAGTCAGACACAAGGAAATATGTAATCTATCTTGCAAAGGTTGCTGTTTCCAGTGAAACCAGAAGGAATTCCACAATATAAATTGTACTTGAAGCATCAGATACATATCTATGTACAGGCACTACAACACTTCTCCAGCTGTGTTTTTGAACAAATCGTTGTTTTCGAATGTTTAATGTGGTGAAACTTTGTACAAAAATGGTTTTTAGATGAAATAACACCTCTAGAATATTTAGTAGATTTACCCACTTATTTAATCATACCGCCAATGAGCCTCTGTTGATCATGTAGACTGTATTAGTTTGAGAGGGAGACGCTTTTTTTGAAGATTCCATCTGCTTTGAAGCAAATAGTCCATCCTGTTAAGAACAATGCACCTCATTAATTTCAATCGAAAACTCACTGGAAGTTATAAAGATACACTTAATCAGCCAATAGCATTATTACACCTTTCGGTTGAGTCAAAGTTTGATTGGCCAAAAATGTCAATGGTTCAAAAAGGTGGCCCCAAAGGCCACTTTAATTGTATTGGAAACTATTGATCTGCTTCACAGTGTTACGTCTGTAGCAAGAGCTCACCAGAATGTTCCAGTCAAAAAGAAGTTGGTATATTTTCTGTGCATTTAGGTAGTGTGTTGTATTACACACCACACTCAGTTTGTGGCTAGGTGTCCTAACTGCTAGGGCTGTGATTGTGGTCACCCAAAGGGGTGTTCTGCAATCCGTGTGGCATGTCAGTAGGGAAGGGTAGTGAAGGGACTAGGAAGTTCTGCTGTCAGCAAAGCATGTCAAACTTCTTGTGTTGAGCAGACTACATGAGTTATAGGAAAAGGGTGTTTACAACTCTTAGTAACTACCTTTTCTATGATGGTGGTATGTGTCGGGAACTCTGGCACCTTCTTACTACTATTTTCATCACTGATTTTTTAACCTTTCTCTCCTTCAGTTTCCCCTTATCCTTTTTTAAGTTTGTTGACATAAATAGTAAGGGCTTGTATATCAGACATTTTTTGTCAAATTATTGTCTGAAATAGATACCATGTCCTGAGTAATGTTTACAGAAATATTGTACTGTTGGATGTAGTTGTTCAAGTATTAACTCGAATAAGGTGATATTTTTGTAGACTATGTTTAGGAAGTGAAATTTGTGTCAGAAGATGTTTTAACAGTGGTTTTCGGCACTGTACCAATCAGGTTATCAATCTTCTCCCATTGAGTCTTGGGGGCCTGTTGACAAAGGTAAATTCAGCTGCGGCCCATGGAGGAAGTTGCGGTGGGGCAGAGAGGGGGGGCGGGCGAGGGGCAGGGTGGGGGGTGCTAAAAACCGGCATATGGATAATTGGAGGTAAGTAAACAATTTATTTAATAAAACAAATTTCGTAGCGCGCTCTGCATCGCATTTTGCAAGGGTTGGAGCAGCGAAGACAGAAGGCAGCATCTACAGCCTATGGGCCAGGAGAGGGTAAGTCCTCTACCCAAACCCATGCTTCTACCTCTGGGGGGTTCCCCAGTCAAAAAAAGGCGGAAAAACAACGCTGGTCCTGGTCGACTTCGAAGACAACGATGGCGACGTCGAGAGCAGGTATGACGAATATATATGATCTCCGCCGACTCAAGGCTCTGGGTCGAAGCAGTGTCGATGCTCCAGGTCGAGGAGAAGATTGGTGAGGTCTCGGATGATACCGCTGTCGCGGATGTCCCTGCTTTCAACAACAACTCATCAACGCAGATTACTGTGGAGACATCATCGTCGTCGATCGGAGTCAAAAAGGCACCGGAGGTCGCCATCGATGCATCACCGCCAGTCGCTGTTGACGTCTACAAGAAGTTCGACGTCAAGGAGAAGGTAGACGTCAAGGAAAAGGTTGAAGAAAATGTCGACTTCGCAGAGTCACCACCGACGTTCGGCGTCGAGGTACCGTTCCAGGACTCGCTCCCTGCTGAGCCTGTCGACGTCAACAGGGAGTTCACGATTCAGACAACGTCGCCGTTTGCCGTCGAGCAGTAGGTTGACGTCAAGGGGGAGGTCTGAAGTTGAGTCCAGGGTGCCTTCTTCGCAGCCAGCTTGAAAACAGAGGAGGCTGGTCTCTTCTGCAGATTCAGAGTACTCCCGTACCTATTCACCATCAAGGTTGCCTCCTGCTCCTCATCAACCGGTGGCCCTGCCAACAACACCTTCACCACCGCCTCCGCCTCCTCCTCCTCCTCTGCCTCCTGCTCCTCCTCCTCCTTAGGTTCCTCCTCCTCCTCCACCTCAGCAAGGACCCAGAGCATCTCAGCCCACACGTCCTGCAGAGCCTCAAAGGCCAAGGTCACGGTCTCAGCTGAGACATTGCTCCCGTAGACACCTCGGGTCTTCCACGCGATCTCATCACCATCGCTATGAGAGATCTCACTTCTAGCATACCAGGGACACGTCTTCCACGATTACAGGGAGGTACTTGCCTACTCGAACGGAATCTCGTCCTCCAAGAGTATCTCCCGGGGATGATATCACCAACTTTCAGGAGGTCCTGGTCAGAGGGGTTTTAAAGCTTAACATTACCTTGTCTACTCTTGTGCTGTCGACTTCAGTTACATTTGAAACTCTCTAGCAGAGACAAACATCTCGTCCTTTGCTTCAGTTGGTGCCTGGTTTAGTGGAACCGGCTATGGAACTGTTCTTGACACCATCTTCTATCAAATCTGCACCTTCTAGGCTATAGAAGACATACCGCCCACCTGATTTGGATCAACAGAATCAAATTTATTGACTAGTGATTTGCAAATGTCAGCCATAATGCATTCATTTTTACTGATAATAGTTCACTCTATGTTCCTGTGGTTGTTTGTCAATTTCAAGCAAATTACGAAGGTAGCAGTCCTATCTTCAGGGGTCTTTCCAAAGAAGTCTTTGCTGTGACAACCACATTATGATAGCTATATGTCCTATTGACTACTCTCATATTCAGACCCTCCAGGATTTTGCGATTTTGTGATTTTGCCGCGAAAATGGCACTTTTGTAAAAATCCCGCCATATTTACAAAAGTGCCTGCGAAATCGGCACTTTTGTAAAAA
Source organism: Lissotriton vulgaris (assembly GCF_964263255.1). NCBI lineage: Eukaryota > Metazoa > Chordata > Amphibia > Caudata > Salamandridae > Lissotriton > Lissotriton vulgaris. Next base: position 1,061,421,931 of record NC_141689.1, on the reverse strand, counting down.
TGCCGCCATTTTTACAAAAGTGCCCGCAAAAGTGAAGGGCAGTGGCTGCAGACCCAGGCTGGAGGAAGGGCTATAAATGCTCAGTCAATACCTGTTGGACGTCAGTGCTTACCGATGTCAGCACTTGCTCATTGGAGGCGAACTAACACAGTCAGTCAGTCAGTCGAGAAGACACTACTAATCTACATCGGAGATGGTGTGTCAGTTTACACTGTGACTTTGTCGTGAGACGAAGGTGCATTGATTTCCATGGTAGAATACGTCACCGGGCCTCTGGCAAATAGTGTGCGTGATGGATGAAATCCCTCCGTGTGGTGACGCTGACAAACTGACAGCATTGCAAGGTTTGGCAAGCCACCTCACAGATATATATAAAGAGCTTCACCCTAACGGGGGAAAGCTCGAGAGAGACGCCCCCCTGTGCTGCGGGTGCTTCAGACATCCATGTTAGGTCCGTGGATGCACCGGCTGCCTACCCAGAGAGAAATGCCATCTTCCTGCAGCTTCCTACCCTGCCATAACCTTATATTTAGCTTTGGTGTGACAGATAGCTTTGTCTGTCTGCCAAGGTCTTGTAATAAGAATAAATTATAAATCACCCCCCCCCCCCCCTCCCCCGCCTCATGCCATTGCTCACTTTCAGTGTAATTCACGTTCCGGAAGTGCGCACAGAATAGCATGCTTAGAATAGTTATTGGTCGGCCCCCTTCTGCCGCAGGCTTTGTTGGCAGTGTCACTCACATGTTGGTCCAGCCCAGACAACAACTATTCGGTGTTTAGTATGTCTGTGATGCTGGTGGCCAGCATTCGACCTTTTACATATGAGTGATTTAGGAGAAGTTAGGAAGGTCCAATCTCATATTTCACTGGGGTAGAGATGCCTTTTTTGCTGCAGGATAAATCTGGTGTTTACATCCTACCCTTTTGCATTTTGCAGCACCCTTTTTAAAACATAAAAGTAGGTCCATGTAAAAACAAACATCTAGCTATACCTATGTTTCTACTCACCAATTGTTACCTCAGCATTGCAGTGAATGGAGAAGGGGGCAGTTGTGGGCGGGAATATTGGCGGGGCTTGGAGGCAGATATTTAAGGTGAGACACATTTTCTTGGTGCCAATTGTGCTTAATAATACTGAAATATTTCTGCTATCTGTAGAGTATTTAGTCTTTCCTCCCATGTGCAAACAGTTACGTTTATTATTTTGGGAATGTCATACCAATGCAGATTGTCTCTGAGCCTATGGACATATGAGACATAAAAGTCATGAATTTTCTCATTGTGCACAACAGCTATTGTACCGACCCTCCAGGATTTCGCGATTTTGCATTTTGCCTCAAAATCAGCACTTTTGTAAAATGCATGGATATAGAATGGTGGGAGAGCAGCAACACTGATTACAACCGGGGACAAACTTGAGCTGAGTAAGGTCGCAGTGGGCTAAAATACCTCCCAGGGGCTGAAGTTAATGTCAGACCCACCAGGATTTCACGAGAATGAATGATTATGAGTAAAATAAAGTTCCGCAAAAATGCCGCTAAATTTCCATATTTGTGCTGCTAAATTTCCATTTTTGTGCAACTAAATTTGCTAATCCATGCCGCTATATCCTGGGGGGTCTGCATATTGGCTGTAAGAGATCAGAGCCTTAGGTCAAGTAATATGTAGTCTATAAAGTTGGTATGCATCCCTTGCTTAAAGGTAGGATGAGGGCCTTATTCATATTTGGTGCATCCATTTGTTGTTCCTAAGCCATAATCCAGACAGAGATGGAACACTAGGATCCCCACTAATGGCCACTTTGGGCTAGTTTGGTTGTAAGCTCAGGGATGGCCCACTTAGTATTTCCCTTGGTCATTTTATACTGTGAATGGGTCAAGTGGTTCGAATTTCGTGGTGTAATCGCCCCCTACGACTATAGGCCAGGAGGGGTGCAAAGAATTCTCAACCAAATGGCACAGTACATGTACAGTTGATGACTCCACACCATTATGAACAGAAGGTATGAAGATGTTCAACACCACCATATGTTTAGGCAGGCAGGGACTGTTATTAATATTGTGAACACCTAATATATCTTTTGAGCCTTTTTCTATCACCTTGACCCTCTATTTCTTCTAGGGTGCAATTAGATGCCACATTTTTTTTTTGTGTTTTAGCCTTCCCCGGCGTTTTCTGAGGCTTTCTGTTTGATCATTTGTCACAGGTGTGCAAAAGACAGAGATGACAATCGGGCTCCATACAGTGGAAACTACGTGTGACACCACCAACACAGAGTTACAATTAAAAAAAATATATATATATTCATGTGTTAAGCTTATAAGGCGCACAGCTACCCAAAAAGGGTTTCCCGGCACCAAGACGGAGTAAAAACAGCAGAGCAGAACCTTCCGTAGATGTTACTGATCAAACAGCCATGTCTTGACATATTTTGAGAAATGCGAATAGTTGGTTTCTTTTCGTATGACGGTGGGAAGTGTATTCCAGATAGATGGACCTAAATAGGAGAATGATCTCCCACCCACTCTAGAAAGTTTAAACCTCAGCATACAAAAATTAGCCACGGTTTGAGATCGTAGATGACGAGCGGGTACATAAGGATGCACTAGCGCTTGAAGATATTTGGATATTTGGGAGCGGTACCAGCTTTTATCTTAAACATGTAGCTCAGGGCTTTGAATTTAATGCGATTCTCCACCCTGACCCAGTGTAGGTCACGTAGGTGGCCAGAAATGCTAGATGTTTTTGGAACCTTGCAGAGCAGCCTGGCAGCAGAGTTTTGTATCAGCTGCAATCTACGTACCCCAGCCTTGTTTGACCCAAGATAAAGGATGTTACCTTAGTCAAGTCGTGATGTTATAAGAGCATTGACTACAGTCTTTTGGGTGGAAACAGATAGCATCCAAAGATTTTTTTTTAGCCATTTCAAAATAGTGAAACATAGGGCTGCTACTTTACCAGTTTGTTGATTCATAGATAAAGTACTGTCCACAATAACACCAAGGTTACAAACATGACTAGTCGGAACACGGAGATTTCCCATTTGAGTAGACCAATGGGAGGATTTTCAAAGGTCTTTATGTTGTCCTAAGATAAGAACCTTCCTCTTATCTCTGTTTAGTTTTAACTGGTTTACAGTCATCCAGTCAAAAATATCTGTAAGACCCTGTTTAAGGTTGGAGTGAGCCAATGGACTGAAATCAGAAAGGGAGAAGATGATTTCAAGTATTAACTCGAATAAGGTGATATTTTTGTAGACTATGTTTAGGAAGTGAAATTTGTGTCAGAAGATGTTTTAACAGTGGTTTCCAATCAGGTTATCAATCTTCTCCCATTGAGTCTTGGGGGCCTGTTGACAAAGGTTAATTCAGCTGCGGCCCATGGAGGGAGTTGCGGTGGGGCAGAGAGGGGGGGCGGGTGAGGGGCAGGGTGGGGGGTGCTAAAAACCGGCATATGGATAATTGGAGGTAAGTTAACAATTTATTTAATAAAACAAATTTCGTAGCGCGCTCTGCATCGCATTTTGCAAGGGTTGGAGCAGCGAAGACAGAAGGCAGCATCTACAGCCTATGGGCCAGGAGAGGGTAAGTCCTCTACCCAAACCCATGCTTCTACCTCTGGGGGGTTCCCCAGTCAAAAAAGGCGGAAAAACAACGCTGGTCCTGGTCGACTTCGAAGACAACGATGGCGACGTCGAGAGCAGGTATGACGAATATATATGATCTCCGCCGACTCAAGGCTCTGGGTCGAAGCGGTGTCGATGCTCCAGGTCGAGGAGAAGATTGGTGAGGTCTCGGATGATACCGCTGTCGCGGATGTCCCGCTTTCAACATCAACTCATCAACGCAGATTACTGTGGACACATCATCGCCATCGATCGGAGTCACAAAGGCACCGGAGGTCGCCATCGATGCATCACCGCCAGTCGCTGTTGATGTCTACAAGAAGTTCGACGTCAAGGAGAAGGTAGGCGTCAAGGAAAAGGTTGAAGAAAATGTCGACTTCGCAGAGTCACCACCGACGTTCGGCGTCGAGGTACCGTTCCAGGACTCGCTCCCTGCTGAGCCTGTCGACGTCAACAGGGAGTTCGCGATTCAGACAACGTCGCCGTTTGCCGTCGAGCAGTAGGTTGACGTCGAGGGGGGTAGTCTGAAGTTGAGTCCAGGGTGCCTTCTTCGCAGCCAGCTTGAAAACAGAGGAGGCTGGTCTCTTCTGCAGATTCAGAGTACTCCCGTACCTATTCACCATCAAGGTTGCCTCCTGCTCCTCATCAACCGGTGGCCCTGCCAACAACACCTTCACCACCGCCTCCGCCTCCTCCTCCTCCTCTGCCTCCTGCTCCTCCTCCTCCTCCTCAGGTTCCTCCTCCTCCTCCTCCACCTCAGCCAGGACCCAGAGCATCTCAGCCCACACGTCCTGCAGAGCCTCAAAGGCCAAGGTCACGGTCTCAGCTGAGACATTGCTCCCGTAGACACCTCGGGTCTTCCACGCGATCTCATCACCATCGCTATGAGAGATCTCACTTCTGGCATACCAGGGACACGTCTTCCACGATTACAGGGAGGTACTTGCCTACTCGAACGGAATCTCGTCCTCCAAGAGTATCTCCCGGGGATGATATCACCAACTTTCGGGAGGTCCTGGTCAGAGGGGCTTTAAAGCTTAACATTACCTTGTCTACTCCTGTGCTGTCGACTTCAGTTACATTTGAAACTCTCTAGCAGAGACAAACATCTCGTCCTTTGCTTCAGTTGGTGCCTGGTTTAGTGGAACCGGCTATGGAACTGTTCTTGACACCATCTTCTATCAAATCTGCACCTTCTAGGCTATAGAAGACATACCGCCCACCTGATTTGGATCAACAGAATCAAATTTATTGACTAGTGATTTGCAAATGTCAGCCATAATGCATTCATTTTTACTGATAATAGTTCACTCTATGTTCCTGTGGTTGTTTGTCAATTTCAAGCAAATTACGAAGGTAGCAGTCCTATCTTCAGGGGTCTTTCCAAAGAAGTCTTTGCTGTGACAACCACATTGTGATAGCTATATGTCCTATTGACTACTGTCATATTCAGACCCTCCAGGATTTTTCGATTTTGTGATTTTGCATTTTGCCGAGAAAATGGCACTTTTGTAAAAATCCCTCCATATTTACAAAAGTGCCCGCAAAATTGAAGGGCAGTGGCTGCAGACCCAGACTGGAGGAAGGGCTATAAATGCTCAGTCAATACCTGTTGGACGTCAGTGCTTACCGATGTCAGCACTTGCTCATTGGAGGCGAACTAACACAGTCAGTCAGTCAGTCGAGAAGACACTACTAATCTACATCGGAGATGGTGTGTCAGTTTACACTGTGACTTTGTCGTGAGACAAAGGTGCATTGATTTCCACGGTAGAATACGTCACCGGGCCTCTGGCAAATAGTGTGCGTGATGGATGAGATCCCTCCGTGTGGTGACGCTGACAAACTGACAGCATTGCAAGGTTTGGCAAGCCACCTCACATATATATATAAAGGGCTTCACCCAAACGGGGGAAAGCTCGAGAGAGACGCCCCCCTGTGCTGCGGGTGCTTCAGACATCCATGTTAGGTCCGTGGATGCACCGGCCGCCTACCCAGAGAGAAATGCCATCTTCCTGCAGCTTCCTACCCTGCCATAACCTTATATTTAGGTTTGGTGTGACAGATAGCTTTGTCTGTCTGCCAAGGTCTTGTAATAAGAATAAATTATAAATCACCTCCCCCCCCCGCCTCATGCCATTGCTCACTTTCAGTGTAATTCACGTGCCGGAAGTGCGCACAGAATAGCATGCTTAGAATAGTTATTGGTCGGCCCCCTTCTGGCGCAGGCTTTGTTGGCAGTGTCACTCACATGTTGGTCCAGCCCAGACAACAACTATTCGGTGTTTAGTATGTCTGTGATGGTGGTGGCCAGCATTCGACCTTTTACATATGAGTGATTTCGGAGAAGTTAGGAAGGTCCAATCTCATATTTCACTGGGGTACAGATGCCTTTTTTGCTGCAGGATAAATCTGGTGTTTACATCCTACCCTTTTGCATTTTGCAGCACCCTTTTTAAAACATAAAATTAGGTCCATGTAAAAACAAACATCTAGCTATACCTATGTTTATACTCACCAATTGTTACCTCAGCGTTGCAGTGAATGGAGAAGGGGGCAGTTGTGGGCGGGAATAGTGGCGGGGCTTGGAGGCAGATATTTAAGGTGAGCCACATTTTCTTGGTGCCAATTGTGCTTAATAATACAGAAATATTTCTGCTATCTGTAGAGTATTAAGTCTTTCCTCCCATGTGCAAACAGTTACGTTTATTATTTTGGGAATGTCATACCAATGCAGATTGTCTCTGAGCCTATGGACATATGAGACATAAAAGTCATGAATTTTCTCATTGTGCACAACAGCTATTGTACAGACCCTCCAGGATTTTGCGATTTTGCATTTTGCTGCAAAATCAGCACTTTTGTAAAAGGCATGGATATAGAATGGTGGGAGAGCAGCAACACTGATTACAACCGGGGACAAACTTGAGCTGAGTAAGGTCGCAGTTGGCTAAAATACCTCCCAGGGGCTGAAGTTAATGTCAGACCCACCAGGATTTCACGAGAATGAATGATTATGAGTAAAATAAAGTGCCGCAAAAATGCCGCTAAATTTCCATATTTGTGCTGCTAAATTTCCATTTTTGTGCAACTAAATTTGCTAATCCATGCCGCTATATCCTGGGGGGTCTGCATATTGGCCGTAAGAGATCAGAGCCTTAGGTCTAGTAATATGTAGTCTATAAAGTTGGTATGCATCCCTTGCTTAAAGGTAGGATGAGGGCCTTATTCATATTTGGTGCATCCATTTGTTGTTAGTAAGCCATAATCCAGACAGAGATGGAACACTAGGATCCCCACTAATGGCCACTTTGGGCTAGTTTGGTTGTAAGCTCAGGGATGGCCCACTTAGTATTTCCCTTGGTCATTTTATACTGTGAATGGGTCAAGTGGTTCGAATTTCGTGGTGTAATCGCCCCCTACGACTATAGGCCAGGAGGGGTGCAAAGAATTCTCAACCAAATGGCACAGTACATGTACAGTTGATGACTCCACACCATTATGAACAGAAGGTATGAAGATGTTCAACACCACCATATGTTTAGGCAGGCAGGGACTGTTATTAATATTGTGAACACCTAATATATCTTTTGAGCCTTTTTCTATCACCTTGACCCTCTATTTCTTCTAGGGTGCAATTAGATGCCACATTTTTTTTTGTGTTTTAGCCTTCCCCGGCGTTTTCTGAGGCTTTCTGTTTGATCATTTGTCACAGGTGTGCAAAAGACAGAGATGACAATCGTGTGACACCACCAACACAGAGTTACAATTAAAAACAATATATACATATTCATGTGTTAAGCTTATAAGGCGCACAGCTACCCAAAAAGGGTTTCCCGGCACCAAGACAGAGTAAAAACAGCAGAGCAGAACCTTCCGTAGATGTTACTGATCAAACAGCCATGTCTTGACATATTTTGGGAAATGCGAATAGTTGGTTTCTTTTCGTATGAAGGTGGGAAGTGTATTCTAGATAGATGGACCTAAATAGGAGAATGATCTCCCACCCACTCTAGAAAGTTTAAACCTCAGCATACAAAAATTAGCCACGGTTTGAGATCGTAGATGACGAGCGGGTACATAAGGATGCACTAGCGCTTGAAGATATTTGGATATTTGGGAGCGGTACCAGCTTTTATCTTAAACATGTAGCTCAGGGCTTTGAATTTAATGCGATTCTCCACCCTGACCCAGTGTAGGTCACGTAGGTGGCCAGAAATGCTAGATGTTTTTGGAACCTTGCAGAGCAGCCTGGCAGCAGAGTTTTGTATCAGCTGCAATCTACGTACCCCAGCCTTGTTTGACCCAAGATAAAGGATGTTACCTTAGTCAAGTCGTGATGTTATAAGAGCATTGACTACAGTCTTTTGGGTGGAAACAGGTAGCATCCAAAGATTTTTTTTTAGCCATTTCAAAATAGTGAAACATAGGGCTGCTACTTTACCAGTTTGTTGATTCATAGATAAAGTACTGTCCACAATAACACCAAGGTTACAAACATGACTAGTCGGAACACGGAGATTTCCCATTTGAGTAGACCAATGGGAGGATTTTCAAAGGTCTTTATGTTGTCCTAAGATAAGAACCTCCCTCTTATCTCTGTTTAGTTTTAACTGGTTTACAGTCATCCAGTCAAAAATATCTGTAAGACCCTGTTTAAGGTTGGAGTGAGCCAATGGACTGAAATCAGAAAGGGAGAAGATGATTTCAAGTATTAACTCGAATAAGGTGATATTTTTGTAGACTATGTTTAGGAAGTGAAATTTGTGTCAGAAGATGTTTTAACAGTGATTTCCGGCACTGTACCAATCAGGTTATCAATCTTCTCCCATTGAGTCTTGGGGGCCTGTTGACAAAGGTAAATTCAGCTGCGGCCCATGGAGGGAGTTGCGGTAGGGCAGAGAGGGGGGGGGGGGCGATCGAGGGGCAGGGTGGGGGATGCTAAAAACCGGCATATGGATAATTGGAGGTAAGTAAACAATTTATTTAATAAAACAAATTTCGTAGCGCGCTCTGCATCGCATTTTGCAAGGGTTGGAGCAGCGAAGACAGAAGGCAGCATCTATAGCCTATGGGCCAGGAGAGGGTAAGTCCTCTACCCAAACCCATGCTTCTACCTCTGGGGGGTTCCCCAGTCAAAAAAAGGCAGAAAAACAACGCTGGTCCTGGTCGACTTCGAAGACAACGATGGCGACGTCGAGAGCAGGTATGACGAATATATATGATCTCCGCCGACTCAAGGCTCTGGGTCGAAGCGGTGTCGATGCTCCAGGTCGAGGAGAAGATTGGTGAGGTCTCGGATGATACCGCTGTCGCGGATGTCCCCGCTTTCAACATCAACTCATCAACGCAGATTACTGTGGAGACATCATCGTTGTCGATCGGAGTCACAACGGCACCGGAGGTCGCCATCGATGCATCACCGCCAGTCGCTGTTGACGTCTACAAGAAGTTCAACGTCAAGGAGAAGGTAGACGTCAAGGAAAAGGTTGAAGAAAATGTCGACTTCGCAGAGTCACCACCGACGTTCGGCGTCGAGGTACCGTTCCAGGACTCGCTCCCTGTTGAGCCTATCGACGTCAACAGGGAGTTCACGATTCAGACAACGTCGCCGTTTGCCGTCGAGCAGTAGGTTGACGTCGAGGGGGAGGTCTGAAGTTGAGTCCAGGGTGCCTTCTTCGCAGCCAGCTTGAAAACAGAGGAGGCTGGTCTCTTCTGCAGATTCAGAGTACTCCCGTACCTATTCACCATCAAGGTTGCCTCCTGCTCCTCATCAACCGGTGGCCCTGCCAACAACACCTTCACCACCGCCTCCGCCTCCTCCTCCTCCTCTGCCTCCTGCTCCTCCTCCTCCTCAGGTTCCTCCTCCTCCTCCTCCACCTCAGCCAGGACCCAGAGCATCTCAGCCCACATGTCCTGCAGAGCCTCAAAGGCCAAGGTCACGGTCTCAGCTGAGACATTGCTCCCGTAGACACCTCGGGTCTTCCACGCGATCTCATCACCATCGCTATGAGAGATCTCACTTCTGGCATACCAGGGACAAGTCTTCCACGATTACAGGGGGGTACTTACCTACTCGAACGGAATCTCGTCCTCCAAGAGTATCTCCCGGGGATGATATCACCAACTTTCGGGAGGTCCTGGTCAGAGGGGCTTTAAAGCTTAACATTACCTTGTCTACTCCTGTGCTGTCGACTTCAGTTACATTTGAAACTCTCTAGCAGAGACAAACATCTCGTCCTTTGCTTCAGTTGGTGCCTGGTTTAGTGGAGCCGGCTATGGAACTGTTCTTGACACCATCTTCTATCAAATCTGCACCTTCTAGGCTATAGAAGACATACCGCCCACCTGATTTGGATCAACAGAATCAAATTTATTGACTAGTGATTTGCAAATGTCAGCCATAATGCATTCATTTTTACTGATAATAGTTCACTCTATGTTCCTGTGGTTGTTTGTCAATTTCAAGCAAATTACGAAGGTGGCAGTCCTATCTTCAGGGGTCTTTCCAAAGAAGTCTTTGCTGTGACAACCACATTATGATAGCTATATGTCCTATTGACTACTGTCATATTCAGACCCTCCAGGATTTTGCGATTTTGTGATTTTGCATTTTGCCGCGAAAATGGCACTTTTGTAAAAATCCCGCCATAATTACAAAAGTGCCTGCGAAATCGGCACTTTTGTGAAAATGCCGCCATTTTTACTAAAGTGCCCGCAAAATTGAAGGGCAGTGGCTGCAGACCCAGGCTGGAGGAAGGGCTATAAATGCTAAGTCAATACCTGTTGGACGTCAGTGCTTACCGATGTCAGCACTTGCTCATTGGAGGCGAACTAACACAGTCAGTGTCAGTCGAGAAGACACTACTAATCTACATCGGAGATGGCGTGTCAGTTAACACTGTGACTTTGTCGTGAGACAAAGGTGCATTGATTTCCACGGTAGAATACATCACCGGGACTCTGGCAAATAGTGTGCGTGATGGATGAGATCCCTCCGTGTGGTGACGCTGACAAACTGACAGCATTGCAAGGTTTGCCAAGCCACCTCACAGATATATATAAAGGGCTTCACCCAAACGGGGGAAAGCTCGAGAGAGACGCCCCCCTGTGCTGCGGGTGCTTCAGACATCCATGTTAGGTCCCTGGATGCACCGGCCGCCTACCCAGAGAGAAATGCCATCTTCCTGCAGCTTCCTACCCTGCCATAACCTTATATTTAGGTTTGGTGTGACAGATAGCTTTGTCTGTCTGCCAAGGTCTTGTAATAAAAATAAATTATAAATCACCCCCCCGCCTCCCCCGCCATCTTGCCATTGCTCACTTTCAGTGTAATTCACGTGCCGGAAGTGCGCACAGAATAGCATGCTTAGAATAGTTATTGGTCGGCCCCCTTCTGCCGCAGGCTTTGTTGGCAGTGTCACTCACATGTTGGTCCAGCCCAGATATCAACTATTCGGTGTTTAGTATGTCTGTGATGCTGGTGGCCAGCATTCGACCTTTTACATATGAGTGATTTAGGAGAAGTTAGGAAGGTCCAATCTCATATTTCACTGGGGTAGAGATGCCTTTTTTGCTGCAGGATAAATCTGGTGTTTACATCCTACCCTTTTGCATTTTGCAGCACCCTTTTTAAAACATAAAAGTAGGTCCATGTAAAAACAAACATCTAGCTATACCTATGTTTCTACTCACCAATTGTTACCTCAGCGTTGCAGTGAATGGAGAAGGGGGCAGTTGTGGGCGGGAATAGTGGCGGGGCTTGGAGGCAGATATTTAAGGTGAGCCACATTTTCTTGGTGCCAATTGTGCTTAATAATACAGAAATATTTCTGCTATCTGTAGAGTATTTAGTCTTTCCTCCCATGTGCAAACAGTTACGTTTATTATTTTGGGAATGTCATACCAATGCAGATTGTCTCTGAGCCTATGGACATATGAGACATAAAAGTCATGAATTTTCTCATTGTGCACAACAGCTATTGTACAGACCCTCCAGGATTCGCGATTTTGCATTTTGCTGCAAAATCAGCACTTTTGTAAAAGGCATGGATATAGAATGGTGGGAGAGCAGCAACACTGATTACAACCGGGGACAAACTTGAGCTGAGTAAGGTCACAGTGGGCTAAAATACCTCCCAGGGGCTGAAGTTATTGTCAGACCCACCAGGATTTCACGAGAATGAATGATTATGAGTAAAATAAAGTGCCGCAAAAATGCCGCTAAATTTCCATATTTGTGCTGCTAAATTTCCATTTTTGTGCAACTAAATTTGCTAATCCATGCCGCCATATCCTGGGGGGTCTGCATATTGGCCGTAAGGGATCAGAGCCTTAGGTCTAGTAATATGTAGTCTATAAAGTTGGTATGCATCCCTTGCTTAAAGGTAGGATGAGGGCATTATTCATATTTGGTGTATCCATTTGTTGTTCCTAAGCCATAATCCAGACAGAGATGGAACACTAGGATCTCCACTAATGGCCACTTTGGGCTAGTTTGGTTGTAAGCTCAGGGATGGCCCACTTAGTATTTCCCTTGGTCATTTTATACTGTGAATGGGTCAAGTGGTTCGAATTTCGTGGTGTAATCGCCCCCTACGACTATAGGCCAGGAGTGGTGCAAAGAATTCTCAACCAAATGGCACAGTACATGTACAGTTAATGACTCCACACCATTATGAACAGAAGGTATGAAGATGTTCAACACCACCATATGTTTAGGCAGACAGGGACTGTTATTAATATTGTGAACACCTAATATATCTTTTGAGCCTTTTTCTATCACCTTGACCCTCTATTTCTTCTAGGGTGCAATTAGATACCACATTTTTTTTGTGTTTTAGCCTTCCCCGGCATTTTTTGAGGCTTTCTGTTTGATCATTTGTCACAGGTGTGCAAAAGACAGAGATGACAATCGGGCTCCATACAGTGGAAACTACGTGTGACACCACCAACACAGTGTTACAATTAAAAAAAATATATATATATTCATGTGTTAAGCTTATAAGGTGCACAGCTACCCAAAAAGGGTTTCCCGGCACCAAGACGGAGTAAAAACAGCAGAGCAGAACCTTCCGTAGATGTAACTGATCAAACAGCCATGTCTTGACATATTTTGGGAAATGCGAATAGTTGGTTTCTTTTCGTATGAAGGTGGGAAGTGTATTCCAGATAGATGGACCTAAATAGGAGAATGATTTCCCACCCACTCTAGAAAGTTTAAACCTCAGCATACAAAAATTAGCCATGGTTTGAGATCGTAGATGACGAGCGGGTACATAAGGATGCACTAGCGCTTGAAGATATTTGGATATTTGGGAGCGGTACCAGCTTTTATCTTAAACATGTAGCTCAGGGCTTTGAATTTAATGCGATTCTCCACCCTGACCCAGTGTAGGTCACGTAGGTGGTCAGAAATGCTAGATGTTTTTGGAACCTTGCAGAGCAGCCTGGCAGCAGAGTTTTGTATCAGCTGCAATCTACGTACCCCAGCCTTGTTTGACCCAAGATAGAGGATGTTACCTTAGTCAAGTCGTGATGTTATAAGAGCATTGACTACAGTCTTTTGGGTGGAAACAGGTAGCATCCAAAGATTTTTTTTAGCCATTTCAAAATAGTGAAACATAGGGCTGCTACTTTACCAGTTTGTTGATTCATAGATAAAGTACTGTCCACAATAACACCAAGGTTACAAACATGACTAGTCGGAACACGGAGATTTCCCATTTGAGTAGACCAATGGGAGGATTTCCAAAGGTCTTTATGTTGTCCTAAGATAAGAACCTCCCTCTTATCTCTGTTTAGTTTTAACTAGTTTACAGTCATCCAGTCAAAAATATCTGTTAGACCGTTTAAGGTTGGAGTGAGCCAATGGACTGGAATCAGAAAGGGAGAAGATGATTTGAGAATCATCTGCATAGGTCATGAGGGTGAGACCCACTTTGTCATCTATATCTGCTAAAGGTTTAACATACAGATTAAAAAGCAGAGGGCTAAGAATTGAGCCCTGGGGTACACCATGCGGTGAAATAAAACTTTTTGAGCAAGCTGATGCTGACATAATTTGAAAAGTGCGATTTTCCAGAAAAGAACAAATCCATTCAAGTGCTGCACCACATACACCAGTGTTTTTCAGAGTATTTATCAGCCTTTTGTGCGAGATGGTATCAAAGGCCGCACTAAGGTCTAATAAGATAAGGGCAACTGTTTGGCCATCATACAGGAGCTTACAGATCTTTTCGGTGACTCCTAAAAGTGCTGTTTCAGTGGAGTAGCCCGCTCGAATGCCAGAATGGGAAGAATAGAGGCAATTATTAGTTTCTGTAAAATGAGTTTGAAAAGAGTGGACATGTCTTTCTAAAATTTTCGAGAACACTGGTAAAAGGGAGATGAGTCTGTAGTTGGACAGTACTTCGGGATCAGCCATTAGTTTTTTTAGTAAAGGGTTCACCATTGCATGCTTCCAAAGGGTAGGTACAGTTGATTGTAAGAAAGAAGTATTGAGGGTATCGAGGATTAACTCCAAATGGGAAGATTCAAGTTGCTTTAAGATATTATTTTGAACTGGATCCATGGGGGATCCTGATTTAATATTATTAAGAATGATCTTAAAGTCATCCATTTTGATGGAAGGCCAACAATCTAAGGTGCCGATAGGGGCAAGGACGTTTTCCGTTGCTTCTTGGCTATTGATGTCAGGATTTGAGCTATTCATTTCCAGAATTAAATTGTCAATTTTCCCTATGGTTTTGGAAACATACAAGGCTTTTGTTTTTTTACAAGAAGTCTGATAGATATTTCTTGCTTCAGTATATATAGCCTTCTTCTCAGGTGCATAGTTTTTACGCCATTGTCTCTCAAGTGCTTTGCACTTTGTTTTTTGACTTTTTAATGAGTCATTGTACCAGGGGGCTGGGGGACGATGATTATTGAATTTTATGTGTGGTGTGGACAGGTATGAATCAACGGCTTCAGAAAGCCAGGTTTGAGTGGCCTTAGCTACGCTTTCCATATTAGGGCGATTAGGAGGGGGGGTTTCACAAAGAGCTTTGCTAAAAGCCGAAAGGTCCAGTTTTTCCTTGATGTAGACTGTGAAAAGAGATGAGGAGCTAATGGGGCAGGTAATTCAAGAGTAAATTTAGCTAGAAAATGATCAGACCAGCATAAGGGGATTGCGGAATGACATACCAATTCTGATAGACTAGAAAAAATAGGGTCCAATAAGTGTCCTGCTTTATGAGTGGGGCCAGAATTAAGAAGCTTAATATTCATGGCTGCTAGATCATCGATCAAATTGGTGCAAATAGTGTTTGAAAGGTCTTTGAAAGGTCTTATAAATGAAGATTAAACAGGGCCTCTAGTTAGCAGTGGCTTTCTCCCTGTCCAAGTAGGGACCCTCCCTTCTAGTCAAGGTAAGGGAGTTACACACTCAGATAACCCCTGCTCAACCCCTTGGTAGCTTGGCATGAGCAGTCAGGCTTATCTCCGACACAATGTGTAAAGTATTTTGTACATAACAGACACAGTAACACAGTGATAACAAATGGACACCACACCAGTTTAGAATAATAGTCACTCTTTATCTAAGCATGGCAGCTGACTAAAACTACAAAAATCTGACATACATAAGTATAGATGTAACAGGATGTTTTTGCTGTACATAGGGTTACATAAACACTCCCCATGGCATAGATAGATAATGATGACTCTTGAAGTCAGTGCATTTCTAACAAAGTAATTACGGTATCTGGGAAGTCGCTGTGAGGAGCGCAAAAGAAACATATTGGAACCACACTGGTGTGAAGTAAAGAAAAGTTGCTTGTTCCCAAGTATTGCAGTGAGCTCCACTAGCAGTATTAGCGCATTTCAACGCATGTGATGTGTCACCACAGATTTAAAGGTTGGAACACAAAGTGCAGGCACTCCCTTTACAGGAGTTTACAGTACTGCTCTAGGTCACCCCCCCTTTACGGCTGTCTTGCTTCCGAGTACAAGGAGATTTGGAACCGCCTCGCCCTGGTATTACAAGTCAGTCTCTGTGAATATGGGGTCGCAGGCAAAGTGCCATCGATTGGCTGGGACCATGCGTGTCCGTGTGTCACAGTATCGAGCAGCTGTCGAGAGTAGCATGGGCAGCTATGGGCGAAGGTCTCTGTTGGGGGCTCTGGTGCGCTGATCCTCTCACCAGCAGTTTCTGGCTCACACTTGTCAGCGCCACAGCGACCTCCCGCGATGTTCACAACCAGCACCAACAGTCCCCGGTTTTCGTCCTTGCTAGTTGTGGAAACAGGAGCTCTGGTTGCAGAATGGGAGTGCTGAAGAGAACATTAGGGCAATGAGGCAGCTCAGTAGAGCAAGTGTGTGTAGGGCTCTCAGGAAACTCCACACTCAGCCCATAGTCACAAGTGACATCCTCCTGTCACTTGGAGCACCCAAGTCACTCAGCTGGTTGTAAGAAGTTCTTGATGTCCCGGAGACTTCAATGAAAACCAGAGGCAAGCACACACAAGCCCCTGGAGATGACAGGAATGAAAGACAGTCCAGTGTTTTCACTGCTTACAGACAGAAGCAACAACTGCAAGCCAACCCAGCAAAGCAACACATGCGGCAAAGGGGCAGTACACCTCTTGACAGCTCTTCAGCTCCTCTTCTTAGCAGAATCTCCTCTTGATCCAGAAGCACTCTAAAAGTCTGAGGTGTTTGCTCCAATACTTATAAAAAATTTTGCCTTTAAAGAAGGCATTCTTCAAAGGATTGTCTTTGTAGAGCACAAGTTCTTGTCTTGCCTGGTCCTGGCTCCAGACACACTTCAGGAGGGTGGAGACAGTATTGTGAGAGGCCAGGCAAAGCCCTACTCAGGTGTCAGTGACAGCTCCTCCCACCACTCTAGCTCAGAAAGGCCCATCACCAGGCTGATGGGTTGCCCATCAGGATATCCAGGGCACACCTCAAATCCCTTTGTGTGAATCTCTAGAGTGAATGCACAAACAGAACCATGACACTCTAAACCAGTTGGCCTTGAATGACCTGCCCCTGCACATCAGAGCCACCTCCTCAGTTCCTGAAATTTGCAAGAATTTGAAGAACTGGCTCTTCACTTAGTCCTGACGCTGGCTCGACCCATACAGCTCCTACTTCGAGACCAGGGCACACTCCCTGGTGAGGTGTGAGCTATACAACTACACACAAAATATCAATGGGCTTACTCATTTGTGGGGGGGGGGGTGCTTGTATTTGTATTTCCTTCCCTAAGTCCCCCTTTCTTCCTGCTTAACCTTTTAATAAATAAAAAGTATTCACCATTTTCATGTTATTCCCCTAGGTTCATCCCACATTTACCACTAAAACATATACTTATGTGTGCAGAGATTATGGCAATCTGGGCAGAGAACTTTGCATTCAAAAGATAGAAGAAGAGGAGCTCTTTGTACGTAGGTACAGGAATAGAATTTTGTAGGTTCAAAAAATAATTCCCTTTGGAGTCACTGGTTCATTCACATATTCCATACATACACACTCTCAGAATTATCATTCATCCTCCATAGTCATGATTAGGCCAGATATCAAACACCTCAATAAAGAAGGTTGTATTGCAAATTTAATCAAAAAGTCTCCTTGTAAATAGTCGATACAGACTTATTAAACACCTACAATCCATAATTAAAATGAAACATATTAAAAACACATCACAGTAATTGGATTGAATAAGTGTGAGAGAAATAAAAGCAAACAAGACTATCACATATGTCATTGATTTAGGCCAGCTTGGCAGAATCAGCAAAGCCACACGTTAACAATCAATTTCTTCTCTATTGTATTCCTTGGCTCCTCAAACTTGACACACTGGATGCGTCCATTATTTTTTGACCTGACAGTCTAGTATGGAGCCCTATCCATATGGTTTGGGGCCCCCTCTCATTGCATTGATAAATGTTTGTAGTACAGAAGTAGTACTATTGTAGTATTAATAAACATACTATAAAATCAAGTTTATGAATAGGTCCCTTGGTGCCCTCATATTATATTCTTACTACTGATAAAACCAGTTAAAAGATTCTTAATTAATATAATTCAATACGTTTAAATTAATGTTCAAACTTAAGGACAAAACATGATATTTGATTATAATTTTGTGTGACATACATTTGCACATTCTGTAAAAATCATAATAAATTCATGTATGTATGACATAAATCAATGTTCAATATATTCTAAAAGCTGCCGCTAGCAGTCAGTTCATTCTGAAGGAAATACGTTCATAATCCTATTCAGCCACTCATAAAGTTTATTCTGCCATCTTCCATTGTGCACTGAAGATGTACACCTCTCATGGCACAAAAAGTAAAATTTTCAGAAATCCTTGTAATTATCAGTCACTTTTTTCAGAACAAACATTTTTGGAGAGCGGCTATTAGTAATATTAAAGCTCCATTAACTGCCAACACATGTACAGTGTAGTATACAGCAACAATTGGTTCTGTAGGGAAATTCTGATTTTGCACAGCCTGGGTGGGTAGAAAATCATGATTTTATTAAAGACGTGGAGGCTGATGTTATGCATATCTCTTTAATTGCCAACTCACAGCAGCAACAGCAAACAATGTAAAAGAACTTAGAATAGAAGTTTAAAACATTCTATGGTCCATATAATCCAGTTTGTGGCAGCCATCTTCCTTTTTTATGCTGCAAACAAGTTTAAAAGTTCTTTCCAAGTCTATTGAACCAACACCAAAATGTTAAACACAAGGTCCCAAAGATCCTTTCTCCCTTCAAATTTACTTCTTGTTGTCTCCTCCTAAAAGAATCATAAACAAACATTAATGGGTGGGAAACCAAAGGGAGGGATAATATCAGCCTCTATGTCTTTAATAAAATCATGATTTTCTACCTACCCAGGCTGTGGATAATATGATTTTATGACAAGGCACGGAGGCCAATATTATGCATGTTCAAAGCCTTGCCATAATATTCCCTACTGGACAATCCACAGGCTTAAAATAAAATTTCTTGAAAACAGAATCAGAAGACCAATCAGCCGCTGTCAAAATAGCAGATAATCCCCCACCCAGGATAAAAGCCTTTGAAGCCATGGCCCCTCTAACAGAGTGAGCACCAAATTTAGTTAAATCAATCCCCGCCCTATTCATGACCTCCTTGATCCAACGAGCCAGTGGTAGGAGTGTAGACAGCCTTATGTGGCGTTCTATAAGACACTATCAACTGTGAATCTGTGCTATCTCTCAGACATTCAGTCCTTCTCTCATACTCACGTAAACATCTCACCACGCAAAGCTTCCTACATTCATCAAAGTTAGAGTAGAACATTGTTCTTGACATAGTCTTTGTTCTTTTGGAAATACAGAAACAAACACTCTCTGGTACAAACCTACACCAATTAATTTCTAAAGCCTTAACGTCCAGAACCCTCCTGAAAGAAATCAGACACAACAACATAACCAATTTCAAAGAAAGAACCCTGAGACTTAGAAACTCGTTCTCACTCCAACTCAACAAGATCTTTCAGAACAACATCCACATCCCAAAGTAGAGAATACTTAGGTCCCGGAGGAGCCCTTATTCTCACACTTCTCAAGAGTCTCCTGATTATGTCATGTTGACCGATAGGTACGCTATACACCAAATCATGACTGCTGAAATAGCCAACCTTCCAATATTAGCCATCAATTTTCCATCATGAAAAACCTCAGTTAAGTAATTTACTACTTCCACTATAGGAGCTGATACCGGATCCAGACTCCTCGAAGCACACCAACGAATTCATCTCCCCCAGGCCGACCTATATGCCTTTAAGGTCCCTGGTGCCCATGACTCCTTAATGAGCTTTGAAGCTTCTGAAGATAAGCCTGACATTTGCCAGGCTCTTCCGAAATCAACCAAACAATAAGCTTTAAATGACCCTGAAGAACAAGTCGTGAAAATCTCCTGAAGGGTTGGTTATCAAATCTGGCACATTCTGCAGAAGTACGGGGTCGACAATCAATATTTTGCGAACATCTGAATACCAAACTTGAGAGGTCCAAAACGAGGTTACTAAGTCTATCTCTGCCCTTTACTTTTTCACCTTCAACAAAACCCTCTGAATCAGAGCAAAGGGAGGGAACGCGGAACAACCAGAACCGTTCCAAACCTGCAGAAAAGCATCCACAGCCTCTGCAGCTGGGTCCAGCCTCCAGCTGTAAAACCTGCAAGTTTGGGCATTTACCCTGATTGCAAAAAAGGACCCCATTTCCTGTCCAATGAAAAGAACACTTCCTTGTTTAGTCTCCAATCGCTGAAGTCCCTCAGTTGCCTTGAGTTACAATCTGCAATGGAATTGCTCACACCCGGCAAGTATTGAACTAGAATCATAATGTTTCTGCTCAGACAAAAATGGAAAAACTCTCTTGCCAAGTCTGCTAAAGCCTTCGAATAAGTACCCTCTAATATGTTTACATATCTCACTGCTGAAATGTTGTCCATCTTTAAGAGAACACAACATTTGACCTGGTCCCTAGCAAAGCTCTTCACTGCAAAGGATCTGCCAACAAGTCTAGGTAGTTCTTAGACTTGGCATCTTTTGGCGTGTTTCCCCTGACTTTTTGCTTTCTGACCTCCCGGTTTTGACTCTGTTTTTGCTGGTGTAATGACTCTGCGCACTTTTCTCACTGCTGTCCAGCGATAAAGTGCAAGTGCTCCTGTATGAAATGTGTTATGGATTGGTATTTCCATGTTTGGCTTATTTGATCTATGTGTCAGACCCTAGTAAAGTGCACTTCGAATGCCAGGGCCTATAGAGCAAATGCTGTTGGTGGACTGCAGCACTGGATTGTGCCACCCAAGTAAACAGCCCGTAAGGTGTAACTCTGGCCTGCCACTGCAGAGCCTGTGTGCAGCCTGAGGCTGCAATGACGACTTGGCAAGTGCACACACTTGTAAGTCCCTAAACCTTCCTTTTTCTACATATGCGTATCCTCTAAGGTAGGCCCAAGTTGCCCCATGGGTAGGGTGCGTTGTAGGTAAAAGGCAGGACATGCCCTGGTGTGTGTGGCATGTCCTTGTAGTTTATTACAGCCTACTTTGTTTTTCACTATTGCAAGGCTACCTGTTCTCCATAGGCCAGACTGGGCAGTTTGACCATTACATCCTATGATCCTAACTGACTCAGGGAACTCGGTAGAAATTCGAGTTTAGTATGCCTGAACTCAGAATGATAAAATACATCTTTTAGTGAAGTTGGTTTTAACATTCTGTGTTTGAAAATACCACTTTTAGAAAGTGGGTATTTTCTGACAAAACCATCCAGTCTGCCTCTGCTAGCGTGTGTATTTGCTGTCTGGTTTGTGAGTGACGGGGCTGAGGGGGAGACAGCATGATTCAGCCAGGCTGAATAGGCACATCTACACCTAGATGGGTGGGAGAAGTAGCGCCTAGGTCTGAATTGGGCTGAGCTCCCCTTCCACAATGCTGGCTCCACCTTCTGTGGTGCGTCGGAGGACCCTGGCCCACACTGACAAAGAAAGAAGGTGTGCCCTGGCAGAATGCACCCCAAACTGGTTTGAACTAGGTCCAGGCCCTTCTGCCTTCAGAGGACAAAGGATTTTCTGGTATAAACATTGGGGCCCAGACCTCAAGACTTGAGATCTTGCTGGAATCAAGGAACCTGCGAAGAAGAAGAGCTGGAAGAGCTGCCAGGAGGAGTACTGCCCCTTTGCTGTGTTGTTGCTTTGTTGGGTTGTCCTGCAGCTGCTGCTTCTGCCTTGGGCAGTGAAAGGACTGGACTGAACTTTCTCTACTTGTGCTGAGTATCTCCAAGGGCCTGAACCCGAGCTGGCCTCCTGTTAAGAAGTCTGAGGGACTGTAAAGACTTCACCAACCTCTGGGTACCGCCTCTGGAACCGTTATTTCAGTTGCCACAGAGGAGAGGGAACTACGACCGACTATGTCAATGCGACTCAGACACTGGCCTTGTGTCCTGAAGGCACTGCAACGAAGCACAGCCTCACCCTGCACTGCCCGCCTCGATCTCACAGATACCGTCCTGGACGATCGCCACCAAGTCGTTGCTCGCACCGCATCGAGAGGGGAACCCCATACTGCATCGCCTTGCTTCACTTCGCTGGCATGGGCTCACCAACACAGTCACTGCTGGCTCGACACCCATGACCGTCTCATCACGTACAGCTGTCCGGCTCGGCTTGCACCGATTCCCGCCAGATGGCCCTGACACTGCATTGCTACTTGCCAGCACCGCATCGAGCACCGCCTCGCCCTGCACCGCACGCCTTGGTCTCACCGACCATCACCGAGCCGCCCCTCGCACTGCATCGAGGGACACCGTACCGTGCACCGCTTCCACTTTGCACCGTAACCGCGGCGGATGCCACGACCGGCTCTCTCACCTGCATTGCAACTTGCCGGCACCGCATCGAGCATCATCTCGCCCTGCACCTCCCGCCTTGGTCTCACCGATGCCATCTGGGCGATTGTCACCGAGCCGCTGCTCGCACCGCATCGAGGGACACTGCAGCGTGCACCACTGCCACTTTGTATTGCAACTGCCACGAATGCCAAGACCGACTGGTATCTCTGTGTGAGCTGCCCTAAGAAAGGTACTGTTAACGAGTCTGTCCTGCTGTTGCTGGCCTGTACCGACGCGGTCAGCTAGAACTGTGAGACTTTGTTGTTTTCAGCACCGCTGTAGACTCGGACCGAGTTACAGACTCGTACGAACTGCATTTTCAACGTAACTTTGCAATTAAGAGACATTTTGCAACACAACTATTTTTAAAAGAACTGTATTGTGGATTTTTATTGTATTTGGTCTTGTTCGAGTATATAAAAATATTGGATATTTTTCTAAACTCATGTGGTGTTCGTTTGTGGTGCTTACATTGTATTACTGTTGGTTATGGGCAAATACTTTACACATGGCCTCTGAGATAAGCCGGACTGCTCGTGCCAAGCTACCAAGGGGGTGAGCGGGGGTTA
The DNA here is from genome assembly GCF_964263255.1 of Lissotriton vulgaris. Lineage (NCBI taxonomy): Eukaryota > Metazoa > Chordata > Amphibia > Caudata > Salamandridae > Lissotriton > Lissotriton vulgaris. The sequence goes on along the minus strand of NC_141689.1, from coordinate 1,061,399,319 downwards.
TTTTAGGAGTGTAACTCTCTTATCTTGACTAGAGTGGTGGTTTCTGCCTGGCTTTGGTGCAAACATTAGCCAACCAGAAATCCCATTTCTAACAGTAGTTCATATGCATCTTTCTCTCCTGACCCGTCCACTTACCTCCTGTAGTCAGAAAAAAACACCTGGCTCCCCAACGCTGAAGGCTGGCATTCGATTTAATAATCATGTCTTGGCTTGGTCCAAAGATTGCCCTTTCATTCCATGCCTCGAGATTTTGGAACCACCACGTTAGTTCCTCCTGCACCTCTGCATCTATCCGACCTCTCTGAGAGTATCTTACCCCTTTATTCAGATACAAGGTCCTCAGTCTCTGAAGCGCTCGATAATGTAAGGGAGCCAGGAAAACTGCCTGAGTAGAAGCTGCTAGAAATCCTATAACTCTCGCTACTTGCCTCAAAGCAACCCATTTGCTCGCTAGAACCTTTCACACTTCCTTGCAAATTTTCGTGACTTTATCCATCGGTAACTTCAAGACACAATCCAAGGTCTAAATCTGAAAGCCCAAGAAAACAGTCTCCTGACTGGGAACCAAACAAGACGTCTTCGTGTTCACTATAAAGTCCAAATCCTCTACTCCACTGACCACTAAACTTGTATGTTTCTGAGCTTGTTCGCTGCTCTCCGACATTATTAGAATGTTGTCCAAATAAATGATCAACCTTATCCCCCTTGATCGTAACTAAGCCGCTATAGGAAACATCACCTTGGTGAAATACCAAGGAGCAGATGTCAAACCGAAGGGAAGACTCTTTAACCTCTACGTGGTCCCTTGCCATTGAAATTTTAGAAGGTCTCTTTATTCTACACAAACAGGAATAGTCAAGTAAGCATCTTTCAAATCCAGGCGAGTCAACCAATCTCCCTTCCTCAGAATGTCCTCAGCATTTTTCTCCACCTGTTTATAAAGAGTGCAAGCCTGCCACCCACCTTTACTACAATAGACAAAGGGTCTTTTTCCAAACATACCTTGAAACCTTGTTCTTCTCGCACCTCTATAGTGACCTCTTCCCCCTCTTTATCTCTGAGGGTACAATCCTGGAGAATAGGATCCTGTTTGAAATCCTCCAGATCTGAAACCACCTCTGGAGAAGAAGCCTCGGGAAATTCCAATACCGTGGCCGGGGAAACGGCCTACATTCTCCCGGACATTCTAAAAGCCTTTCTTATGTCCTTTTGGACTTTTTGAATGGAGTTAAATGCCCCTGCATATCTAGGCATTTCCTTAACAAACTCTTCACCAAAGAGCATACCAGTTGCCTGTTGCCCCAACTCTTTACAGTCAAGCTCTGCTAATTTAGGATCAATTTCATTAGCAAGCTTTTTCTCCTTTCAGTACACAATGAAGCATTGGCATTGCCCAATAAACAAATGACCCTTTGAATCCACTGCCGTAGTTCCTCAGTATTTACAATACATTCTTGCAAGTATGCTTACTTGCATAATTCGAAAATTTTGGTCAACAGACCAAACACATCAAGGAGGCGGTCTTGGCACACCTTTAACCCTTTATCTAGACCCCTTCTCGGGTCTCTACCAAATTTGTTTAGGAAGGTCAACATTTTTGCATCAAGCTCTGGCGTAATTGCAACCTTATTTGCCAGAGAAGGTCTAGGGCACTCTGACCTCAGTCTGGTCCTGACCTCTTTTGGCTTTCCTTCCTGACACAAAATTCAACACATTGAGCAAGATGTTTTGCTGGCACCCACTGCGGAGAGAGTGGATGCTGAATTGTATTCGGATCAAACATGAGCTCCCTCAATGGATCCATAACCTGCTCCAATAAACCTACCTCTGTCTCTTTTATTATCTTATTTCTTTTAATATCCTCATCGTCAGAGGATTCAAAAAAGGAACATGAAATAATGATGTCGCCACTGCTTGAGGACTCATCGCAGACAATGGCTCTGCTTTCCCCTTTAGTGGCCTTTATACCCTTTTCCTTTAACTCCTTTCAAGTTTTCACTTTGCCTTTCATCATAAATGCCCCCTTTCCTTTACTCCCTTTTTCTATAGCCAGATGTTTCCTCTTCTGGCTAACCTACATACCACTTCCACATGCTGTGGAAGTGGTATGAACAACAGACCAGAAATCTTTCTCATTACATTTATTCTTTATTAAATGTGCCCTCTAACTTATCTATACAGTCATCCAATTACTTACCAAGTTGAGATGCCAGAGCAGATACTGCCTTATCTACACATTCTTTAACCTTGAGGTCAATTGCATCACCATTTTCATTATCCTGCTCCATAATAGAATTGAAAAGCTTTTCAAACTAAGATACATACCCTGACAAGCCTTATAGTACACCACCAAAAAATCACTCCACTAAATTCGCCCAAAATACCAAAATTCTCAAGATAGCCTCACATGAGCTCCTGGTGACAGTTGCCATAATCCACAGTGTGATTAGAAACAACAGACTTCTGCCTCTTTTGCATGTCCAAAAGATGGCTGCCAATTCTCCATAGTCAAATCATTGCTTAGCCCAATCCAAAATGGCCAACGCATCATGTGATGCAAGTACAGTGTTCCTTAGATATCAAAACGTCCCTTCGTGAAGCTCAGAAAGAGAAGTGAGTAATTTTGTTCCAAAACTCATATTCCTTTATGCTTTATTGTGACATTCAACAACTTTTCCGATAAAATCACTCCCTAAAACTCTCTGCAAAACACATTGTGCCGAGAGAAGTTTTCCTTCACGTGCCCGAAGCTAAACAGACAGCCCGTGTTGGGAGGTAACTGAATCCTCACGCGCCCGAAATCCAACCGATCAGCATGCTATGAGAGAAGTCTGTTTCCCTCACACACACCGCTGATTGGGTACGATGAGCCAGATATCTCCCTTATAAAAAAGCCTAGCCCATGGGTTTGTCCTCAAGTAATGCAACTGGTGCTATGTAAAGTGCTCTGATACCCGATTCGGGTCAAGTTCGCACTATATAAAACTCTGTAAAATAAATAAATAAAATAAATAAATAAATGCTCACCCGCATCTGAACAACCTAAGTTAACTCCAAATCTAATCAAAGCGCACAAGTTTTATTATTAATGAAACACAATGAATGCGAGTGCCGAGCAAACGTCGTGCCCACGCTCAAAATAAAAATTTAAACAAATGAATTCCATCTTCTTCAGATTACACTAAAAAATGCACATCGGGTAATATTAGGTTAACATTTCTAATGCAAAGGCTATCTCAATTTAAAAAACAAACGATGCTTTTGAATATAATTATGAGTTATACATAAACAATCTTTCAATACAAACAATTAAGTTAAAGCACGCTAGAATCCAAACCTATTCACACACATTAGATAATTACCACTTCATTCAGACAGAAAAAGTAAGTGCTAAAAGGGTGACCTTATATCAGCTGTGAGCAGCAGCAAAAGAATGAGGATGGCTGCCTCACACTGGATTATATGGACCATAGAATGTTTTATACTTCTATTCTAAGTTCTTTTACATTGTTTGCTGTTGCTGCTGTGAGTTGGCAATTAAAGAGATATGCATAATATTGGCCTCCGTGCCTTGCCATAAAATACAATATTTCTTATAAAACCTCTTTATCTCCTGTTTGACTTGTAAAAGGTGAGCCCACATCACTATCGATGCCCGGGCTGCTGGCGCAGGCCGCCTCTTAGTTCCCATTCTGAATAGTTACCAAATAAAGAGACGGGCGCTGGAGGCAGGAATCACAAGAACAGGATTTATTACTCATGAGGAGAGCCTGTCATTTCGGACACGAAACACAGTGTCTGTCGGGAGGTGCTCTAACAAGTGAGCTGAGACATCTTCTTTTATACCTTACAAAACACTTGGCATTACAATCAGGACATTGTGACACAAAGAAAAGACATCCCTATAATCCTCGTGTCAATCCTACCCCACATATGTTATCAATAGAGACCCTTGAACTGTAGATAAGAGAGGGGGCAATGACGCAGCTGAGTGTTCCGCTGATTATTAGGAGATGTGCGCCTGATCGTATCCCAAGGGGTGGGGAAGCCAGGATCAATAGTGGGTTCTTTGAAGAGGAGTGACTCCATACCATAAGGGGCAATAAACAGTATCTTCCGGCTTAGGTGATGGCCTCGGACATGGGTGGACAGTCAATCGTGGAGGGAGGGTCTACTAACAGAGGGGTTATTCATAAAAGGAAAGGAGGTGCTGGTCAGGCGCGGCCGTGACTCCCAATGACAGGGTCTTGCAGAAGAAGAAGGTTTATGACTTGCCTGTGTGAGGGAGAAGGGGAGGGGGGAGCCAGGGTGTGCACAGGGACAGAGTCGCACAGAGTGAGATCTTATGACCCGTGCATGAGAGTGCGGGGGCAGTCAGGTGCAGCTGGGGAGGGCTATGTCAGCTGAGGCAAAGGATGCCTCTTCAAGAGGAAATGGGGGGTTTGCGTGGGTCAAGCAGAAGGGTTGCCTTGCAGGGCAGGGTCGCGCAGAGGGAGAGGGTTTCATAGTCTATGCATGTGAGAGGGGGTTTAAGATACACGCAGGAGGGAAGCCGGGGATTCCAATGGGCAAAAGGCCATGGTGCCTAGAATGGCTGTCATGTACATATGGGTACGGGCTTTTACTGGCGGAGTGATGCGGTCAATATTTTATGGTATTCATGGTGCTTACAGGGAGAGGAGTGGGAAAAGGGAAATGAACGCTGTTTATGTACATCAATTTCTCTAATTTTCCACAGCAGCCTACTCAGCAAACCCCACACTTGAAAGACTGTAATCTCTACTGATGACGGTTAAAGAACCAGAAACACGTGTCTAGAGATCAGCACTATCTGCACCAACTGTGGCGAAACACTCGAACAGTCTTGAAGCAAGCAAGTAACTGAAACTGCATTTACCACAATGCCAGGGGCGAACCTTGCTGGGAGGTGAAGCGGTGTGCTCCCACCCCTGTTACTGTTTAATAGTACTCCCATGAGTCATTAAGCTGACGAGCTCATGGATGAAGCACCCGCATGCCTGTGGGAGATACCTGACTTTAGAAATATGTTGGCAGCCTACTCAGCAAACGCCAAATTTCAAAGACTGTAATCTCTACTGATGACGGTTAAAGAACCAGAAATACGTGTCTAGAGATCAGCACTATCTACGCCAACTGTGGCGAAACACTCGAACACTCTTGAAGCAAGCAAGTAACTGAAACTGCATTTACCACAATGCCAGGGGCGAACCTTGCTGGGAGGTGAAGCGGTGTGCTCCTACTCCGTTCCTGTTTAATAGTACTCCCGTGAGTCATTGAGCTGACGAGCTCGTGGATGAAGCACCCGCATGCCTGTGAGAGGTACCTGACCTGAGAAATATGTTGGCAGCCTACTCAGCAAACCCTAAATTTCAAAGACTGTAATCTCTACTGATGACGGTTAAAGAACCAGAAATACGTGTCTAGAGATCAGCACTATCTACGCCAACTGTGGCGAAACACTCGAACACTCTTGAAGCAAGCAAGTAACTGAAACTGCATTTACCACAATGCCAGGGGCGAACCTTGCTGGGAGGTGAAGCGGTGTGCTCCCACCCCTGTTCCTGTTTAATAGTACTCCCGTGAGTCATTGAGCTGACGAGCTCGTGGATGAAGCACCTGCGTGCCTGTGAGAAGTACCTGACCTGAGAAATATGTTGGCAACCTACTCAGCAAACCCTACATTTCAAAGACTGTAATCTCTACTGATGACGGTTAAAGAACCAGAAACACCTGTCTAGAGATCAGCACTATCTGCACCAACTGTGGCAAAACACTCGAACACTCTTGAAGCAAGTAAGTAACTGAAACTGCATTTACCACAATGCCAGGGGCGAACCTTGCTGGGAGGTGAAGCGGTGTGCTCCCACCCTGTTTCTGGAGTTGGAGATGCCAATTATTTCCTCAAGGAAAATTGCTATAAAAACAGGACCTACCTGACCAGAATACTCCAGGCTGCAATTTGAAGTGCCCCTACAAATCTCTGTTTTATGTGATTTGGTTAGCCTAGTGGGCAGCTTCACTCTATCTGGAATTGTTCCACCTTTCCAATTTTTTAGAGGGCGGAAGAGTGCCTTAACAATATTGGTGCAGCTGGGGTACTGGAAGAGCTAAAGTTATACGTACTGGATATATGCGGGAAACAGACCTAAGCAGATATAAAAAAATCTTCTTCAGGCTAGATCGTATGGCAGAGCATCATCTGACAGTGGCGGGCACCAGGGGTTCCCGAACTATGTCAATGGAAGAGGAACTTGGACTGTTGGCGGAAAAAAAACAATATGAAGGGAGAGGATGTTAAAAAAAATGGCACACGATTTGGGTGCCCTAAAAGTCATATAGAGTTCTAGAAATGTGGTGATGTGCTACTGCACTAACACATACAAAGGATAGTCCAGAGAGGGTAATACGCTGGTGCAAGGGAGAAGGGTGTCGTCGTACTCTACTGTATTAAGGTACTTTAATAGTATGTAGAGCAATGTAAACCAAATTATGCACTCTATTGTTATGTACTTCTTTTTAGCAATAGAAATATATAATTTTTAATTGTTTTAACAGTGTGCAAGTATTTCATTTTGATCATATTCAAGTTTTTACATCTCTTAATTTCAGATTCCATAGGGCATTGGCAGTAACATTCATTTGCATTTTGTTCCAGTTGTCCATGATTGACCAGTTCTTACGAAACTGCTCATTCTTAAGTGATTATGATGTACATGTAGCATGTCTTAAATCAACAATATTAGCGAAGGTTTATCTAAAACACTTAGGGCCTAATTATTAGTTATGTGTGGAACGTTGCATTAATGAATACAAAAGGAGAGTGCATGAAAATAGTTGCTTATTCCTTTTGTGAAGCCTTTTAAGACTGTAACTTTGGCAACCCTTGCTAGATGTGTGAAGTTGCCGTAACTTAACTTGCGAAGTCGCTGAAGACACAGCTTCAAATGGTTCTACATATGGAATCAACATTTTATCCACACCCCTGCTTCTACTCTTTAGGACTTTCATGTCCTATTCCTTTATATACCTCACCACACACAATTTAGGAATCGTCGAATCTTGGATAAAACAGTGATTCTGACATTGTTTCGTTTTCTTTTCAAATCTCAAACACCCCATTTCGTTGTTAAAATCTATTACTCAGTTCTAAAGCTTTCTCGTCTGATACCCTTCTGAGGGGTAATAAGCAAAGTATGCTCACTAACTTCCAGGATCATTTTTTATACCCAAAGATACATTAAATGGCCACTTCTCACATCTGCCATGTCGTGAGTCTGTCGTCAAGGGACTTGAACAGTTGGACAGTGAGGCAAAGCCCCTCTGCCAGAGAAGATTCAGGCTAAGCTCACTGAGTTTAATTAAGCTTAATGAAGTAGCAGCTGTAGAATTTAAACACTGCAGTAAATAAGCCAGTGCATATTTCGAGGGAGGGAGAGAGACCTGGCAGATCCTTGGCTGCCAGTATTAAGATCCCTGGGGCAGCCAAACATGTTAAAGAAGTTAAGGATGAACCTGGCACCTTGCATCAGAATACACCCAGATTCTCTCTGTGTTCTCAACATATTTTAAGACATTCTATCACCACTAGGGCCCCTCATCCTACATCACAAAATACCTAGAGGACATAGCTTGGTCTGGCTTAGTGATACTAATTGTCTTTTCTTAGAACAGCCCATTCCCACCAATAGGTAAGGAAGGAAAGGCGATTTTCAGTGGGGGAGGGAGGATAGAGAGAGATGCATCCATTATTTGATGTTATGAGGAAGGGAAGAGGAGGAGACCTCTTTGTCAGAGTGGAGGAATATGGATAACAACCGGCCCCAGAGTAGAGTTATAGAGTGGCGGCGGAGGCCTTTGGTATTCTTCTTATGCAGTGCTGTAGCCTTGGCGTCCGCCCTTCCTCCAGCGTTTTACTGCGGCTCTCCAAGCCTACCTGTAGAGAGGGATCTCACTCTTCCAACTCATTGTCACAGCGCACTTCCCCAGGGCAAGTGCTATGTCATTAATGTGAGCATCTGTTTTTTATTTCTTCTGGGATTTGTAGATTCCCAGTGTGCCTGACTTCCAAATGTCCAAGAATGGGCGGCCTGTGGTCAAGGAAATGGTTGTGTGAACATCCTATCAATAAAAGCTAAACTCTGGGCAGTCCCATAAAATGTGCCTGAGATCCGCAGCTGGGGCCTGGCATCAGGCACACTTGCCTGGAGCAGCTGGAAAAATGTGGTAAATGTGCCCTGGCATGAAGTACGCCGTTTGTAGTATATAAAAGGTAATCAAATTCAATCTGGCATTGCGAGAGAATGTACACGGGTGATCCACTGCCTTCATCCATTCCTTACCGTGTAATGCACTACCAAAGTCTTTTTCCCATGTGTCCCGAAGAGACTGCAGGGGAGTTGTGTACGTGCGAAGATGGCCTTAGTATATAGATGGTCCACCAGGGTGTTAGTAGCTGGCTCGGAGCTTTCAAAGTGCTATCTCACCCTCAAAAGCTTACAGAAAAGGAACTGTGATTGGTGGAGCAGATATTGTTTTATTAGTTCCTCAAAAGAAAGGAGTTGGCTATTGAAAAAAGATGCCTGAGAGTTAATAGGCTGGCCTGACCCCTGAGGTTGCACTTGGTTAAGGCTCTGGAGCTTCCCAGGAGGCACCAGGAGAGGGACTAAAGGGAGCGGAAGGGGAGTGGATCCTCAAGTGAGCCAGCAGCCCCTCTTGTAGCACCGAAGTACAGGTTGTACCAAGCGTGAAAGCAGTCAAGGAGGCAGATTGAAAGGGTAGAGATTGCTGCCATGCTCCCGCGGGACATTGTAGTACAGGTATCTATAAGGTCATGACCCACCTAGCAGCTGGTCAGCCATTGTAAATGGAACGCCCAAAAATACAGTTAGAAGTTAGAGGCTCCGAGGCTGCCCGACTCCAGCCGGAGCTGTCATTTTGTAAGGGCCACTCTACGCCTATTATTATGCTAGATGAGGTCCCCCAGTAGTTGGTGTCTGACAGTGGATCAACGGAAGGGTGGTACAGTGGTATAACAGCTACGAGAGCATTATCATTTTTTGCAAGAGCTATGCATCCTTTTACAAAGACTGGAAGGGTTTTCCAAAAGGTGACCTGGGTCCAAAGGGAGCACACAGTCCTGGTCAGATTACCCTCCAAATGATCTATGTCCATATGGAAGTTGTGCATGCGAAGGTATTGGAAGGACAATCAAATCAGCCAGAGTCTTCTCAGATTGGGTAATACTATGCAACAGTTTGCTGTGATTTTTGTGCCAGAGAGTCGAATCCACCACCACTGAATCATGTTTGGCTTTAAAGGAGAGTCGAGAAGTTTAATTTGCCTGGAGATTGGTGTCTAATTTAGCAGATTCTGCTGCTCTGTGGGAGTAGGGGACAGGCAATCAGGTTTTGGTGCTTTAGTGTGTTCCATCATGGAGGGATCATTTTGAGGACTGAGCATAGTGAATCTGTTGGAGGAAGGTGGTGGTTTGGCACGGAACCGATTGCAGCCTCCAGTATCCTGCAAGGCATGTGGGTGATGCAGCATGAGCAGCCCATTGGCCCCAACTGGAGCCTCAATGCCAGCAGAGTCTTATGTCCTCTCTCCTCTCCTCCAGGCACAGACCCCAATTCTGAAGTCTGCTGCTGTCCCACGGCCCTCATGCATAGTGCTGCTATTCATCACCTGCGGGCTAGTTCAGGCTGTAAGAGCTTCAACCACCAACCGTATGAAGAACAACGGGGCAGCGCTCAAGGCTCAGGATCAGGAGATGCAGACTGACTACCTAGTATGCGGGCAATACCGAATGAGGAAGGGTCTCAGGTCCTCGGGTATATAGTTCACTATATTCCACTATAGGTGGGACCCGGGGCGATCCTAGAGCTTGGCAGCTCAGTGAGAGTTTGCCCCAGAGCAGTTGAACCCATACCTTGATGTCTTTTTCCACCCTGGTCATCAATTACTGGCAGGTTCTTAATGCCAAAAAAAGGGCTCATCATGAGGGTTGCCAGACTCTTCCCTGGTGTAATAACTCCTCTAGAAGTGCCTCCAAGGGCCCCCGGGCTGCACCGCCTCATCTATTCCATCCCTGCCATGGTGCAGGACCCCCACCATCACAAGGGGAGGAGCCCACCTGGCGGTAACAGAAGGCGACCTCTCAGTGAGTGTCAGGCAGGGTGGGCGATCTTGTGGGCCCACCTTCCCATTCGTTTCTCCCCTCATGTGTCCTGGGGAGTGGGGTAACTCCAAATTTTCTGCAAGCTGGTCCACAAAGTAGGCCGCACAGCTGCAAGGATCCACAACCCTTTACCACTGACAGGGCCCAGGTCCATAGCAAGGGGGTGAGAGTTTCCCACAACAGGGGCAGCCTTAGGCATGTGCAAGCTGTGCACCTGCACAGGGCCACCAAATCCCAGGGGCCACCATACCAATATATATCCTTACTATAATAATCCTCTGAGGATGGATACATATTTGCGTGGCGGCCCCTGGCAGGGATTTGGTGGCCTCCGGCTCTGTTCCACTTCCAAACACCCTGACCTCCCCCTCTTCACTGGCCTCCGCGCTACCCCCGGACCCCCTCTTCCGGGACCCCCTACCTATGCTCCCTGCCCAGGGCCGCAATGAGCCTAGAGCCGCCCCTGCCCACAAATGTGGGATTGCTGCTCGATCCTGTGGCTTGCTACCACCAGAGCAAGCTGACGATCTCTGGGAGTATAAACCTTGCCTTGGACCCCTGCCGGCGGCTGCCCAGTTACTCAGGGTGGAATCCTCACAGTCTGTCGCAGTTAATGCGGGTCCACAGTGCTCCCTCTGTACCCCTCCTCAGGATCCGAGCTGAGGACAGTCTCCCCTGCATGGTTTTGGTGATTCACATAAATTATGTAATCCAGTGACCGACACTCTGTAATTATGCGTCCACCGTGTCAGCTTGGCTAGCCACGTCCCAAGATAACTTCCATTATAACCCTGTCCATTAGGTAGAGGAAGAGCCCCACATTTCAAGCAATGGCTGAGTAAATGATTCTACTATAATGAACAGTTGGAACTGCATGCTGCCTTTTTACCTGTCGCATCTCCACCCAGAGATATCTGAGGCCATATCTGTGCACCAAACTGATGTCATGTAGAGTAACTACTATAAAGAACCAGGGAACCCGCTAGGTAGGCAAGGACCTGGGGTATCAATATTACGAAAAACAATGGCCCTTGACACAAAAATAGAAGGGTATAATAATTATAGGCCACAATGTGCGCTATAATAGCAAAAAAGTTCAGCCGGACTTGCAGATTTATTCAATAATTCAATAACCAATTTGAGGAGAGCAATAAAACAGTGGGACACAGTCCTGTATCCACAAAGCTTACACAAACTAAGAGACAATACAAACATATAAAATGTATCAGGCATGTAAACAAAAAATGGAGCAAGAAGGGGAACTCTATAATACACTTGCTTCACATATGTGGGGAACAAAACATATTATGCACATAATAGTGAACTAGTGTTAAGCCCACATATCATGTCGACGGCGTTTCGATCCTTTCACGGATAGTGGATCATCATCAGGACTACCATTGTCTGCCTGATAAAAAGCCTGCAAAAACGTGGACAAGGGGAACATATAACAATGAATTAGTTTCTGTGTATCATATGTGAAGCAAGTGTATTATAGAGTTCCCCTTCTTGCTCCATTTTTTGTTTACATGCCTGATACATTTTATATGTTTGTATTGTCTCTTAGTTTGTGTAAGCTTTGTGGATACAGGACTGTGTCCCACTGTTTTATTGCTCTCCTCAAATTGGTTATTGAATTATTGAATAAATCTGCAAGTCCGGCTGGACTTTTTTGCTATTATAGCGCACATTGTGGCCTATAATTATTATACCCTTCTATTTTTGTGTCAAGGGCCATTGTTTTTCGTAATATGGAGAGTAACTGGCCCAAATACTTACTGGGAACCTTCATTCTTAAACCTACTTGTCCTTGTCTCAGTCATTACATCCCAGCCGCCTTCCCTTACATCTGGTCCTTTGACAGTGCTTGGAAGTTACAGAAGTATGATGGGAGAGCCAGCCCCTGTTAAAGCGCCTAGATTGCACTTTTGCTCTGATGTTTTCTGCCTCAGAGGTAGGATTCTCCTCACATGTAATGATTAGAATAAGGATTAGTAAAGATTACTGGTAAGAAATAGGGTCACCAGTGACAAACTATTGAGAGAATAATTCATGAGAAGCATTTTTTTGTGTGTTAAAATTCTTTATTAGCAATTTTAAAATAAAATAACATCATAGGAACATCAGCATCGGCCACACGGAAACAATGACCACATTAGATATTACAGCAAGCATTTTTAAAGAAATGAGGTTTGTTTCAGTGCCACAGTAAGGAGAGATGCAATGTTTGGATTGTTTTCTCTTCCTAAGAAAATATCCAGAAAGCATCAATCCACATTCCAATGCCCCAGAAAAGAATCAAATGCAGTTTGGATTTTTTCTTAGCCGATGGAAAAATCGAAGATGCACCTGATTCCCTGCTGAGTCACAGACATACAGCCTAGAAAAATTGAGACAGCATTTGGCACCATGCTTGGGCACAGATAAACAGCTCCGTGCTCTCACATTGCAAGAGTAAGGGTGTGTGTAGCTATGCCCCACCAAGATGCCAGATGCTCTATGTTTTTGTCTTAGCATGGGAAAAGGGACATTTCCTATATTTATGCTTTATACCGGCTTACAATTAGTGAGGGAACGAGTGTACAATCCATGGAACATCCAGGGTAGGTGTAAATTGCTGAAAAGTCAACAAATTCAGAATGCAGCAATGTGTCAATTGTGTAGCTTGCGTAAGCATTTTTGCAAAAAAATTAAAGCGAAGATTTATTTCCTGGCGAATGGCCTGCTGTTCTGCCAGAGCGACGCAGTAAATTACTCCATCGCCCTGTTGGAGGGATTACCCGCCGGATGTATAAATGAAGGCTAAGCTGGCGGTCATTTATAAAGCATTGGCAGGAACTGCCGTCACGGCTGTTCCTGTCAATGTACTTAGCTGTTTATTTTTTTAGGCCTCTGTCAACATGACAATACGACAGAGCCTGCACCAGATTATTTTCTGTCTTTATTTTTAAAAAGAAAATCCAGCAACTGAATTGAAAATAAAAAGATGATGCTCCCCTTGCCATGGGAGTCACCTCTAATGGTGCGGTGGAATTATTTCTTTTTTTATGGCCCTCAATACCAGAGGTTGCCTGGCGGTGATGGACAGTAAAAAGAACAGCTATATGTCGGTTCATCCTAATTAGGCTGATGGTCTTATAGGCGATTCTCCGACAGCCCTTACTTCTTTGGGCCGTCGGAGAAGTTTGGCCAGTGGTGATGGAGTAATCACAGCTGGGGACAAACTCAAGGTTCTCCTGTCTTGACCAACTGAGCCTGCCCCACCTGTGCCGCCCAAACTCCTGTTCCTCCCTCCTTGTCCAAGACCACTGATCTCCTGTCTTCCCCCTGGCCCATTATCAAGACCCCTAGACCATAACCCTTCCTCTGTGGTTTCCCGTTCCCTGGTGTTTCCTTTTTTCTTCTCTGGTACTTGCGCTCACCTTATCGCATGTCAAGGTCCCCATCCCTTACCTGTCAGGTTTGTAATGGACTTTGCCCTTTTCAACTCACCTGTGAGTCTGGTGGCCATCTTGGGCACTGTTGTATTTAAGCTGCATTCTGACCGTTGCTTCCTGTTTGGCTTCAGAACCCCTCAGAGAGAGAGCTAAGCTTCTGCAAGAAAGAACCAAGGTTGCAGCCCACTGTACCAATGTGATCATTACCTGCTCAGTATCCTGGTCACCCTGATTCCAGCCACATTTTTCATGACGTCCCTGGAAAGAAAAGACAAAGAAATCAGCAAAGTACATACTAAGAGAAATGATCGAATGCGCACCCGTGTCTGTCGCAGTATGCTTCCTCACAAGGCTAAGATTAGAGACAACCAGGAACAGGAAATCTTAAAGAAAGACGGCCTTGCGCATTCTAGCAGGATTGGTACTAGACCTTAGTACGCATTACCCAATTATTGAAGGTTTTATATTCAAGTATGACAAGGGGCAAAACAAGTGCAAACCCAGGGCCGTGATATCACCGTGCTCTCCAAGGTATTCCTTAGGATTCGGTAAAGTCCGCTTCAGGTAATGGCAAGAATGACAGTGAGACATAGTACAAGAGATGTGGTCTGGAAAAGTGTGACTAATTCTCCTATTTTCTAGGGTGGCACTATTCAGAAAAGCACACCCTACTAGGAAGCAAGTAGGAGCAGGGCCTCAACCGAATTAGCCAGGAAGAAGCAGAAAAGCAGGCACACAGCCTCCATTTCACCCGGATAGGTAATCACTCACAACCAAGGGACAAGGTCGTGGAGGTTAACGCACATACTCATTCATTGACCTGGAATAAACTTCCCTTATATTCCCAACAGAGAATGTGTATAGCTGACACGACTGAAGTCCTTGTACAGTCAGAACCAAACTAGCCCAACATCAGAGTCTAGGCCAGTGGTTCCCAAAGTGTGCGCCGCGGCTCCCCTGTGCGCCATGAGGACAAGCTAGGGGCGCCGCGCACGTCTTTTTAGAATCGCTTGTCATCCCTAGAAATTTAGGGATGACAAGCGATATTGCTGCCCGGGTTCTGCCACATCTCGAGACCCCCTTCTTCACAGATTAAGATAAGTAGCTTCATCTATGCACATCCTTGGCTGTAGAAATACAAAATAGAATTGTAAATATTGAATGGCATGTAAATTAACATGTGGGCTGCAACGCTTGACTTTCCTGGCTTTGGTACTTGCTGGCCTCGCTGCATAACCGTGTTAGGCCATCTGCAGCGAGGGTCAGAACTGGTCGCTCCACTCGCAGCTCGCCCCAACCATCTGTGCCAGCGACCTGCACTCTGCCCTGCTATCTGTGCCAGCGACCTGATATCTGTGCCAGCGACCTGCATTCTGCCCTGCTATCTGTGCCAGCGACCTGCATTGTGCCTGGTATCATTGCCTGCATTGATCTCAATTGTGCCAGCTATTTGTGCCTGCGACCGCATTCTGTTTTTCCCTTGATTGTTGCCAGTGATTGCCCACGACCTCCTCTGTGCCAGTGATCTCGCCCAGCATTGTTGTTGTTCCCTTAACCCGTCCACGCCACTGCTCCCTCGCAGCCCCATCCCCGCTCCCTCCAGCTCCTACTGACCCTACCCACTCGCCACCCCGCTCCCGCCTCCCAGCTGCTCCTCCCTCACTCCGCCCCCTCTACGATCCATTTATGACAGACACTTAAGCGCAGCGTTCACGCGCAGCGGTCGCGCCCTATGCGCGCCGAAGGCGCGCCAAAGGTAAGCCCGTCTACGCCCGTCCGTGCCTGGACCGCACCCAGCGCTAGACCCCCTGCCCCCGCAAAATCCACTCCACCCGCCTAACGTACGACGCCGCAACCCTCTCTGCACTCAACACCGTTCGTCTCCCCGACTGTCACCAAGCCGCACCCATGGACCCTTCACCTGCCAATCCTGCAAGTTCGATTGCTTCAAGACCCCCACTATATCCACAAACGCCAAACAGAGCTCCGACAACAACCACCTGAAGTACATCCTGCTCAACACCCATTCGATCCACAGACACGCCATTGAATTATGGAACCTACTTGACAACACCACGCCGGACATCGCCTTTCTAACAGAAACTTGGATGAACGCCTCATCAGTGCCAGACATCGCCATAGCCATGCCGGACGGCTACAAGATCATCCAAAAGGACTGCATCAACCAAACAGGAGGAGGCATCACCATCGTCCTGAGGTAATAGAATTTTTATGGTCAATTGTGTCCCCTACTATGTACCCCAACGGCTACGTGCTTCAAGTACATGTAATTTCCCTCCATGACCAGATATGAAGACGCAAATACATTTGCGTCCAACGTTAACAAGTCCTCTTTCAGATCCACCATGAATGGATCGATAATTTAGTTCCTAAGTATGCCGTGCCACCGTCTTTACATGGTGCACTTTCACGTTTTCCTGGCTCTAGCGAGCTAGGCCCTGATTTCTGCCATCAAGCCCTTTCTGCCTTCTGCCTCTGAAAGCTGCAGCCTGGATCTGCATCCATGACCCTTGCCTTACTCCCTGCGTGGCGAGCGGTGCCCGGCTCGGCCTGCTTGCCTGCCAAGACAGTATTCAGCCTTCAAGTTATCTGCTCCGCTCCTCGAAATACATTCCTGTCTAGAGATTTAGGTAAACACCTCCCCAGCTGCAGAGCAAAGGGCCCGGCCTTTCTGTCTCCGTGCAAGTAATTCATAGCTCCCGTTACCATGGTAGGCCCATGGCCCCTCGCATTACACGTAGACACGTAGATACGTAGACACATATGCACGCACTAGCAGTCAGTATAGAATAGCCTCTACCCGACAGACTTTTCCTTCTAGATAAAACAGTTCTCCAAACACGAGATATCAGATATGATTTGGGTTTAGGTTGTTCTGACACGCCAGACTTCTGTCTCCCCTTATAGTGCTAAATGTCAAGTCCCCTTCACCCTCCAGTTCCACGTCAAACACACGTCATATTGCCTGCGCGCGCATCCAGCCATATATTTCTGCTGACACTGCAGGATTCCTCTATGAATCCACCCACCTGTGACACTTTCATGTGACGTTTCTAGCACACACCTCCGTGTACGCCCTCGTGCACGCCTCCTGTTAGGCACATGTGTTCTTATCTCGTTTCTTTCAGCTGTTACGCCTTCTGTATCCATCACCATTGTATGCATTTACTATATATATTGTGCACTGTTAATAAAGCGTTGTCTATCCCTTCCTGAGCCTTCGTGGTAAAGGAACACGATACCATGGTTCGAACCATTCCATTACATGGAATAAAACCCTTATAAACTCAGATGCCACGGACTCTGCCTCTCATTTGATTGAGCTATTTTATTGAACTTATACCGCATAGAAATTCAGTATACGGTAAATATTTATTTACCACAGTCCACAAGAAAACCATCCGCATCACGACCAGCTCCGACGACACCCTCACAGTCGCCGAACACCTCCACTTCCAGATACACACCGACCCCAAAACCACACTTAGAGGCACCCTCATCTACAGACCACCAGGACCCCGCACACAATTCTGCGAAGACATACCTGACTTCATCAGCCCACATGCCCTCCCCTCCGAGGACTACATTCTCCTAGGGGACCTCAACTTCCACCTGGAAAAGAACAACGACAACAATACCATCACCCTTCTGGACAACCTCTCCAATCTCGGACTCAAACAACTGGTGAATACCCCCACCCACTACGCCGGACACACGCTGGACCCGATCTTCTCCTCCAGCAAGCGCGTCTCCTTCAATCACGCCACAGGACTCCACTGGACGGACCACAGCTGCGTACATTTCAACTTCAGAAAGACCACGACCCACCACCACCCACAACAAGTCCCCCGCAGAAACTGGAACAAACTCACCACCGACCAGCTCACCACATCGCTAAACCTAAACCCTCTCGCCAAATCATCGGACCCAAATCAAGCAGCCATCAATCTCGCACAATGGATCACCCACTGCGCCGACGAATTAGCTCCCCTGACAAAGCAACACAACAAGCCAGGTAGCAAAAAAGCCTTTTGGTTCAATGACGACCTCAAGAACTCCAAAAAGAACTGCCACACCCTTGAGAAAGCCTGGCGAAGAAACCCAACCACAGACAACATGACCGCCCTCAAGGAGGCCACCCGCAAACACCACCAGCTGATACGATCCACCAAGAAATCAGCATTTAAGGAGCGACTCGACAACAACGCCCACAACAGCAAGGAACTCTTCAACATCGTCAAAGAGCTTACCAATCCCAGCGCCGACACCAACGACATCACCCCCTCTCAAGGCCTCTGCGACTCTCTAGCCTCGTTCTTCCACAGTAAAATCGCTGACATACACAACAGCTTCGGCGACCACTCTGACGTAAATAATTAATTTACTCTCTTAATTTCTATGCAGGTAAGTACTTAGTCAATAATAACTCAATCAGAATGAAAGAAAACAGAGTCCGTGGTGTTAGAGTTTCTAAGGGTTTTATTCCTCATAAAGGAATCAGGATATCATGTTCTGACCACCACAGGGGTGTCAGAAGGGATAGAGCGCTCGATTTTTATTCATAATACATAGCTTATATACTTGATTTATACCATGAGAATCAATGTAAGAGGCGTAACAGCTGAGAGAAGACAAGATAACAGTATACACGTGGTACTAGTACATCATCAAGAGGCGTAAACTAGGCGTGAACTAGAGGTGTGTGCTAGAAACGTCACTGATAGGTGACGCAAGTGGGTGGCACCAAGGGGTGGTGCTAACAGAATGTTGCAATGTCAGCAGAAATCGGAAGCTTGGATGCGCGCGCAGCTGCATGACGTGTGATTGACGGGGTGCAGGGGACTTGACATTCACACTGACGGAAAGAGACAGAAGTCTGGCATGTCAGATCAACTTGTACTTCTATCATATCTGATATCTGATGTTTAGGAACTATACTATCTGGGCGGAAAGGTCTCTAGGGCAGAAGCTATTCTATGTTAACTGTGGATGCGTGTATAAGCGCCTAAGTGTCTACATGTAAAGCGTGGGGCACGGGGCCTTCCTTGGGAGCATGGCAACAGAGGCTATGAATTACTTGTATTTAAGACAGGTCGGCCTTTTGGCTCTGCAGCTGGAGAGGATGTTTACAGGATCTAGTAGGCAGGAATGTATTCTCGGGGAGCGGAACAGATAACTCGAAGGTTATAGTCAGTCTTGGCAGAAAGCAGGCTTGAACTGAGCGCGAGGGGCCGCGCTGAATGTAGGACAGAGTTCACGAGTACAGAGGTAGCCTGGGCAGAGTCAGGAGCCACAAAAGAGGTTCAGATGGCAGGAATTCAGGGCCTACTCTTGCTAGAGCAGGAATACATGAAAAGTGTACTACAAAAAGACGGTGGCATAGCATACTTAGGAACGGGCTATATAATCCATTCATGGTGGATCTGAAAGAGGACATGTTAACGGTGGACGCAAATGTATTTGCGTCTTCATAGCTGGCATAGGAGGGAAGTTACATGCACTTTAAGCTGGTACATGGAGTCGGTGGGGTACGCGCTAGGGAACACAACATGACCAAAATTTAATTTTCCTCATTCCCTCCTTGTTCCCTACGGACCCTTCATGAAATATCGATCCTCATGAATCGATCAGTCTGTTCTTGTAACATCATTTGTTCTTCTTTCTTTCGGTTAAGTTTTGAGTGAAAACTGGAATGTTTAATACAAGAGGTGGCACACAGTCCACAAATCGCTGGCCCACACTGGAGGCACAGGCAGCAACTGAATACTAGGACTAGGCCAATGCCTAGGAAGGATAGGATCTTCCATCCCCAAGCTGTCAACGTTGTCCAGAACCAACCGGACCAAGTCCAGGTGCCTGGAGTCTGATGTATCTGATTTGCAATTTTATGAAGACGGGTGATAGCTTGATATACAGATGGTGCATTTTGTGGAATGAAAACACAGCAGCTTGACCCGATGACCTTACAGGCTCCACCTCTATCTGCCAGGATGACGTCAATTACAAGACGATTCTGAAGGACAACAACCCGCATAGCGGACTGCTCTTCTGTTAAGTTACCTAAGGCGGAGGTAGTTTCATTTACTACGGCTTCAAGTGTTCTAGTTAATCTGCGTATTAATTTACTATTCTGAACAGGTCCTAAAAAGAAAAAGAATCCTTTATTAAAGTCAGTGTACTGTTCCCATGCCGTTTCTGTATAGTCGACAAGTGGGAGGTCTCTTCTGGGTCGGTTCTTTACTAGATTGCTATTTCTATGATAATCAGGAGGAGCTAGAAAAACAGGTGGCAGAAGGAATGCAATGTAGCAGGTACCATCCCAATCTGGAGGTAGACGTATGTATGCGGTGTGACCACAAACAAAGTAGGAATGACTGGTAGCTTTGAAAGATGATCTTCCATCATCACTGAATTCGACCACAGTAGTGCATTTACTATGACCTAAGTGTACTGAACCTTTCTTCTTGATACATAATTCACCAGTGACTGGCAGTACTGACATAATAGGTAGAACTGGTGTGTCTTCGGATTCGACAGTAAGAATCATAAGGCTAATTGTATAATTACCTAATCCATACACTTCATTTTCTAGATCAGTTCCTATTCTAGTGGGAAGTCCCTCCTTATCTGGATAACAGACGTCTAGTAGGACCAAGTTCAGGTTTCCCCAAACCCAACCCCCATCGAAAACAGCAATGTCGGGATCTAAAGAATTAATTATTTTAAACCATGCTCCACAGGAGCCATTGTGAGAGAAAGGGTACGGAAAGAGAGGCAGGGCTCCCTTGTAATTCTGGTAGGGAGGGAGTCGGCCACATATCCAGCAATTTGTAGCATTGTTAGTTTGATGAGAATGATGTAACATACTAATGAATGTATTGTTGCGCAGCGCGAGTCTGTAGGAAAGCTCATGAGGAGGTAACTCACTAAAAGTGTGTTCAGCGGAGACATTGTAAGCAGATTGTTCACGCTTGAAAATAGGATAGTAGATAGGTAATAAGATGCTAGCAATAATAATTAAAACACTGAGAATAAACATTATCATTAGTGTCACTATGCAGTGACTACGAAGTGATTTGCAATATGTACGTTTCTTTGCTTCTCTCTCTCTATCTCGATCTAGGGGATACATGTCAGAAACTATTTAACCGATTCACCTAGGGGAGGACTTAAACAATTAAACTGTCTGACTTGCTAGATCGTAATTTCATGCGGTATTGTTCTTGAGGAGTTTTTTCTCGTTTGGATTCGGTAAAGTCTTTGGTAACACAGTCTTTGGTGGGGGTGGGTGTGTCTTGTTCCGGTTTCAGTCCTGGGAATGTTTTGATATGGCTTAGGTGGACCCACCCCTTTCTGCCTTCCAATTTGACTGCGGTCCTTGTGGTAAGGAGAACGGTCTTCGGAGACTTCCAGCGGGGCTCCAACGGACTTTTTCTGTCGAAGTTGCGGACGAGGACAGTATCCCCGGGGCGGACGTCATGCGGCTTCACATCAGTGTTGTCAGGGAAGGCTGCGGCAACCTGTGAACGACATGATTGGAGTGCAGACATCAAGGAGGCAAGGTAATCTGTCAACATATTAGAATCAACATCAGTAATCTTTTTAGGAATGGGCGTCCCCCACATATTCGGTGGTCTTCCAAAGACCACCTCGTACGGAGATAGCCCTGATCTCGAATGGGCGACCATTCTCATATAGAATAGTGCCACTGGCAGGGCGACTATCCAGTCGACCCCTTTTTCCTGACATATTTTGGCAAGGCGGATCTTTAATGTCTGGTTATGCCTTTCAACAAGGCCTGCGGCTTCTGGATGTCGGACACAATGGAACTTCCACTGGTATCCCAGTAACAAGGAAACTTGCTTCATTAATTCGGATGAGAATGGCTGACCGTTATCTGAGTACACGACACGAGGCAAGCCGTATCGTGGGAAGAATTCACGAACCAACTGTTTGGCAGTGGTCGGAGCAGTGTAATCTGGGACTGGGTATGCTTCGGTCCAGCGGGACAGAGCACAGACAACTACGAGAACATATTTAAATCCTCGACAACGGTCCATCTGGATATAATCCATCTGGAGGACTTCAAAAGGGTGATCGGGAGGATGAAATCCACCTTGCTCTACAGGGACGCTTTTACCTGGATTGAACTGACAACAGATCATGCAAGTACGCACTTTCTGTTTTGCGGCTGCTCGTAAGTGTTTATTGTTCCAGAGATTTTGCAAACTGTCTAGCATTGCTTTCTCTCCTAGGTGGGCAGGACTATGTGCTGTATTTATCATGACTTGAACCATAGAGTCAGGGAGAAACCATGTAGATTTTCCCTTCGTCATCCAACCTTGATCTGTCTGGATCCCTCCTAGTTCGATCCATTTCTTTATTTCGTCTGCAGTAGCATGTGTCTGAATGTCGATAACATCTAGTGTGGGATCTCTGATTGTCATACAGTTTGTCGGATCTGTTGTCTTTGTCGTGTCAGTTGTCTGAGTGTGAGTCAGTGCTGTATGTTTTGCTGTCTGATCTGCCAGGTCGTTACCCTGGGAAACAGAATCTGTGACTTTAGTATGTGCTTTACACTTCATGACTGATATGGCTGAAGGCAGATGTATTGCTTCTAACAGTGCTTGAATGAGAGGACCATGCTGTATCTTTGTACCATGAGAGGTCAGAAAACCTCTTTCTTGCCAGAGCATGCCGAAGTCGTGTACGACTCCGAACGCATAACGGGAATCAGTGTATATGTTAACATTTCTGTTCTTGGCTAGAATACAGGCTCGGGTCAGAGCGATGAGCTCTGCCGCTTGAGCAGACAGTGTATTAATACGGTGTGTTTCTTTAACTTCAGTTTCAGTGGTCACTGCATACGCGGCCACTAACTCTCCTGTACTTGTTCTCATGCATGAACCATCCACATAAAGTGTCAGGTCTGGATTTGTCAATGGAACATCTGTTAAATCTCGTCTGGGCTTCGTTACTGCATTAATGATCTCTATACAATCATGTAGAACTGGATCTGTCATAACTGAAGGTAACAATGTCGCTGGGTTCAAGATACTGCAGCGTCTGATTTCTATGTGTGGTTGGAATAATGTCAATTCGTAACCTGTAAGTCGTGCTATAGTCAAGTGTTGAGTCTGGGTTCTGTTTAACAGAACCTCTACAGAATGTGGAACTTGTACTGTTAACTGATGACCTAAAACAATTGAGTCACTTTGTCTGATTGCTAACGCTGTTGCTGCTACTGACTTTAAACATGCAGGGAGCGCCTGTGCTACTGAATCCAATGTACTTGAAAAATAAGCACAAGGCTTATGTGAACCTGCTTGCTCTTGAGTGAGGACAGACAACGCTGTACCGTCACGTTCTGTAACAAAAAGTGTAAACGGTTTGCTGTAACATGGTGTCGCTAAGACTGGTGCTTGGCATAAAGCTCTCTTTAATTCCTCAAAGGCTTGTGTGTGTTCCTGAGTCCAAGGGAGGGCAGTCGAAGTTGCTACCTCCTGCGTCGTTAACTGGATGAGTGGTTTAGCTAGAAATGCATATTGAGGAATCCATTGTCTGCAGTACGAGGTGAGGCCTATGAAGGCCCGCACTTCCTTTTGTGTCTGGGGTCGCGGCATATGTACAATTAACTGAATGCGATCGGGAGTGAGCTGTCTCCCCACTTTGGACAGCAAGTGACCCAAGTACACAACTTGCTGAACACAGAATTGTAGCTTCGAAGGAGACACCTTGTGTCCCTTGTCGGCCAGGAAATGCAAAACTGTCAGAGATGCTTGTTCACATTCGGGCTCACTTCGTGCGGTGATCAGTAGATCATCGACGTATTGCAGTAAAGCGGTATTAACTGGCATTTGGATACAATCTAGTTGTCTTTTCAGTGCTTGACTATAGATGCTGGGGCTTTCTGTAAATCCTTGAGGTGCGCGGGAAAATTTGAAACTTCGTCCATTTAAACTGAATCCGAAGAGATATTGGCTCTCCGGGTCAATAGGTACACTGAAGAAAGCGTTCTTGAGATCGATTACAGTAAAGAACGTTGCTTCTGAATCAATAGCAGTCAATAGGGAGGAGATATCGGGGACCACAGGATACTGTGGTACAATACATTTGTTCAGTTCTCGAAGGTCAATCACCAGCCGATATACTGGCGGTGCATTGCGGTCTGTACGTTTAAGAATTGGAATGATGGGTGAATTACAGATATTGGAGTCGGTCTCTACGACCACTCCCTGGGCAATAAGCTCTTCAATGATTTTCAGTAAAGCCACTACAGCATCGGGTGGTAACTTGTATTGTCTGATTCTGGGTAAAACAACTCCTGTCTTGAGTGTAACGCGGTATGGAGTGATATGCATACAACCTACATCTGCTGGGCCTTTTGCCCATAAGTGATCTGGTACATTTTTCAATCTGACATCAAAGTCACGTAGAACATAATGACCCTTGAAATCCCGTAGAAAGAGTCTGACTCCCTCTGGGGAACAGCATATTATAGCTCCTAGAGCCTTCAGTGTTTTAATTCCTAACAGATTTTCGGGACATGATTTCGTAAGCAACAAATCTGTAACTCGAGATAATGGACCCACAGCTAGTGGTACTGGTTCCGATACTTCATTTACAATAGGCTGTCCTGAAAAACCAAGGGAAACATTCTGTGAGCCTGAGAGGGGTGCCCCTGGAACTTCATTGTGACTTATAGTAGTGCGACTTGCCCCTGTGTCAATTAAAAACTTTCTGTCTTTTCCCAATACGTGACTGTGTACATAAGGACCTTCTTGATCTACAGGAATTTCAATAAGAGGCAAATCACTTTCCCTCCCTAGGCTGTTTCATGTATATCGCTGATAATCTGGATATGCCGACTGGGCATACTGGTACATCTGTTGTGAGACTTGCCGAGTTGCGGCGGCGGGCTGTGTCTGAGCATGCTGTGGCTGCGGTACTGCTACTGTCTGTACTGTATGGGACTGATCATGCATAGGCTGTGTATTCTGCATTGGCTGTTCGTTCTGTGAGGTCTGTTGATGACCCTGTTCATGTCTAGGCGGACGCGGTCTTTCTTTAGTTTTACCTGTCTCGATGTTATGTTTTAGGACTGGACATTCATGTACGTAGTGACCTGGCTGCTTGCAATAATTACATGTCCCTTTAACGGGAGCTGTAGAATGATTGGTCTGGGCCCCACCTTTTCTATGACCGTCGGCTGGAATCGTCTGAGCTACTAACATTTTCATTTTCGTGTCTTTCATACGTTTCTGTTCCTGATCTTGTTCTTCCCTAATTCTGTTCTGGTGATATTGTAACATTTGTAACATCTGTGATGGCGTATTTGCCTGCCAAGTACTTTCAACTTTGTACACTCTATTTTTGACTAATGGTAGGGCGTTCTCGACTAATTTTGTTACAAAAAGGTGTGGATATGATTCACTGCTAACTTTTAGGCCACTATTTATAATGAAACATTTCTCGAATCTTGAATAAAAGTCACTAGTATCTTCATCTTGTTTCTGTTTACAGGACGAGATTGCGTCCCAATCTTCCTTTCTTGTTGTCAATAATCTTGGCAAAACCTGTACTATTAAACCTGGTAATGCTTTAGTCTTGTCCCCAAGGCCTACCCCTGGGACTCGTTTGCTTTCTTCGTCTTCTATTTCTGCCCATGCTATCTTTGACTCTCCTACCTCCCAATCCTTTTCCTTTAATTTCTCGTAAATGCCCGTGGGCAACAGTACTTTTAACATTTTCATAATATCATCATACGTGTAATCTCCCATCAGTAACATGTCTTTAAGCTCTCTATGAAAACCTGCAGGGTCTTTATCATGGCACAGAACTAATTTCTTCATTTCTAACAGTTCTAACTTAGTCAGTGGTGTGTGAACATACACACGCTTCAAGCGTTGGTCCTCACCCATAACTGGATGTACTTCTCGTAAAGGATTCTGACTTTCAATGCCACCACCGCATTGGATGTGGTACGTTTTTCTCTCTGGAGGCGGGGCGGGAACATATTCAGAGTTTAGGAAGGTGTTATACTTACGTCGTTGTTCTAGAATTATTTGTATTAATTTGGTACTAAAACCTCTCCATCTATCCATGAGTAGTGCTTCTAATGTCTCGTGTAAGGGACCTGGATCAGAATGGTGGCTTCTGAACTTGATGAGGAGGTGCTGAATCATGTATACACCTGCTATTTTCTGCTCTTCCGGGGAAAGGTTCAAGAATGTCTGTACTAACGTGTCATCATTATACATGTCTGGGTTTTCGGCCCATAACACGGCTGACCGGGCTAATTCCTGTTCGTCCATAGAATTGAGTACATGGTACCCCACTCGGTCTCGAAGCCTTTTATCAGTTTCCTGGAACTGATGTTCAGAAGAGTTCGGATTTGTTAAAGCAGAGAAAAGAACTCTCTTGCTCTCCGGACGGATGCCTTTCCTAAGGTAGGCTCCCCTACCTACATATGCTATAGTATCTGTAGATTTTCCTGATGCTTCGTGTTCATCTTCCTCCTCGGAGGAAGCTTTATCATTCTCTTCCTGGTGTGCGGTCAATACTGCCTTTCTAATTTTCTGGGACATGCTGGCTATGCAAGCCCCTTTATCATGCTTTCCTTCGGCTATATTTTGACCCCACTTGTTTAATGCGTCTATTTCACTTTGATCTGTCCCGGGCCTGTCTCGTTCTCTTATTACACAATTTATGAAAAATCGTAATATCTGTGCTTGAATGTCAACTTTCTGTTTATGCATGGCAGCTTTGACACTGTCGGGGTCTTTCCCTGTCAGTATGAACTTATATAGTCTGTCGAGAATTTCCTGCATTCCTACATAGCATAGCAAGTTATCGGTGGCAGATCTTAATCGGAGTGATGCTAATATCATTAAATCGTCTTTTCCGGGTACTGGGTCATATCTGCAAACTGACATCTTATCTTTGAATGCGTCAAGCCGGGATGAGTAGGGAGACTGGAAAGGATTCTGCGTGTCCCTTAAATGCAATCTGTGTGTCGGTGGCGGGGTCTGTAGACCCGCCGTCGCACCTCCTGAGGCGGATGCTTGAGCATTATCTCTCCGCGGAGTCTGGATCTGAACTGGAATTTGTCGTTTAGTGAGATCAGGTAGGACTGGTTTCGGTAGGTCTGTTTTGAGTACGGGAAGTGGCGGAGCTGGCGGAACAGGGGAGGTCTGTCGTGGTACCGGCGGAACATTATCTGGGGACGCTGTGCCACCCCCATCCCTGTCAGTAGGCAGGGCACGAACAGGCAAATTGGTATAAGCTGGCGCTACATCCTCTAGATATGAATTTAAGAATATGTCTTTAGTAGTTTTATGCATTACTTTAGTTGGAACTAATGGTGTCGGTAAGTTTTTCGGTATTTCTGATTCAGTTTCAGATGTGCCATCTGCTGCGAGATACATACCGTTTACAAGATTATTTCGGGCACGGTCTATTTGTTCTGTTTTTACTCGGATCCCTTCAGTAACTAATTCGTTTTCTTGCTCTTTATCTGATTCTTTAAGTCTGTCTTCTCTACGGAGTGCTTTGTCAGCACGCTTACGTGATTCCTTACGCCAAAATTCTATGGCATCCTTCTGAGATTGTCTAGCTTTCTTTTTCCATAATGCTTCTTCTACCCTCATGATGCACTCGGCATCCCACGTTCCGGTAACAGGCCATCTGTGTCTTTCGTCTAGGTGTTTGGTGTAATCGGCCCATAAATCTAGATATAATATGGCATCTATGCCATGTTTCTGATACATAAAATTGCCTGGAGTGTCCCTAGGGGGGATAGGAATTTCTTCCTCCAGTAACCCTTTCCTAGTTCCTATCTGTTTTAACTTGTTGAAGAACGGCATCCTGCTTACTTATTACTGAATGCTAGATCTTTATTCCTTAATACAAGTTACAGCTATATTATACGAGAAACACAATAATACACGTTTAAACAGTCACATTCATACCACAACATTAATCACATAAGAACATTGAGGACATAGATGACTAACCCCCTATACTAGATGTACTGCTCAACAGTACGGATACACTGGTGTAACAGTGTAGAAATTCGGAATACTTGATATACTGCTAAACAGTACAGATACACTGCCTAAAAACAGTGCAGACCGGACTTGCGTACCCAAACCCGTCTAGATACGACCCAGCAATGGTACTCACCGGGAAGCACGGAAAACAGAAGGCCTCGGAAAACTCGACTGGACTCGACTCGGAACTTCGGAAAACTTCGGAAAACTTCGGAAAACTTCGGAAAACTGGTGGGCCTCTTCACACCTCGGACCTTGCTTCTTTCGGCTGGGCTCTGGTCGGGATCCTCCGCACTCCTCACCGCCTCGTCTGGGCACTGATCGCAGTCTTCGTCACCTCCGTGGGTCAGAGGGAGATGCAGGAAATCCTGCCAGTACACGTGTGTTCCGTCTAACTGATGGCAGGGGGCAGAGTTTGCAACGCACCAACCGGCGCGTGAGGTGGGGGAGGGGTCCCTGTTCGGGCGCCAAAATGACGTAAATAATTAATTTACTCTCTTAATTTCTATGCAGGTAAGTACTTAGTCAATAATAACTCAATCAGAATGAAAGAAAACAGAGTCCGTGGTGTTAGAGTTTCTAAGGGTTTTATTCCTCATAAAGGAATCAGGATATCATGTTCTGACCACCACAGGGGTGTCAGAAGGGATAGAGCGCTCGATTTTTATTCATAATACATAGCTTATATACTTGATTTATACCATGAGAATCAATGTAAGAGGCGTAACAGCTGAGAGAAGACAAGATAACAGTATACACGTGGTACTAGTACATCATCAAGAGGCGTAAACTAGGCGTGAACTAGAGGTGTGTGCTAGAAACGTCACTGATAGGTGACGCAAGTGGGTGGCACCAAGGGGTGGTGCTAACAGAATGTTGCAATGTCAGCAGAAATCGGAAGCTTGGATGCGCGCGCAGCTGCATGACGTGTGATTGACGGGGTGCAGGGGACTTGACATTCACACTGACGGAAAGAGACAGAAGTCTGGCATGTCAGATCAACTTGTACTTCTATCATATCTGATATCTGATGTTTAGGAACTATACTATCTGGGCGGAAAGGTCTCTAGGGCAGAAGCTATTCTATGTTAACTGTGGATGCGTGTATAAGCGCCTAAGTGTCTACATGTAAAGCGTGGGGCACGGGGCCTTCCTTGGGAGCATGGCAACAGAGGCTATGAATTACTTGTATTTAAGACAGGTCGGCCTTTTGGCTCTGCAGCTGGAGAGGATGTTTACAGGATCTAGTAGGCAGGAATGTATTCTCGGGGAGCGGAACAGATAACTCGAAGGTTATAGTCAGTCTTGGCAGAAAGCAGGCTTGAACTGAGCGCGAGGGGCCGCGCTGAATGTAGGACAGAGTTCACGAGTACAGAGGTAGCCTGGGCAGAGTCAGGAGCCACAAAAGAGGTTCAGATGGCAGGAATTCAGGGCCTACTCTTGCTAGAGCAGGAATACATGAAAAGTGTACTACAAAAAGACGGTGGCATAGCATACTTAGGAACGGGCTATATAATCCATTCATGGTGGATCTGAAAGAGGACATGTTAACGGTGGACGCAAATGTATTTGCGTCTTCATAGCTGGCATAGGAGGGAAGTTACATGCACTTTAAGCTGGTACATGGAGTCGGTGGGGTACGCGCTAGGGAACACAACATGACCAAAATTTAATTTTCCTCAACTCCACCCCCCTTACCACAGAACTGAAGCCCCCCACCACCACCCTTGACGCCTGGAGCCCGATCAGCACCGAAGACGCCATCCGCTTGATGAACTCCATTCACTCCGGATCACCAACCGACCCATGCCCCCACCACATCTTCAATAAGGCCGACTTCATCATCGCACCTCACCTCCGGAATATCATCAACTGCTCCCTCAACACCGCTACCTTCCCGGAAAGCTGGAAACATACCGAACTCAGTGCCCTCCTGAAGAAACCTACAGCAGACCCCACTGAACTTAAGAACTACCGCCCCATCTCGCTCCTCCCTTTCCCTGCCAAAGTCATAGAGAAGGCCGTCAACAATCAGCTTGCCGCCTTCCTCGAGTCTAACGGCTCCCTCGACCCCTCACAGTCCAGTTTCCGAGCCAAACACAGCACCGAGACCGCCCTCATCGCAGCCACAGACGACATCCGATCACTACTCGACAACGGGGAAACAGTTGCCCTCATCCTCCTGGACCTCTCTGCAGCGTTTGACACGGTTTGTCATAGCACCCTTGTACAACGCCTCAACAACATCGGAATACAAGGAAAAGCATTGGATTGGATCATATCGTTCCTCGCCGGAAGAACCCAGAGAGTCCGCCTTCCCCCTTTCAGATCAGAGGCCACCGAAGTAATCTGCAGCGTTACCCAAGGCTCCTCGCTCAGCCCCACTCTCTTCAACGTCTACATGAGCCCCCTTGCATCCATCGCACGCCAACACAACCTCAACATCATCTCCTACGCTGACGACACACAGTTGATCCTCTCCCTCACCAAAGACCCAAACACCGCCAAAACCAACCTACACGAAGGGATGAAAGACGTAGCCGAATGGATGAAGAACAGCTGCTTAAACCTAAATTCAGACAAGGCGGAAGTCCTCATCCTAGGATCTTCACCATCCGCTTTGGACGACTCATGGTGGCCACCAGCCCTAGGCAGCGCGCCCAAACCAACGGACCATGCCCGCAACCTGGGATTCATTCTAGACTCCTCCCTCTCGATGACCAGACAAGTCAACGCCATCTCATCATCATGCTTTAACATCCTACGCATGCTCAAAAAGATTTTCCGATGGATCCCCACCGAAACATGAAAGACGGTCACTCAAGCACTTGTCACAAGCCGACTGGACTACGGAAACACCCTATACGCTGGAACCACAGCCAAAGTACAGGAAAAACTCCAACGCATTCAGAACGCCTCCGCCAGACTCATCCTAGACATACCTCGCCACGACCACATTTCCGGTCACCTGAGAGACCTTCATTGGCTCCCCGTCAACAAGAGATTAACGTTCCGTCTTCTCACCCACGCACACAAAGCCCTCTACGACCTAGGACCCAAATACCTCAACACGCGCCTGACCTTTTACACCCCCACCCGCCAACTACGATCGTCCAATCAAGCCCTCGCCACGTTTCCACATATCCGTAAAACCACCATGGGAGGAAGATCTTTCTCCTACCTGGCGGCCAAAACCTGGAACTCTCTCCCCACCCACCTTCGCCTTACACAGAACCACCTCTCCTTCAGAAAACAACTCAAAACTTGGCTATTTGATAAGTAACAACCCCCCCCCCCCCCCCCCCCCAAGCGCCTTGAGACCCTCCAGGTGAGTAGTGCGCTATACAAATTTTAACTTGACTTGACTTGAAAGCCAGGAATGTCAAGTGTTGCAGCCCACATTTTAATTTACATGTCATTGAGGAAGCAGGGTAGTGATAAGGGACGGCTGCTTGGTTCCGACAGGTGACAGTTTCAAGAAGAGGGTTAGGGCCTAAACTTCTTCTCGGAGCTGGCATCTATCAGAACCAAGCATCTGGCCCTAATCACTGCCACTTCCTCAATGGCATGTAAATTAAAATGCAGGGTTCAGCGCCTGGCTTGCCTTTCTTTTGCACATGCTGGCCCCGCTGCACTAGCTCGGCCATGCTGCTCGCCCTCAGAATTTGGGGATTGTTTACGCTGGAAAATTCAGTTCTTGGCACGGAAGTCTAACGTTTACACAGCGACTCTTAAAGAAACTGGTTACTTTATTTTGTTGGAAATAATGACGTCAAGATATTACATAAAATCATTGCTTTGCTAGTTTTGTAAAGATTGGTAGCCCCCCCCATGTCTAAATGAGGTAGCAAAGCTACTTTTAAAAAAATCTTTAAAGGACAATCTATTAATTACAGATTTTTGACAGATTTATGATAAAGCCTGAACTCAGCAATACTGGAGAAAGTGATATTCAAAAGTAGCCTTTCTTCCAATTGTAAAGCAGTCTCTGACCTTGCACGTGCCACAGAAAAAAGGGAAAGTTATCTTGACTTATGATGTCAATTTGATTTGACCCATGCAGTGACTCTTGATCTGTAAAATAGTATGCCATGAGCAGTGATGAGTTACTAATTTGCTCAATGCAGGGCCCTTCTGTTATGTAAACCAAACCACCGAATTTGCATAGGTTCTGCCATATTAGTTCAACCTTTGTGACCCTGAGGTTATGTCATACCCAGAAGACAAATGAAAGAGAAATGACATCAAATGTTCATGCACACGCACTCCGACACACACACAAGTGCATACGTGCACGCGCACACACAGTCATACATGCAATCACACCCACCCCCTACCTTTCTTTGCTCATTTGAACCATTTCTAAATGTGTGTCCCACCATACTTTCAACAGTGAAAGAAGTGAAAAAGTGTTTTTTGGTGAGTATCTAAAAAGATTTTGATATATTTCAATTAAATACTCACGTCATTTTCACAACAAATGAACAAAAGTGTTCCTACATAGAAAAAATAATTAATGTCAGTGAGAAAACTAGAAGTACTCCCAAGGTAGGACTTACATCCCCGCACCTTTAAAAAAAAGTGATATGATGAGGAGCCGCGGCCAATTTGCAATTAGGTCAAGGGAGCCACAGGTCAAAAAAGTTTGGGAACCTCTGCTGTGATCTCTCAGTCCATCCGTTAGCGGCCAGCCAACTCTCATTTTAAATTTCGCCTGCACAACGCTTGCGCTGTGCTTGTGGAATCTCTTGTATTTAATATATCTTAAAAGGGGGCTATCATCAGTGCCAATTGCTGTAATACTTTGTCCTCCTGCTTTTGTAAGGAACTGTTTTTTTTTGTTTACTTTCTCTGGATGCATTCATTGAAACCGTGCTTTTGAAGATGTATCCGGCACGGCTACATTGTGGATGCCCATAAGGTCAAGCTGCAAATATAAACCCTTTGAAAACTAACACACTTGTTTTCTCAAAATATATGTTGGTTCTTTCTGCCTTATCACTTTCAAATTTCATCCACCGCCACTGAAAAAAATGGCATTGCCATTACCTTGTCTTCCCAAGAAAATCAAGGATTCTTTCCTAAAATTAGCTATTGTAAATATGGGGGGGTTCGTTTTATAGGCACGCCAAGCAAAAATAAAGAACATTCATCCTCACCAACGGAAGTCTTTAGAAAAAACAACATGGAGCCACACTGCCATCTTGTGGTTAAATATCCACATTCCGACTGGGGCCGAACATCTACTTTGTGACATTCAGATGGAAAGCAAACGGAAATCTTACTGTGCTCTTTCAACTATAGGCAGAAAATGTGAAAAGAAAGAGAGGCGACATAGCAAAAGATGCAAATAGGCTCCAGCATTTTTAATACATAAACAGGTGGGTGTAATTGCTGGAACTTGTTTAAAAATAAATCTTTGCTTTTTGAAAAGATGTGGACTAGAGCGGATTTGTGGCAGTTCTCGGGCTATCTTCCTCCATCCTTGCTATGGAGTTGCTAGGAGCAATAATGGAAGACCTGCTTTTAAGAACTTGGACACCATGTAATGCTGGAGGAGATATCCAGTGGTGCTCCACTGCCTTTAAGTTCAGTGAGTGGCATACATCATTGAAGGGAAGGCCACCAGGCAGCGATAGATTCCAAACATCTATCACATACGGAGTCACCTGCTTCAAATGGATACACACAACAAAAGTAAAACTAGCATTTGCAATGCAATGCAATCGGTCTCACCTTTGGGACCTTATATGTATTTACCTATGCGGCACATTAGCTTGAGTGCTGAAACATCTACTGTTCTTTAACAAGGAGGGAAATTAAGCACCAAATTGCGTGAAATGCCAGGTATGAGAACACATGGAGAGCAATATTGCCTTTCAGTGGGAAATGGTATAGTACAAAGCTTTGTTTTTAATATAAAATCATGGCCTTCGGTGGTCATATCACTGAAAATACAAGATTTGAAAAAAATATTATTGTCTCCAATGTAAGATAACTTCATTTCCCAGGAACAGGAAGAGACATGCTTTTCCTCAACAAAAGTACAAGCGGACGCTTGTGCTGCTGAATTCATTCTATGCTGTACCCCATCGATATTAGTCCCAGCACATGTTTCTGTGGCAGTATTTCCAATCCAGGTTTTTTTGTAGCCTATCACTATCGAATTATAACATCGATTTACTGCCAATCTGCATATCATATTTTCCTGACTGAGTAGCTGACAGGTCTTGATCACAATCCTTTTTTAGCCAGCTTCCATCTGTCATTATAAGGATAGCCCGGGCATAATCTTCACCAACCATCGCATAACCGAAGTTCGCCATTTGCCCATTTCTCAGCAGCTACCTTTCCTAAACCTAGGTATACACAGTCAGTGTTTATTCTAGTTGCGACCTTATGCCTCTACATAGTCCATTAGACTAATGTATGGTATTCAAGTCCATTACGTTCTGACAGCCAAAAATACCATAAAAGACATAAAAAAAACCTACAAGTTAAATGTGGCCTGCTACATCTTCACTGCAGGTCAGAATTCATGCAATTTCATACAGATCCCAAAATCAACCATTCCTCCGTTACAATTTATTGGGACTCAATCAAGCAACAGGCATTAAACAGTAACCAAAACATGGCAGCTAAAGAAAAAAAAGAATATATAATTGTTGCCAAACTACAACTGAATGGTGTGTATATTATGAAGCCTAAAAAAAGATGTGACCTATACCCTCCAGAGACACAGTAACATTTCTCTTTCTTGGTAGGAGAGTAAATGTTTACTACTAGCATATAGAGTTAATTGTAATTGACTTCCTGATGTTACCCACATTTTAAGAGACCGTCCTGGACAGAAAAAGAGCAAGGGATGGATAATCTGCTAGTAATAAGATGGCTAGGCTTCCCATGATCAAGCAACTACTACAAACATGTCTACATACAATTCTTTCAGGGTTCTTTGTCGAGACCTCCTCAATGCTAAAGGACTTTCTTTAGGTTGGGAGGGCAATGACTAAGTTCTACAAGTTGGCCTATGATGGGGAGTTGGGGCGGTGTATCTGGAGTTATACAACTGTGCTGCACACTTCGCAGTTGTTAACGGTTAGCTCCATGAGCTGCAAACTGATTCGACATATGCCACTGAGAGATGGATTACAGAAGGGGCACATACTCTACATTTTTTAAATGATGGTGTGGTGAATCCAATCCATTTTTCACTCAATAACTTAACTTAACTACCTCAAGGTCCAGTCAGTGCTTTAGATTATGAAAAGAAAAGAATGTTTATAAATATGTAAATATTAATCGTGAAATCACACCAACAAACAAAAACCACAAAATATTAGCACCTTCGGACGTGATAGCAACTCAAAATTTCTTTGTATCCCCACTGTGCTAGGTCCCAAGTTTTCACTTGTCATTGAGCCAGGTGGCCAAAATGATCCCATGGATAGGATGCTTGAGTGGACTGTTAACTTAAGAAATGTTCACGTCTATCTAAGTCACAAGAACTTTTACTTACTGGATATAGCTACGGATACTAAACGAGAGCTTTACTTTGATGCACTGACTTGGGACCCACAGGATGCTCAAAATAAAAAAAAAATCCAGATTTGGTATTAAAAATACCTATCCCTAAAAAATAAAAAAAATCACCCCATCACGATTCCTAAGGGGTCCATTTTTTTTCTTTTTAAATAGTGGGATCCCTGTTGCTCCCGGGATGACTCCATACAGCACTACCTTAGTTGTTTAACAGCTCTGTTGATCCTGTGTCGGTTCCATGTAGCACACTCTTGGTTGCTTAACAGTGCTTCAATCGTTTGGGTTTTGATGCCTGTAAGTTAAAACCCTATACCATGTGTACTCACAAGCATTTGCTCAGGGGCCACAAACTACGGTCTGTGGTATGACCGAAGGCTGCACACATTCGGGCAGGGTGTGGTAGTGAGTTTGTAAATGTAAATGTAAATGTGGGGAATTTGTAAAGTCAGATATTGTCCAAGGAGTTCTAACAAAAAATTAAATAAACGAGCAAGCATGTATTTGCAGGTTAATAAATGCTTGCCCGTTTATTTAACATTTCTTTCTAAATATTAGTGCTCAGCAACTAGACAGCAGCTGGAGCTGCTGTTCACCAGGGGGGCCGCATGTAAAGGTCAAAAGGGCCGCAACCGGCCCGGGGCCATACGTGGAGTATCACTGCCCTATACCCTACTTACCCTCCTGGCACACCTCAGCAGTAAGTTCTACCTTGACACGGTTCACAATAAGTACCAGCATGTGTAACAACATCTACACTCTCTGCTAACCCCCATGCATATTAACAACATTAGGTGCACTATGCTTCCACCACGTTTTTCAAACCATATTAAATATGTCCCATTTCGGCAAAGTTACAAACCAAGCACTCTAAATAAAACGCTGGAATCCAATATAAAGCAGAGGACTTCACAACCTTACCAGAGGATTTGAAAGAGCAACAAAAATACAAAAAAATAAGGTACATTCATTACCGTACTGACACCGTATCTCAACAAAAGTACCCAGACTCCAAAACTTGATGGAAATATCAGAACTGATTAGAAACCAAACACCTGGACTACCAGATATGTTGTGATGCCGTGCTAACTGCAACAGTGGGTCATAGGCCTGTCAGAGAGGCAGAAACAGGGAGCCTTAACAAACAAGATAAATGCAGATTTGCCTACCAGAAGGGGTTCTTTACTTCCATCACCGGCATCATTATTTCCCAACCAGGTGTCCCAAGGCTTTGGCAGAAAGGCAGTAGGTTATGGAGCCAGCAAACAGAACAAGAAGGAGAGAAGTCCCAAAATCACCAACCACTACATTTGAACAAAGTATAGTTTTGGAAAAAGCTATGATTAAGAATGTGCTAAAATAGAATTGTGACTGGCAAATGTCCGCAAAGAAGACAAAACGGAAGCTTGGCCTACACACAAAAGTCCTGCAGATGGAGGCATGCAGTAAATTTTACCTTCAGAAAGATATTTATTCTGGTAATTTCAACAGCCCAAAAAAAGTTTTGTGATTTTTTTCTCCTACATGAGCAATATTGTGTGCAAGTTTCTCAGCTTTTTCACAGAGCTGGTGAAGCTAACAATACACACCTTAATGAAACTTAAAAGGTCTTTCTATTTTTTAATAAGAAAAATGTACCCTTGTCTCTCTTTTTTTGTTTTAACTGTTCTTTATTAAGATTTAAAAATTTTTAGGACAACCCACCCCACCCCACCCCCATACAGGCATTTTAGATTGACATATATATACATTGGTGAATATGGACAAATTGTTGTACAAGTTCTTATTTATACAATAGAAATTATAATGGAAACTTTAGAGACATAATTAATCAGCATATTCTATCCATTGTATAAGGGGGTTCCATATTGCTAATCCTTTCTTTTTCTTATTCCTACCCTTTCTGCTGTAGATAGCTATCTCCAGACTATATGTTGCTCATAATCTTGATCGCCATTGTAGAAGCGTAGGTGGGTATGGGTCAAGCCACTGCCATAGCAACAAACATAAGTCCCTTCATTCGGTTCGATCGAGTATCGCCGTCTACCCCTAGGATTATTTCCGCAGTTGTTAGCTCTATGTTTGTTTCAAAGATTCTTGAAAGAAAAATGGAGATCTCCTGTCTGATGGTATAGAGTTCCCTGCAAGTGGCGAACATATGGGTTATATCTACCTCAGGCAGCGCACATCTTGGACATTGCGTCCCCTAACCTGTGCTCTATTTGGCTATTCTTTTAGGGGTATAATATAGTTGAAAGAAGGTTTTGTAAAATTGTGCTTGCAGTTTGGTTGATATTAATAGCGATTGGGAAAGTTTGAATGCCTTCTGGACTGAAGTTTCTGGTGTTTCTAGTTGGTTCTGCCATTTATGGATATGTTCGTCCAGGTCGTCGGGAAAAGTGGATATCAGATTATTATAGATTTCCCCAATTTTAACTCTATTATTTTGAGCTATTGTTTCGATTATCTGGATTCTCTGAAAAGCAGCGCTTCCGACCCCCTTTTTCATTATAAAGTCTCTAATTTGCAGGTGTTTAAAGAAATCGCGGTATTCTAGACCAAATTAATTTTTTAGTATTTCAAATGAGCTTAAACCTGTTGAGTTGTAGAATGTACAGAGTTTTGTGATACCCGACCTGACCCACCATTTCATACATGTGTCAGTAAAAATCCCTGGGAGGCTGTTATTTCTGAGAATGGTCGTATAGTGCGAGAACCTTCCTATCCCCAGAAGTTTGCATATATGGCTCCAAGCGGTATAAGTTCCTTTTAGGGTTTTGAAACAAACCTTTTTAAAATGACAATCGTACTTCAATCGCCAGAGATGTTCTCCTGTTTCTTTACCGAGAATGAGTTCTTGTGGGGTAGGGACCCCCCTATCGTAATCTGAATCCATGTTTGAAGTTAAAAGTGATCTGCTGTATTTGAAAATAGAGGCCCACCAGTACACTTTAAAAGTAGGTAGGGCAAGACCTCCACTGTCTTTTGGTAGAGTGATACATTTCATGGCTCTAAGTGATCTGCTATACCCCCAGATAAAACGAGAAAAGATATCATCAATTTCTTTGAAGATCTGTTGGTCAAAGTTTAAGCAGATTGTTCGGAAAAAATATAAGAATTTAGGAAAAAATGACATTTTAATTAGATTGCCTCTTCCAATGATGGTTAAGTGTAGATTATGCAATTTCTTCAATGTTTTTTCGGTTTGTATTAATATTTGAGGTGATGTTAACTCCTAGATAAACCAAATTTGCGACTACCCTAATATCGTGAAAACTGCTTTTGTTATTGGTTATGATCTGGGTTTTGTTTTGATTTAGTTTGTAACCGGAAATTTCTCCAAAGTTATTTGCTTCTTCTTCTATTAAATTCACTGGTTCATTTGGGTTAGTTGTGACTATAGCAATGTCGTCCGCATATGCTAGGGTTTTAGTTTCTCCATTGGGGGTCCTTATTGGTCTTATGGCTTGGTTGGTTTCTAACCTGCGGATGAACAGGTCTATGAATATGGCAAATAGTAGAGGGGAGCAGGGACAGCCTTGCCTTGTCCCTCTCGTCACCTGAAGTTGTCTGACGTATCCCCATTTATCATAACAACCGCTTCCGGGTTGACATCCATCATGCAAACAGCTTTGATGAATTGTTCCTCGATCCCACTCTTTGACAAAGCGGTCCATAGAT
Organism: Lissotriton vulgaris; assembly: GCF_964263255.1. NCBI lineage: Eukaryota > Metazoa > Chordata > Amphibia > Caudata > Salamandridae > Lissotriton > Lissotriton vulgaris. The sequence goes on along the minus strand of NC_141689.1, from coordinate 1,061,360,392 downwards.
ATTACCAGGAGACCCTATCGAATGCTTTTTCCTCATCTAGCAATATCAGCGCCATCGGGTCTCCTGTTACTTCAGATATGTCAGAGAGTGTGATCTCCCTCTGAATGTGATCAGTGGTTGATCTGCCTGGGACAAATCCATGTTGCCTGACCGAGATGATTTTATGTATTACTCGAGCGAGTCTGCTAGCTAGCAATTTAGAGTAAATTTTGGAGTCATTATTTATTAACGTAATTGGGCGGTAGGCCCTTAGCTCAGTGGGGTCTTTAGTCTTCTTGGGAAATACAATGATTTTCGCCCGAGCCCAGGATTCTGGTGGCCGCCCTCCCAGGAAAACTTGGGTCATCAGCTTGGTTAAGATGAATTTCAATTGCTTGCTAAATCTAGCATAAAATTCTGAAGGGATTCCTTACCCGATGATAGGCTGTTAATTGAGAGAAGTATTTCGACCCATTGTGGTACTTCAGCCAGACTGCCTTGGTCGGTTTGGGGTAGCTGGGTCCCTGTAACTAAATCTGAATATTCCTCAATTTTGGATTGAGTTTTGCCTTACTCAGTGTATAGATCCACGTAGTATCTCTTAAATGCTTCCCTGATCGCTTTGGGATCTTGTGTAGGGCCATTGATGGGGTCTCTAATCTCCTTGATCGTATTTTCAGTGTTCTCCTGTCTTGTTTGAACTGCTAATTGGTGTCCTACTTGTTCGCCTAGTTCATAGATTTTTTCTTTAGTCTGGGTGGCTTACAAATGGCTTTTGAGGTGAAGTTTCTACAAATAATTTTTTTGCGATAGCAACATCTCTTACAGCCCCTTCGATATTGGTGCCTCCCTGTACCCTTGTCTCTCACTGAAGCAACAATGCAGTTTAAATGTTTTGCATCTGATCAACTTACCAATACTGTTAATAAGATGCAGTCTTTGCATGCCTTCATCATTAATACTGTCAAACACCTTGGCATATAATTTATTTTGAAAACAACTTTGTGTTATAGGAGCATCCCCAAAAACAAATTTTGTGTTCGCCAATATGACTGGAGACACAAGCAGCATTTAGTTAACTGATACACGATTATAGCTCACGTGTAGAAGAAATCTTCAGACAAGGTGTATGACATGCAGTTATGTCATAGCCAGACATATATCACAAATCAGCTGCTTAATTGAATTCCACAGTATTTATTGTACGTTGGTGTCAAGACGGGGGTGGGAGGGACATATGCTTTCTGAAAAACTCTCAATTAAAAAAAACTTAACATACAACCATCCTGCTGAAATGTAGTGGCATTTGTACTAGTGACATAGTAGCGACCAAAAAAGTGGACCATTTCCTTTACCCTCATTCAAGGCTAGAGAGTACATGATGACTAACACTTCACAAAAACACGTGGCAGCGGTACTTGCCCACCCTCCTCATCTGGCCTGCTGGTTCTGTGGAAAGTTTGTCTCCTTATCAAGCATCTCCTAAAGTGCTTCCCTGTCCCAAGGCGCTTCCCCTCGGCCTCTTACACACCTGGAGCTGGACCCATGCAAGGCATCACTGCCAGGCGCCGTCTCCTGTGCCGGGCCCCGGGGAAAGCAGAGTCGCAGACTAGTCTTTCCCCGGGGTCTTTCGCGCAGGGGATAGTCCAGGCAGGGGAGGGGGAGGAGTTAGGGGGTGGGTACTTAAGCGCGGGGGAGGAACGGATCTTCCTCTTTTCTGCGCCTGGCACCATCGGGAGGGAGCTCGAAAGGAGTTGTAGTTAGTGCGTAGTTTGAGGCCTAGTGCTACTTTTGGGATTTGTGCTCGGAGCTGTTTTACGACAGCTGGGGTTTTTTCTTGCCCTCTTGTTCTTGTTTTTTGGCTCGGGTAGGATGTCTGGTGTGTCTGCGGAACAGGTCCGTGAGGCCTTGTTACTGCTTGCTAGGGCCGGCCGAGAGGACCTGATTAGGCCTGGGGTCATGGACCAGGCCTGGGTGGGGGCCACCAGGGGCATGAGGGCTGCCTCGGCCGGGGTGCATGCGGCGGTTTTCGCCTGCTTGGAGGATGACCAGGCCCTGGAGGGTGGGCCTGAAGTCAGGAGGGGGGGGGGTGTTCCCAAGGATACGGCGCGGGCGGGAAACGCAGGACAACCTCCGCGCGCCCTTTCCCCCCGTTGGAATTTTTGCCTGGGGCCTCGGGGGCGACCGTGAGGGCCGCGCCTGATGCGCTCCCGCTCCGCGGGCCCCTGTTAGCGCCGGCCGGCGCCACGCGGGGGGAGGAGCTAGGAGACGCCCAGGCCGGGCCCGCTTCGGGCCTGAATGGGTCGGTGGGTGGCGGCGGGGCCTCTGGGCCCGTGGCCCGCTTGGAGGGAGCCTCTTTTAGTGGGGATGGGCCTGGGCTTGAGCTGCGGGAGCCGGGGGTGGGGTCTGGGGGGGCCCTATTGACTTGTCCCGGGGCTCCAGGGCGGGCACCCCGGCGGTAGTGCGGCCGTTGGTGCCTGGGTTTACGGTAGGCTGGAGCGCTTCCCCCGCTCTGGTTCCTATTGGCGGCCCGGGTTGGGTGCAGGGTTTCCAACAGGTGGGTTTCTTCCCCCGTGGGGGCGAATTCTTTGGCCACGGCCCACACCTTCCCCCCCCAATTTGGGGTTCCGTTTCCTGGGAGGAGAGGTACCGGGGGGAGCGTATCCTTGAGCAGATTCAGGAGGTCAGGTGGGCTGAGGAGACGAGGGCCAGAGTGGGTGTAGTTTGGGGCCACGACATCGAGGGTCCTCCCACCCCCACCTCTGAGGAGGAGAGGGAGGCGGAGAGGCAGGAGGAGGAGATTAGGCAGGCGAGGTTGAGTAAGTCAGGCCCGGCCGCCCACCTTCCCAAGGGCGCGGCCGGGGTAGGGACGGCCAGCACGGCTTTGAGGCCCGATGGTGCCGGGGCCCTGCCAGGTTCGAGCGACCTGGGGGGCGGGAGGGGATCCAAGTCGGCGGTTGCCGGCAGAGCGAAGGGGGGCCTTGCGGGGCGCAATACGGCTCCGAGACGCAGGCCGGAAGCAGTAGGGCAGTCCGCGGCGGCTGTCCCTCCTCCGCGGGATCGGGCAACGGCTACTGGTGGCGCCACCGGATCGCGTGGCCGCTAGTGTGTGCAAAAGGAAGTGAAACGTGCTGTGAAGGATGTCGCATGCGAAGGTGTGGATCAGGAACCGGTGCTTGAGCTGGATTACAGCGAGGAGAGCGAGGAGTTGGAAGAAGGGGAGGTGCGGGATGACCTGGAAGGCGTAGGCCGCGCGGCGGGGGATGACGACCTTGGTGTGTTGCAGGTCGACCCCGGGACGAGGAAGAAGACTGGAACTGGGAAGGCCAGTGGAAAGGAACCCAGAGGACGGCTCCGGGAGCGGACGGAGGCACTAACAGGTGAGAGTGCCTGGTGGGCGGCTTGGGATGACGCGCCCCGGGGCGGGGAGGGCAGGAAGCGCACCTGCAGGTCGGTGGGTGTGGGGGATGGGTCTGTGAGGGAGGGGGGGCGCCTTCGGGCGGTCCACCTGCGGATGGTAAGACGGTGGATGGTAAGTCGGTGACATTGGGGGTGCAAACTGATATAAGTGATGGGAAAGATGAAAAGGGGGTGAAGGTCCCGAAGAAAATGCCTTATATGGGACTGGCGATGCCTTTGGGGTCGCATTTGTCGGAGAAAATGAGGGACAAGATTTGGAAACATGAGTTTGTGGATGTGTTTAAGTTGCTGCACTGGGAGGTTCAGGCGAAGGAGGGTTCCAAGGAGGAGGAGTGGGAGCTGACGAGGCGGCCTAGGGTGCCGATCACTATGGAGAATTGGACTTCGGCCTTTCTGATCTATGCTAGCGTGTATTGTCAGAAGTATCTGGACCGGGCGATTGCGCTATTCAAATACATGGATATCATTCGTAAGGCCCAGATGCAGTTTGGGGGGTTTGCATGGCTGAGCTATGATGAGGAGTTTCGGGCCCGGGTCAGTGCCGATCCGGAAAAGAGCTGGGGGGAGGTGGATCAGGAGCTTTGGATGCAGTGGATGGCGTCTTGGCACTCGTCAGCCTCTACACATACGGCCAGCGGTTTACCGGTGTTGTATCGGTCTTTTCCGACGCGTCCCACCCAGGGCGGGGCGGGGGGCGGAACTGTGCCCAACACCATTGGGTCCGGTCAGCCGCCCAAACCGGGAGGGGCCACTACGGGGGTGTGTTGGAGCTACAGTCGGGGTTTCTGCTCCAGGTACCCTTGCAAGTTCAAGCATGAGTGCTCAAAGTGCGGCGGGAAGCACCCCATTACTCAATGCCTCTCGCTCGCCACCCCCTCTGAACAGTGGAGGAACGCTAGGGGCCGGGGGCAGCCTGGCCCGAAGGGCGCCTACTCCGGTTAAGGTGGAGGCGATGGCCCCGTGGCTCGCGTGCTATCCTGATCGCGAGTCCGCGGCGCGGCTCTTTTGGGGTTTCACCGAAGGCTTTCGGGTGGGTTACCAGGGTCCCAGGGAGCGTCGGTGGGCGGAAAATTTGAGGTCGGCGAAGGAACTGCCGGGAGTGGTGGCTGCGAAGTTGGAGAAGGAGGTGGCGGAGGGGAGAGTTGCAGGGCCGTTTGATGACTGGCCGCTGCCGGACCTGATCATTTCTCCGTTGGGGGTGGTGCCGAAGAAGGAGGAAGGGGAGTTCAGGATGATTCACCATTTGTCGTGGCCGGAGGGTCGATCGGTGAATGACTTTATTGCGGAAGTGGACTCGAGGGTGCTGTATGCGTCAGTGGACGATGCGGTTCGGATGGTGCGGTTGTGTGGTCCCGGTGCGGAGCTGGCGAAGTGTGACATTAAGTCGGCTTTCCGGCTCCTGCCTATTCACCCGGCTGATTTTGGGCTCTTGGGCATGCAGTTCGGGGGTGCCATCTATGTCGACAAAGTCCTTCCCATGGGTTGTGCCATCTCCTGTGCGTTGTTTGAGCTTTTTAGCACGTTTCTGCAATGGGTCATGGTGCGGGTGAGTGGGTGCCGCGAGGTCACTCACTACCTGGACGACTTCCTTTTTCTGGGCCGGGCGGGGTCGGGGGATTGCGGCAGGGCCCTGTCACGTTTCCAGGCCTTGGCTGTGCATTTTGGGGTGCCTCTAGCGCCTGAGAAGACGGCTGGTCCCAGCTGTTGCCTCACGTTTCTGGGGATTGAATTGGACTCGGTGGAGTGGTTGGCGCGCCTGCCGGCATCTAAGGTGAAGGAGATTCTGGCGTGTCTGGAGTGGGCTGTGGGGGAACGGCGGATCCCTTTGCGGGCGGTTCAGAGGCTTCTGGGTTTCCTTAACTTTGCATGCAGGGTGGTGCGGGCAGGGCGCACGTTCTGTCGGCGGCTCGGCATGGCCATGTCGGGGGCAGTGCTTCCGCATCACAGGGTGAGAATCTCTCTGGGGGTGAGGACGGATTTGAGGACTTGGATTACATTCCTGCAGGATTTCAATGGGGTGCCGTTGGAGTTTGATGAGGAGAGGGCAGTGTGGCAATGCCAGATTTTCTCTGACGCGGCTGGGTCAGCGGGGTTTGGGGTCTTTTGGGATGGTCGGTGGTGTGCGGAGAGTTGGCCGGCCTCCTGGATCAAGCAAGGCAGGAGCATTGCGTTTTTGGAGTTCTTCCCTTTGCTGGTGGCTCTGGTGGTGTGGGGGGATGACTTTCGGAACAGGACTGTGCTCTTTCACGTTGATAACATGACGGTGGTGGACCTTGTTAATAACCATAGGGCGAGAGACCTGCGAGTGCTGCGGCTGTTGCGTAGATTCATGTTGGCGTGCCTGCAGTTGAATGTGGTGTTTCGGGCCAGGCATGTCCCTGGGGCGAATAACGACATTGCGGATGCGTTGTCTCGTTCGCAGTGGCAGCGGTTCCGACACCTGGCGCCGGGAGCGGACGCCTGCAAGACCGAGCTGCCGGCCGGCATCTGGGCCTTGGGGGAGTGAGGATGATTGGTCTGATGGAGGGTTCGTTGGCTCCGTCCACGAGGAAGACATATCGACTGGCATGGTCTGAATTTAGTTCTTTTATGGGCTGGATGGTGGATGGTGTGGTGAGTGGGGAGTCGGAGGTGCTGGAGGGTTTGAGGGGCTATGTGCTATCCTGTATGGACCGTGGCCTGACTGCTGCTACGATTTCTGGAAAATTGGCGGGTATTTCCTTTTACTGTGTCTTGTTTTTGGGTTTCGACCCCACCAAGGATGTGGTGCTGGCTCGCATGTTGCGGGGGTGGGGTCGGGAGAGGGGCGCCGGGAGGGGGCGCCTACGGGAGGCAGTGACGTTTGACTTGTTGGTTCGGTTAGTTGGGGTGTTGCCGGGGTGTTGCTACGACAGGGCCGAAGTGGGCCTGTTTCGTCTGTGCATGGTGTGGATGTTCTTTGGGGCGTTTCGGGTGTCTGAATTGCTGGGCACGAGGCGGGGGGCCGGCAGGTTGTTTGAGGATGTGCGGGTTGATGCGGGGCGTTTGGGGATATGGCTGGGCCGCTCGAAGACTGATCAAGTGGGACGTGGTACATGGGTATGGTTGAATGAGTCTGGTGGGGCGGTCTGCCCAGTGCTGGAGTGGCGCTCTTTATGCGGGTCGGGGGGGGCCCGGGGGGGTGAGATTTTTCGCCATGCATCTGGTGCGAGAGTGTCGGCTGGCCAGTTGTTGGCGGTGTTGCGCATGGCTTTGGGACGCCTGGGGATTGATGGTACTGGTTTCGGTACTCATTCCTTTCGCATTGGGGCTGCGACTGCGGCAGCCCGGCTGGGCTGGTCCTGGGACAGGATCAGGAGGATTGGGCGTTGGAAGTCGCGCTGTTGCGAGCGGTATGTGAGGAAATAGTTGGGGTCCCAGGCAGGTTTGTTGGTGTTGCACTGTTTTTTTTTTTTTGTTTGCCTGTTCTAACATCTTTTTCTTCGTAGGTTGCGTGGGTGGCCCGGGCGGTAAGACGGTGACTTGGATCGTTGGGCACTCATTTGTGCACTGGGCGTCCAAATACGCTGACCAGCAGGTTTACGGCCGTAACCTGGGACTGAAAGGACAATTGCACGAGGTGAAATGATGGGGAAAGAGCGGAATGCGATGGGGGGCACTACTGCCCTGGCTCGCGAAGATGGTCCCACAGAGGGGATGCCCGGATTTGTTGATCATTCATTTGGGAGAGAACGACCTGGTGCAATTGTCTGGACTGGCTCTGTTGCAGCTCATGCAAAGGGACTTGGATGTGTTGAAGTCAAGGATGGCGGGGGCCTGCATTGCCTGGACGGAGCTGGTCCCCCGGAAAGTTTGGAGGGGGGCCATGAAACACGGGGCTATCGAGAAGGCCCGGAGGAAACTGAATCGGGCGATGAAGCTGTACTGTGCGGACAGGGGTGTAAAAGTCATTTCGCATCCTGGGATACGACTGGAGGAGCCTTTAGCGTTTAGGGAGGACGGTGTGCATCTGTCTCGACTGGGGAATGCGTGGTATATGATGGAGTTGCGGGATGTGGTGAGCAGGTTGTGGAACGAGTCGATTTGGTGCCGGAGGGAGTGACTTTGCAGTGACGGACGGATGGCCCCGTAGTGGGGGGGTGGGGCAGTGTACCGCCCTACAGGGGGTCCACTGGGTGGCAGGTTTCGAAGGGACAGGGGGTCAAGAGCGGGCATACCCATCCCTTGGGGGGGGACTTGGCACAGGACGGACCGAAGTTTGATTGGAAGTTTGCAATGACTGGGGGCTGGAAGACGGTGATTGACGGACAAGAGAAGGGTGTTTGGAGCCGCTAGGGCTTAGTGATGACGTGGGTGAATGAAACGAATGGGGGGGAAGCGTGAATGGGGGCTTGCTGTTACTGTTATTGTTGATTTATTGTTATGCGCAGTTCTGGTCTAATAAAATGGCCTTTTACGCTGACACTGCGTGGTCTGTTTATTGCGCGATGCCGGGCCCCGGGGAAAGCAAAGTCGCAGACTAGTCTTTCCCCGGGGTCTTTCGCGCAGGGGATAGTCCAGGCAGGGGAGGGGGAGGAGTTAGGGGGTGGGTACTTAAGCGCGGGGGAGGAAGGGATCTTCCTCTTTTCTGCGCCTGGCACCATCGGGAGGGAGCTCGAAAGGCCGCCCACCCACCCGGCAACTGGAGGTGGTTTCTTGGGCTGGTCTGTTGCGTTGCCAGTTTAGGCCAGAGCTGCGGTAGGCAGGTTTCGAAGGGACAGGGGGTCAAGAGCGGGCATACCCATCCCTTGCGGGGGGACTTGGCACAGGACGGACCGAAGTTTGATTGGAAGTTTGCAATGACTGGGGGCTGGAAGACGGTGATTGACGGACAAGAGAAGGGTGTTTGGAGCCGCTAGGGCTTAGTGATGACGTGGGTGAATGAAACAAATGGGGGGGAAGCGTGAATGGGGGCTTGCTGTTACTGTTATTGTTGATTTATTGTTATGCGCAGTTCTGGTCTAATAAAATGGCCTTTTACGCTGACACTGCGTGGTCTGTTTATTGCGCGATGTGCTTTCCGTGCAGCTGAGTCTGAAAATTCAAGGGAATGCCAGAAAGACTGGACTCCCCGGGACAGAGCCCTGTAGGTGGTGATGCATGACGCCATCTTCAAATGACCACCTCACCCTCGCAGTGCAAAGTGTGGAAACCAAGAGTCGGGCAAATCAAGTAGCATGTACATAGATTGGAAATATGAGTAAATATGTTTTGTATTTTGCTTAACAGCGTATTAATGCTCATAACCTATACCTCACCAAATAGTCACAGAGGTGCCTTGGATGCCGTGTTTTTTTAAATGTTATATAATTCCAAAATACGAGCACGATTTGAGAGCTCTTCTTGGCTCAGCTCGTTTCTCCACCGTCCCAGCGTTACTGCAGCTCAAACAAGCACTGAGGGGTGAATGTCCACATTGTCCCGGCTGATTCAAAGTGAATGTGGGCATTTCCTCCTAACTGTAAACACAGCACTTCGTCCTGCTTGAGGAGGTAGGAGAAATTCAGAAAGGACTTTATAAGCAAGCATTGGAAATGCAATGGGACTCACACTTAAGCAAGACCTATTGTATTAGAATCAGAAGTGGGGTGAGAAGAAGGCACGAACAGGAGTGGGGGGGGGGGCTGGTGGGGTCTGAGAAGTCACGGACTGCAGGAGGGGACGGGGAAGGCAGGGGAAGAAAGAAACTGGTGTAAGTAGAGGGGCCGGTAGCCTTGGAAGGATACAAATGATGAAGAAGGAGGGACTAACAAGCCTCAAACCAATGGTAAGGCAGCATTTGAGACAAAAGCCAATGGGCAGAAAGTGGGCGGAGCTTCCACGAAGCTTCCACGCTACAGTATACACTGCATGCCTCGCAAAGCGATGGCAGTGCATTCGTACTGCAACGCTAGGCGAGCCCTAAACAACACCACTGGGCCAATATGCACTTGCTGTATTCTGCACGCTTAACTGCTGGATGCAGCACATTTTACATATGCATCTGTATGGTTTACCAAGATAGATTAAAGACTTACAATATACATGCACAATGTTGTCACCTACATTTCATTTGTAAAACATCCTATGCGCTTCACTATACCTCTCAGGGCTCCAATTTTCACATTTCTGTTTTCACTGCTATTTTTAACTTCTAAACAGGCAGCCACAAGTGCAGCTACCTTGCAGGCACTAGTGTCATGATTTTAGTGGTGCAGCAGGTGCAGTGACACTGGGGCCCAAAGCTCTAGGAACCCCTATAGACATCATATATTGCAATATTTGACTATGTATTAGGCAGTCAAATGTGCAGTCACAATTTGGATAGAGCAGCAGGAGGAGTGGCACCGGGACCAACAGTTGTCAGAACTCCTCTAAACACGTAATATTGCTATTCCATCAATTCATTCTATTATTTTCCTCTTTCATTTCATTTTTCAAAATGTTGCTATTACTTACCCGCACTATGCCACTAGTAACATCACAATATATTGCCTTTTGTACATAAACAAGTCATACCACTTTAACATACTTTCTGTAACTTACATTGTACAACTACTCAGTAAGCTACAACTTACAACAAAAAAACTGATTATTGTTAACCACATAGGCAAAACCGAATGCATTTACCAATGCTTATTCTCTATCTCATCCCCAACCTCCTTCCCCGGGAAGGCTATTTCCACAGCTCAGTGTTTTGCTCTGCGCGTTGTTGTTTGTTTAAAAACAGATTTTATTTATCTAGTTTCACATATACTGTAGGGCTCTGCACTCCAGAGACAACTGCACATATCAATCAAGCATTGATAATGACTTTGACTTTTACAGGTATTAACTAGCCACATTATAACAAACCCCCCAACTCCCCCCCCAGATCGCGCCAATGCCACATAATCCTGTCCATCACATAATATCACAACCGGAGACACTAGTCCCTCTGATCCTTCCCACACCCGCCCCCACAGCCCAATAAAGTGCTTCCGGCAAGCGTGCCTCTACTTTCGGTGGTGGGTCCAATAATAGACCCCGGTAGTCTGCCCACCACTTCCATATTTTATAGTGTTTGCGCGGACACACCCTAGCAAGGAAAATGGGTTGTTCTAACCCCATACAAAAGTCCGGCCAATTTTTCCATGCTGCCACCGATAGGGCCCTAGGTGCCTTCCAGGCCCTGGCGATATCCCGTTTTGCTATTGTAAAGCCCAGTTGTAGGAGATGGCGTTTATATTTCCCCCCTCTCCCTCCATAATGTGCAACAGGGCCAACTGCGGCGTGTGGGGGAGATCCCATCCCAATACCTCCAAGAGGCAGGAGTATACCCCACTCCAAAAGCGATTTAATGACAGGCAGCTCCAGACCATATGTATAAGTGTGCCGTCCTCCCAATTACAACAAAGGCACACTGGAGAGGCAATCAATCCCGCTCTCCACAGATGCACTCTGGTGAAGTACACCCTGTGTAAGTACTTGAACTGCACCAGCCGTAGGCACATTGCTATCGCCGCCCCCGCGGGGCTGCTAGGGCCTCAGCCCAGTCCTCCTCCTCCAATTCACCCACGTCTTCCTCCCAAGCACTCCGAGGCCTCTGTAGTGTGGGTGAGCAGTGAATGACCAGCGATTGGTATATTCGGGAAAGTTTGCAATCTGGGAGATCCCCCATGAAGAACGTCGCCTCTATGGGGCTAAATTCGGGTAGTGACTCCAGGCCCTCCAAGCTAGGGGATAGGGCATAGCGGTAAAACTGGGAGTGCGGCATCGAATATTCCTCCTGCAGGTCCTGAAAGGATTTAAGCATCAGGTCCCTCATGACATCCCCAGAACTGAGATGCCTATTGCATCCTATCCCCGGAAGCCCTGTAATGCTGCTAGTTGAGATAAACACCCGTTTTCCCAAAGGGGGGCCTCACGGGTCAAAGTGTTCCACCACCCCATCCGGCGCAGAGCCTGCCTCCAGATCAGAACCACCACCCGCGTGACCGATGGCAATGACTTCCGTAGCGGCGCTGAATATAATATCATATGCAAGGAGTGGCGCCCCATAAGCTGCTGCTCCTCTGCATATGCCGGGTCTCCCCTGTTGCCGTACCACCACTCGTTTAGGACTAGTAAGTGTGAGGCTTGATAGTAAGAGAGGACATCTGAGGACGCAAGCCCCCCACAATAGGTGGACAGAAGCATGTGCGTAAGGCCACCTTCACCTCCCCCCCACAGACACTGACCCAGCTCTGCAGTCACTTGCCTAAACCATTGGGGTGGGATCTGGTATGGATGATTCTGCAATTGGTAGAGGAGCCGGGGAAGTGCCACCATCTTAAATATCGCCAATCTACCATATAGGGACAGTGGCATGCAGGACCATGACTTAACATCTTCCCGGGTGCGTTCCCACACCGGGGCCAGGTTGCGATCCCATGACACCGCCGGTACATCTGACAGGAATTCACCCAGATATTTCAACCCTCCCACCGCCAGCTGAACCGAAGATGCCCATGCTCCCACTCTCGTACAACTCCCCAGGGCCCATATGTAGATTTACGCGGGTTCATATATAAACCCGAGGTTTCTCCAAAGATCTGTAGGATACACATCAGCATTGGCCCCGTCTTGTCTACAGCTGTGAGAAAGAAAAGGACATTGTCTGTGTATAGAGATATTCTATCAGACAGGCCCGGTGACCACTCAAATCCCCAAATCTGAACATTTATGTGCACCCAGGCCGCCAGCGGCTCCATAGCGAGCGCAAATAGATACGGGGAGAGGGGCAGCCCTGCCGCTTTCCCCGCTGAATAGAAAAGGGTCTAGAGAGCGCTCCCGCCACCCGCACTGACGCCGTCAGGTCTGTGAATAGTAGCATAATGTAGGAAAGAAAGTGCTGGCCGAAGTTGGGTCTCCGCAGCAAGGCAAAGAGATACACCCAGCTCAGGGAGTTGAACACCCTGTCCATGTCGGCCAACAGTAGCGCCGCCGGTCCCCCCAACTGCCCGCTGGCCGCCACCGCCACATGTGTGCGCCTGGACCTTCACCTCCACGTTCAGGAGGGAGATGGGATGGTATGACACGTGCTGCTCAGGAAGCCTGCCTGGTTTGAACACCTCCACGTGCCTCCAGTCCAGGGGCAGCAAGCCACGCTCCTGCGCCTCCTCCACCACCGGCCTTAAGTGCGAGGCCAGTTGTATAAATTTTTTTTTTAAACTCGCTGGGGAATCCGTTTGGCCCTGAAGCATTCCCGGGATTCAGTTCCCCAAGTGCAGTGCCCAGCTCCAGCACTTATGTGTTACTTTGTTTTATAGAAAGGGCGTTTTTTCCCCCCATTTTTTCTACCTTGAAAGAGCCTTGCCGATCTATCCGGGTAAGACTTTTTGATCTATACGCCAAATAATGATATATTTAAAAATCGAAAAGGCATAAAACTGACATTCCCTCTTTGAATCACTTCCCGTTTTAGGCAGGGAGATCTCTGTACCAAAAAACCACTTGAGACCTTAGATGTCTTTATAAATCCATGCAAGCGAGAATACTACCTGTTATACTGCAAAGAGCCTTGCCGAATTATTCGGGTAAGACCCTGCAATCATTCTGATATACTAATGTTGTAAAAAAGCAATAGGCCAGGATCTTGATATATCTTTTTTGAATCATTCCCTCGTTTTAGGCAGGGAGATCTTTTAACCAAAAAAACAACCATTATCCAAGGTGTTTATCAAAATCCAGAATATACAGGAAGAATTCTCTTTATAAGGTAAGCTACTTAAGCATTAGAATAATAGAATGCGTTATAGGTAATCTAATAAACAACTTTAATATTTATACTAGACAATGATCTATCTTGGCAGGAAGAATTTTATCTCAAACACAAATATATCCACAACTCTAAGGAGCTCTGCCGTATTACCTCGGGTAAGATGGGAAACCTCAGTTTTTATACTTAACGTAACAGGATTGTGATTAAGAAATATAGTCAGGCTTATCTCTCTAATTTTTCAATTCTCCCCTCTTGTCTCACAATCAACAGGCAGGGAGATCTTTTAACTAACTCGGTATTTGAAACAAACCAGATTTTAGAAATACATCTTTAACACCTACCTGGCAGGCGGGACTTAATTTTTGATATCCGAAATAAGGTAATTTTATTCTTAATTTTCTAATACACCCAATTGGATAATAGGGACTAAATAAACTAAGAAAGAATGCTATCTTTGTCCTCCCCCCTTTTTCAAACAATAGCATCAAGAACAGACCTATTGGTTGGAAAATATCCAAAAAAACATCGGCTATACGTCTCAATAATCATTGATGTAAAACTTGAAAATTACTTGTGAGTACCAACTTTTTATGATCACCCTATATAATATCCAGTATATAACATCGTTTGTAAGAGTGAGCTACACATCTGAATTATACGAGCGCTGTTAAAAATAGAATAGGAACACCAATAGTCATCAAATCTAGGTGTCCGCTGACAATAAGGTTGTTATGTTTAAACACTATGTATATCCATTTGAGTCTCAGGTTTTAAATTCTTTTTGAATTAACGAGTATTAGGAAAACACTATATCCCATGAATATCTTTATACCCATGTACTAATCCATTTCAATTGTGCTCAAAATTAAGATCTGTGTCTGATTGGACTCATGACCCACACTAGGAAATGAAAAGATATATACTAGATTATCTAGATACAAGACTTGTTGGCTACAGTGTTAAGATATAGATTGCTACATGTTTTTATACATACAGTTTTAAAGATGTATTATTAATGCAATGTTGTTCTTTTTTTAAAAATATTTTGTTCTAGAGCTTTGTGTGGCTACTCCAGAAGAAGGCGCTGGTTCGCCGAAACGCGCGTAGAGATCCTATCGGCCACTTTTCTATGTTTTCCCTTTTAACCCAAGAATTCGTGTATTTTTTTGCCACTAATGTATAAATTTGTTCAACTTTTACTTAAGTGATAGTAAATTTTAATTCATGTCCATTGTCGATTGTACTATATGTTATGCATTTTTTTAATATATAATCTGAAAATAAAGCAATATATACTTTCTTAACCCTTTGTAGCCATTTGTCTGTGATTATATTCCATAGGTTGCCTAGGTTGTTTTTTGTCAATTGGTTCTTTTTCCCTGGCCTAGGAACTTTGCTGTATCCGAATCCTCAGGGGGTCCTTGTTAAATATTCAAGACCCAGCTCCTCATACGTCAGCGGCCATCCTTTCGGTCCCGCACCTCATCCGACAGGGCCTTAGGCGATAAGTCATCAATGAATTTATCGATGACAGCGACTGCAAGGCATTCTTTTGGAGCGTAGAGGTCCGCATAGTATACAGCAAAGCTTTCTGCGATAGCCGGGGGCTCGATAAGCGGTGCCCCTGCCGGGCCCAGGACTCTCGGTAGGGCCTGGAAATGTAAGGCACCCTGGCATAATCGATGCAGCATCTTGCTGGATTTGTCCCCCCATTGATACACCCTGCTAAGCATCGCCAGCCATGCTTGGCGGGCTTAGTCCACTAATAGGGCTGCATAGTTTTGCTGTGCCAATATTAATTGCCGCCTGACTGGGCCGCCCTCCGCCTCCTGGCTCCTACACTCCAGCGCCTTCACTTCTGCCTCTGCTCGCAATAGGTCCTTCTTGCGCTCCCTACACGCTGCCACACACCTGAAAATATCCACCCCTCTCAGCGTTGGTTATAGTGCCTCCCACAGTGTTGCAGCAGAGGAAATTAACCCCACATTCACAGGCAGATAATGGTCTATAGCGTCATTCATACACTCCCTGTAGTCATCTTTCTGTAAATGCCACACAGACATACGCCATGTTAGCGGTTGTCGCCCTCGACCTATCTGAAGCGTAAAGGCCACTGGTGAATGATCTGACAAACCCAGGGGCTGAATATCAGCCGACGCCACCCTGTTCACTATCACCCTGGGGACAAAAAAGTAGTCGAGTCTCGAGAACAATCATGTATTGTGGACAGATAGGTGTATTCTCGACGAGGTCCATGGAGGTGCCTCCAGACATCTACCCAATCAAGTTACGTCACAGAGTGTAATTTCGTGGGAGGTCGATTCTCTAATACGCCCCTACTCCTCCATCTATTCCGACCCCGTTCCATGACGTCATTCCAGTCCCCACCCACAAATGAGAGCGTCTCTGCATGTCCGCCCAGCTGTTTATGAGCCGCTCCAACAGATTCTATTGCAAAGGCGGGGGAGCACAGACACTACCCAATGTCAGAGTATCATCCCCAACTTTGCCTCAAATAAAAATGTATCGCCCCTGTGTGTCTGACCAGTGTTTCTCATGTGTACATGGGACCCTGCGGTGAATCAATATCGCCACTCCCTGCGAACCCCTCGTGAAGCCAGAGTGAAAAATGTGTTGGAACCCCTATCTCTGCAGACACAAGACCTTAGTGCCCATTAAGTGTGTTTCCTGTAGCAGGAGCACATCAGCCCCGCCTGCTTAGCTTGTTGGAGTATGGCCCCGTGTTTGATCTTGTCCAGAGCCCCACGATTATTCCAGCTAACAATGTATATGGTACCAGGGGTCATTCGCATCTCATGCGATGTAGCTGACATCCTGAGAAACATTCATCACCCTGACGGGTATGGGAAATCCTCGGTGTGTGTGCTAATCTGTGTGGACCCATTGTAGACGCGCAATCTAGAAACAGAAACAACCCCTCTTCCCACAACAAACCCCCCCACCCCATACTTCAAGAACGCTAAAGTATCTGTCGTGGACGGGTAGGAACCGAATCCCCAACAGGCGGACAGGAGCCCCACCACCCAATGGATCCCCAACTTATAACCCAGGCCCCTCGGGCATCTCGCCTGCCAGCAGCAGCCTGGCAGAGGGACCAGCCCAAATCCAAGCCTATCCAGCAGTTAGTCCACAGTTCGGAGCCCTGCAGCCCCAGACGGACCCAAGGATCAGTCCGCAGAAGTCTGTCTCTCTGAGGCGGAGCCCCCCGAGAGGGGGTATTACTGGATTGGCAGTGACACCTGGACCTCGACCTCCTGCTGTCCCGCAGCTAGCTCCGGGGCCCCCTCCGGGCCACCTTGCTCGATGACGAATCTGATTCCCTACCAGGTGGTGTATGCACTCGCACCCGCACTGTCTTGTCTGTCTATTTGAAAACCTCCTCCGGGGTATCGAAGAAATGTGTATGAGAGCGGTACACCACTCTCAGGCAGGCAGGAAACAATGGGGCATTGGGGAGCTTGAGGTCTCGCAGGCAGGCCTTCGCTGCAAGAAACGGTTGTCGCTGCTGCTGCACCAGTCATGTGTAATCCGGGAATATAAGGATGCGTGCATTATTATAGATAAGGTGTTCCTTGGCTAAGGCCTGCTTCAGGATAATGTCACGGTCCAAGTAGTTTAGGAGTTTTGCAATGATTGGTCGCGGGCGAGCCCCTTGTGGGGGCTTCTGCATGAGTGCCCTGTGGGCCTGCTCCACAACAAAGCAGCGGGAGAGTACATCCGGGGGGAGCCAGCCCTCCAGCTACTGTGTCAGGAAACGTTCCACGTTATCCCCCTCACATCCCTCCGGGAATCCAACGAAGCAGAGGTTGTTGCGCCGGGCTCGGCCTTCAGCATCCTCCACCCGCATCGCCAGTGCCTTCTGAACTGTTTCCATGGCGCAACCTTCTTCTTCAGTGTAGTGACATTGTCTTCAACTCCAGAGATGAGGGTTTTGGCATCCGTAATACATGCTACTGTATTACTCAGCTCTTGTCTCAGCAGCATGACACCCGAGCCGACCGCACCAATTTTTGCATTGAGCATATCCCTGGACTGGGTGATAGCCGCCATGAGTGTTGCATTGCCCGGCGCCGTCCCCTGCTGTTCCGATGCCCCAGCTGCCGCTCCCGTACTGGTGAATTTGTCTATAGGGTCCTGTTTAGTCTGCCCCCCACCGCCCATATCTCTCGTCATGTCTGCCAACAGGTCTCTCCACACAGGCACCAGAGGGCGTCATATAAGATGCACACCAGCAGGCAATTGCGGTCAGAGCTCGCTGCCGCGCAGCTCACCCCAGGAGGGTCTCCCACCCCCCTGTGGCCGGATATGACTCCCGAACTCCCAACTTGCACCAGCCTTTACTGAGTGAAAAGGGGGGGAAAACGATATTATGAGAAATGTGGCTAGGTGCCCCACACCTGCGTGCACACATTGACGCCCACGTCTGCTCCAGGAACCTGCAACGCCCCCAGCACCACTAGGAGTCTCACTCGTGTCTGGGACCAGCAGGCTCTCCTCCAACGACGCAGCAGCGTCCCAATATGGCGGCCCATATCCCTAGCAATGTTCCACCTTCAGATCCAGCAGTCGCTCGTCGGCCGGAGCCTCACAGGGGGGACGGCGCTGGAGCCGAGCCCAACTCCAGGACAGGCCTCAGGCACTGCTCTGTCCTCTCCAACCAACTCCAGGGGCCTCATCCTTATAAAAGCGGACCCTCCGCTGCTCCACCACTCCAAGACACCTGCCCTCCTTTCGCGGCCCGACACAGCCGCCGAGTATGGCATTCAATAAAGCGGATGTTAGGGGGAGTGATAGTCACAGCGGGGCTCACATTCGTCAGTGTGCGGGTCCCCAGGCCTCACAATGTGCTTCTTTCATCCTCGCATGTCAGCGCGGTCGCCTCCAAGCCTCTCAATGTGGACACTGCCACGATCCCCTACCTCCGTGGCCCGAGCTGGCCACCGATGCACACCGCAGCCCTCCTCCATGTGCAGATCTCTTGTCCTCTCCACGTGGGCTTCACTCTGCAGAACAGTCGCAGAAGTCGTAGAGGGTCACGCGGCCAGCCCGTCGGCTGCTCCGCCGCCCGAGCAACGCCTCCGCCCAGTCACTGCAGGAGACTCCCCGGCTTCATTTAGGGCGCCTCTCCTACAGACCGCTGCCACCCTCAGCGATCGTACCGCCGCCGCTGCACCTTCCACAGCGTCAAGACTTGCCCGGGAGGATGTTGCTGCTTTCCGATAGCCTCAGGGCTGTTTTAATACCGACACTGGATCGGATAGGCAGGATCAGTGTACAGGATGATGCAGGGCTGGACGGAGCGCGCTCAAGAAACGACCGCCATCTTTGCTGGCCAAGCCACGCCCCGCTTTGCGTGTTGTTTAACATGGTTTTTGCCTGTAACTTTTGTACACAATCAAGATCCATAGAAAATATTATACATTATGTCTCACAGACCTTTCTGTCACAGGGATATATAGTGTGTATAATTTTTTCAAGGGCACACAATACCCAAAGCCAGCAGTAGAGCCTGGGTGTACGATATATTTTCACTGTGTACTGACCATGACTCACTTGATACAATATAATGAAGAGAAATTTGGGGTGATTGAAAGCTATATTTTTAATTGTACTCAAATTCTGAGTTTGGAAATAACTGTAATTTGTACCATGCTGAATTCTAGATTATACATCATGCTTGGTGAGTCAGAGGAAGTCCTTTCAAAAAATGCTTTTATGAACACTGACATACAAAAAGACATGAAAATATAAAGAAATTCAATCAATTGAGAATAGTGAATATCCTACTGTCATGTGTTCCCACTCTTCTAAATAGTAAAACGGTACTACAGAAGTGTTGATGAGCTGATTACCATGGACAGGAAAGACCCAATAAAGTAACCAAAAAAGCTTAAGAAAGAAGCTATTAATTAGATTGATTTTTGGGGTGTTGGTAGCGGAAGAATTTGGGCCCAGGTTTGACTAGCACCTTGGGAAATCTATCCACTTAGACATTTCTGAAAACTGGACAAGGATGGGAGTCCAGGGTGATGTAAATTGCATCAATGCCACCACTTTTGATTATGGAGAATGCCCTTCATATCTCACATTTTGGTTAAAAATATAAATTTCCTCACATTTCTGTAAAGGAAAGTTCTGAAATTTGTTGGGAAAAGCAAAATTATCATTAGCCAGTGTTCACTTGCTCGTACCAATAAATTAGTACTTCACATGCGAGGATGGGCTTATCATAAAGCAAAGCTAATAAAGTATTTTATTGGCAAAATAGAAACTATCCATTCCAATGCTGCCCCTAATTCTACCGTCCCCAGATCAGATGGGCTTACCATTGTTACTCAACCCCTGCTACAGCTTCTATCCTCTGCAGTCTCTTCATGAGCTATGCATTTTATGCAATACATTCAAATCTGGCTCACCAGCTGATCCAGTTAAGCCAGATATGTTTCTCCAGGACTGTCTCCTTCCACCCTGTCTCTAATTGATCTATCTTCTTGACATCAGCATCTGTACCGGGGCCCTGAATGTGTGCCAAAGTCATTCCCTTTCTGAAAACACCCGCTTTGGATGCTTCAAAACCAGAAAACGTTAGCCCTGTCTCTCTGTTGCCTTTTTTGGCAGTTTTACAGAGACACATGTCAACATAATTTTGACTAAGTTCTTGGAAGACAATAAGATCTGGTATATCTCCCAGAACTCTTTCAGGTCGCAATACAGCAATGAGTCAACCCTAATTGCAGTTACAGAGCAACTGTGTGGTGCTTTAGATGAAGGCATTTCCTCTGTATTGATCTTAAGTGCCGCTTTTGGAATTGTGTCCCACAAAGTCTTGCTTTAGCGCCTTATTGTCATAGGTGGATCTGCTTTAGCCTGGTTGGCAGAGGCAGTTGGTGCAGGTAAGCATGATGGGGCAGGGCTGGCGAATGTCTACAGATTACGGAATGGGATTCATTCATTTATTTTATTTTTCCTATTCCATTGTCTTTCAACTCTTTTGCCTGACCTCCCCCCGCCCTCCTCACCCTGCTTACCTTCACCGAACGCCGCTGCTGGCTTACTTCCTTTCTTAGTTCCCACTCACACACTCTGCACTGTGGTGTTCCCCAGAGTTCCTCTTTGAGCCCTACTTAGCTCAGTATTTATATGCTACCCCTTGCTCAGGTGGTGAAAACCCTGGGGCTCACGCTGGTATCTTTTGCGGATGACACCCAGTTTGTGCTTTCTTTTTCTGATAGCCTCAAATTTTGTCTGGCTAATTTCCAGAGAGATATGTTGGCTGTCATAGAGTGGATGGCTGCCAACTGTCTGCAGCTGAGTGCAAGTAGAACTGAAATTCTTCTTCTTGGTAAAGATACCCTCTCTTGGAGGGACCACTGGTGGCCTCCTTCCCTTAGGCTCCCTCTCCATCCCAAGTCGATGGTTAAAAAAGTGGGTGTATGGATGGACAGAGCATTGACTTTTGAAGCACAGCCGAAATCTGTGGTAGGCATCTGCTTTGGGCTTTTACATGGGCTCAAATCCATTCTGTTCTTTTTTATCCCCACATCCGAAAAGTCATCATGCAGGCAGCAGTCTTCTCTAGGTTGTACTGTAGTAACATATTATGCCTAGGAACTAACAAGGCTGTGATTAGAAGACTCCAGCTGGCCCACAGTGCTGGAGCTAGGCTGTTGTTTTCTCTCCTGAAGCACTGCCTGGTCGCTGATCATTTTTGCAGATTACACTGGCTCCCTGTGGATAAGCGTGTTTACTCTAAGACCTTATGAGTGGCTCACAAGATCTTCTCCCAGGCGGGTCCCATTTTGTTCAATCTGCTATCTCCATATCTTCCCTCTCGGCCATTGTGCTCAGCTGATTTGTAACTGGCCTCTGCTCCTTGTGTTAAGAGAGTAAGAGCAGGAGGCCGCTCTTTTCACACTAAAGCGCCAGCCCTCTGAAACGCACTCCCCTTATCTGTTAAGACTATTCAGACCCACTGGTCCTTTAGGAATGTTTTAAAGACCTGGTTGTTTTTCAGTGGCTGCTCCTCCGATAAGGCGGAGGAGCGTCACCCCACTGCTTTGATGCAGCAACAGAAAGGAAAAAATAAAATGATAATAACTAATGGTATTATCATTTCATTTTTGCCTCCTGCGGCAGCTTGTGTGAGGGAGCAGGCGGGGCAGGGCTGCAAAGCAAGGGATGAAAATACAACCCTCTTAAGTGCTCAATGACTGTTTGGTCAGCCCTCTTGGGCGTCCAAACCAGTCATGCGCATGTTCCCTGTTCTCCATGCAGGTTGCATTACAGTCTCCATGGAGAACATGCGCACCTCTCCTGCCCCTGGCTGAGCGCCATGTCACGGTGCTCAGACGAATCACAATGCTGCATAGCTGCATTGTGATTGGCTGCAGGGAGCGTGGAAGCCCTTGCGCTTCCTGTTTCTCCCATGAAGGAAGAGGACACAGGAGAGCTAGTGGCGGCCGGCCAGCCAGCAGGCCAGGAGTTATGTGATATATATATTTTTTTTACCTGACCCCCCCTTTGCCCCGCCCCACTGCGGGTGGGAGGTAGGAGCCTCAACTGTTATTTTCCTCTTAAGTGCCCCATGTGGCACTTTTTCCTTAGGTCGTTCTGTATAGAAAATAACATAAAGGACAGGAACACTGATAACTGTGACCATGTGAAATCAGTGTAGTGCCAATATGGACTTCACATGGTCAGAATTCTGGCCTATTCCTGTCCCATGCAATAGACCCATCACCAGAGTACCGTTTTTATCTGTAGAATTGTGGGGCTGTTGAACAGTAGAACATTTGCAAGAGATTCTGGAGTTTTTCTGTCACAAAAATTGAGAGAAATTATATTTTTTAACACATACTTTGACATTTACAAGGGATTCTGATTAATAAAACTGGCTGAGATTCACACAAGACACATCCCCCTGTATTACCCAGGGTCTCTAGGTACCAAAAATATCTGCGGTTGGAAGGTTCCTCTGGACCCCGGCAGACCCTCGGCCCAAATACAGCAATCACCCAAATGGAAGCTTCCCCACCAAAACCGTTTCCTGGTGTCTAGTTGATCGACTTGTACAAAAACTGATTGAAAACCCACACATATCCGCTAACCTCATGCAAAATAGACCCAGGGCAACACCGATAGGGATCAGGCCACGGCAGGGATATATTTCTGCACGAGGAAAACTGGAGTGAATTCCATTGTTATGGGAAACCATTACTGACTCTTTTTCAGTAACATTAATTGTAATTTTCAGGCATGCTCACCTTTTCCACCCATCACTTGGTAATCCCTTGAGGCATGAAAGAGAGTCTTAAGCATGTAGTAGCTTGCTTGGTCAGGTGACAGGTACACTAAATATGAGGTAGACATCCAAGCTACCATCTCCTCCATAACATTTTTTGTTCACTGTTTAAAATACTTTTATTTGTACATTTCAAAAAGTGGATTGACATGTAGGCTAAAGTGTTATGTCACACAAGGAGTGGCCAATCATTTGAATAGGTATTACTACCCTCTCTTTTTTCCAGCCAGAATTTAATTTCTTTATAATTGAAAGACTATATCTAGCATCCGCCTATTTGCCTGCCCACATTTAACTGTCTAACTGCCTGTTTGTTGTGTGAGACTTTGAACCTTATTGCCATAGGTAAACGTACACTTTTGTGTAAGTTTAAATTTTTTGGTATTAAAAAACTATGGGGCCTATTCACAAAGGTAATCTGAGACAAAAGTTTAACTTTACGACTTTTGGTATTCACAGAGATCATTTACGAGTTGTATCGTTACGTCTGCAGTCGGGCTGGAATCTCTTCACCTGGGCTGTACTCTCCACACTCTCCACACCCGGGCCGTACTCTCGGGCTCAGGCCGTACTCTCTGGATCGTGCGGTACTCTCTGGCTCAGGCCGGATGAAGTGTAATCAATGGGCCAAAATGCAAATTTTACAAATTTATTTATTTATTATTTACATTTATAAGGCGCCACAGCTACACAAAAAGGGTTTCCTGGCACCATAGCAGACTAGATGCAGAAATAGAGCGGAGGTGGGATAGGGTTACTGGTCAAATAGCCAGGTCTTAAGAGCTCTGCGAAAGCGGGTGTAGACAATTTCATGACAGATAGTCAGGGGAAGAGTGTTCCAGAGGGTCGGACCGAGATAAGAGAAAGATCTTCTGCCCATTCTGGTGAGTTTGAACCTAGGTACCTTGAAATTGCCAAGAGTAGCCGACCTCAGGTGATGAGTGGGAAAGTAAGGACAAACAAGAGATTGTAAGTATTGAGGGGCCACACCATATTTAATCTTAAACATGTAGCTCAGGGCTTTGAACTTGACGCGGTTCTCCACCCTGAGCCAATGTAAGTCACGGAGAGACTTGGAGATGGACGAGGTTCTAGGAACTCTGCAAAGAAGTCTTGCTGCCGAGTTCTGTACCAGCTGCAGGCTACGGATCACAGCCTTGTTAGAGCCCAGTTACAGAATTTTCCCGTTGTCCAGCCATGAGGTGATGAGGGCATGAACAACAGTTTTTTGTGATGGTTGGCAGCATCTAGATGATCTTCCGGAGCCATTTTAAGATGGTAAAGCATACTGCTGTAACCTTGGATGCTTGATTATGCATTGTCAAGGCGTCATCAATAATTCTGCCCAAATTTCGGACATGGCTGGAGGGTTGCGGGAGGGCACCCATTTCAGCTGGCCAGTGTTGTGGACCCCAGAGATGTTTCCTCCTTCCCAGGAACATTAGGAACGTGTGATAAATGGTAAAGGTGGTCATAAAAAGGAGTTTGGGCAGGGAAAAGGGTCTGGCCAGATACTACATCATATCCCATCAAAATTTGCTCCTTTGCATCATAGTACACACAGTACACAATTTGCGTTCCCCTCGAATGTTGACTGTAGTGTTATCACTACAAACAAAACTAAGGGGAGGGCCCTTAGAGTGTCTCTGTATTCTATGTGGTTTGCCTGTGTGTTGTGTATGTGTGTGTGTGCACACACATACGCACGCTTGAGCTCCTGTAAGTATGTGATGGTTTGTGCGCACAGGACCCTATAAGTTTATATGCATGGGCACATCTCGTTGGCTGTGGGAGTTGCTGTCTAAGTATACTGATATGTGTGCATGAAGGTCTATGGGTGTGTTGCTCTGTGTATGCGCGTGGAAGACTATATTTGTGTGAATTTATCTGTACATGCATCTAGATGTGATCAATTTGAATGTGTCCTTGGATGTTTTGTATTTATATATGTGCACTATACAAAATTCAGACTTGCAGGCTTTATCAGGACCTGTTAACATAGTTTTGCATCAAAACTAGTGTCTCATTTGTTGTTTTATGTGGCGAAACAAAAACAGTAAATGTTCGAGACTTTGATGGAAATTTAACTTGTATGAGCAAAGGCAATGTTAAGCACAGTAGAATCACTGCACTGCCATTTTTTCCCCTCAACATGAAGTCTTTTGTGACCTAGAAAGAAAACAAGGTTTCTGTACTTTCGGCAGTGTAATCAAAAACTGTAGCTGTTCTGTTTTTCAATCCTGTTACTGTTATAACATATTATTGGTCTGCGTATACAGTGTTTCAGAGGTTTTTGTTGCTTGGCATATATATATATTCTTGAAGTTGCCTTCATGGTGTCATAACCTACCGAAGACAAAAAACCTAAAGGTATGGAATTAAAATATTACTTGGTCTTACAGGATCAGAAAAAAGGTCTGCAAAGGGTGCACAAAAAACTGGAAGACTTGGAAAAAGAACGGTGTACATTTCTGGGAACCGTAAGAACTAAGACAGAAGAGTTAGCTCGCAGTGAGGAAATAGCGGAAGCACTTAAATGTGACCTTGAGGTAGGTGACAGTCTCTTTTGCCATTGAAGCTGGGACTGACATCAGCAGGCCTATTCATGTTTGGTACTCTTCTATCATCCTATCAAGATTGCCTGCTATATATTTTCGATATTTGGTGAGCTTACCATCTTCTCATTGGGTGGTAACCCTACGAAGTCAGAGATGCTGAGATCAATTGAATAAAGGTGTGTGATGTATGCTTTAAAGTGATCTTATACTGGTATGTTTTCGTCTCTGATCAGAAACATCTTTTGGACTTATGGGGCCCTGGGCACAGACACACTTTGGGGCCTCCTTTTGAAACCTTTAGACTTAATAATGAGGTTCACTACAAAGGGCTTTCACGAATCTCTCCTGTAGTTTTGACTTGGTTGATAGGTGAAAGTTGTGTAACTTGATGGAGTCAGCTGGGATAGATCTGCCATTGCTGAACCTTATCAGGCGTTTACATTGAGAAACCACCACCAAGGTACGCTATAAGCGACTAGGAGACTGCACACACCCTATAAAGGTGGTCAGAGGAGTAAGGTAGGGAGGTATAATAGAACCATTTCTGTCTAGATGCAGTCCTGGGCCAATGAAGTAATGATCCTCCCACAATTGGCTCCCACTGTGTCCCAGTCCTTTTATACGCAGACAATACGGTTTTTATATCACGAACAGCAATTGGTCTACAGAATATTTTAAATGGTTTTAATGTTTTATGACTAATTTAAGCTTTGAAGTGAACCATCAACAATCTTTTATTTTAACTTGTGGCCCTAACAATACAAATGTAAGTCTTTTTTATCAGGGAGTCCCCAATCATTAAGGTATCTCACTTTAACTACCTAGATGTTCTGTTTGAAGCTAATCTGACATGGAGCAGGCTGATTAACCAGAGAATACAGAAAATGGGGGTAGTTTGCGAGGTAATTTTTAGATTCGCAAACAAATTGGACCACAAGCAAATCAAGGAGATGGTTCAGCTCTATAAAAGCAAAAGTCTCACTGTAGGAACATATGGTTCAGTTGTGTGGGGTTATGAAGTCCCGACTAGAATGCATGCATTAGAAAGCAAGTTTCTGCGCAGGATTCTAGCTATCCCTAAATCATCTTCAAGCCTTGTCTCTCACATGGAATTAGGCATGGACTTCCTGGAAGACCAAGTAAAAATGGGTTTCCCTTTTGCTTTGGGTTAAAATCTGGAAGACCAGCGAGGCATATTGTTTTAGGAATATCCTGGGTGATTGTCTAAACTTAGATAATAGAAAATCCATCTCTGGGTTGGCATATGTTATGAAAACATTCATTGACTTGGATCTAAGCACACTTTTTGACTCCTCAGATAGCATTGGGCCTCAAAGTAAGGCTATAGTAAAGAACAAAATCCTTATGCTAAAGGAGGAGCCTAGAACTGTAAGGTCATCATATAGTGCCTCAATCCTTAATAGTCTGCCAATTTCCATACCCCCTGGGATGGAACACTATTTAACATAGGTGGAAAACCCAGAACACAGGTTTTATCTTACAAGGTTAAAATTAATACCTTTCTACTAGTTTTCCCTCTCCCGGGATCTTGGTTTGATCCTCTTCTAGGTTGCCTATGTAACGATACCATACTCCAATCGACTGCACATTTCATGCTTTTTTTGCACTCTAAATAGTAGTTTGAGATTTTACTTTTTACGACTAATTCTAAAGCCCTAGCACTTTACATCTCACCAAGAAGGGATGATCTTTTTTAAATGTCTTAATACACCCACAACCTGCTTTACTGTTCTTAACTATATTACTGCTGCAACCAAATTGAGGTAGAGGTATGTCTTATAACATCTCTTAGTGTTGTTTTAATACATGATAGATAACTAACTTCCCCATGAGGATGATAATCATTTTGAAGTTTTTAATTATTTGATTTATTTGATTTTTATACATCCATTGCCTTTCAATTATATCTGTTGTTATTTGAGAATTGTTATGTTTTATGATACATCAGAACTTTTAGATGCTAAAAAATGTATTTTATGGTCATCAACTCATGAAAAATAATGTGTTAATGATATTCTAAATTTCGATCCTCAGCATGTATATGCCTTTTTATTTTATGAATTCAGTTTCTAAAACTTTTCTTCCTTTTATCTGATTTAATGTATTTTTAAACTTGTGTTTTTATGTTTAATTTTATGACTGAATAAACTCTATTGAACGATCGAATTACTTAAATAATATGAGAAAATACATATCTGCACAACACTGTGATCATCCACATGACTCCCTGGCCGTATACTCTCTAACAATTCACTTCCTTTAACTAAACCACACATCAGTCACTTCCCTTGTTAGACTGCCACCTTCCTTGTGATCTGCAGACATTATCACGGCAAAACCTTTATCAAGTAAATCACAGAACCCATTAGTATCTCATCCATTATCTAACGCAACAATCTGTTTTTCTTGGATTTTAAATCCCATAGCAATTCACCCAGCGCTTTAAATGAAGCACTAGTCAACCTTATTGATACATCTTCTTAAAACAATCTATTGAACCAAATCTAAATCAATTGAACCAAACCAGCCAAAAGTTAATGCTGTTAATTTGGTCTTAATAGCCAGCAAGGGTTTTCAGATGACACTGGATGGGGCAGATCTCACCTCCATCTTTAGCACTATTCCTCTCATTTCAACAACTCACCACTGTCAATCAAGTACCCACACACCACAGTACTGCTGCTTTATGGACTTACACTTGAAATCTCTCTAGCAAGAACTCATCACTCCAGCAATCATAAATGACTCCAATGCTGATGTGAGTTTCCTACTACATTACGTTATTCACACCCTCTGATGAAGGTGTGCTCCCTGCATCTTGAGGCACCTAAGAACTCACTGGCAGAAAGTGACTGCTAAGGAAGAAAAGAACTAAAACAAAACCCCAAATATAAGAATGACAAATTTCTGATTTTACACACAGAAATGTAATTTCCAAAGCCACCTATAACAAGTCTGTGATTATGGTGACTATTCAAAGCCATCAAGGTCATCATCAAGGCCATGAGGCATTGCCTCAGATTGATCCCAGGCCCACAAACTGGCAGCGCTCAACTTGCAATTTAAATGGCAATCAATTACTCACCAAAGTGACTGAGTCTAGTGCAGCCTCAGTAGATCAACGCTGTCTTTCTTATCCCTCAATGTAGTATACTGCACTAGACCTTTCTAAAATTATCTTCTCTTAAAGACATTAAACCTGTCTCCAGAGAACCACTCAAACCTTTCAACGCAGTCAATGCACACCTTGCTTCAATCCACCGCTTTGCCTACCTCAATAGTACACCGACCTCAAAAAAATTCTTTTGTGTTTTGTATTTTATGTGTTTTATATTTTTGTGTATGTTAATTAATATAAATTTATGTATTCAGGTATAATCAATTTGATTGTTGAATAAGTTGACATATTGAACGAAAAAGAATGAAAAACAAGCCAAAAAAACCAAAATAAAATATTTATATATATTTTTCTAAATAATGTTTTTGACTCTTTAGTCATGTGCACTTGGTCGCTACTGGTTTGAATTTATTCTTTTTTTCACCCAAAATGAGATGGCATATATTAATTGAATGTTTGCTATAGTTTCTCACTTTCCCATTGACCTTTTCTAATGCAGTCAGAACTGAAAAGAGCTGCTGCAACAGAAAAAAGTTAATCTCAGGCACAAAGACCCTACCAACTATAAACCCTGGACAAACCTATCTTTCTTCAAAAACATTATTGTGTAAGAAATTCCTGTTCAACTAAAAAACAAGTTAGCATTAATTCCATCATACAAGAAAGCCAAGCTGGTTTCAGACCATGCTGCAACACAGCACCGAAACAGCATTCTTCCAAACAATGTATGGGACCTTCATGGTTATACAGAAACACCCCTACCTGCATTTCCTGGCACTTATTAATCTCTCTGCCACCTTAGATACCATAAACCATGAATACCAGATCAGTATCCTCTTATCACACATTAGGTGAATGAAAGTGAGTCTCATAATCAATAGAGGGAGAATGAATCACAAACGTGAAAGTGCTGGAGTCTCGGGGAGATTGTCTCGGAGACCCTCAACCACACTTGCACGACTTGTGGTGCATATTATCTCCCCTCATGTGGTTTGGTGGATAGTGTCATCATTGAATATTTGACTTAAGTGTTCTATGTTTCAAATGACCTACCATTCTTCACCAGTAGGTAGACTGTTTGAAACCGGACATTAGTGAGAAATAAAATTATCTCCTATCCTTTATTGGAGAGTATATTGAGCAAAAAAGAGAAAGGCGGTGTGGAGTGGATGACCTAGTGGTCGGGTCAACATTGTTCGGCTGTGAAATGCCCCAACAGGTCTTATGGCCTTCGTAAAGAACCAGAGAGTTTTATTATTTTACTCACAGTTTAGGGAAGTTTACTCACTTACCGCTCTTCGCCAGAGAGCATGTTTTGCTCATGACTGGTTGGTGTTAAAGGCACAGGCTTTGGCCCATAACTTTTTTATGGGGTTCTCAATAACCCAGAGGATACGAAAGACAACTCTTATGGGAAAATTAAGCCTCAACTTGAGGTGAGGCTAGAGAGACCGGCAGAATTTCTGCATTAGACAACTTGCCTGCTTTGCTGGTAAATCAAAGGCTCCATGGTAGCAGCAGGGCAGAAACCAGTGCTGGACATTCAAACCTGTAAGCCATAATTCCCAAATCAGCCAGACAGAGCTGCAGGGCAAAGAATAAAAAGTGGAACACCCACCTCGACACCTCTACCAACCTCTTGAAAAAATTGGAAGCACATGCCTATCAGTAGCTGGGGCAGTTCTTGGGATCCTGCCCCTCATGTTCTGCGTGGCTCCTCAAAGGCCTCTGGGATAAACTAATGTGTGCCTTGACAGCACCTCACAAGGGGAAACCAATCATGAACTAGCACTCGGCCCTCTATTCCTTCCTCGTGTGAATAGATAGCATCTCCTCTGATTTTGACTTATAAAAGAACCAGGCCTACATTACTGTGGCAAAATGATTGCTGAAGAGAAGCACTCTGGTATGGTGCTACTGGATCGCCACTTGGGAAATCAACTGGAACCCTACCAGACCAGTCCTGTGGCCGGTCCTGTGTTTGTGGGATGATGAGGAGAAGTAAAGTGTATTGGTTAATCCCCAGCACTTTCTCAACCAGCTCAGAGAGGCTCTGTTTGCTGCTGGAGCATGGGTCCTTTTTCCACTTGTATACTATGAGCTGTGTGTCGGGTTCTGGGAAACCTGAAGGCCATAGCATGGATCTGGAGTGGATTCAGAAGCAAGGGAATGTCTATCTAGGTGATTCACTGTATTCTAAAGGCTAAAGGCAAAATGTGATGAGGTTGTGTGGCACCTATTAGTGTAGAATGACAAAGGTAATTTGGAGATCCTCAGCAAAAAAAGGATTCTGAAATGACAGAAGTATCAATGTGGATACAGGAAACACACAACCTCAGTACCAAAGATTTTCCTGTCTTTTTCAGAAAAAGAAGGGGTCTTGGTAACAGTGAAGATACATTTCAATTCACATTTTTTTGATTGTTTTTAGCCAAACTGGCCATAACAATCAAATACATATTATACAAAGCACATTCACTTCATAAAGGTTTCCCGCAATTAAAATGATACAATGTCATCAATATTCTGATAAAACAATTTTGCTTACATGATTTATCTAATTTACAACCTACCACTTCAGAGAATAATTACTCTTGATTGTGCAAATATAGTTCTTCTTACTACAGATTGAATACATGGATGTAATATATATAGGAAGATCAATTTAAGAATCAAAAAGCATGCTAGATAAAAAAAAGATATTAAATAATCTGAGAAAAATTACAGACAGTACTGATTCGTAGGCCCCTTAAGTTATCAGGGAGGATAGCTAGACATGTTTCGAATATCATATGCTAAAAAATATATCAACGCATTTTTCAACATTAGATAGGATCAAGGCTGCCACGTGAGTGTCAGTAAACCTTTTCATAACATTACAATGAAAAAAAAGGTTTTATAAAACCAAGCCTGCTTGATGTTATGCCATTTGATTTATCTCGTCTGAGCAGCCAATTTGTAGCAATAAAGCCTGTATAATTTAGCAAAATGTTCTTGCCAGTCGAACTGGCGACTGGTTTATAGGTGTCTAAGTGTAATAGGACTCAATTACACGTTGCCCGATGGAACTCAATCTTCTAAATATATATATTTTTTAATGGCATATGACTATTGAGCCAGCTAACCAGTGGTCCTTGAGCGACTTTGCAGACATTCAGTTGCGTTCAGTTTTATGTGCATTTTTGCTCTTTCTTTCCTTGCTGCATAAATGTAGAATGAGACAGCCAGTATTATACCTCTGTCATCAATTCTCTTTCAATGAGCCTCCGCCTCATTGCATGTAGAAGAGTGGTCGAATGTAGTATTTATGAAGATATAATGTAAAGCAGCACAGCAGGAACAAATGAGATAACGTCTCTTGGCCTCCCAAAGAGCACTGGCCATAATCTGACCTCTCGTCTAAGGATGGTGACCACCTTTTGGTTGCTGAAGCCTCTGGTAATGTCCCCAGTCAAAGTTTTAAATAAAGAGATATTTTTTCTACAGAGTAAATATCATCAATACAATTGATAGGGGCCAGATCTTGTTTAAAAGAAAAACTTTTGACAAGGAGCCTAGATTATTAAAGTTCACTTGGTTTTTATGATTCCAATATCCCTTCATTGCCCCTTCAAGACTGCCCTTCATAATCATTTCAGGATGAAGCCAATATTCCTTCAGTTCAATGCTGACCCGAACATCTGACAGATGGGTAAACCATGGTAGCTTCTGATAATCTATGTTGCTTCATGATGTCTTCTAGAGTGAGTCTGTATGATGCCAGTTCCTCCTTAGACCATATGCTAAACCAATCCAATATTTTAATGAAGCCAATGCAACATAATCCTCAATTTTCCCTAGAGCTAATTCAGTTCTCACAGCCAGCATTGGCGTGCCACGACCCAGATGTAATAACCGTTGAATGAAATTATTTTCAGTGATTTGTAATCCTGCAGTCTTCTTATGTCCGATGATCTCTGTATAATATAGCAGCCTTTGCTTTCATTTTATAAACCGTTACTGACTTTGCCGATTGATTGCCACAGGCATTTGAGAATCTCAACAACGCTCCAGCTTAGTGGACCAGACTTATGTTACTTTTAGATAACTGACCACAAGAGTTTTTCGTCCAATCGAATACCTAATTAGTCATAAGTGGATACTTGATTTAGGGGTATCTTGTAAACCTTAAATGTGGCTAGCAGTTTTTGTTTTTGGTTGAGAATCATATATTTTGTTTTCCCAACATTGATGTACTATTTCCTAGCCGCGCAAAAAGACTCAAAACCTTTCTGCAAATGGTGCATCGACATCTCTTTTTTAGCCAACAGTAATGCACCGTCAGCAAAAAGCAAGATTGGTTTGTGGTCATTGCCTGAGATGGGTACATCAAGATTAAGGTCTTTCAGAGTTGTCGCAAGGTCATTTGTGTAGCAGATAAAAAGGGTTGCTGCTTAGACGCAGCCTTGTTTTATGCCTTGATGTATTGGTATTTCTGTTGTATATTCGCCTCTAGTGCTTTATCTAATCCTTGTAGTGTTAACAGAATGCAGGTCAAATAGGAGCTACGGGATTTTGTCTGGAATACTCATTCCATTTAGGATTTGCCATAATATAGAGCGATCAACGCTGTTGAAAGTTGTTTGGAGATTAACAAAGACCAGATAAAGAGGTGACTTTTTTAAACCAGTATATTTAGAGCAGATTAATTTCAATCTGAAACCCGGGTCTACGGTGCTCTGACCACTCCTGAAGCCTTCTTGATATGGTGAAATCAGTTCAGTTTCTTCCAACCACTGGTTTAAACAAGATAGAAGCAGTTTTTAGAAACTTTAAAAAAAAATATTTCTTTTTATTAACCATCAAAAAAGTTGACATTACAGGGCATTGGAAATACGGACATACATGCTTCGAGTCTAGAGCATATATGAGTACAAACTCACAAATTCAACTGAGTGACGACAGGGACTATGGCGTAAATTGGTCGTCTGAAACAGGGTCCGGGGGGGGAGCACAGATACATCTGCAATAGTTATTCCATTTGTTCAATATGGAGGACCATTTTCTGGGATATCTATGGGAGACATACACAGTTTTTTCTCTGAACATGCACCAGTCCATGTCGTTTTTCAAGGAGCTCCCTCGCACCTCATAACTGCGCTATGTTCCGCTTAGCTACCATTTGGCCCAGGGTAGCCCATATCTTATCTCTACTGTTGAGGCCAGTGGGCTCCCAGATATTCAAGAGGCATCTATTTGCCTCCGGCCGTATGACTACTCCTGACACCCAACTCATACATTCAAGCACTCTTGACCTATAGGACTGAATGAGGTGGCACTCCCAAATTCTGTGCATAAATGAACCAATTTGTCCACATCCACGCCTACAGTCACCTCATCCATCCTACCCATTTGAACCAGAAACATACATCCTTTGGTGAATCTTTAACTGGACCAGAGGTAGTCTAGAAGAGATGGCAACCTCCTTTGGGGAGGCCAGAGCCTCCTGCCACTCCTCATCATCTATCTCAAGCCCATCTCCCTCCCAACGCTTTCTCAGGAGTATCAGGGGATCCTGTGTGTTGTTGACCAGCTTTTTGTGTGTCAGAGATATAACCCCATCTGTTAAGTAACCCTCGAATAGTCTGTCCTCTAGTGGCGAAGCATCCGATAGGGAGGTGTCTTGGAATAGATTTGACTGTAGTGCGTGTCTAACTTGCAGATATCGGAAGTACTCTGAGTACGGAAGGTCGTGGCTTTGCTGCAACTTGGGGAACAACACCACCTCCCCGTTTTTCCACAGGTCTCTGACAGTAGAGATCCCGATCAGATCCCACCTGTGTGAACCCCTTGGTGGTGCCCAGTGTCACAAGACTTTCCGAGTCCCACAAAGGAGTTGCCAGAGTGAGTTTTCCATCCCAACCCAGGCTCTTGCTCGCCATATGCCACACATCCACCGAATGTTTAGTTGGGACCGAAAGGTGATACTGGTGGTGCCTAGAGTAGAGATCTCTGTAGTAGCCATTTATCCATCCTGTAGGCGGGATCATCTCCAATTTTATATATGCCGTGATTTATGGCCACCAGGTGTGCGGCCCAGTAATATCTCTTTATGTTGGGTTGATTCAGATGCTCCGTCCATCACCACCCCCTTTTGTACCGCTTTTGGCCGCCATAAGTGTGGCAGGGTATGCTCAGACGTGAGTCCCTTGTTCACTTTGCCACTGGATTCAAGCAAGCCGGGCTGAAGACGACTGGAATGCCAGAAACCGGTCCTCGGAAGCTTGTTTCCGTTCCAGGGAAGACATGGCTTGGCAGTTCGGACTGGACTGTTCTCATGAGGCACAGGGTCAGACTGATTGGCAAATAGCCATGTCTGAACTGGGGTGGCAGAGTGGGCTAAAGAACGGTGATGGATTAAACCCAGATCATTTGACTGGGTGTGAATGTTTGATTGATTCAGATGCTCCGTCCACCACCACCCCCTTTGGTACCGCTTTTGGCCGCCATAAGTGTGGCAGGATATGCTCAGACGTGAGTCCCTTGTTCACTTTGCCACTGGATTCAAGCAAGCCGGGCTGAAGACGGCTGGAATGCCAGAAACCGGTCCTCGGAAGCTTGTTTCCGGTCCAGGGAAGACATGGCTTGGCAGTTCGGACTGGACTGTTCCCATGAGGCACAGGGTCAGACTGATTTGCGTATATCCATGTCTGAACTGGGGTGGCAGAGTGGGCTAAAGAACGGTGATGGATTAAACCCAGATCTTTTGACTGGGTGTGAGTGTTTGATTGATTCAGATGCTCCGTCCATCACCACCCCCTTTTGTACCGGGAAGTACTGTTGAGCACCCCGAACAAACTATTTGGTACATGCAGAAAAGAAAATTCACACTCAAAATTGTAACTGGGAATAATTTAATGATTGTGCAGTTTCAATCCTTTAAAATGATACACTACTACCTGATAACTTATGGCAGGGCCATCTGAGCATAATCTAATACCATCCCTGTACTACCTTTTCCAATTTAGCCTACATGTCTGATCCTGTGGGGTAATGTCACCACTATTAATACCCCCACCAGGGATGGTAGTACAAATGTAATCAATTGTAGTGTTCGATCCCCTTCCAGTAAA
The DNA here is from genome assembly GCF_964263255.1 of Lissotriton vulgaris. Taxonomy (NCBI): domain Eukaryota; kingdom Metazoa; phylum Chordata; class Amphibia; order Caudata; family Salamandridae; genus Lissotriton; species Lissotriton vulgaris. Next base: position 1,061,325,123 of record NC_141689.1, on the reverse strand, counting down.
GGAGGTAGTACTATCCCCAACCTTGTCTTCCCTCAGGTATTGTAGGTCGAAATCAGCCAGAAAAACCTCCGGTAGTCCTCCTTGCTTTGCATGCTCAAAATGCACATTTGAGAAGTCCCAAGGGCCAAGGTCAACAAATGTGTGGCAATCACTGGGGCATGGGTGCACATTAAAACCCCCAAGAATTATGACTGCATAAAAAATATTTTGCTTATCCCTGTATGACTCTAAGAAAGATTTTAAACTTAAATGGTGCTTGTTCATAACATTTCTCTCAAAACAGTTATAAAAATTAACATTGAGTAATTTTGGTGTGTTTATGGTTTTTATATGAACCACCAAGAGGTTATTGGAGCCCTATTAAAGCTTACAATGGGTACACAGAGTGTTGAGGGAGATAAGGGTAAGTAAACCACCTTTTCCTCTAATGGCCCGAGAAGGTCATGCAGGTTCAAAATTGGTCATAAATCCATCAACAAAGAACGTATAAACAATTTCCCTAGTTTTTTGTGGACCTACAATGTGCTATTCCCTTAGACCATCAACCCATCTAGGTCTTCTCTTTTGCTGTTAAACCCAGCAATATTCCAGTTAAGAACATTTAGCTGGCTAACTTGATTGACTCCCACCTCATTTACACTCCTTTAAAGGGGTCTATCAGTTACTGAACAATCCTGGGTCTGGGGTAGAGAAGGGGGAATCGGTGTAAGTCAATCATTTTTACCAGATGTGGTGTTATTTTGTACAGCTTTGTTTTCTGTGTCACTGGCCAGAATTTCCTGTGGGAATTGGTGTAAAAACTGATGTTTTTGGGATGGCCCTTTTTTCTTGACACCCACTTAATAGACCGCCTTGGAACTTTCCAGGAAGGAGGTGATAATGCACACTTTATTTTGGAAAGGTTTGTGAAGATTCGTCAAATTGCACCAACATTATTAGTGAACAGAAAATATGCTTCCTATGGAAACTCTGACCTAACTATAATGTCACAGTGGGAACCACCACTGTTTAATTTAGATATATAATACATGTGATTCTGTAATCCCTACATATTCACCAGTCTCTGATTTCTTTATAATTGGTGACTTATGACTCACCCAGTTACAGATTCTAAAGAAAATATGTCAGAACTCGACTATTATAACTTATTGCAGGCCAGTTCTAACCTCACAATGCCTGCTGCCGGAACCAGCTTCCTAGGTGAAAGGCAGGCCAGGTCACAGAGCATACCTCAAGCAGCTTTTTAGCAATAAAAGCAGAACATTGCTTTTCATTCTTCTGCTCTATTTTTCTATCTTAAAATGGCAAGCAGAAAGAGCATTTTTATTTTTGCATTCCTTACTTAGATAAAAGCTAGAATCTTTCTACACATTCCGAGCTGCTGCAGTGTTACAAAAAAGCGCACATTGAACTTCATAATATAAAAATCTAGTGTAACACAATCTGTCTAGACATTAAAATTCCCTTAAAATCTATAAGCAACCAACATAGTTATGTAAAATTTGTAAAACATTTACAAAAAACATTCAAGTTTGTATCTTCCAATTCCCAAGCTAAAAATATTATATTGTCAAATTGCCAAATTTGCTTAATTTCAATAGCAAGTATCATAAAAGCATCAGACAATTCATTTTTAAAATACACTGTATACAGATAAAAGTTTTCATTAAAAAATCGCATAATGTTATATGTGATCAATCAGAACATTATAAAATAACATTTCAATATAACAAGTTTCATTGTAATACAGCCAAGGTAAAAAAGAATTTCCATTTTGAAAATTGGAACCCAATGTGCCCTGTATGAATGGCAACGCATAGATGTTTCATTGGGCACTACTCGATCATTTGTCATGTGCTCTGCATTGTTCTCCATAGGACTTATAGTATGAGGTTAGGTCGCTTTTCGTAAAACATTATGTCTGACTATACAAGCGCAACTCAAGAACTTGGCCACTCCTCAAGCAAAAATTGTTCTTGCATCAGATTTTAAAATGCGTAAAGCAATGCGGTCATCAAGAGTGCCTAGTTGCTTGCAGATTGGTGTTAGCCATCTAGACCTTGCACTTTCGTACACCGGACAGGCAAACATGAAGTGGGCAATGCTCTCCTTTGGTGCCCTACAACAAGGACAGTCTTCTGTTGGTTGTTTTGGGGAGCGCCACTTTGCAGTCAGTTCGCGATTGGGAGCGACTCAAATCTAAAATGACTGTAAAGTGCCCAGTCTTTTGGTACCTGGATTGTATACAAATAGGGTTGCAGGCTTCTACAGTGTTTGTGCTGAAAGAATTCTTCTGTAAGCCTTCCCACATTTGGATTACTAAAATCCCGGTTATCAATCCTGTCCCAATAGTTACGTTTCAGCTCAACCTTGCTCGGGGGAATTTGATTATCTCAAGAGTCCTTGAGTCCTATAGTTATCATTAGTTTCTTGACATTAGATATCCACTTAGCCCTGTGGTTAACATCAAGGTTCTTTACTTCAGTGAGTGGTTTGGCATGGTTCGTAAGTTCGGTGGTCCACCTAATGCGTGCCCAAAAGAGCAGTGGGCGTAGCTTTGCAATGTCACTGAATGAGCATCTACCCATGTCCAACATCAGGGGAGTTAGTGGGACGTTCCGGGGTAACATGACCAGATCCCTCAAGAACTTGTGTTCTGACTTGCAGATCTCATCAACATTGTCGAATCCACATAGCTCGGCCCCATAAAGTGCCGAGTTGACTGCCTTTGTGTCATAAACTGTGGGAGCCGGGGCAACAGGCCTACTTTGCGAGGAGCGATGTTCTTTGCTTAGTGGCCCGACCGCACTTATATGGCTCAAAAGCATTTTGTCGAGATGGGACCTCAATAGCATTTTTTCTGAGAGGCGAATGCCAAGATAGTCAAATGTGCTGACCCTCTCCAGACATGTCCCTTCAAGAGTGAGATTATTTCTAAAAGATTTGTGGGAGTTGAATGTCATAAACTTGCTCTTAGAAGTGTTTATGACTAGCCCCCTGGAGTTACAGAAAGATTGGAATCTATTCAATAATTTCTGTAGCCCAGCTGGGGTCTTGGAGATCAGCAGTGGGTCATCAGCAAACAGGAGATTAGGTACCTTAGCATCCGCCAGGGCCGGGGCATAAGCTGGATCTTCTTGTGGAAAGCGAACCACCCCAGTCACGTATAAAGAGAACAGGGTGGGTGCCATCACACAGCCCTGACATACTCCCTGTTTACTGGAATCCTTGCATTCAGTTGACCTTGAGACCCCCATCTCACCTGTGCGTAATTGCCCTTATGGAGTCGAAACAGTCAGTTGAGGATTAAAAGAGGGATGCCCAGATCTCTCAATATTTGCCACAGCCTTTTTCTGGGGACCTCGTCGAAGGCAGTCTTTAAGTCTATAAAGACTGCCTCTGCCGATCACAACAATTTTCAAGTAAATCATGAGAAGTGAAAACGCCTGATCCACTGTTCCGGTGTTGGCCCTGAATCCCGCCTGATATTGGGAGAAGATGTCTTCATCCTCGGCCCAGGATTGGATCCTCTGCAGCAGGACCCTGCCAACTACCTTCTGGATTGCGTCAATCAAGCTGATTGGTCTGTAGTTAGCAGGGTCCTCTATAGCTCCCTTCTTGTATATTGGGACTACCTCTGCCCCCTTCCATGATTCCGGTACTGGGCAACCATTACAGATAGAATTGATTAGAATTGAGATGTAGCGTGCCCAGTTTCGCGGGTCTGCAAGGAACAGGTCTCCAGAGAGGCCGTCAGGTCCTGGGGCTTTAGCAGGGACTATCTTGCTTATGGCAGTTTCTACTTCTACCAACGAAAAAGGTTCACTGTTGCTACCATCAGAGGGAATAGGGTGACATGTGATTAACCCTTCCTGGCAAACGCCATTGGACCCCGCATAACGTTTCCCAAAGTGATCGTGCCAATCCTGGAATGAGATGTGATTGGGGATATGATCTACATCCCTGTTACCTGCCCATCTACCAAGATTCTAAAAAAGATTGTTCTCCCTTGCTATACTAGCATCCTTTAGTTCCTGCCAGCGATTCTGATCCCATTTCAGCTTTGCGTAAAGCAAAGCTGCTGTGTATTCTTGCCTTGCAATTTTGATCACAGGGCCGTTCTTGGTTCTAATTGCTTCAGCCAATGCCTGCCTCTTGAGTGTGCAATCCTTAGCCTACCATGCCTGCCTGTTCTTTGATTGCACGCCAGGTTTGATGTGTTTACTAGGTACCTGAATGTATTCGCCGATCGGTTCAATTGTGCTTGAATGGATGGCAGGGACATTTGTAAGCCCAGCTACTCTTACCATTGCCTCCTGTAGCTCTAGAGTGTATTGCTCAAAACTTGCCTTATTCCTTCTATTTTTAAGTGTTTTACAGCAACCTTGGGTCATTTGAGATACCTTCTGCAATTTGAGGGGACCACGTCTTTAGTTGATAAATGTGTAGGGGTACTCGAGGGGAGACGAGAGGAGACCCATGGAGTATTTATAGTCACGCAAAGAGGATTATGGTCGCTGTCCGTTGTGTTACCCACTGTCATGTCTATACTGTTTCCCCATAGTCTTTTGTCTAATAAGTCATAGTCAATGCGGGAAGGGCAGCTGGGTGTATTATAAGTATTGCCCCTTGGGCATCTGATGTAGTTCTGCCATTTGCTGTCGTAAGGCCAAATACTAGGGAGAGTGCATTAAGTCGAATTGCTATCTGCAACCATCTTTTGACGGGGGTAAGCTTAGTGTAGGGACAGACCATCTTCTATCATCTTCCTCAACCCCAAGCATGTCCTCTGTACTTAGCGGCTCAAAGGTGCAATTAAAATCCCCTGCGACCACAGCTCTAGATTGTGGCAAGCAGCTAGATAAGCATTGTTCCATTAACATAACTTACAGTCCCCCTTATGTACACATTAAATATGTTGAGCATTTCACCCCACCCCTTGTCCCCTTGATAGTGATCCCAAGATGTCAATGCTCCCACTTTGTTGTACAGTGATACTACAACCCAAGGCGATGTTGACCCAGACAATCGACCCTACCGAGGGGCGCCCTTTTCCCGTAGTGATGGCTGGGGAGTAGAAACAGCTATAGCCCCATTTATATAGGGGGACCAGACTCCAAGCTTCTTGAAAAAATACAATGTCAAATCCCTCTATCAACTCGTTCCAGTGGGGCAAGGACACTTTCTTACTGAGCCTGGCAACATTCCAAGAGATGATCTTTATCTGTTGTAGGGAAGTCGGGTCATTGAGGGATTAGACACATAGGCCCTTGTAGTGTCTATTTGCAGAAGATTTTGGGGAATATGTTCAAATCTAGTTGTATCTGGCTCTGGACCAAAGCAAGGGATTAAGTTGTTTTGGGGGCTGCTTTTGGTTTTGGAGGGGTATCGTGTAGTTTCCGATGTGGCTGAAGGGCACTTTGCAGTGAATCGACGGCTTCTATTGAGGTCCCTCCTCTTAGGGTTCACAATGGATACTTGGTGTGTGGCCTGACTGATGTGATCATAGGAGGTTGCCTGAACTGGATCGCTGAGGAGCCAGGGGGGCAACTACAGTACTCCAGTACCAGAAGATTTTCAGCCAGATTGGCCTTGGTCAGGGGGAGCTCAATGCAGTCCAGAGGTTGCGTAGGGGACGTGCTTCTCCGAGCCCTGATGATATCCTCTCGTATAACTGAGCAACAACCCCTAACGTGGCGCATCCAGTGAATTGTTTTATTGATTAAGGAGTTTTCATTTTCATAGCCACCCATTGGTTCTTACTTGGGAACATTTACCATAAGAATTTTTTGCCCCTGCCAAAGGGGAGGCATTGCTGGAGAAATCCTCTGATCTTTTACAAGGGGGCGTGTAACTAATTGTGGAGTAGGTGGTCTGGTGCGATTATTAGGGGTCTGAGAGTGAACATATTTATGATGGTTGTCTTTGAAATTGTCAGCATGTTTTGGCTTTGAGGTTGTTGGAACGTGCTTAGAGGTCGTTGGGGTGGTTAAAGAGGGATCGTTTCCCATTAGACCTCTTTCCTTGTGGGAGGATGGGCAAGCTCTGTTAGCCTGTCTGCTTTGCTTGTGCGGAGGGTGCACAGTCTGCTTATGCTTCTGAGGTATATCCTTTAGGAATCTGACAGTAATGATGAGCTCTTCAATCATATTTTTCATAGTTGGTGCAGGGGACTATTGATTCAGCTTCTATAATACCTACACATTCGTAAATGAGAGCGTCAATTCTGTCCATCATGCAGTTGTTGGGGGCATGCTTGTGAGCTTTCTTTGCCTTTTTTCCCTTTCCCGACCACCCGTTAGAGCCACTTCCCACTCCCTCTCCCTCCATCATTTTCCTTTTGCCCATCTTTTAAGCCTCTCGTAAGTTTATGTAATACAGTACTTTCTGTGCCCCCAAGGGGTGTGTGCCCCCAAAGCCCAAAGTCAATTGTTTTGATCGAAAAGAAGTATTTACTATGTCCATAAGCCTGACACAAAGTTTGTAATAACGGCGTCCCACAGATAACCTCAATCAATGAAAAGTTCTTAATACAAGTGTTATTCTTGGTACAGTACCTTATCGAGTTGCGAATAGTTCTGCCTCGAGGCTTAATGAGTGGATGTTAGAGAAGTGGCCTTGCCCTGCCTCTTCCTGGCAATGACGGGCAAGGACGGGCCCGCCCTTGACTTGGGCTTTGCCCAGGCATGACCTGCACCGCGGGGGGTGAGGCAGCGCTTTATAGCGCGATGAAGGTGCCTCCCCCTCACATGTGGAAGTGGTGACGCGGTGACGCGGTGGGAAAGCTCCGCTTTGCACCCTGGGACTTCGAGTCCCACCAGGGTGAATAGCAGCCCATGTAGAGTGGAAGACCAGGCAGATTGCCTCAAATAGTGGAAAGTGTAATATCCTGGGCTTAGGCTCCCACTAGGGTGTTGAGGCCACTTGTAATGGCCAACCAAGTCCCACAGGCAAACAGCGTCATATATATTCAAGTAACGAACAGTACGCACATTATATAAGCCACCACAGACTTATTTCCCTAGTGAAATACACATTTATTGCCTGACTCTCCCTATCGTCATCAAGTATTGAGCAAGTGCAAAAATCATCAGTTGGGTGATATCTGATCTCCTAATCCTTAATGCCTCCTTGTGCTCCCTAACACCCAAATTCCAGCGCAACAGGATTATCCAGCTCCTCCTACTGCTTGAGTAGACTGGGCAGAAAAACATAATATGCTCAATAGGTTCATTAGTGTCGCCACAAGACCATCAACGCCAGTCCTCTGCCATGAGTACATGTGCCCATTTTGTAGTGAATGAATGGAGGGGCAAAGTCCCATACCAAAACTGTAGATAAAGATATTTGGCTAATGGTGGCTCTATCTTGCCCCGAAGTCCTCCTTTAAGAAGGAATCCTTCACTATGAGAAATGCACCAGTTAGTGAGCCACGTTTTGTCTGAGTGTATAGAAGACACTTTATTTTGTCAGTAATTAGATTTAGTTTGTATCTTGGGGGTAGCTCCAGCCTCCCTGGGAACGTTCCACAATCTTTCTTTCCCAATCGCTATCAGAGTGTTTTTTTATGTTCTTAGCCAGGATATATTACAGCAGCCAGAGAAAAGTAATATTTCCTCTAACCCTTGGTGATATGAATACACCTCTGGGATAACCCAAAAACTCCTTCTGTACAGTATGGGACACAAATCTTTCATATCAATGACAAATTATTATATGAGATAAAGTTTCCCTTGGCTTATATGGTAAGGATATTGCAAGTTACTCAGAGTTCCATAACCTTATAAAGGAACTCGACATTCAGGCTCATTCCACTGTATGGTTATGGAACTCCTCAGTGACTTCTAATATACTTTTAATGTATGGCCTTGGACACTTTATCCCCTATGTATTCACTGAAAAAATACAGGTAAAACGTGGTTATGGTTCTGACTTAAATGTAGAAACACATTGATATCCACCATTTATGGTTTGCTCATAAACCAGAACTTAAACCTTCCCCTTGCACTGTGAACGACAAAACACTTGGCATTAATGATGACATAAGTTTTTTTGGATTTTCAACTAAATTTTATTATATGATCATACACAACACAGTCCTGTGCACAGTACAGCATGAATTTTCATAGACGTTTGCATAGTACAACAACCATGTAACGGGTCCAAATATAATATCCCATGATAAGGGACTATCATACAAAGTGCACTTATAATGATGGCATCATAAGTGACAACATTCATTACTTTGTTTATGACACCAGCTTGAACATTACTGCTTGATCCAAAACTGACATCACCCCCTTGTGCTGAGTACAATATCACATATGACATAGTTAATGGCATTATAAGCGACATCAACTATATCAGCATTAATGATTTCAGCAATAGCATTACTGATGAAACCACTGTTGGGCATATTTATCATCGATTTTGTGTCACCCTCTCTGCAGCACACAATGAAAGAGGAAAAAGCCTCAAAGGATTATTTTTGTGCAGGAAGGTGTCGCTTCCTGCACAAAAAACCCCTGCAAGCAACAGAGGCACTCTTGCACCATGGTGACATTTAAACATATACGCCGCAATAAAAAATTAAAATAACGCTAAAGCTTAAAACAAAATAGATTTACCACAGCACCATTATGTCAGACACAGACTAAAGTAGGCTTACAGATGAACAGACATACTTAAATTCACAAGCAGGAGCACAAATAAGCATTACAAACTTCACTCAAAAACTCATACATAGGCACAGAAGTACTGAGTACAAGTATCTGGTGCCACAGGAGAACATGCTGCGTTACAAGTGCTGGGGTTACTGCTCCCTTCTCCCTCTCTGTTGATTGTTGACGCCTCCTTGTGCAGAGTGGTCTGGGACTCAAAGTCCCTTTACAAGTATCTAGTGGTGGTAAATTCTTGAAATCTCTGAGACCTATGGCTCCCAATCTATGTTTCAGCAAATGTCTTTCAGGTGTACATTCACCATCTCCAGTACTTCAGCATAAGCTTCAAACAAGTCTAGTCACAATTCCCAGGTTATTGGAGGATGGCCAGGCTCAGCTTAAAAAACTTGGCAGTGGTTGAATACTAGAACTTTTCACAGCCTTAAATCTAAAGCATTGAGAATCACTAAAATGATCTTGTAAACACTAAAGTTTGGCAATGTGCAAAAGAAGGCAGCTTTAAGGAAAGAAGAACAACCTTCAGGGTTGGCTTGTGCATCACCGAGGAATGATAACATGTATATCCTCTACTCTGTCTGTCACGAACGTTGCACTTGCCACATAGGGTAACAGAACATCCACCACAGCCTCACTCCACCACTAGGCTGTCAAGGACATTCTCAATGACATCAAGTGCTGCACCCATGAGCCACATATGGCTCCTCAATTACACTTCCAAATAATATTGTGAACTCGCCAGAACACAAAACGCTGTTCCGTTGAGTGATCAATGTACCCGAGCTGATGTTTTCTTGGCCCGTCACCATATTGAGATGTGAATTTAAATTACATACGACTACATTCCAAGATACAGCGTTGCAAATTTGTCATCACATCAGGAAGTGTGTTTCAATGATGCCACACCCCGTTCCAGAACACTGCATGGCAAAGATATCGATGTCGGGACATGCATTCTGTGCAGAGGGGCCTAACCACTCACTCTTACAGCCCACGTCACGGCTGTATCACTGAGACCATGTAACCACACACTTTACAGCTGTATGGGCAACGGCCACGTATGTTCTATCACCCTTTCATTGATGTCCTTCGGCTGCACCCAGAGGATGTTGTGCAAATACATTTGGGCAGAAGGCCACCCCTATAGTGTCTGGATGGCTCACTACATTCCTTCCCCACGTAGCTCCGAACCTTGCCCCTGTACACTACTCAAAAAGTCCTTTAACCTCTGGTTAAACTTGAGGTATTGATTATATGGCTAATGGGATGAGTGCTCTGTTTCATCTTCCCTGTTTATTTCTCCTTGTGTCTCTTCATGACACTCTTCTCCTGTTGCCTGCTCACTTGGCTTCTCAGCATACTGTTGTTGGTTTGGAGGTCCCTCTGTCACATGCAGGTCATCAACCCCTAGGATCTCACCTTCCTCCGGACTCTGCTGACCGGACATATTTACTTTCTTGAATCATGAAACGTTTCAACTGACTGTCTTCTATCCTTTCGAGCTGTTATTTTGGTGCCGTCCACTTTCACCACTGTCCATATTCCTGGTTCAAAGGTTTTCCTGAACATTCACCCAGGAAGTTGGTCTTTGAGAGTACTTAATCACCCACTCCAGCCATTGCATGGCCACTCACCTCCTGATGCTTGCCCTTGTTTTGCTCTGTGTTTGCTGGTCTGGGCAACTTCAGGATCATACTCTGGTTGGGTCCACTTAGGTTGCACAGGAATCTTGTCCATCCTGAATCCTTTCAACATGAGAGGCCATGTGGGGCAATAAGTGGTGATGTGCGGTATCATTTCGTATTCATTTAGGAACCGATGAAGGCTATTATCTTGGCTAACTCCTTTGTGTGTGGCAGTTCCCAGGGTTTGTTCAGGGTCCCATAAATCTATCAACCTCCCCATCAGCTTGCAGACACTAGGTGGGTAATGCAGCGGTGTCGGATCCCTAGTCGATTAAAGCACATCATTGATCTTGGCCAGCCTGTCAAGACAGTTCGCAACCTGGGTGTGACATTTGATTGTAATCTTACCTTGGAGGCGCATGTCACGAAAGTGGTGGGTTGCTGCCTGGCCATCATTCGCTCTCTACGGAAGATCTTTCCGTTGCTCCCCCTCTGGCGTGTTCACTGATAGCACGGAGTACCGTACTTAGCAGAGTTGACTACTGTAATGCCCTGCTCCTTGAATCTCCAAAGTCTCTATTGGACAGGATGCAGAGGCTGCAGTCAACCGCAGCTAAGCTGGTACTAGGATGGTCGAGACGGTCCTCCAGTTCATTGGCCCTGGCGGAGTTGCATTTTCTCCCCGTGAAACAAAGAATCAAGTTCAAATCACTTTGCCTAGTCTAGTATTTAGGGCCCTGCATGGAATGGGTCCTACCTCTCTTCAACGCAAATTTGAGTGGTACTTTCCTGCCCGAACTTTCTGGGGCAAAACTGATAAAAATTCCCAGATTCAAAAAAGTTAGAGCAGAGGGTAGATCATTTGGGATTGCTGCTGCAAAGCTCTGAACACATTACATTTCGAGCTGAGACAAATCAGTGACCTCCTTCCATTTAGAAGGCATTTAAAACATGGCTATTTCCCAAGACTTAGGGGTTGGCTACAGTAAGGTCCCACAGATGTTGTCAGGCTGAGTTACTAGCGCCAAGATGCCTGTTAGGTGATAGTGCACTTTAGAAATGCAATAAATAAATAAATAATACATAAACTCAGATTCCTGAAACGGTAGTCCTTAGTGCGTCTTGATTTCTTCAGAAAGACCAGACAGGCCAAATACCTTTTTCCAGCGCAGGCGCAGTTGACTCAATAAGCTCTATAATGACAAAGGGGTACCTTGAATGACTGTCCAGGAGGACCATTGTGGTCCTTCCATCTGGAAAACTCCCGAAATCCATGCTCACCTTGGACCATGGGGTGACACATGGCTTCTCCGTGATAACCGGTGCTGGCATTTTGGGGCTGCTGGTGACCTGACACATGGGAAATTGCCATACCAGGTCATCCACCACTGCTTCTAGTCCAGGGAACCGCACTTTCTACCACAGGTGAGACTTTGTTTTTGCCATCCCCTGATGCTCCCTGTGGGCCAGCACTGCTACCTGCTGTCTCAGGCTTTAGGAGATTACCAATCTGTGGCCCAGCAAGACGAGACCCTCTTAGGTGGCACTTTGCTTTTGCCGCATCCTCCACAATTGCGTGAGGTGCTTCATCTCCAGGCCACTCCAGCTGTTTGCTTCCTGTTAGAAATCATACCATGATCCTTGCTGCAGTGCCTCCAGAACCTTCTTTAGCCCCAGAGCACCAGCTGTTGCTTCTTTGATCTCTGGCAGGCTCAATGTCTTTTGGCAGACTCCCTGAGACATCAGGCGAATGCACTCCTCTTTGTGGTCAGTGTGTCTCTCTCTACCTCCCCATTGACTTGGGGCAGAGGGTGTGATAGGAAACCGGCTGAATTTTTGGACCCTTGCCTGTAGACCACTTTAAACTGGTAATGCTGCAACAGAATTGCCCATATTAAAATGTGAGGCAGTGGATGGGGTGCAGAGCAAGCATGGGCGGAAAATCCGTTTCGCTCGCGGATTTTGCGGATTTTCGGTAAATTCGCAATCCGCGAGATTCGCGAATCTCCCGCAAAATCCGCAAATCCGCGAGCAGCGGATTTTATGGCTTGCTCGCACTGTTCGCGTGAGTTCGCGGCTTCCCAGTACAACTTCGCGCCCCGCGAATAAGCGCAAAATTGCAGAAATACGATCTTAGCAAAACTGAAACTACTTACCAGGTTCAAAAATTCAGGCTCATCATTAGTAGCCATTTCCTGTAGTGCTTCCTGAGGGGCCCCTCCAGAGTTCAGTTGCCAGTTGCAACTATTATGTGACCCTGCTCTGAACCTCAGAATAGTTACACATATGCCACAAAGGTCCTGAATTACAGCTAAGGGAGACAAGCAGGAGCCAGGCTGGAAGTTCAAATCCATTAATCAGCCCCTAATTCATTATTGTCAGTTGGGGCAGGGCAGGTGTTGTAACTAATTTTGCAACAATGAAAGCACTTAGCAAGTGCAAAAGATCACTAATCAGGAAGCACTAAGGAAGCAGGTGCCAGCTAAAAAAATATTCTGTGACACATTAATCAGCCCCAAATTAATTCAGGTCACTTGAGGCAGGGAAGGTGTGCTTGCTTTGCCACAATAATGTACACTGACTGGACAACCAGAGGGTGCTGTGATGAAACAGAGGGTGGCATGGGTGGGCCAGAGGGTGGCATGAGTAGTCAGAGAGTGGCAGTGGTGACAGAGAGTGGCAGTGATGAAGAAGAGTTCGCAAATCCGCAAAATTCGCGAACGCGAGATTCGCAAAATTCGCCCATGCTTAGTGCAGAGCCCCTGAATAAAGGCACCAATGGCTGATGATGGGTGATCACCCTGAATGATCCCCTACATAGATACAAATGAAAATATCCACGTGCCCACTTAATGGCCAGGGCTTCTCTTTCAGTCTGCACATTCCTTGCCTCCGTCAGCATGAGTGCTCTACTTGCAAATGCCGCCAGAGCTGCCCATCTCTCTGACTCAACTTTCTGTGTGAACATCACCCGAAGGTCTACTGGCTCGAGTCAATCACCAGCTCCGTTCTTTCCTTTCGGGCAAAGTATGCCATTGTAGCCTTACTCAGTAGTGCTGACACTCAGAAAGGCTTCTTCATCAACTGGGCCCCACACCCAATGAGCATCCACTTTTGTCAGTGCCCTCATTGGTTTCGCAATGGTTGCCAGGTTGGGGATGAATCATCCGCTAGAAGTGGCCATTCCCAAAGAAATGTGCACCTCTGAGGCTTTGCATGATGCTGGTGCATGCTTGATGGCATGTGATTTTCTTGGGTCAACCTGCACTCCCTCCTGAGTGAAAACGTATCAGTAAAATGTGATTATGGGCTGGAAGAAGGATCACTTCCCTCAACATAGGCGCTTCAGGGTAGCCCGCAGGCACTGGTGATGTTCTTCTACTGTTTCAGAGTAGACTAAAATCTAAAATGTCATCACTGGCATTCATGACACATTGCAATCTGGACAGTACCTCCCTTATAACAATCTGGAGCACCTCCGCTGTGGAGGATATGCTGAAGCTTAACCACATGTATCTTCACAAGCCCAGGTGTGTAGAGGATCCTGTTATGCACCGGCTCCCTTCCGCTAGCTGAAGTTGATGGTGTCCAGCAATGAGGTCCAATTTAGAGTACCATCTAGTTCCATTCAAGCCAGCTATATTGTCGTCCATTGTGGGAGTTATGTGCCTCTCCATCATAATGATCTTGTTTGGAAGTCGAATGTCAATGCCCATCAATACTTAGCCAGGCTGTTTAGGTTTCGCTTCAGTCACCATTGGGGACACTTAGGGCGTCAGACCAGATACCTTCTCGATCACACACAAGCTCTCCACCTCCTGTTTCACTAGCAGCTGTAAATGGAATGGTACACAAAGAAGGGGTAGGGCCACCGGCTTGACTGATTTGTCGATGTGTAGACTAATCGGTAGGGCTCACAAAGAGCTCAAACCCTTGACAACTTCAAGAACTGGTTCAACAGATCATCCACCCTGTATGATTGCACATTTCTGGTGAAAGACAGTAGGCCCAGATCTTCTGTCGTGTGACATTCCAGCAATGTGCAATTGGACCTCACGCACTCATTCATGAGTCCTTGGAGTGGCAGGAGGGTGTGAACCCCGTACATGTAGATCTTGGTTTGTGACAGGATCAGGACAGCCCTTGGACAGAGGTGTCGATATTGCTTGATACCCATCATATTCACAGATGCTCCTGTGTCGATGAGAGCCTTGGCATCCCATCCAGTAATCTCCACAACACACCTGGGTTGTGGCTTTGTGTGCATTGTAAGGTCTCCTGTAAACAAAATGAGGAATACCTTCTCCTCCTCTTCTGATTGTGACCTTCTTGACAGGATCCATCCCATGTGATGCTCTTCGCTGTTCCTTGGAGCTCTGTGGCAGTCAGTGACAGCTGTTAAATGGCTTTCGTTGGGGTTGGTTCACCTCCTGAGGGCCCCTCTCTCCCTAGGACCACTTCTGCACACCTTTGCAAAGTGGTTAAGTTTCTCACAGCTCTAGCACATATGCCTCTGTGCCACGCAGTACTACAGTTTGTATTCTTCACTGCCAATGGTTTTGCATTGTGCCCCTGACTGTGTAGATGCTGAGGCCTTGTGTCAGGTCACCTTCACTCTAGTGCACACAGCATCTGCGAGCTCCACTTTCACACTATGAGTTTTAACTGGGGTCTGTGTTATTGCCATTTCCATCTCTGTGGCCCTCACAGCCGACAGGACATGGGATCTTGCATTGATGAGGATTTTATAACCAAACTAATGTTTGGTTGTTAAAGTATTAGGCCCTGAAGGGTATTCTTTCGGCACCCTTAAAGGATTTACACCTGTATGTCCTTCAGCTGATCGTTTGCTGTAGAGGTAGTCATAAAAAGTGTCAATGGATTCACCCTCTCTTAGGTGGGCCTGGTGGATGAATCATACAAACTCCAGATTCACTATGGGCCAAAAAGCGCTTTGAGGGAACTCATCGCTGCATTCTAGTCATCTGCATGTTCAAACAATTTATAGATCTGTTCCCCTACATAACGGAGCATCAGGGAGCATTTGACTTCACCATAATTCTCCCGGGTGTCTATGAAATAATTATTCAGTCTCCCCACTCATGTCTTCCACCTAGGCGCAGCCATTGCTGGGTCAACATATTCACTAAACAGATGAAGCACTCCTTCCAGTGTGTTCTGCTCGGGGAACTGCCACTGTTGTGGCCCCTGAAGTGGTGCAACATTTT
Source organism: Lissotriton vulgaris (assembly GCF_964263255.1). Lineage (NCBI taxonomy): Eukaryota > Metazoa > Chordata > Amphibia > Caudata > Salamandridae > Lissotriton > Lissotriton vulgaris. The sequence goes on along the minus strand of NC_141689.1, from coordinate 1,061,309,592 downwards.
TCTCATCTGCCATAGACCCCAAATCTCCAGATGACCTCCATGCCTTCCTTAATAGCGCAATGTCTCTTATGGACTCACAGTCCTTCAATCAGCCTTTTTCTGTAGGTCTGGGGCCCTGGAGGATGTTCACCGCTGGTTTTCCACACTAGGCTTCTCCCAGCAGGTGTGCACAGGCCTTTCTTCTTCCTGGCATGCAGGGGCCCTGGTTTCTTTCTTGTAGGCAAAAACAGGGCATGGCTGTCATAGTTGCAGGATCCTGACTGTCTTTCCCTAGTGCTGGGCCGACCTTCTCAATCACAGCTTTCTACCTCAGGCTCAGAAGAGCACCACAGAAACCCAGACGGGGCTGCAGTGACCTCTCTCTTCAGCATGACCTCCAACCCCCTGTAACAGATCACTGACAGCTGCAGTTGGAGCCAAGACAGGGCAGTAGCATGCCCTTATCGTGCCATGATCTGAGGTCCTTGATGGCAGGTGAACCAGCGGAACCCGTGGCCAATAACTCCGCAGGAGGCCGATCTCGGTGGAGTGCAGCAGCCACTCTGGCAGCAGTAGAGGGGCTCCCTTGCCATGTGGGTTGCTTCCTTGTCATCAAATACGCATGGGGTCCAACCACCTGCTCTCACAGCCCACGCCATTACCATACCACTGAGACCATGTAACCGCACATGTTACCTCTGTACGGGCAAAGACCATATGTGGTCGAAGACCCTTCTATTTAAATCCTCTAGCCGTGAGCAGCCAGAGGATGTGGGGCATAACTCCATGTGTGGGCTTGGTATCTGACCTCAAATTGTAGGCAAACTGTAAAGGAACCTGTTGATGCACTCTCTTTGCCTCAGTGTCAATAATTGCTGTTGCATCTGCAGATGCCGCCGCAGAATCACCGCTCCCTGAACTGTCCACAACCCTTGGATCATAATGTTCTGCTGATCCACACTCAGGTATCCACTTGTCCCCAGTTGTTAAATCAATTACCATAAGATTCCATTTATGAGGTTTCTGTAATAATGTATTGGGCATGAGCATGGTACAGAGCAGTGTCAACCTCAAGTTGCGTCCACTAGATCTTTTACTGGTTCCAACTGCCTAAACCCTCAGAACATTCTTCTCATAATATTCTAATTTTCCTCTAACACCACAGTTGGACATTCAGAACTTGCATGCTGTATGCGAATAGGTACTCATATTTGGTGCTCACTGATTGTAGCTTAGATCATATACACAGTTTGTAGATTTGGCTCTGATAATTGCCTAAACCAACATTTATACCAAAAGTCTAAGGGAGGTAATATCTAACAAGGCTTTTGTTGTGAGAAATTGAAATGTTGGCTTTATGATTGGTTGATGTGCCGATTTGCAGGAAAGGAGCCATTTAAACAGGCTTAATGACTGCAGTGCGGGTATTGATGTCATTTAGAGGTAGCCAGGGTTTGCAGCTGTGACTCCTGGCTTGCCCCTTGTGACCCTATCAGATTGCATTTGCGACCCGAGGCCTCAGCGGTGGCAAAAACAGTCCCAAGAATGCTACGGTGTCAGGCTCTAACCCCTTGTTTTCTGCTAATTTCTCATTATATTAATAGTGAATAAAAAACTATCATTCTCTATTAGTATAATATAGCCTTATTACCCGCATTAGCAGACTATACCAGCTATTAAAGGCCCGCTCCAGCGTTAAAGGCCGAAGGCGAGGGCCTTTAACAAGGGAGCGGGAATTTAATAGCTGGTATAGCCCAGCTACGAAGGGCTATGAGGCTATTAGAACATTCTGCCACTAGAGGGCAGAATGTTCTAACAAATAAAACAAAGGCATCTCCGAGAGGCCTTTGTGATAACATTGGAATGACGCTTTGGGGGCCTTTACCGGCCCGTGAGGCATGGCGCACTCAATTGTCTTCAATGGAGTGCTCCACATTCCAATGTTCTAATAAAAAAATAAAACAGCATGATCTGGAAGGGGACCTTTACTATCATCTTAGGTAAGTAAAATAACATGCTTTTAAATGCATGTTGTGTGGACGGATGTGGTAGAAGGAGCTTGGGGTGAAAGAATGTGGGTATGTGTGAGCAGGCATGTTTGTAAATGGAACCGAGTTTGTGCGAGTATGTCATCATAGTGGGAGTGAGAAAATATAAGTGAGTAAGAGAATGTGAATGAGTAAGGATAACAGTGAGTGCAAAAGACAAGGAAAATAAATGAGTATGATTGAGTGTGAATGAATGAGCGAGGGTGAGTGTGAGTGAATAAGATTGTTTAAGTGAATGTAAGTGATCATGAGTGAGAATGTGTTGTTATACTTGCAAGTCTGCTGTTGAACCTGGCAAGCTTCTTGGTTCATAAAGGCTCCCATGGCAAAATGCTGGCACTGGCACAGTGGAGACAATTCTTGCATATGGAATAACTACAGCAAAATGTTAGCACTGGTATAAATGGAGGTAAATCTAGGCATGTGGCGCATGTGGATAAAGTGCTGGCACTGAGATCTTGAAGTAAAAACTTGGCATAGGTGGTGCCTGTGGCAAAATGCTGGCACTGGCATATTGGTGACATTGTTTTGCATAAGGGAGGATAACCATGAAGTATGTCAGGGAAACATCCATGACAAAATGATTTCCCGGACACACTAGAAGTAACATTTGACATAAAGATCCCCTATTGTATGTGGACTGCAGTAGTGGCAAAGTTCTGACCCTAGCATACTGAATGTAATATTTGTGTAAAAGTTTCACTCATGATAAAAATCTGGCGTTAGCAATTATGGCAATTTTTGACATATAGCAGCACCCATAGGAAAATATTTTTTTTAAAGATTTGTAAACTCATGAGAACTGATGGGCTTCATTAACTTGGCACACCATGAGAAGACTTGAATATTTAATTAGTGTCTTTTTCGAACCTGTGGCTTTCTTATGTGAAAAGTGTGCACTCTGCAGCACATATAGAAGGAGGAAAAAGTTACTAAGGATTGTTTTTGTGTAAGAAGGATACCCTTCCTGCACAAAAACACTTCTGTCAACTGCACAGGCACCCTTGCACCATGGTGGAAGGGAGCCTGCATTGGTGCTAGGCTGCCAAAATGGTGTCAGTGCAAAGGAAATGGACAGTAATGTGCCTTATTTGATAAAAAAAAAGATGGATTTAGGCCCAGATCTCTATACTGGGGTGAATGTATGACATTGTTCTGCATTCTGTCCATCAACTGTGGTTTTTAGGTCGAGGACCTAAAGGCTGCGCTTGCGCAGTCTGGGGTCGGAGAATTAATGTCCCTTAGTAGCGCTTTGGAACCCGCCTCCCTGCCCCGTCTCTCCTCCATTGGCTGGCTTCCTAAACGGAGGCCAGCCATTGGAGGAGAGATGCGTCACTCCGATTTAGCCCCGTCTTTTTCGCATTTGGGGGCGTAAGTTTTGCTGTTCTTTAGACAGTGACCTAGTCTGTCACTCAGAACCGCAAAACCACGCCCCTGATTTCGAAAAATTCGGAAGCTTGCAGCCGCCATTTTTTTTTACTACCCTCAATGTGGCATGTCACAAAGAAACTCTCAGTGAAGGTGAGCCGTTGCTTTCTCGGCGCCGTGACCGCAGGCGAGGTGAGCCACTGCAGCCTCGCGCTCCACCCCTCCCAGGCCTGCACTTCAGTCCACACTGCCGCTGCTCCGCAGGTCCCACCCTCCGTGCACACACACTGCTGCCGGATAGGACACACGAGGCTCACACGGTCACACTCCCCCTCACGGTTCTCCGCGCAGAAGGATTCTGCCACTGCAGGGATCGGATCCAGGCTCCCTCCCGTCCGCCGGACTGTCTGCACTGCTGACCCATCCAGTTGGCCCCCGGGGGGCTCTGTGCTAGCGGGGGAGCCCGGGCTCCTGCTATACCAGCCCCGGGGGGCTCTGCGCACCGGCCGGAGCCCCGGCAGCCGCCCAAAGACAGGCAGGTTCGGTGGAAGGGAAGCATGGGCCGCCCAGAGCAGAGGCTGATGCCGCCCGCAAAAGCATCCGGGCAGAGGGCTGCGGGGGTCTGCGGGGCCGGCGGTGTGCATCCACCGGCAGTAGGAACCGAAAGACTCGCAGGGAAAACGCACAGCGGCCAAGGGTTTTAGAAAGCTGCAGGAAAAGCAAAGATAGCGTCACAGCCAAGTGGGACTGCACAATAGCTGTGGGTGTGTTAGCCTCCGTAGGGGGGCTGTAAGGGGCACCCGTCGCTGGCAGGAGCTGCAGGCAGTGACGAGAAGCGGCTGACTTCAGGAGGCGCCTCGGAGGGGTCTCTACATCGGCAGGAACTTCCAGCACTCTGCAGGAGTCAGAGCGGAGTTCAGGACGGCCCCCCCTGGCGCCGCGGGAGGGCCAGGAGAAGCGGCGAGGATAGCCCCTCACGGACCCCAGCACCAGAGCTTCCAGCTACAGATGGTGGACCATGAACCCCCAAGGGGATTGTTTTTAAACCGCCCGTGGGGGCCGCCGGGGGGGATCCGGCCGATCCCGGAGTGCGGGACAAGAGAAACAAAGTGCGGGAGGTGAGTGACCTGGGAACATCACCTGGGGCTGAAAAAACTCGACTTTATTCCACATAATTTTTTCTGGATTTATTTATGTATTTCCTTACTACAGGCTGATCATTGGGCGAGCGACCGTTCTGGTCAGCGAATCTTCAATCCTAATGTTACACTCCTCCATAGTCTCACAGGACCTTTGCGCTTGCCCGCAACACTAACTGTTCTGTGTTGCTCTTGGTTACATTAAAAGCTTGTTCCCCAGCGCCACCACTCTTTTGAGCTGCCAAGGCGGACGTGGTCCTTTCATATGCTCATGGCGCATGGGGTGCTCCTATCTGCCAATTGCACGTTTCCTGTGTTTACCACAGGCAGTGCCACTGCAGAGGAAGGCGTGGCAAGTACTTCTTTATCACGATGCCTGCACAAAACTAGAAGGCAGGCCTATCTGTGTATGGTTGGCTGCAGTATGCTGTTTTATAATCACTCTGCCGTTTGCTGCAGAGGTAAGTGCATTGGTCCCAGCACCACCATTGCAACTCGCACGACTTTACCACGTCTAGGCGTGTATTGATATTGGGCTATTAGTCTTAAGTCCCATCAACAATTGCGTTTGCTTCGGTGGGAGGTCTAAAGAAAAACGGCTTTGCAGGTCTGAAAACTGCTTTGAAGTTGCCGACTACCAGACTGGAGCAGTGACCTTCAGCTACAGTGAAAACTGGCCCACTGTTGGTGGCATGTCCACATGCCTGCTCCTACCCACCTAGGCACTTTCTGTACTCCATTGTAAACCAAGTGAAATGTGTTTTGAGGTTGGTTGAATTAGCGTGTGCATAGTATGAATGGAGGCTTGAACGTGTAGCTGTGCTGGTGAATTCCATTCATTAACATGGATGCTGCCGTGGGCCAGTTGGCTTTCCAGAGAACTAGGAGAGTTGGTGAGTGTTCCTGAAAGACGCTGGGTTGTCTCTTGTGAGGAGCCTTTCGTATGTCTCGTGAGAATCGCTCACTGAGACACCTTATTAAAGTACCACGAAGGGACGGTACACTGCATTGAATACCCAACGTTTCCCATTTTCAGAAGTGACGTATATTTAGGGCTTGGGATAGACTACTAATGTGGTGATGTGGTGTGTATTTGCAAAATCCTTCCACAGAGCCATTTTTTGTAATACGACACCGCCTACAACTCTCGTAATTCTTTCTTGACCGGACTACCAGAAACTACTTATTTCAGCTGCAAGAGGCTAATTAGAACCTTGCCCTCACGAACCCAGGAGGGTCCCAGGTCTGGCCGCAAACCGGTTTTTGTTCAAAAGCTGTCTTCACAAGCCTTTAGCATACGTACATGGTCTGCATTCCATCGCCAGATCTGAAACGTTGACAGCGTCAGGGGTTAGCTAACACTACCGTCCGTCCGTCTACTGATGGTTATGTAAAACTACAATTTGCTTTTTCTATACGCTGTAAATCATATGTTACTGTTAACCAGCTTAATAGTAATCGACTCAGGAGAATGGCAGGCTGAGTCAGCCTCGCCAGGATTCGAACTCACGACTTGCAGATGCACCACATGCTTCCGAGCAGGCATTCCCCTCACTGAACATCCCAGAGAGGTTTCGGACCAGTAATCCGTTTGCAACCAACACTCCCACACCCACTGGTCTTAGTCAAACGTTGTGTTGAATGTCAGCCATGCTTTCATGTGTAGGTCGGACAGAGGCGGTGCACTGAACCCGCTCGGGTTTCCCGTTCAGTGTCTTGCGTCTTGCCCACCTATCATGAGCAGAAGTTGTTGGTACTCTGGTCGGTGCAGTGTTTCTCCTGTGCCACCCTTCCCAGCTCAGGGTGACGGTGTTAACGAGCTTCGAGTCCGGCTGAATGCAAGGACTGAACCGGATGTTGTGCAGTCTGTTGTTCAGGACGATTCCTCGGATTCCGCCTTTTGTTTGATTCAGCTGGGCTGAGATTTTACAGAAGTGTCTCCGACCTTAAGATATCTCTGAGTCGCTGACCCTCCCAATCAAAACATCATCAGCGCTCTGTCGATGCTTAGTGTTCAGTCAGCTGGATTTATTTGCAGTTTGTTTTTTATTTATTGAATAACATGTTATTCTGTATTTCTTATGCGGCCTTTGATTATGAACAGATTTCTGTTTCTAAATGCCTCTCCCACTCTGACTTTGTCGAAAGCCCACTGTCTCTGCAATTCGGTAGCCCCATCAAGAATCCCGGGGCTGATCCCATCTCTCAGCACAGCGAGAAAACGCCGCCTCTTTCCCCACTCTGAACCCTGTGTGTGTGTGTGGGGGGGGGGGGGAGGGGGCTGGGGGGGATGTTGTGTGTGTGTGGGTGGGGTCGGAGATTTAATGTTTCTTAGTAGTGCGGTTTAACCCGCCTCCCTGCCCCGTCTCTCCTCCATTGGCTGGCTTCCTAAAAGGAGGTCAGCCATTGGAGGAGAGATGCGTCACTCTAATTTAGCCCCGTCTCTTTCGGATTCGGAGGCGTAAGTTTTGCTGTTCTTTAGACCGTGACGTAGTCTGTCACTCAGAACCACAAAACCACGCCCCCAATTCCGAAAAATTCGGAAGCACGCGGCCGCCATTTTTTTGTCACCGCAGTGAAGGTGACCCGTTCCTCGTTGTGCTTGTGTCCTTGTGTCCGTCCCCCCCATGCCCCCTCCTTCCGTCCCCTCTCGTGTTGCTGTTTTCTGTGCATCCCGGCTCTCCCGGTGACCTGCAATGTGACCCACGGCACGACAACTATGGCGGAGGTAAGGCATAAAGTGCAGGGCAGGGAGGACGGAGAAACCACCACTACGGTTAACTTAATCAAAACAGCCGTTCCTCGTTGTGCTTGTGTCCTTGTGTCCGTCCCCCCCTTGCCCCCTCCTTCCGTCCCCTCTCGTGTTGCTGTTTTCCGTGCATCCCGGCTATCCCCAATTAAGATATACATGTAAGGAATTAAGTTCATTAACCAGACATATGGTTTGAGTATACATCTCCCAGACAGTAAAATAAAGTAAAATGGCACAACCATTTCTTTGCACCAACCTTTATATTCACAAGTTTGCCATATTCTGAACAGCCGGCCTGTAAATTGCATCCACGAACGGCAGGAGAAACAGCCCCGTTTTTATTAAAGATTCCTCGCGTCTTAGCTACGTGATGCGTTTCTGGTCCGCTAGAGTGGCGATTGAAGTAGAGATAGGACGTGGGATCCTATAGTTGTTGTTCTATGCCCGATTGGCAACTGCCATGATGAAATAGAAATAGGATATGGAATCCTATAATTAGCGTTGTATGCACGATTATCAGCTGTCCTATTGAAATAAAAACAGGATCCTAAAGTCTGTATTTTGTACCCGATTAGCAACCGCCATAGTGAAATATTGATGTATCTTATCCCAGCAGGCAGCAGCTGCCGGTGCAGGGCAGGGAGGCCGGAGAAACCACCACTACAGCAAACTTAATCAAAACAATGTGATTCGGATGCGCCACATCCTCCTCTCTTCTGCCTTTCGCACATGCCCTTACTTTCCTCATCATTTCTCTCCTCTTTCCCCCCTCGCGTATCTTTCTCTTCACGCGCTCTCCTTTCTCTGTTGCACGGCCCTCCCTCCCCCTGTTTATTCTCCCTGCTCCTAGGCCCGCTCCCCCTGGTTCCACCCTGCCGGGCCGCATCTGCCTCTTCTCAGCGCTGTAGATAGTTGGAGATTAAGTGATTTGTCCAGAATCACATATGTTGTGCAGACGCCGAGCTGGTTCCCCAGCTCCAAAGTCGCGAGCTCTGGCCGTTGCGCCAAACCCTCCTCTCTTCTGCCTTTTGCCTCGCCCATGCCCTTACTTCCCTTATCATTTCTCTCCTCTTTTCCCCCTCGCGTATCTCTTTCTCTCCACGTGCTCTCCTTTCTCCGTTGCACGGCCCTCCCTCCCCCTGTTTATTCTCCCTGCTCCTAGGCCCGCTCCCCCTGGTTCCACCCTGCCCGACCGCATCTGCCTCTTCTCAGCGCCGTAGATAGTTGGAGATTAAGTGATTTGTCCAGAATCACATATGTTGTGCAGACGCCGAGCTGGTTCCCCAGCTCCAAAGTTGCAAGCTCTGGCCGTTGCGCCACACCCTCCTCTCTTCTGCCTTTCGCCTCGCCCTTGCCCTTACTTCCCTCATCATTTCTCTCCTCTTTTCCCCCTCGCGTATCTCTCCCTCTCCACACGCTCTCCTTTCTCCGTGCACGGCCCTCCCTCCTCCTGTTTATTCTCCCTGCTCCTAGGCCTGCTCCCCCTGGTTCCACCCTGCTCGGCCACATCTGCCTCCAGGGTTGTGGGAGGGGGTCATCAATCTTAGGGCGGACATTTGAGGGGGGCGCTTTCTGGATCTTGAGCCTGAAATACTCGCTATAAGGTACGGATCATCCTGGATGGAACAGTAATGCGAATCTTAAAATGTGACCGATATTTGATGAGCACCACAAAGTGGAACTCTCTCACTACCTCACTCTCTATTCCACTACCTCACAACTTCACTCTCTCTTTCTAACTCACTACCTCACTCTCTTTCTATCTCACTAACTCACTTTCACTCTCTTTCACTACCTCACTCTCTCTCTATCTCACTGCATCACAACCTCACTCTCTGTTTCTATCTCACTACCTCACTCTCTATCTACCTCACTCTCTATCTACCTCACTCTCTCTCTCACTACCTCACTCTCTCTCTGTTTCACTACCTCACTCCTTCTCTATATCTCACTACCTCACTCTCTCTCTATCTCACTACCTCACTCTATCTCTGCTAATGCAATAGGTCTCGCATATGCAAGCAATTAAGCTATTGCCATTATAAATGACAATGCCATTTATTTAGGGATACAAAAAAAATTAATGAGCAATGCCAATAGCTCTTCCTATAATATTGCAGAGACCATTGCATTGTAAATGCTTGTTGCTCCACACCACTGGATTCAAGCAAGCCGGGCTGAAGACGGCTGGAATGCCAGAAACCGGTCCTCCAAAGCTTGTTTCCGGTCCAGGGAAGGCATGGCTTGGCAGTTTGGGCTGGACTTTTCCCATGAGGCACAGGGTCAGACTGATTTGCATATGGCCATGTCGGAACTGGGGTGGTGTGGAGTGCAAAAAACGATGGATTCAGGCCCAGATCTCTGTACTGGGGTGAATGTATGACATTGTTCTGCATTCTGTCCATCAACTGTGGTTTTTGTTATTTGATAAATATGACACATTTCTGCCCTTTCCATGTGAAACAGGGCGGAAAAGCAAGGTGACTTGCTGCGCGGCCCTGCACCACATAACGTGTAAGTATGGCCCTGAATCTGTACTGCAGGGGAGAGGTAACTTAGTTGACAGAGGTGTAGATGGAGCAGCTGATCATAATGTGGCAGCGCAAAAGACTGATATTTTTGATGCTGCATCGAGCCTCCTTTGTGTATGCTCACGTTCTGCCCAGTCGCAGCTCCTAGTGGGAGTGATGCGGGGCAGTGGGACGGGGCGGGGGAGGGGCAGGGTGCCGTTGCAGCGCGGGCAATGTAATTCATTTTATTTATTTATGTACTTAACTCCGACCATATGCTGGAGTTTACTACCCTCCACTGTGCCCTGCCTCGCCCCACACACCGTGCCGCAGCACTCACACTAGGAGCCTCAACTGGTTCTGCCTCAGATGGAACCCAGAACTGGCTTTGCAAGTCAGTATTTTAATGCCATTATGCCTGCCTGCCCATCCTCCAGCTTGGCAGCTAGGGCGATTGCTGCTGTCAACCACGAGCCTGCCATAGACTCTCTTGGCAAGCTGCCCCCACCTGATGCTTGCCCCTATGTTTTAATCTTGGGGCAAATGTCCCAGCTTTCGCTGATGAGCACCTGGAAAGTGAGGTACAGTTCATTAAATTGAAGCCTAAATTCGTGCATTGGCTTTTTCTGAACCTTCATTTTAATTCTTGTGACTCTAATGAAATTATGTGTGCTACATGAGTGTCTTGCGTGGGTCTTTCACGGAAGTCTCTGGGAGGTGACTATGTTGTTATTAACTTCCGTAGGCCCATTTTACTACGGACGCTACACTTCTTGCACAGCACAGTCATCACTTTGAGCATAAATCTTGTATCGAACCATTGATCCTTGGTTAATTCTACAAGTTATGCGCATGGCATAACAGAAGAGAGGCCTTCCCAGGCAGCTCGCCAACCTGCCCACAAAGAGCGCCATTGTTACACATAAAATATTTCTTCCCCTGGCAAATTTAGATAACTCAGACTGACCACCACATGTGGCTTCAGATGACAAATATGAGAGAGAAACCGATTGCCTCGCCTCCTGGGGCACCTTATTTTATTCCAAATTTGAGTACTTTAAATTGGGTTGGAATATAGCGCTGGTTTAAAATCCAAGCTGGGTTCTGAGGACTGGATATCGTTTGACATTGTCTTATTTCATGAAACTTGGACTATGAACAATCCACTCTGCAATGGATTTGATTGCCACTCGATCCCATTTGTCACTGCTAGTTGGGAGAAGGGCTAACAAGATCTTTAGCTAATTCACTGAAAAAAACATAGGTTTCACACCACTTATAGTTAGCTGGAAATTTTACTGACATAAAACCATTGAAATTCCACGTTATAGTTAGTTGGACTCACTATAACTTGCGCGTGTAATGCACTGCTGATGACGTCACATATTACATCACTCATGACATCACTGATGACACCATCCAGTGAATGTGTGTCTTTCTGAAAAATAAATATGTTTTATATATGTATATGTAATGTATATGTAAAGGTCGATGGAAGAATAAATGTTTAAATAAGTGTTTTAATGAATGTTTTTAAAAAAAAATGATTGGTTAACTGGCTTATTAAGTGTATCTTAGTGAATACATATATTAGCGAGTAATGTTTAAATATTTAAATATATGTATCAGAGTTTCACTTTGTGTATAATTGGCTGCATGGGTTGGTGAGTAGCTACATGTGTGTGTATATGGGTTATTAGATGTTTTTTTAGTATCAGTATGAGTGTCTGTATGGTTTGGTGGGGGTACTACTTAGCACATAGATGCATCAATGGCTGACTCACTGTTTGTATGTGTTTGGAAGACAGCATATGTGCAGGACTGTATGGGTGGATGAGTGTGTATATGTGTGTGTTAGTGAGTGAATGACTGTCTCACTAGTGTCTTTATCAGTAACGACATATGTTTTAATCTAGTATATGTGAGTATTGATGTTTATAAGTGAGTATATGTGAGATTGTAAGAGTTCCTGTTTAAATAAGTATGTGTTTCTATAAGTGATTGTTTAAGAGAGTAAGTATGTGTAAGTTTCCTTAGAAGTAAGGTGGGAGTGTGTGTATAGTTGTATATGCAAATAAATGGATGTTCAATAGTTTATTTGCATGTGTGAGTATGTGTGTGAGTAACTTTTGGATGACTGTCGGTGTGTAACAGGATGTATAGGTGTATCACTACATATGATGAGTGAGTATATGTATGAGTGACTATATAGAACTGTTGGTGAATGAGTGGATGTGCATATAGATGGTGGTATTACTGAATTGGTTGTTGTAACTGGTATGGATATCTCCATTTTTTTGAAAATGTTAATTTCTATTTTCGAATAAGTGTTTTAAGGGTTACATTACACTGAAAGGAGGTCTGTCACTCTGTCACAAAGATGGTGTCATCAGTGATGTCATGAGTGATGTCACTGACCATGTCATGAGTGATGTAATATGTGACGTCATCAGCAGTGCATTACACTCGCAAGTTATAGTGAGTCCAACTAACTATAACGTGGAATTTCAATGGTTTTATGTCAGTAAAATTTCCAGCTAACTATAACTGGTGTGAAACCTATGGTTTTTTCAGTGAATTTCATAGGTTTTTTAAATGCTAATTCCTAACTATATATAAGGCCTCAAACCTATGTTTTTTTCTTTGAATTTAAAAATGTGGTTAATAGCAAATGTCTATAGCTATGAAATGTAATATTTTTGTAAATGAATGAATCCTATATTTTATTTTTATTTTAAACAATTTGTAAAAAAATGTTTTTTATTTTTGACCCTGGAGCTCTCCCGGGGCGCGCCCCGGTGAGTGCCCCGGAGAGCGCCCCGGAGAGCGTAGTCGTTTGAAGCGCCCCGGTGCGCGAACCGGGAAGCGTCCCGTTAGCGCCAATGTCGCGAACGAAAATATGATTGTGACGTATCGCGTAGCCGCGTCCGCGTGATACGCACGGCGTAAGCGCACCCGGAAGCACTCGAGCGAATACGATCGCGCAACGTAAACATCCGACGCGCTTGCGCGACGCGGCGCCCGGGGGCGCGTTGCGTAAGCGCGTCGGTCATGTGACCTGAAAATAACACTTTTTATTGGTGCAGAACAGTTTTGGTTTCATAATGATGAAATACCTGGTCTTGTGACCTGAAAATAACACTTCTCATTGGTTCAGGACAGTTTTTTTTTTCCAAATGATGAAAGACCCCACCTTTTTTCCTTATTCTGACTTTGTCCTTTGACTTTGGAAGACCTGTTTGTACCTCTCTGTACCTTTTTGATCTATATAATGGCTTCAGTAGCAGCAGCAGCTGGTGCATCTGCACCACCACCACCACCACAACCACCAAGAGGACCACCACAAGATTACATTGGTGGTCAAGAAGAGGAGGAAGAGGAGGAGGAGGAGGAGGAGGGGAGGAGAAGGTGCCTTGAAGAACACAATAACCCATACCAGCCAAGACCACACATTATATGGGAGTTTTTTTCGATCCCAGAGGGGAAGAAAAAAGTAAATGCAGCCAAGGTGACTTGCCTAATCTGTGGCATAGAATTTTCTAGGGGGAACCCTAATAAAAAATATTCATTTGGAAACAACACAATGATTAGACACATGCAGCACAGGCATCCAATCAACTATTCTGCTGCAGAGATGAGGGAACTGGCCAGAAACCCTCCCCAAACTACAAGCACCTCCTCCAAAAGAAAGCAACGCACTCCGTCGGGACAAGAGGCAAGAGAGACGATGCCTTGCATTCAGCCACGGTTTGCGGATTTCTGAATAACCTGTAAACATTCTGGGAAGACCATCGCCTACCGGGAACAGAGCGTAAAGCTCATCGTCCTTGCTGGGGACAACCACAAATGCCCCAATAAACCATAATTATTAATTTTCTTTTTTTTTTTGCTCCAGTTGAGCCATTTTCAATTCCCTGTTTTTTTCGTTTCTCCCCATGAAAAATACAAAAAAAATATAAAACTGTTCAGTAAACCCCAAAAAAGTTAAAAATGTTCAAAAAACAATAAAAAAAATATAAAACAACAAAAAGAAGAAAGAAAAAGTTCTTTTTAGAACTACCTCCAATTTATAAAAAAGGCTAAATTTTTCTAAAACTCTGTCATTCTTTTTTCCCCAGGGTCCGCTCCCCGGTCCGGTCCCCGGTGCGCGTACCGGGCGCTCCCCCCGTTCTGGCTAAAAGTGAGTTCGACCGCCCTATGGAAATTAACATGGGGAAAACACGTTTTGGGACACCCCTTTTATCTCGGCCCCCGCTTGAGGAATCCCCCCCAAACTTTCAGAGAAGGACCAGACAGATCTCTCAACACCAAAAGTTGTGCATTAACGTGTCTTTATTCTCCCCTCACCATCAGCATGACGCGTTTCGGCTGTGTCACTACAGCCTTGATCACATGGCCTCAAATTACCAATGGGGGTGTTTAAATACTGTGTTCATTACAGACAACATCAAACATGTGGGTAATAGACATAAAGGAAATACTTGTGCAAAAATTCACGATATATACAGTGATTAGAACAGAGTACTGGGATTACATTTTTAAATATCAAAAAACTCATTTCCCCCAGGGTCGCATATTAATAATGACATTGAGCGAATACTGCCAACATTATGTGCAAAAATGCAATAAAGTGCAAGTGCCTGCAAAAGTTTTAATACTGCAAATCAATTCATCTCTCGAGTGAATTCACAAGTTGTTTACTATCCAACCATGTGCACTACAGAGTGAAAATAACATAGACCATTCTATCTTCCTATGTCTTTGAATATAAGAAACCACATGAAATTAAGATGTCACCTGAAAGTGCTAAAGTGCTCAAAATAAGAAAAAGTGCATAAATGAAGCGCAATATGTACACAGTGATAATACATTCTAAAGTGTGATCAATCACATATAATAAATCTAAACAACTGTATATGCGCAAATATTTCATATATATACACAGTTATAAACACAAAGTATAACTGCTGTTGCTAAGAACCGACTAAAGCCATAGTGACTTATGGTCCTGTGGTACACTAAATTCATGTCAACAATTACCACAATCCGGTGTGTAAGAAACTATGTAAAATAAGACATTCAGATACAAAATGGGGATTGTTTGTGTTGCAAAGTTTGGAAAGAACTAACTAAATTCATGAGACTAACATAACAGAGTACTGTTACAAAGGATTCGGGACATTACTTTGATCGTACAAAACTTGACATATTAAATCACTCATCAATTATTTTCTCCCCTATAGTAAACCTTAGCCACTATATTGACCTGATGTTAACATTATTGTGGGTTACAAGTGATCTCTTAGAGAAAGACCTGTAAGTCTTCCCCCCTGTTTAACCCATTCGGTATTCTAGTGTCGAGGAGTACAATATATTTACTCTCAAGCTGCCTTAAAAGTTTTTCTCGATCCCCACCTCGTATGTTCTTAGGTATAGAATCGATTACAAAATATTTCAGATGGTTCAAATTTTTGGCATGTACTAGTTCGAAGTGGCGGGCAACCGGATAAGTGACATCCGAATTAACAATGGCTCTCAAATGTTGCAGTATTCTATTAAAAACCTGCAACTTGGTGCTGCCCACATATTTCAACCCGCAGGAGCATTCTAAAACATATACCGCGAAATGAGTGCGACAAGTATATAGCTCCTTAATAGGTGTTGGGGTGGGGTTGAATGGCGATCTAAATTGAGAGGTGTTAACCCCGAACTTACACGCCCTGCACGAGATGCACTTGTGAAAGCCTTTTTTGTTTGAAACCCATATTTTGCTGTTGTTAACCTCCGGACTACTTCTGACTAGAGAATCCCTCATTGAGGGTGCCCTCCTGAAAATGATGGATGGTTCTATTGGGAGTAATGGTGCTAAATTGATGTCAGTTTGTAATATACGCCAATGTTTTTTAAGAATGCCCCTTATCTTTCGTTCCTCTGTGTTGTAGGTGGTTATCAAACTGATGGTATTGTTATCATTGATTAATGTATTTTCCTCAACTGTGTCAGCACCCTCAGCTAGATTCTCCAAATATTCCTCCCTGTTTTTACTGTTGGCCTTATCCTTGGCTACCAATAGATCTTTAAGTTGGTAGCCTCGTTTCAGGAATCTCTTAATGGCCTCATTCTGACAGATGGCTAAGTCAGATTCAGAGCTACATATCCTGCGCATCCGGATAAACTCCCCATAGGGGATACTTCTTATTAAGTGTCTCGGATGGGCGCTGGAGGCGTGCAAAATAGAATTGCCCACCGTGCTCTTTCTGTGAAGTCTAGTTACTAGGGCATTATCCTGAACATAGATATCAACGTCCAAGAATTGTATGTTGGTTTTGCTTATTTGACAAGTGAAGTTTAGGTTTAGGGTATTATCATTCATGGCTCTCACAAAGTCCTCAGCTGACCTCTCATCACCTTTCCACACCATACAGATGTCATCGATGAACCTCCAATAATGGATAATATTATTGGTGTAACTAGGGATATGCCTGAGGACATGTTCCTCCCACCACCCCACGTGTAAACACGCGTAAGTGGGGGAGAAACATGCCCCCATGGCTACTCCCCTTTGTTGCTGATATATTTCGTTGTTAAACAAAAAATAATTGTTAGTTAAACATAACATTATCATTTTTATCAGCATATCGTTGTGATTTTTGAAACTGAGGTTGCGTTGGTTCAGATAGTATCTAACTGCATTAAGACCATCTGTGTGTTCTATACTAGTGTACAAAGTACTAATATCAAGGGCCACAAGAATATACCCTTCTTCCCATTTCACCTCATTCAGTTTTGTTAGAAAATGTCCAGTGTCCTTAATGTATGAAGGTAATTCAACCACAAAATTTTGAAGGAAAAAGTCGACATATTTGGAGATGGCCTCAAGGAGGCTCCCCTGGGCAGAAATAATAGGTCGCCCTGGTACAGGAGAAACAAGTTTATGAATTTTTGGAATGAGAAAAAATGTATATATATACTTGGACAAAGCAGCCCCCGAATTAAAATCTAAAACTCCCTGGTTGAAACCCTCTAAAGGTTTCTTTAAATGTTCCAGCTGCCGCGCGTGCAGGTTCGGTATCAACACTCTACATTATTCAACTCCATTTGATGCAGAACCCAAAACCATCACCGGCAATTTCAATTGTAAGACCGATTTTGCTGTGTATGTCCTGACGTGTACCTGTGGGTTAAGATATGTTGGTAGTACTAAGCTCCAGGTACACGTCAGGATTTTACAGCATCTACGCGCTATACTTCATAGTGACCCGGCTTACCCCGTAGCTCGTCACTTTAAAAGAATCCACAATAATGATCTTTCTTGTTTAAAATATTTTGTGATTGGAGCCATACCCCCCCCAAAAGAGGTGGGGACAGGGAGTCATTGCTAAGGCAGTTGGAAACCAAGATGATTTTAGAATTAGATACCCGTTGGCTGAATGGATTGAACAATATTGATGAAATGCATCATTTCTTGTGATGCCTCTTTCTTACTCAGCAATCCTTTCTTTTGCATTATTCCAGTGCCCGGCAGACTACATTCACTCCCTCTTAGTTAGGTTCCCTATTTCGAGGTTGAGGCCGGGCCTAGTTTCTGCCCCACACTTAATTGTCTTTTTAATATGTCTGAGACAAATAATATTTGTTGATTGATTTTTTGACTTGTTGTTTTGTAATATATTTATTCTAGCATGTATGGTGTGTGTTCTGTTTGTAAATTAGTCCTTGATGTATATGTATTTGTATATAGATATTTATATTTATTATATATTTATCTATATATACCTCTATTTTTCTATTTTTCTATTTTTCTACTTTGACTGGGCCTGATTTGAAAACATTAAATATTATATTGGTCATAGATTTTATTCTCTGTGTATATATGCGTGTATATATTGTATTATATATCTCCACAACTTTTCCCACGAGGGAAAAAAACGGGTCGCACAACCAGCTGGAGTTTAATAGCAATCTCCTTTTATTCTCAAAATACACAGGGCAAAATAGCGCATTTGATCTACGCGTTTCGGTGTGTCGCCACCTTGCTCACGATCATGAGCAAGGTGGCGACACACCGAAACGCGTATATCAAATGCGCTATTTTGCCCTGTGTATTTTGAGAATAAAAGGAGATTGCTGTTAAACTCCAGCTGGTTGTGCGACCCGTTTTTTCCCTTGTGGGAAAAGTTGTGGAGAGATTGAGCGGCGTTGGTTCAGCCGCAGGATAACGCACATGCACGAGCGCTGCACGAATCCCGAGTGGGAACCATTGTGGAGGTGATTGTATTATATATATGTATATATATTATTGGATAATATTTTAGGTGTTTTTATTGGGTTTTAACACAATTTTTGATACTATTTTATACTATTTATTGCAAAGTGATAAATCATGCTCATGAACTTCGTATATTCAAATGTTTCCAGGGACCTGCGAAACTTTTTTATGTCATGCTATTTTTGTCCCTTGTATAATGAATGGTATTGCACTTATCTTTCTCTCCCTTTCTTGCTCTCTCTTTTTTGCACTTTATTTCACTCTCACATAGCACTTTATTGTCTGCCACTGTTTTATGATTATATAGGCACATCATGTGTTATACTGTATATGTTTACAATAGTACGTCCTATGCGAACTCTGTATTTATACAGTTAGATTTTGTTCCACTGTTTGACATATATATGTGGTTAGTTTACTTATTTACTTATTACTGTATATACACAGGAATCCTGGATTTATCGGGTAAATGTAATGTGTGCTTATTTGTTGTTAAGGAACTACTAGTGGCAGTATGTTTTCACTTTTCATTTGTCACATGACACATTACTTCACTGTGAGGGGGTGTTCCCTTCTAACACTGCATTTAAAAGTAGCATTCTGTCTTCTATGCATGTTGCAGCGTGATCAAGGGCATAATTTGCCAGAAACGCGTAGCTGCTCTCTGTGCTTCGAATAAAAACTTGCTGATGCTGAATCATCGTGGTCCGTCTCCCTTTGTTTGCTGGCGTGCGAGGCTGTGCTGGGTCTGAGACGCCGAAAGATTCGAGGAGGAGTCACGTGGTATATATATATATATCTATATATATATATATATATATATATATGTATATATATATATATATATATATTCAAATACAGAATTTCGATTTTGATTTTTAAAGTGAACATAAATGACATTTTGTCACGTAGTAAACAAAAAAAGCATAATTAGTGTACAAAATAAAAATTGATAGTTAATTCATGCCGATCACTCTGTAAAGCTGCCCTTGCAACACTTTTGCATCGCCAGTGCGCCACTTTTTGTGATGCATCGATGGCGTAAAAAATGCGCCATGTTGTGCCCTATATACAAAGTGACGCATCTAGCCAAATGCGTCGCTTGGTAAACCCCTGAGCTACATTACACCTGCGTCAGTCAGCTGAGGACTGAATGGAGTCTGACATTAGGCTACCTGCTCCACCTCAAGGCAGAGGAATTGCATAATAAATGGACATGAAACCTGCCTCTCCAAACAGCTAAGTCCACTTGTTCCTCTGATTTCTATTTGCATATTTATGCTAGAGTGAAAGGCAACTCTGTCAAAGGCTTGAAAGAAGGCAGCATTATACACTGAAATATTGAATGTGAAAGCCAAATCTGGGCCTTATTTAGAGTTTGGTCGAGTAACTTGCCCTCCAGACTCTATATAAGTGCCTTTGCCTTTTTTCACAGACAGACCCTACATGAAATTGAGCTTTAGTTTTGCTGCCTCAGTACTATAATTCACTTGTGTCTCTATAGGGGCTCTATTTGCAGGCCACACAATTTTTTTTTTCTATTACTCTTACCGCAAGGCTGTAACATAGATCCACCACCTTTTTCATGGAAGCGAGACGCGGTTGCACTCAGAGCCTCCTTCTACGCTATTCTATAATGTGCAATCTGATTTTCGCTGTATACTTCAATAATAAAACAGCCTCCCCAACGTGGCTAAGTACCCTGTAAATGCCCTTAATTCACATCCCTACATGTGCCCTAACACTCTTGAGTCTTTAATGACTTCCAGGAAGCGACAACAAACAAGTAGTAAACCTCACTGCATGCTCATATTTGCCACCAGTCACTTTGTAATCATCTGAGGTGTAAAAGAGAGGCCCTGATCAGTGCCGGTGTTGTGTAATATCAGGTATCCCCTCGGGATCGTGTATCCCCTTCGCTTCGGCAGATTCCGGACGTCCTGCCTATTGGACAGCTCGGGCGAGCCCCCAGTAGCCCCGCCCACCCCAGGAGAGGAGAACCTCGGCTCAAATAGACAGAACGAGCAGCGCGCCGAGCAGAGCTGCTGATAGACGGGTGATTCGTATACAGCCATTGAATCCCTTACGTCTTGGAGAAAGAAGAGGAAATATTTCACGGAGCTGAAATTAGCTCATATTTCGATTCTTTTCTGGGCCAAGTCCAACTACTGGCTAAGGTTATTATTACGTTCCTGGATGCAGAGTTATTTTAGGACGCACGATTACAAAGTGATTTACAGTAAAATCTTTATCGAAATGTTTTTCATGTTTATGTGCGCTAATATGTCTGTGGTATGTGAGCATATATTTGTGTATCTGGGAAAAATCATGTATGCCTTTGTGTCACTTTCATCGTGAGCTGTGGAGGGCACACATGTTTGTATATCTACTTACTTTAGTTCAAGCACATAGCTGGCAAGGTTTCAGAGTGCTATGCGTGACAATCACAATTTAAGTGATAGTAGCATAGTGATGCAAGCAAAAATACACATGTCAAGGAACAGTAGTAAAGAAGAACCTACATACGACAAGAGGGAATTATAAACTTGCATAGTGTGAGAAACAGTACCAGAGTGATAAGCACAATTGTGCACAATTGTATAAAAGGTCAATTTGTATGCCAGCTTTTGTTTGGAATGTTGAGTGGAAGCTATTATGCAAAGGATCTATGGCACGTCACCCTAAATGCATTACAAATAAACACTACTTATTCATTGTGCCTGTGTTCACTTACATTCTTACTCAAACGCAAAGGTTTTGTGCCCTTTAAATAAATTTTTACCTAATTTGTGAGCATTTTTATTCCGACTCTAGTTCAAGAAGTCCACTTTTTGCTTAGATTTCGTTTCCATCACTTTGTAAGCTATCAAAAATATTGCACTATAGTAGTGTCAACTCAATTATTACATTCAGCCCACTTAACAAAAGTAATATTTTGCACAACACAAGTGATACATGCGAAATACACAAGAACAAACACACAGCTCATACAGCTTAGCAGCTCGTAGGAGGCTGCTCTACTACAGAGAGAAGGTGATTGGAGGAGGAAATGCTGCCTGCACGTCCAAAGCTGGGAGAAGTGGCTCTGATTTACATGCACTCACACAAAGCAGACATTTTTTGCTGCAACAGGCAGGCGAGATATGCAAACGGAACTTGTAACATATTAAAGATTGTGGTCGCCATCAAATAATACTTTGCTTTTCTCTGGCGTGCCAGGGTCGGACAGACTTATAGGGCAGTACGGCAGCTCCAGAAGGGCATTGGTGCACATGTTTTTTGTCAGTGGTGGAAATGGATATGCTGCGTGTGAGAAGTTGGCCTGGCATATGCTGTCCACTATTCTAGTGGGCACCTCGCACCAGTCCAAACAAGCCTTATTGATGGTAGGTTTAAAGACAACCTATATAGAAAGCTATCCTAATGGTAGCAGTGGAGAGAAGACTTCAGGCTAAGTCTTGAAGGAATGTCAAGCAGCTTGTTTTACCAGTCTATAATCTCATGAATGACCAAATGAAAGGAGAACCATACCAGGTATATATCAAATATATGTATTTATTCTAAACACATACCCCTAGTCTCTTATGAGGCTAGAGGCAAAAGTACATTCAGTAAAATTATTTAGCACACAGTAAATTAGCACAATATATGTGGAGCCCTAGGGGCATACCAAACCATATAGTAAGAAAGTGTTATAAGAACCACAACTGACATAGATACAAGGCCTAGAGCCTTTAGAACCGCTGGGGCCACCGTGAACCCCACAGGGTAGCGACACAGGGGACCCACGGTAGACGTGCGCAGTGTCTAAACACAGCCGCAAATCACCCTAAAATTCTAGGGGGAAAGTCGCGGTTGGAAAATTATAGAATAAAGACACTTAGAAGAGGACTTGGAGCAAACCCCTTTAGAACTAGGAGATTCTAGAGCCAACAACCACAGGAGCACCAGAGTACTCGAGTTACCTCACCCAGGGAAGCCGGGTGCAGAGGTGACTTTTCGTGTCGGGTTTTGTCGTCGATTTCAATGGCGAGCTGCTGAAGAATGCTGCAGGCGACCAAGTGGAACGTGTCTGGGTGGATCCAAGGGTGGATCGGCGATCTGAAGAACCTGAAAGCAGAGGGGACAGCGTTTGGATCACTAGCCAGTGACCAGGAAGGCAATGAACAATGCCCACCGATGTCGGGTGATTTCAGGTGAGGAAGGTGAAGCTTGACTCTTCAGCGACGAGGACCAGGAGGCGTCAAGGATGACCAGGAACTGGATTCGAGCTGTCCCACTAAGGATGTTGAGTGCTGCAGTGTCGGTTTCCGAATCGGACCGAACAAGCCTTGGCAACAGCAACCCACGCAGGAAGCAAAGATTGGCTTTGGTGGAGACCAGCAAGGTCTGAGGGACTCACCCTTTGGAGGGGAGTCAGGGCACGTCTGGCGCAACCAGGGAAGCCCAGGAAACAGAAGAGTTACCTTTGTGGGGCCCACCAGTCGACAGACCAGAGATCGCGAAGGGTCCTTGAGCAGAAATGCTAATAGCAGGCTTGCGGAAAACTCGTGGAATGTAGGCCCACAATCTTTGGTGCAAATGGTGCTCGGGCATGGACTACAAGCAGCCCAATGCGCAGCTTCTGGAAAGCTCGGGAAGTTGATGCACTTGCAAATATGACGTGTTCAGGAGTTCCGGTCCAACGTCACTCGTGAGAGCAGCGGGTCTCAGCTTTGCTGGGAACTCGTGTCGGCCTCTGAGAAGTCTGTTTCCTGAGTCCTAAATCCATCGGGTTCCGGTGGGAGCCTTGGAAAAGCAGACAGGAAAGATGCTTCTTTGGTGCCTGTTTGAAGAGGGGAGTCGCTCCTTAACCCCAAGGGAGATTCTTCTGTCTTCTAGTCGATGTAGAATGTCAAAATGCCAGGATATATGTTGCAGAGATTCGTCCAGGTGTAATCTGAAGTTCTAAGGACTGGGATCCCATATTTGTACTAAGTTAGGGGGTTGGACATATTCTATGGACCCACATATGAGAGGTTTCATGGAGGGGGGTGGTTACACCCCTTTCCCTTTGTCCAGTTTCACGCCAGAGCAGAGGCTGAATGCCCCTGCAACCGGTTTGAACTGGGGTATGCACAGGGACACCAAGTGTGCCCCCAACACTGTCAGAAAAGCATTCTATGAAGGCACCCACTCAACCCCAATACACTAAAGCCTGTCTGGGAGGTGGTTACACCTCTCTGTGACAGGAAATCTATTGCCCAGGCCTCCCCTGCCAGAGTTTCGTCCAGCAGCAGGAGGTCAGACTCATGTCGGTGGCTGCAGCATCCATTTTGTGATGCTGGGGCTCTTTTAAACTATTACCGGTTAGGTAAGTGTGTACATGTCTTCTCCCTCTAGAAGGGTGGAATTCTACCCCCGCCGCCAGAACTGGCGGGGGTTAGGATTCCAAAGTGTTTGACTCCAAACACAACATGTTTCCATGCAGCCATTCCAAAGTTTGCATTTATCGCAAGGTTATAATGCACTTAAGAGTATAAGGTCTGGCTGCATCATGGAACAGCCTCAGAGAATAGATTCTGAAAGCTGCAGAGGTGTCCTGCTCATGCATGGGCACCCTCTTACACAAAACCAAGCACTCTGCCTTCAGGAATGATAAGGCCTGCCATAGGAGTGACTTATTGGTTTATATGTGTCAGTGATTAAAGGTAAATATAGGTAACCTATATCTTAGTAAGGGGTGCATGCACCACCTTACCCAGGCTGTAGTAGCAGAAGGTATGCACCTGTTACAACGCATTTTTTACTCCGCCCTACCACTACAACGCAGGCATTACAACGCATACCGTTACAACGCATTGCGCTGGGGGGCGCTCTAGGATAAGAGGTAAGTTTAATTTACTATCCAACACCTTCCCTAGGGTCCACGGGGACTGGAGTTAGAATAGTAAATTATACTTACCACTATCCAGCACCCCAAAGCGCTATGCGTTGTAGCGGTATGCGTTGTAAATACCGCGTTGTAATGGTACGCGGAGTAAAAGTATGCGTTGTAACGACATACATCCGTAGCAGACCTGTGGTGCCATTTTTGAATGCTTCCCAGGGGTGGCATAATACATGCTTCAGCCCTTGGTGGCCTCTAGGGTACCTATGCCCTTGGTACCTAAGGTACCATATACTAGGGACTCACAAGGGTAACCCAGTAACCATTCTGGAGTGTACCTAATGTACATGCAATCTTTTTAGAGAGGAAGCAGCTAGGCTGGGGTCCTGGTTAGCAAGGCCCTAGCCAGGCTAAAGTAAAAAAACTGAGAAACACCAGCAAAAATTGGGGGTAACCATAGTAAGCAGATCCTACTCTCCTACACTGTGTTCTTTTTGCACTGGTGTAAAGTTATCACAATACAGCCCTCGATAACCTAAACAAGAACCTTCCCCTTGGTTAAATGCCAACCTTACGTGTAATAGTGACATAATTCATAGTTCCTTCAGTCGTGTTTGTTGGGATAAATAACATATAAAACACTGTAGGAACTGAGGATCACTAGCCTCGTTCCCATATTTACACTTTCGCGCCTCACCTCCCCTCGACTGATGCTTGCTTGAGTTTGTCATTACTCTTTTCTATAATTTAGTGTCACTTATTAGAGCTTTTGGGAATGGGCGGTAATACTCCTTTTGTATAAAGGTAATGTCGATTTAAGTGCCAGACTGGAACCCAGGCCAGGTGTGGAATGGTGAAAGCTGCTGTCCGCATTCAAGGTAATACAATATTTAGGTAAACGTGAAATGTAAACAGAACTGTCCCTGACACTGATTACCTCAAGGGCTACACTGAACCACAGTCCCTGCTCCATAGTTATTTGTTGTGCGGGCTCGGCTGGCGCTGCGTCACTGCTCGCAGTCAGAACAGTCACCCGACATGAAGGAAAGAGGGCTGAGCAAATAACAGTGAGCACCTCGAACTCCTCAAGCCAGTTCTGCCAGCTTGCCCGTGGCTGCCCGCCTTTACATGTCCCCTCTCGGCTGCACAGTCATTGGACAGATCCTCACAGTCACTCTCATGACGTTGGGTCACGTGAATCAGAATGTTGGTACCAGGTAAAATGTATCCAGAGCGGAGCGCAGCTGAGTCTTCCCCCAAGCCGCAAGCACCGCAAACAAGCGCTGCCAGCTTTGCTCAGACAGAC
The DNA here is from genome assembly GCF_964263255.1 of Lissotriton vulgaris. Lineage (NCBI taxonomy): Eukaryota > Metazoa > Chordata > Amphibia > Caudata > Salamandridae > Lissotriton > Lissotriton vulgaris. Next base: position 1,061,284,352 of record NC_141689.1, on the reverse strand, counting down.
ACTGCGAATTAATATATTGCAGTGCTCCTGCTTGACACTGAGGAAGCGCTATAATGCGTTATGATTATTTTTAATGCGGTGATGCGAGAACTTGTCTTCAAATGTGTTAGGATCACGCGTGATGCGTGGCACTTGGCAGGGCTGCAAATACCTGCCTTTGCTTGTTTCAATAAGCTTCGTTGCATGTGCCTTTGTCTTTCATGGCACGTTTCTGTGTGTTTGCATGTGTGCGTGTTTATGGGTGCATTTGTGAGGGAAGGCATAATGTGTATGTGCATGTGTTTGGGCACCTGTATGCTTTTGTTTTGTTAGTTTGAGTGTATGTGTGTGTGCCCTTATCTTCCACGGCAATTCGCTGTGCTCATGTTTTCATTTGTGTGGGCATGCAATGTGAGTGCGTGTGTGGTTGCATGTATGCCTCCTGTATAAACTTGATTACTGCAATGTATCTTTCAAAGTTAAGGTATAAGATACTAAATTACATCCTGAACTGTCATGTTCTGGTAAAAAAGAGCAAATACAACAGTCTAAACAGTTTGAGTCTTATTTAAAGTTTTGAAACGGATGGAGACATGCAGGTTCCTGCTCTCCTGAAAATGAGCTGTTCCGCACAAAACCAAATGAGATGCATATTAAATGTATCATATGGAAATTATTAAGATGATTAGTATGAAAAGAGTTGGAAAAGATAGCTTCCTGTTTTTTATCAAGTATGTTAGTGGCTCTAGGTGTTGCGCTCAGAGTTTCTTGTGAAGTGATTGGGATTTAGCCATTAACTTGTAATAAGGGTCTTTCTTGTCTGTTGCAAAGATAAACTTGTTAGTTCCGATTTTCACTCTCTGTCTTAAGTTTCTCTGGTAAAGCCCTGCTCCTGTCACACCTTAAGTGCCCCTCCACATGTGGGCCATAGAAGAGGGCCACATGGCAACAAAGCCCAGCTATTTACAATACGCGAGAGGAATTAGTGAGAAAACCCTCATGCTGCGCAAAGCTTTCTAATATTTCAGAATGGCGGGGCATGTGCAGAGCCAAGGAGTTGGGTGCTTTATGTGAAACTAGATATTCAAAGGTAGTGTTACCTGTTGCAATCTGATATGGTGGGCTAATGCACCTGCAAAAGTAACTTGTGTATAATAAACAAATAATGAATTAGAAACATGTTGAAACTACTAAACTTTGTGTCGTGGTGTCTGCACTATGAGAAGGCATTGTCCAAGTCAATTAGTCTGGCTTACTAAAGAAGGTACCTCTATGCTTTCATCCATGCAGTCACTCATCCACACTCACATGAAAGTAGTCACTCTTTATCATACCGTCAAGCATCTGGCCTCACCTTAGCAACCTATGAAAAGCTCATGATCGGACAGTGCTGCACAGCTCAAAAGCCCGTAACCCTGACAAATGAGGAAGGTGCTTGAAGTGTGTGAGAGCTCACTTTAGGAACAACCTGGACCCTTTTTATGAGAAACCTGGTAAAGTGCCTTCAGTTCAGAAACCACCTTAGAACCTGCCTTTTCAGGGATGCATTCAATGTTCACCCTTTAAAACTTAGTCAATATACGAACCAGACAAAAATGTCCTTCAAGACCTTTTTCTAGGATGACCATTTACGTGTCTCCTAATGTGTACCATATCCAGATGGTCCAATTCCTTTTCATCACCATGTAATTCTATTCCTTTCACGTTCTTTACTTCCATATTGGTCCAAAGTAGTCATAGGGCAACACCTAAGAGCTTTGTAAAACTATTAAATGCATAAACACATCTGCCCTTTAGTTGCGTTTCCATACCTTAATAAAATGATATATGTCCTATTTGTCTTACTTGTAGTGGAGCTCATACTCAGTAATTCAGTACTTTGCTTGATTGGCCAACAAGTGTGGAACCTGCTTTGTCCATGTACAATTCCTTGCTGTCAGCCTGGTTCATAGAGCTGGAACTGCGCTACCCACAGTCATCCATTCATGGTGGTCATGTAATGACTGCTGGTGTCGCTTACATAGGCTGGGCCAGTGCAGGAACAAGGAAAGTACAGGTATTCCTGCTGACCCTCCTCAACCACTTTAACATGTGACACCAATGGGGCCTATTAGGATGACGGGCGTACTTTGTCCACCCGCCATCCTGTCGGAGGACGGGATCGTCCTCCATAAGGACGGGGTCCCGTCCTCGGAATTAGGATGCACCCGCCACAGTGGCGGGTGCATCCCGCATTTTTAACATTGCGGCGGGCGGCGCTGAAAGCATCGCCCGCCTTAATGCTATAAAAGCATGTTGTGCGTTTCAAAACACAACATGACAGGCACCACGCGGTGCCTGCCTTGTTGTACTTTGAAACGCAGGAGGGTACCATAGGTACCCCCCATGTGCACCCCCCATCCCCCTTTCACCCTGGGGGCCCACAACCGGCCCCCAAAGTAAAGACCGTATGCTTTTCCACGAAAGGCATAGGACCGCAGGCATCGCAATATGGTTAGCGGTGCCTCGCAGACACCGCCACCATATGTACGCACTTTTTCCGCTGGTTGCGAAGGCGACCGGTAGAAAAGTGGTGGACGGTCTTCCCATCCGCCCTGGACCCCCCCAGCCATCATAATGTGGTGGTGGGCCATTTCACTGAGGATGGCGGCGGATTGCCCAAGCCAGGCCGGCGGTGGCTACCGCCAGCGCGGTGGGGGCAATCCGTCCGCCAACCTAATCGGCCCGAATGTGTGCTGCCTCAGCCTTCCCAGAAGGCACAAGGGACTTACCATCATTGACACTTGTCATCGTCCCTAACGAGTGCTACCATCCATCATAGCATTCACTCAGCAAATCAAGGCTGAGCCCAATTGCATGTCTGTGCAGCACCTGGTGAATGCGATGACTGGTCTGTTGGTGTTGAATGGATAGGAAGCAAGCGGGCACACAGGCACCTAATGATTGACAGCACAGCAGAGCAGTACAAAACTAAAATTATCATTTTAAATTGGCGCTGATTTTACTACTGAACTTGTAGGCTGCATTTCCTGAGCCTTATGCACAATGACAGTGCTCGGACAGGAAGAACAGAGGCGTCCCAATGATCACCAGCCGCACCCTCGTCCATGGTGACCTGTGACCCCTGCTGATGGTATAGCACTGGTGTGTCATCAGCGCAAGACATAGTCATGCCACACCTGCAGCAAGTGGTGCACCTGTTCAAGGCAGATTACATCAATCATAGTGGAGATGCAGATGCCCCATCTAAATCATGCAAAATTAACCTCAGGAAGAACGGTCCAGTATATTGTTTTTTCTTTCCAAGTGTGTCTTTAGACATGTCCAGCTTCTTCTACGGCTGCACTGTTCTGTTAAATAGCATGCTCTGTTAGCATGTTCATTTCCAATGAGTGTTAATGTTAACCCATTTGCAGTGAGTAGCTCATATCTGCCTTTGAAAGACTATCTCTGTCCTCTCACCTACTTGGCGGTTGATGCCCTGCAAGAAAAAAGTCAGCCAGGATGTAATTTTCCTTTTTGAATTTTACAAGCCTGCCAATTAGCACTATGACATATGATACTATCAGCCATTCTTGGCTTTTCAGACCACAGCATTGCGGGCCATGTAGTTTTCCTTGTTATACTTTCATTAAGGGCTCATAATAATAGCATTGCTGCTGACTAAAATGCCAGAATTGGCCCGGCGATTTTATACATGACCTTGAGACACTTGTCAGCTATGTTTAAAAATAAAATCAAAGCAATTTATTTTGTATTTTTTGTATTTATTACGTTTTATATAGCGCTGGCTAGACCCGTAGGTATCAGAGCGCTTTACATAAGGAACAACAGTGAGTTACAAGAATAATAATTTAAAAAATGTTACACGTAATTTAAAAGTGAATGACAAATCATAAAGAGGCAGAAAGGGAAAGCGGGGACAGGAGTATGAGTAAAAGGATAGGTGGGGGAGGGAACCTAAGGGAGGAGGGAGTAAAGGCAGACGGGCGAAAAGAGAAATATGTTAGACTCAAGAGTTAAGGAATCATAGCAATTAACATAAGGTCAATGTACAGTAAATTAAAGACAGAGTTATGTTACAAGTTACATCAGTTACAAGAGCATAGCAAAGTACAGTATAAAATCAATGTTGTGAGAGTTTGTAGGAGGGAGGGAGAGGAGGAAGGAGTGAAAAGCAGGGAGATGAGGAGGAACTGTGTCCATAGTCCGGCTGGGTAGGTGACGATCGAGGGGGATACCAGGGCCAATCTCCTTTTTAGCTGTCTAGCAGCTCCACCGGGTATCAGCCATGTTGCTCAGGTCTTAACGTCAGGTATAAAACCAGATTAGACCCGAAGGTATCAGAGCGCTTTGCATGAATTCCACATTGTTCCAAAATAACATCAGTTACTGGAAACATATAAATATCTTTGAGGACGATGTCAAAGGAGCGTAGAGTGTAAGGGGTAGGGTAACGGGGTTGGGTGGAGATATGACGGAGAGATGAAGGGAAAAATCTGCCCACGGTCCGACTTGGTAGGTGAAGGCTGAGGGGGAAGTCAACAGCCCACAAAACAATATTTAGAAGACAGGATGAAAGGGTGGTAGGGTGAAGGGGAAGGCAGGAGGTACGACAGAGAGACGAAGTAAGGTTTGACCAAGGACCAGCTGGGTAGGTGATGGCTGAAGGGGAATTCCACAACCATCACCTCTTTAGCTATCTAGTAGCTCCACCAGGTCTCAGCTAGAAGGCTAGGTCTCCACTGTCAGAGGAAAAATCAACAAGGTAAAAGTCCTGTCGGGTAATCATGATGGGGGATAGGTTTAAGGTCAGAGTTCGGTTTATGTCCCGGGGCACCTCCTATATCCCTCTTACTCTACTCTTAAGGATAAATTAGCCTCAACAAGAATGAGGACAAGTCTTGAGGCGCTGTTGGTTAAAAGTAGGTGGAAGGCAGGGTAACAGCAGGATATAAAAATGCTAATGATCCCGGCTGTGGGAGCTGCTTGTAAAGCTTCAGTTCGTCGGCCATCTTGGTACGGTCTGCCTTAGTGCTGAAGTCCTTTGGTGTTCAATGAACCAACTCTAACTCTAAGCTGCAGTAGAGCAGTGTCTCCAGAACCATATAGTTGCAATCTAACAGTGGATCACTCTCCCATACAGCATTGACACAAAATACCTTGCTTGGTCCTCGAAATAGGTAGGGACGCTTCTCATTGCCTCTCAATTTGTTGTCCTGTGCTGCACTATATAATCAGTCCCAGCATTCTCGAATCCATTTCCGCTGTGTCATGGGCGTCCGCCGAAATTTTTCCAGGGGGGGCAAAATGTTAACGTCATCACCATCCTCCGACATGATGTGTGCAAGGTGGGGCACAAGAAACACTGGGGCGCAAGAGGAGCCATGGGGGGCCGGAAGCAGGTTGCATATGATCTCATACACCATAGGGTTGTTGTGCCACAGCCATCTCTTTCTTTTGTGGCACCCCAAAATCCATACCTGCCCTCGTCCCTAAAATTACGCCCCTGGCACCCCAAAAGCCATATACACCCTGACCCCTAAAATTACCCCCAACACCCCAAAACCCATACCCACCCTGAATCTTAAAATTACCCCTGCCCCCCAAAACTCATACCTGACCTGAACCCTAAAATTGCCCCCCTGGCACCCATAACCCATACCCACGCTGACCCCTAAAATTGTCCCCCTGGCGCCCCAAAACTCGTACCCACCCTGAACCCTAAAATGACCCCCCTGGCACCCCATAACTCATACCGCCCTGACCCTTAAAATAGCCCCCATGGCATCCCAAAACCCATACCTGCCCTGAACCCAAATATTTCCCCCTTGCGCCCCAAAACCCGTACCCGCCCTGAACCCTAAAATTACCCCCCTGGTACTCCAAAACCCATACCCACCCTGACCCTAAAATTATCTCCCTGGCACCCCAATCCGTAACCCACCGTGAACCTTAAAATTACTCCCTGGCACCTAAAACCCACACCCACCTTGAACTCTCAAGTTATCCCCTGGCACCACAAAAGCTGAACACTACATTCTGATTGTGTATCTGGGAGGATCTGCTGGTCCGGATCGGCTCGCCCTGGTCTTGTTCTGCTTGCCCTTCTCTGGAGCTGCTCTGCCTGCCCTGTCCCTCTTCCGGACCCACCAAGCCTGCCTCCTTGCACACAGCCTGGACCTACTCTGTCTGGCCTGGTTCTTTCTCCTTTGGATCCGCTGTCTTCACTGGTGGACTTAGAAAACAGGTCTCACTTCTCTGAAGCTGCTCTCCCTCACCCAGAACCCACCTCCACTTGCTCTCGCATCTTCCTTCCTCCCTACTTCTCAGTCTCTCTTTCTCCACTGCTTCTCTCTCTCTTTCTCTCCCCCTCTTCTTTCACTCTCACCCCCACCATATCCGCCTCCCCGACCCCACCAAGTTTTCCTCTGTTCATCCTCTCTCTTCCTCCTCCTCATGTCGGTGATAGGGAGCCCGGGGCCCTCTCTGAAAATGCGAGCTGGAGGTGACGTTAAGTGTGAAAGCATCAAGGTGTGAACCCGGAAAAGAGGCGGGGAAGGGGTGGGCGGCAGGTAGAGGGTCAAAGGGGGCACTGGCTCTCATAGAGGTGAGATGGGGTGGGTAGCAGCCTGAGGACAAAAACAACACCAGAGCAAGAGGCAGACACTACTCTTTTATTCAAATGTGACTATTCTTTCTGCTTAGTAATTTACTTAACAGCAACTGTTCTAGACAGTCCATCACTATAATCCAATAATTATTTGAAAAAACTTTGCCTCAATCTTGTTATGGTGTCAGAGCGTGCTATAAAGTCCGAGGTCTCCTGGTGCTTCTGACTAAATTATAAGATGGAAGGGGGATAGGTCAGAGGGTGCTCAGAAGGATCTAGAAAGGAGCAGAGTCTCCAGATGTTGTCTAGATGTGATGTGCAATGAGATGCACAGGAGTTCACCAAGAAGAGAGTGCCAAAGGGACGGTTCAGAAAAATTAAGCCTGCGTCTTGTCCCACTGAGCCCTGAAACGGAGAGAAGCTTCAGAATAGAACAGAGAGTGCGAGCTGGAGAGGAACCATGGCTGGAGCACCATGTGTAATGCATAGTGGCATGGGCGTCCGCAGGGGGCAGGGCCAGCTTCAGAGCTGGTGGCACCCAGTGCAACAATGTTAGTTGGCACCCCCAATGACCACCTCCACCACGGATTCTCTCACTAGCACCCTCTAACAGTGACAAAGAATCCATAATCACTCTCTCTCTGATGCATTGAATTCGTTATATAGAGCTACTCATACCATTAAAGTATGTCAGAGCACTTTGCACCATACACACATTACACAGACAATCAATCATACTTGTGTAAATTAGTGTATAGGAAATGTTACATAAGTCAAAGGACAAAGGGGCATATTATCAAGGCCTAGCGATATTTGTATCTCCGCATTTGCGTCCGTATTCGTACAAAATGCGACAATAAAAATATTGCTTTATTTACAAGAGCACGCTAACGCGTGTTCAATGGGATTAGCGCTGGTTTCAACATTGCATCGCCTTGCATCGCTAATGAGATGCAAGGGAGGTGTGTACCGTGAAACAACATGGGATATCATCACCAACCCTGATTCTCTCTATTTTCAAGTGTATCGCTAACACACATAGCAATATTATAATCAGCGCTAAACAGGTTTTTTCGCCGGTTTGTAATGCCTGCTATTTTCCATACTAAGCCATATCTATAATGGGAGATGGATTGTTATGCTGAGTCCACGTCTCCCATTATAGATTAGGTTTTCCCTAACGCGGTTTTCTATCGCTGGAATTCCGGCGATTTCGACTCTTTTCGCCGCGTTTGCCTGGATTTCTATCGCCTGGGCGATGCACCTTGCTGATATTGCGCTCACCAGGAGATAGAATCCGGCGATATGTGGCGTTATTTTTTGAACGCTCACACGGCCAGCGATAATTATCGCTGGTCTTTGATGATATGCCCCTAAAAGTGTAGGAGTCACATGTTATCCATACTGGTAGGCAGTATAGTTTAGGAGTGCTTGGTGTGGAGAAGCACAAACTCAGAGACAGAAAAGAAACAGCATAGTTGGGAGTTTTCTTTAATAATAAGACTCAATATCTACCCAAATTAACCCTGTTTGCAACATTAATCAATGTTCTATACTTAGCAGAGTGTATGCACTTCTATGATGAAAGTTAACACCTCACTAATCTATATTAGGACTTTAAGTTATACATTGCAAGTAAGAAAAGGATGGCTCTTTTAAAAGCAGTAACCTGCTGATCTGTTTACATTAAATGCACTCTTTAATCTTCTTGGTACATGTTCTTTGCAGCAGGCATAATAACCCACTGTACTACCTTCACATATGTCAAAAACCTCAACTACACAAAACTCTGATCTCTGGCCAGGATATTTTTGTGAGGCCCCGTAATTGCAGGACGAAAGGAACGTGCATCAGGTGTTTTTAAAATCATGATTAAGTTGTAAACACAGCACCCCCAGGAAGCCAGGACCCAGTGCGATGGCACCGGTCACACCGCCCTAGAGCCGGCAGGGGGGCAAGGAGGGGCGCTCTGGGGGGGGGGGGGGGGGGGCAAGTGCCCCTCCTTGTCCCCCCTGCGGACGCCCATGTAGAACAAATGAAGTGTGTTGTCTCTGGCTCTTCATTGCTGTCTCCAGGGCCACAATCTTAAGGACAGGCAACCGGGTATTCCTGTTGCTGTCCCTGAGGGCCACCATCTTAAGGTCAGGCAACCGTGTACTCCTGCACACCGCATAGCTGTTCCCGAGGTCAGCACTTTGGCTGCCGCTAGACCTGGGACCCAGTGAGTATGCCGTTTGCTTTCCGTCTGAGGTACTCTTGTCTTAGATTCGAACACCAGCGCCGGACTGCAGCCACAAGCGAGAGGAGGCCTCTCTCTCCGTCGTCCCAGAATCTATCACTGAATATATATATCGCACCATTGACATTACACAACAGAATCAAGAGTGCATGGTTAGCAGTGCAGAGTCTCACACAGGATGCAGGAAGTAGAAGCAGAGTCAGGACCTTGGAGGGCACAGTTTGAGTGTGAAGCTTATGTTGTTTACAGCTGCTGAGGTGAGGCTGAGGAGAACGGTGCCACGAGAAGCAAGTGGCAGCACAAGAGACATCTGCCACTCACAGGTGGTCAACCCGGGGCTCCCAGTGCACAAAGGAGCACATGAGTTTCCACTTTCCACAGTATTTGATGGTTGCTAATGCCAGTGATCAGTATATCTGCCAAATAACACTGCTTCACCCCACAGCACTTAGCATTCTCGGGCTTTTGTCCCCCTGCGTTACCACTGAACATTAGCCACCATGCCAGCTGGTGGGGTGCTTGTCGCTCCTTGCAGCACGGAGGCGCGATGTCAAACAGAGACACATACTGTGCTGCAGCCAGTTCCCTGGAAGGGGAGGTTAGTGGCAGAACTACCAGGACCTCCCGCATAGCTCGCAGGCCTGCGTCTGCCTTGAAGGTCAGCAGAGCATGCATTGGAGATACTGAGCCTGCAAGACAACAGGGCTGCAAGTGGAGAAGGTGGCGAATCCCACATGGAGAGCGATGCAAGCCTAGGTCTAGAGAAGCTCCAAAGAAGAAGGAACTAGGCTGGCAGAGATTGCTGAGCTCTGGTGTGGAGAGTGGTGTATGAGCTAAGGTAAGGTAAGGCCATAGATGAAAAAAGGAAATGTCACACGCTCAGGACTGGGAATGGGATCCCATAACAACTGTTCAACTCCACCTGGTCAAGCTGTAGCTGCAACTATCCCCCTCCCCCCCCCCCACTGTGCTGAGCCCTCAGGAAACAGCTGACAATTGAGCTGGTACTGACAATGAGGTCAAACAACTCCAGTCTAAACACAAAAGAAAGCAAGAACTCACAAGGGGTCTTATGATCAACCATGTTAAGGATTCTGCTGGGTTCACAAGAAGTACTCAGTTTTCAAGCAAACAAAATGGACATACAAATTAGCCTCCTGAACACTCTAGCAATTTATGTATGAGGCATTGATGAGAAAATTGCGAATCAAAAATTGCAAACCAAAAGAGAGCACAAGCTGACACGCAGGGAATAGGGCAGAGGCGCGGGTGCTTCCCTGTCGTAGACAAGCTGTCAACACCTCCGGTGACAATGTCGAATCTGCTGGTTGACCTCAAAGACGTGAATATAAACAGGCCCCAAACGAGCATAGAACCCCTGAACACTAAGGCAGGCCCCTCAGAGGCACCACTTCCAGTAGAGTCAGAAAGGCTGAGGTGTGGCTACCTTTCTGGCTGCAACAATGAAGGCCTGGGGACTGCTGGATCCAACACTGGGGGGGCACCTTTACCAATGGCAGGCTCACCAGATTTAGACAGGACCCAAATAAAGCAAGGATGAACCACCAAAACAGCAGAAAGCAAGGAAAAGAAAGGGTTGCAACAAAAAGCTCCAACAGCCTAGCAGGCTGGCAGCCTACCCAGTCTTCATTACAAGACTCAGGCCACACTCCGCACCCAGGGATGCAGACCTCTATGAGAAACTGACGGCTCAGGAAAGGGAAGAGGTTGCAACATTAATGACCACTTTTAAACAAACCAGCCCTGCGAACAGATAGAGGTAACATCCTCAAGCTCATTTGGACAATAGATGAGATGGGGAGGCCGCCTCACATAATTTAGTATCAACTGAATGTATTGACCAGGTGCTGGTCAGTGAAATCAATCAACTAAAGTAGTGTGTGGCTCTATTGAGAAGATCCTGAGTGAAGCCAATATATTCCAAGGCTGGGGAGTGGGGGGGGGTGGGGGGGGGGGGGGGGGGGATAGCATTACACCATTCAAGGGATCAGGATATCCCCATGTCCTGAGTCACAAAAAAATGGTTGACTTAACAGCGACCTGACCGAGAACTGTCTACTCGGTCATGAGAAGCGCAAGAAGCAAATTGAATGGGCTGAACAGCCCTGTGGTGGGTCTGCCAGAAAACCAGATGTGGCACAGAGTGGGGTTGGCTGTCTGGTGCCTTGAACACAACCAGAATTTTACAATGACAAGACACTGCTCTTAACCCTTTCGATGCTGATGACGAGCTCAGCTCGTCATGATGCACAGTTGAGCTGTGCTGATGACGAGCTGAGCTCGTCATGAAAGCAGCAGAAGTGCAATTTTCAGCACAGGGGGGGAAAACGCCTAGCAGCCAAGGTGTTAATACCGATATTGACAAAGCCCCTGGGATCTGCTCTTGGAATTTTAATGGCCTGGCTAAGAAGCTTGAAGGACTAGACACCTACCAATACCTGCGCACCTTCAATGTAATTCTCCTCCAAGAAACCTGGGGTCAGGTCGCATCTCATCTAGAGGGCGTTACAAGCTTTTATACCTGCAGACAAAGCACACAAACATGGCTGCAGTAAGGATGGTCTGGCAATATAAGTCTGAGCTTCAAGCAATATTGAAAGCCTAGAGCAAGAAACTGATGAAGCTGGCCTGCAAATCGTAGTAATGACGGTCAAGACTACAAATAGCCCGCCAAAGAAAATTATAATGGTGAACGTCTACATTCACCCCAACGCCGCAAACAAGGCTAGGCTAACAGAGAAGCTGACTGAGACAATCCTGGTTTTAAGTCTAAATGAACAAGACTGAAATTATAGTTACAGGCCACTTCTACATGTGGCTAATGAGCAAACTACCGAAAAATGAGGTCACAGAGGCCCAAGAAGCACTTGGATGATACCAACTCAGGTGGCATAAGAAGATAGGAGAAGTCAAAGCCTACAAGGAAACCTAGATCATTTAGACCTTAGAGCATTGAATGGTCGGTACAACCCGGCAAACAACCTGAGCCTTCTTTTCTGTCCAGATCTGGTGCATCACTTATTGACTACACATTTGTACGTTTCTCACTACTGCAAGCTGTTAGTGCTTATGAGTTTGGCAAGAAATTGGAAAGTGACCTCCGGTCCCAAGAAATAGTTCCAGACTTAGGCTTAAAAGCACTCGTACCCGCAAAGGATAATGGAACTCCAGGTTATGCAATCAACGTCAAACGCATAAAATGCACAGTCGCCTCCCTAACGGCACTGGCACACATTGCCAAACTATTGGTGATTCATTCTAATTGTAAGACAACTGGTGAAAACCCACTAATCAGCTGGAAAAGATTCATTATAAAACTCGCAGATCCGACTGCAAAACCAGTCAATTTAGTCTCAATAAACAGGCAACATCAAGATAATAAGGTCAACTCCCTGAAGAAGAGGGAGTGTAACCCCATGATCTTGATGACCAAAAAGGAAGCCAACCGCCTCTGCCGAGCCCTCAAAAGGTCACCTTTGGATTCTGTCATTCTGAAAGATCTCAGGGCTTTTAGGAAACAATTAAAAAGGGCAAAATGGCAGCTTCAAAGGGTGTTTCAGGATTCATTCTGGGCTTAGCTCCTGAATGACAGAAGAGAAAACAGCTCCACCTTCTTTTGGCAAACAGTAAACGAATCAACAGGCTACTCCCAAGAGTGGCAGCATCCAACAACTCTGAGACAATCTGGAATAATTTCTTGAGCTGTCACTATAGTCAAGAGGCACTGGAGGAACAACAAATGTGCAAATTAGATGACCCGGACCCAGCGAGCACATCTCAAACCTCACAAAGAAAGAGGGCCCCAGAATTAGCCAGGTGCACATTCAGCCCTTGCACTGTGCAGGGCGTATTGCAAGGGGACGTAGAAAAGGGGCACTGGGCCCAAATGCCATTCCACTAGCCATTTACAGGGAGGACCCACTTTTCTGGACAGCTCAACTTGCCCCATTCATCTCCATAGTATTCCTTCCTCATGAAGAGGTTAAATTCTTGCCCCAAAATACAAGGGGAGATTAGGGCAACCTCAGAAATTACTGTTTAAAAGCCTTAATTGACAATAATGTAAAATACTGTGCAGGTGTTCTATTGGAGGAATTTCAACATTGGGCTGAGGCATACCTAATTGTTCCTGTAAATCACACCAGCTTTACTAAACAAACAAGGACCACAACAAACATTATGGTGCTTTCGTTGTTGATTGATTCTACAAAAATCAATACAAACCCTATCCACCTTGGTTTCATTGGTTTTCAATCTGCTTTTGATACAGTGGATCAGGGTAGGCTCTGGAGGAAATTGGCAAACCTAAAAATGCCAAATGGTTTGTTAAGAGCCCTGGAAATACTGCACACAGACACTTGGGGCATGATCAAGGTAGGGGATGGCTCCCATTTATCAAGGAAAATAAAAACCATGCAAGGGTTAAAATGGATGTGTTTTGGCCTCAAACTTGTTTAACCTGTTCTTGCAGACCTCACACCTTCACTAAATGAAGTGAACTTACACTCACCAAATTGGTGGGCTTCCAGTTATCGAACCTACTGTATGCAGATTATTTAGTCCTTGCAAACAGAACCAAGGTCGGTCTACAGCGCTTGTTGAATGAAACCCTCGCCTACCATGAATAACAGAAAAAAACTAAAATATTACCAGTGCAATGAAAAATGGAATGGATGCATACCTGGCATCTGGGGGATGATAGAATTGAATCAGTAAAAAGCTTCAAGTACCTTGGAGTGTATTTCAATGGGAATGGAAGCTATAGCGTCCAACTGGAGGAAATCAGGAAGAAGGGCAAAGCGTTGGCCCTCGATTTGAGGTCTCTTTGCAACAAGCTTAACGACCCCACGCTTATCCCCATCTTACAGGTAGCACAAGCTAAGATCCTTCCCACCTTCACATATGGTAGGGAGGCTATAGGCTCTCAGGGGCAGGGACAGTGCAAATCTGGACAGAATGATTCTCAAAACATATGGGTGAATCTTCCAACTACCTCCGAACACATCGCCTGCTCAAATAAGGGTGGAATTTGGTATCCCCAAACAGTCAATGGCTCGGAAGGAAGCCTTTGTGTCCTGTTGCCATAATTTTAGGAAGGCTCCAGAGGGCTCCCTGGGCAGCCACCTCTGGCAGGAACTGGAACTCAGGCGGAGCGCCCCGCATATGTCTATGTAAATCAGGCACTGAGTTCACAAAGCTTAACAAATGTTTGGGGTTTATCTCAAGGCCTTAGCAAACTAATCAAATGTAGTGCACAGTTGTTATCAATGTTTGAGGATAAAGATAAACTGTCTAAACGTAGTTATAGGTGGGAGACACTTCAAAACTACACCAGGCTAAAATCACAGGGCTACCCTGGCGAAACCTATTGCAATTGGGCCAAGGTGCTTTTCCTGAAGTACAGATTGGGTTTATAACCATTATTAAAGCTTTCCTCTCATGGAGAAGGCGGCCAGGGCAAGCAATTTGCCGGTTATGCCTGCAAGAACTGGAGAACATTGTCCACATTGTATGCCTGTGCCACACCAGTATGGGGGATCAACGTGAGCATATGTGCAGGAACGGGAGAAACCTGTCATAAGGTAATGAAGGGAAGCGGTGCTAGCCTGTTTTGATCCTACAGATATCAGTCTGAACAGTGCCATGATCAATTTCCTTCAGAGTTTTGAAAAGAGGTTTGCGAGTAAGGAGTAAGTAGCTGGTGGAGATGCAAGAGCTACTAGAGAAGTGACCACTTGGGCATTAACACTCTTAAACCCTTGCAATTTTCCATAGCTAGGCTCAATCCAAAGGCCCAATATTGAAAGGAGGGAACAATCGCACTTCAACTTTGAACTTCCCCACCTCAACCCCTTTGACAACTGCTCTATCGGTTTACTTACTCCTTTTCCAGTAATTAACATTTGTCTTAATTTTTAGAAAAAGGGTTTTTATGAACTGATATCTTGTACTTTAATGTTTTATTGATTACTAATACCCACACCGGTACAGATCTTATATTTTACTTTTTGAAGTAACATTAAATGCTTTTAAAATGGATTACTGCTATGAAATTAGTCGTTTTATGTGCTTTGTATCGGTGTTTTATCATGCATTTTATTGCAAAGATTTTAACAGATCATGAATTAAAGATTTACTTACTTAAAATAGTTCATGAGCTTTTCTTTGACTTCCAAAAAAGCTTCCAAATCCATAGAATCATGTAATCAGCTTGCTGTTTGGTCACAGAGAGGAAAAGGTGGTTAGGTGCAGAAGGATGGGCGTTAATAGGACATGAGAATTATATTCCTATGATCTGGACGGACCACTTATTAGTGATCATGACACTAACTATTCGCGGTGCACCCAACACGAGGTATGTCCAACGAGTGCTCAAACACACTTGGAGGAAACTCCATCTCGAAGAATTTCACGCGCTACTTAAAACTAACCCCCCCTAAGTTAGCAAAGACCCTGACCTGAGCTATGAGGATTTCTTTAACTGGATCACCCAGGCTCTGGATACTTTGATTCCGGCGGGCTGGATTAGGGCACGTTCCCAGGAATCTAGTCCTTGGTACAATGCATCGCTCACTTCCCTCAGGAAAGAATGTAAAGTCGCTGAGCGAAAATGGAGAAAGACTTATGACTCTGCACTTAAGGCTCAATATGTCCAGGTACAAAAAAACTACCACAGAAACATCTGTAGGACACGAGTGGCATACTACGCTTATGAAATTGGGATTAGTCAGAATCCCTCCAAAACCATTTTTAAAATACTAAAATATCTCAGCGCAAAAAAAGCTGTCGAGGAGTCACATACCTTTCCTACACACTGTGAGAATTTGGCATCCTTCTTCATTGATAAAATTCAGAAAATGTATAACTCCTTCCCAACCACTCTATGTTTCAATGCTTCTACCACTAAGACTAACTCTAAAATCACTAATATACCTGTGATGAGTCAAGAGGATTTTCTCTAACTTTGTGAAAAAGTCAAATCAGGCTCGCCTGCAGACCCACTAAAACCACCGCAATTTAGAGCAGCTGACATGACGGTTCTTAACCCCCTTCGAGACTTCATAAATTCCTTGTTCACCACTGCCATCCTACCCACTAGATGGAAGCAGGCCAACGTTAGACCCCACTCTTCCCTATCGGCCTATCTCGCTGCTCCCCTGGCCAGCTAAGGTGGCTGAGTCCCACGTCAATGCCATTCTAACGAAATTCCTTACGTCCAATACCACTCTGGACGCATCCCAGCATGGCTTCCGTGCAGGCCACAGCACCGAAACAGCAGTCTTGAGTGTGACTGAACACCTCCGGACCATTTTGGACTCCGGCAGGACAGCAGCACTGATACTATTAGACCTCAGTGCTGCCTTCGATACGGTCTCACACGAGGTGCTGTTACTTTGGCTAGAGGAGGTAGTAATATCGGGACAGGCCCTGGACTGGTTTAAGGCATTTCTGTCTAGAAGACCATTCCAGGTCTTCACTCCTCCATTCCTTTCCAAAGAGCAGTCGATCAAACAGGGAGTGCCCAGGGATCTGCACTCAGTCCAACACTATTTAACATATACGTCCTACCACTGACTGAGATAGCCAAGAGATGGGGACTATCGTTAGTATCGTACGCTGACGATACTCACTTAGTGGTGACTCAGAGATGAAGCTGGACTGAGTGCACAAAATTTCAAACAGGCCCTTACAGCCATAACCAGCTGGATGACAGCTAACTACCTACAACTAAACGCGGGCAAGACCGAGGTCTTACTTGTTGGTAAAGAGGCAGCGGCTTGGGGAGACAAATGGTGGCCTGAGACTCTTGGCAAGCTCCCTGAGCCTAAAAGCCAGGTGAAAAACCTCAGAGTTTGGATTGACTCCTTTCTCAACTTCACCCACCATACAAAAAAGGTTGCTGCCTCGTGCTTCGGGATCCTCCGGAACCTTAAGCAGATCCTAAAGTTTTTCGATCCCCAGACGCGCCAGCTCGTGATACAGTCTGCCATCCTTTCGCGGCTGGATTATGCGAATTCCCTACTCTTAGGGGTTAACCAGGCTGAGAAAGCAAGGCTGCAACGAGTTCAGAATGCTGCAGCGAGAGCATTGACAGGTCTCCCCCGTCATCACTCGTGGCAAGTACACTTACCAAACTCCACTGGCTCTCGGTGAAGAAGAGAATTCATTTCAAGACCCTATGCCTCGCATTCAGAATTCTGAAAACCGCCTCCGCACCCATGTTATGCCCACTCTTGACCGCATACACGCCTCGACGCACTCTCCACTCGGAGGGCCAGAACCTGGCAGTGGTCCCCCGTATTAAACAAGCCCAGATGGGAGGCCGCTCCTTCCGGTACCTTGCAGCTAAGCTTTGGAATGCCCTACCCCTCCAGATTCGTGGAATAACTGATCTCTTGCCATTCAGAAAGGCCATAAAAACCCATCTCTTCTGCTAGACGGTCATGTTATGTGATTACCACTGTTCCATCTATTGTGGCGGACTCTCTTCCTTTCTGGAAAGCGCTGGGACGCCCCTTTGCTGGGGCAGCCCTGCGCTATAGAAGACCATATAACATAATATAACATAACAAGAGGTGGCCAAGGACACATCGCCGACAGAATGAGTTGGCTGAGTGATGGGGACACAAATGCCATACATCAGCACTGGTCCGGGGAGGGGGGGCGGGCGGAGGGCCAAAGGGGTCGCCTCGGCTACACGCTCTACACCGAATTTTCACCACAGGTCCACGATATGAGTTTTCTAGCCTGGGACTATGACACAATGTAGGTGTTTTTGTGTTGGGGTTAGGGTGGTGGGTGGAGGGGTGCATTTCAAAAGTTGGTTTGTTGGGGAGGAGGGGATGGGGGTGGTATGTTATGTTATGTTATGTTATGTTATTTTTTATTTAATATAGCGCAACGGTTACTCAAAAAGAGAATCCCGGCGCTTTAGGTAAGGTGAAACTGGTTACAGAATAACACAACACAGATAAAAACAAATTACAAGTCCACAAAAGAAACAGGGCAACCGGCAAGCCTATTGAGAGAACAGCCAAGTTTTGAGGCCTTTCCTAAATTCAAGAAGACTGGACGCCCCTCGCAAAGGGAGCGGTAAGGAATTCCACATCTGTGGGGCCAAAAGACTGAAGGAGCGGCCACCTAGGCGGGCCCTCTTCACACGCGGAACAGCCGCGAGAAGTAAAGATTCTGATCTCAACGCGCGAGTAGGGTGGTAGAAAGTGAGTCTCTTTCGCAGATGTTTGGCTCCCACCTCATGGAGAGCCTTGTAGGCTAGGGTCAGCGCCTTAAAGGCAATCCGTTTGCGGATGGGTAGCCAGTGTAGCTTCACCAACAACCCAGAGGCGCTGGTGCGTCTACTTAGGCCAAAAATGGCCCTGGCCGCCGCGTTCTGTGCCACTTGAAGCCTCTGCAGCAAATACTCTGGTAGGCCCAGGTACAGACTGTTGGCATAATCCAGCCTGGAGCCTATCAGGGCCTGCACCGTCAGCCTCTTGTGATCCTCAGACAAGAGAGGCAGAAACTTCCGCAACATTTTTAGCAAGCCAAAACAAGTGCCAGTTACCCCCAGAATCTGGGCTTTCATCGTCAGCCCCTTGTCGATCTTAACCCCCAGGTTTTTAGCCATGGGAGAAGAGCCGGACGGAGGGAACATGTCGATGGGCCACCAGGCCTGCCAGCTGGGCTCCGAATCGCACCCGAAGAAGAGAACCTCCGATTTATCGGAATTGCACTTGAGGCTGTGCAGTTGAAACCATGCGAACACAGCCCCAAGGCAATTCTGGATCCTCTCCCCGTCAAAGTCAGCCCCCCTCTCGCAAGAGAAGAGGAGCTGAGTGTCGTCGGCATACGACACGATCCGGGCACCAAAAGACTCCGCCACCGCCGCCAAAGGGGTCATATAGATATTAAAAAGGGTCGGGCTCAAAATAGAGCCCTGAGGGACCCCGACTCCCAAAGGCGGCATTACAGCGGTGTCAGATGATGTCCAGATCGTTTGCCGGCGGCCGGCCAGGAAGGAAGAAAACCATTTGAGCACCGTCCCCCGCAGACCAATCTCAAAGAGTCTTGCGAGCAGGCCCTCATGGGGGACGGTGTCAAAGGCCGCCGACAGGTCCAACAACACCAGCATGACTTTGCCCCCGGAATCCAGCACCCCTTTGATGGTTTCCGAAACCTCAAGGAGCGCGGTCTCGGTGCTGCGGTTTGAGCGGAAGCCTGACTGGGAGTCGTGCAAGATCTCATGAGACTCCAGAAAGTTGGTGAGCACCGACTGAACGTGCTTTTCCAAGATTTTTACAAAAGCCGGCAGCAGCGAAATAGGCCTGTAATTAACAGGGGCTTTCGGATCAAGTCCCGGCTTTTTAAGCAACGGGATCACCATTGCCTGCTTCCAAGATGACGGCACCTCTCCCGAGCTCAACGATGTTGGGGGGTCGGGCTGGGGGGGCTGGGGAGGAGGGGTTTACATGTCTCGCCTGATCCAGGCAACACCCCACGAGGAGTAACACCTCCTACATGCACGGATAACATGTCTGTCAACGCCCTTAAAGTAATTACCCTGAACGTAAAGGGGCTCAACAATCCTGTCAAGTGGCGTGTGGTGCTTTCCTACCTGGAGAACTCGGGCGCCTCCATCTGCTTTCTACAGGAAACACATCTCTCCAGGGATTGGCCCAGAATGCGCTCCAGAGCTTTCCCTTGCCAATGTTACTCTTCCCCTAATGAGAAAAAAGCAGGAGCTGCCATTCTCTTTGCTAGTCACTTTCAGGGCAAGGTGGAGGACAAGGTTGCAGAAATTAAAGGCAGACTCCTCGCTTGCAATGTGCGGGTGGGGGACATGTACTTAGTCATCAGATCGATATATGTCCCTAACTCCGGGTAAGAGTCGTTACTCAAGGGGGCTCTATTTGCCGCCCTTAAACTTCAGACACGCTACACACTTGTGGGTGGCGATCTCAACCTGGTAATGCACCAAGCCAAAGACAGATCAAGTCACCAA
Source organism: Lissotriton vulgaris (assembly GCF_964263255.1). Lineage (NCBI taxonomy): Eukaryota > Metazoa > Chordata > Amphibia > Caudata > Salamandridae > Lissotriton > Lissotriton vulgaris. Next base: position 1,061,264,498 of record NC_141689.1, on the reverse strand, counting down.
TTTGGCGCAGCGGAAGCGATTTCCACACTGGGAAGGAACTGGTTGGCTAGTCGAGGCATCTCAGACATCTAGCGGCAGGCAAATCTCTCACTAGTCAATACACCTTCTACTCTCATGTCCATCACACTTATGCTCAATTAGATCATTTCTTGGGGTCCCCATGATATTGCCGCAACGATGAAGGACGTGGACATAATCCCCGCGGCCCTCTCCGACCATGATGTGGTTACACTCACGATCACTGTCCCACACGTGCCCACTCAGAGAGGCCATTGGCGCCTATGGGTGGACCACCTACAGAGACAAGGTGTTACACAACAACTGCACAAAAACATAAAAGAATACTTAGCACGTAACGATACACCTGACGTACCGGTGACAGCGGTATGGGGAACGCTTAAGGCGGTGGTGCTTGGTGATCTCAGCACGATATCAGTGGCCGAGGCTAAGGAACGAAGGGATAAAAGGGAGGCGCTTTCGGCGCAGGTGACGGAACTGGAGAGATGCACAGTCGCACTGGGGCTTCCAGGATTTGGCGACAACTAAAAGCGGCCAGAGCGCAACTGGCAGGACTGGATCTCAATCGCGTGGAATATGCGCCCCTTAGGTTGCAACATTCTTACTATGTGAGAGGCGATAAAACTGCACGACTGCTGGCAAGCAAACTTGGGGCGCGGGTTCAGAGGTCTAAGATCACCACTATCCAGGACAACTAAGGACGGGAGCTCCAAGAGGACGTTAAAATTGTGAAAGACTTTCGGGCCTTCTATGCTGAGTTATACAGCGCAGATCTCTCTCTAAATCAAGGGGAGGCGGAATATTTGAACGAGGTGGCGGTAACAGCGCTCAAGGAAGCTGGTGCTTCCTCATTAGATACACCTATGAGGACGGAGGAAGTGATAGCGGCGATTTCACACCTAAAGCCTCTGAAAGTGCCGGGGCCAGACGGCTTCACAGCCGGCTTCTATAAAGCATTTTGTCCCCTACTGGTACCCCTCTTGAATAAGTTATTTAATTCCTTCCATGGGTCAGGCCCCCCCTGACATGCTTGCGGCCGATGTCATAGTACTGCCGAGGCCGGGCAAAGATGCTGCGCAAATGCACCTCTTACAGGCCCATATCTCTGCTCAATCTCAAACTCAAACTCTTTACAGGGATCTTAGCAGCTAGATTAGGACCGTGCTTACCTTACATCATAGAGCCAGACCAATTGGGATTTATCCTAAATAGGCAATGCAGCGACAACAGCAAACTACTTCTACATGTCATAGATAAAGCCTCTGATGCGGTGTTCCTCTCTGTCGACGTTGAGAAAGCGTTTGAAAGGGTGGACTGGAGCTTCCTGGACAAGGCGCTCATACGATTCGGTATAGGTGATCGCTTCAGAGCCTGGGTTGCCAGCTGCTATGATGTGCCCCGGGCATCTGTCTGATTCAACGGCATCGGTTCACAACCATTTGACAATCAAACGGGGAACTAGGCAGGGGTACCCCCTCTCGCCTTTACTGTTTGCGCTATACATAGAGCCGCTTCCGCAAAGAATCAGGGACAACCCAGATATAACTGGCATCACATTCGGGGGCGAACCGCAAACCATAAGACTTTACCCCGATGACATCTTGGCTGCCCTGGATAACCCCAAACAGTCCGTGCCAGCCTTCCTGATAGAAATGGAGGCTTTTGGGAAGGTATAGGGGTTCAAAATGGATACGGGTAAGTCCATGATCCTTCTTCTGGGCCGCAATGCTCGCAAGTCCACTAGCGTAACATTGACGTACTCACCTGGGAATCACCCTGACACCAAGTACAACGCAGACTGTTGCCTGGAACTACTCAGATCTCTACTCCCAAATCCAGGGAGACCTAAGAAAATGGAGACAACAACAACTCTCACTGCTGGGTCGCGTAGCGGCGATCAAAATGTCCCTGCTGCCAAAAGTCCAATACATATTCCAGACCATCCCCATGACTCCACCATTAGGAATGCTAAAGAAACTGCAGGACGCAATACAGCAGTTTGTATGGGTGGGGAAACGTCCGCGAATGCACAGGGATCTCGCTCAACGGGCGCCGCAGGAGGGGAACCCAAGGATTCCAAACCTTTTGAGGTATTTCCAGGTGACACAGCTACGATATTTCTTAGAATGGAATCGACCTGAGTCAGAAAAGAGATGGCTCTTCCAGGACAGAGCGATGGCCCAGATTTCGCTTTGGAAGATCCCATTCCTGAAACGCTCGGATAGACCAGCACACCTCAAGAGATCTCCCATTACTCACACGATTCGCGGGGTGTGGGACGCGGTAGGAATCATGGGGGACTTACCACCTTCCCCTCACCTCTCACACCACTGTTTGACAACCCTGCATTCCCACCGTGGATGGAGCCCTACGCCTTTGAGCAATGGAGGGCTTGCGATTGCAGGTCAGCAGGACATCTTTTTGACCTAGATGGCTTCATCCAACTCAATGACCTAAAAGGAATGTACAATCTAACTGCCCCACGGTGCTTTCAATATTTTCAGATCAGACACTGGCTGACTCAACCTGACACTCGGCACCTTGTGGGTAGGCGACTCATGGCTTTCGAGAAATGGCTATTCACGAAAAAGACTGATAGTAAGGCAATTACGGATCTTTATTAAATGATCGGTCCTGAGCCACTTCCACACCGATCAGCGGGCCAAAGAGGGTGGGAATCCAAGCTAGGGAGAAACCTCTCGGATGAGGAGTGGGGAGATATCTTCCACAGAGCGCACCACACAGCTAGAAACACTGCGAGTAAAGAAACAGCGGTTAAGATTACTTCCTATTGGTACCTGACGCCTGCCCGACTAAACAAAAGCAATCCACGCCGGAGCCCTACATGTTGGAGGGGTTGTGACGAAACGGGGACTCTAACACACCTACTGTAGGATTGTGTAGAAGTGAGAGACTACTGGACAGAGTTTCTTGATGCTATAAACACACACTTTGACACTGACATTACTCGCTTTCCGGCGTACACTCTCTTGGGTCTCCCAAATGCACTCACCTTCAACTTACACATCAGAGGAAAGCAAATGGGGTTGACACTAGAGGTAGTAGGCAGTCCAGCACATCCTCTCGCTATGGGGTTCTCCGAGGCATCCCTCACACACGGGATGGCTCCATAGACTCTGGTATATATTGGGTATGGAACAAATCCAGGCAACCCTCACGCAATCATCAGAGTCATTTACTACTGTTTGGCAGCCTTTCCTATACCTATTAGCCACAGAATTCGATGAAATCACATGCCCGAAGTACCAGCCCCTGCTGAGGCTCACCAACATACCCACAACCAAGAGCGTCCGTGCTTGATGGGTAAGGACAGACGTCATGTTCCAGCAGCCACACAGTGCAGTTTAGGGACACACCGGGGGGGCGAAGAGGGTGGTGGGGGAAGGGGGGATTTGGGGGTTTTGGTTTAGGAGGGGAGAGGGGTGTTGCTACTTCATGGGGCAGGTTACACCGACTGCTAAAGCTTGCCTCATACGAACTCTTAAGGACACTATACTTCCAAACGACATTGGGGCCTGTACAATCTGTGCTCCGGAGGAGGCGGGTTATTAGAACGACATCTGTACAACAAGGGGAATGTGATTATTGTGTTGTACTGTACCTATTGCACCAGAAATTTTATAAAACAAAGTTAAACAAAAAAAAGATTTGTTTTTACACTCTGAGTCCAGGCATACTAAACTCCATTTCCCTATCTTTTCCTAATGGGAAGTTATGCTTATAGGATGTTATAAGTAAAACTCCCATTCTTTCCCGAGGAACAGATAACCTTGCAGTGGGGAAAAATGAAATACACTGTAATCCACCACCAGGACATGTCACACACACCAGTACATGTCCGACCTTTAACATACACAGCACCCTGCTCACAGGAGTACCTTGAGCCTACCTTAGGGGTGACATACATGTATGAAAAGGGAAGATTAGGGCCTGGCAAGTGGGTGCATTTGCCATGTCGACATGGCAGTTGAAAATAGCGCACATATACTTGAGTGGCAGGTCTGAGACTCCCTTTCAGGGCTGCTTTGGTGGGTGGCACAATCAGTGCTACAGGCCCACTAGCAGCATTTGATATACATGCCCTCGCACTCTTAGTACACTTTACTACGGACATACTAGTAAACAAAATATGCCAATCATGGAAACACCAATATAGAACACAATTTACAACAGGAGCACTTGCACTTTAACACTGAACAGAAGGGAGAAAGTGCCCAGAGACATAAAACCAGCAAAAAGAGAGTCAAAACCGGGAGGTCAGAAAGCAAAAAGCCAGGGGAAACACGACAAAAGATGCAAGGTCTAACACAGTGACTTTTTGGATCTCTAGTTACCTCAGCATCCAACCACAGTACAATATAATTATTAACCTACAGTGCACAATGCAAACTGAAGAATAGACTATCGGCTGGTGTCTATTGGCCTGATATCCCAGATTAGGCACGCTTGCATTCTACTCAGATCATTATCAGACAACTCCCCAATAGCTCTGGTACAGGACTGTATGCAAGGTACCTGACATACTGGATCTTGGAGATCTAACCCAGAATTCTAATTAGATGTCTCTTTCAGGAATGAGCAGTGTAAAGCAATCACTGAACACTTGGACCTCAACCTGGTCTCTGTGCTGCGGTTAACTACATTTTGGCAGGCCTTTAAAGTGTATGTTGTAGGTAAGGGCATAGCAAAGGAAGCAAAGACATTGAAATTGCTGTGATAATTATTAACATGACTTAAAAATTATCTTAGGTAGCTAGAAAATATTAAACATGGGATCATAATCATGCCACACTTTCCTGAACAAATGAACCATTAAGCAATTACATGGAGGTTGCAGAGCACGAAAGGAGATTCTTAGAAAGAAAGCTGAGGACTGTTGTATTAATAAATAATTGTGCATTATTAGCAATCTGCATAATCTTAATCTGCACTCAAATTCACACATTTATACTGACCTGATGCTATTTCATTTGAAACAATTTGATATGACCTGTTAAAGTGTGGTATCCTGGCTAACTAGGCCTCAATTGATTTTCAATACCATCTTGTAAAAAATGTATGTCACATTCACTGTTTATTTCTGCTGCACATAGTCAAGCAAGTCATGTTTGTTTATTTCTGAATGACACTGTTCTTGAAGAAGACTCTTTTCATGGACTTAGAATGTAACATTTTTCCAAAGGTCTCATATGAGGTATTGCATTTATTCACAATGATTTACTGTTGTTTCTGTAACTAGTTTGTTCTGATACCTCCGGATGACATTAGGCAGGGTTAGGGAGTATTCATTATTCACATAGTAGGTTGGTTAGTGCTTAGGTAGTAAGGCTGTACGATGTTTTTAAAGTCTGTATTCTGATTTGTTGAACATGTATTGTCCTCCTCCCACCATGATTCAGCAGTTTTTATACTGTTCCATGAGGCGATTTCATACATAAATGCCCAATTTTTGGGGTGAGCTGTCTGAGTTCTTACTGATTTTCCTGCATATTTGGAACTTGTTCTTTTATGGATTTTGCCTATCACTATGTATTGTTCTATTAAAGAGAGCCTTCACTACAATGACGTTAGGCATATAAATGAGAATAGCTGCATTTGAACAGCATTCCCAATCCACACAACCAGTGGGAGTGTTTTTGTAGTGTAAGGTTTTAGGATACAGCACACTCCCAAAACTCAGGGCAATAGACTGGAGAAAGGTAGAACACCCAGTTGAGTGCTGTCCAGTACACTTTGAAATATTGCATGCGCTCACACCACAGTGGGATCGGTCTACAGTGCAGTAGAGACTATCTTATTGATATCACACATGGGCCATACTCCTATCCCTATCCTAATATAGGTGGACAAATGCAGTTCAAATAGAACAAACTACAAATAGTCTACGGCACCTCTTAGACTTGTTTTGTAATGAAAATGGAGGACCTATACCTCAAAGTTAATTTTTCAAAGTCCTACATCATGACCGATGGTAGCCCTTGCACCAAATGAAATTCTTCTAAGATGGGCCAATCTGCCTTATCAACGGTTAAACATTTTAGTTATCTAGGGATTTTGTTTAGGCACCTTTAAGCTGGTCATCACTCATAACATTGAGAGGACATATTGAAGCCATTTTTAGATTTGCCAGCAAGCTTTAAAATAAACCAATTGAGGCAATGCTGAATATTTGCAAGAGTGTATGTCAGCATGCATTTAAGATACTTGCCTCTGGGGGCATAATAGCATAGAAAGTTTACAACGCATAGATAATCAAATTATGCGTAGACTTTTATGAGTCCTGGGAAGTACTCCCCCTCTAATTTGTCACGAAGAGCTTGGCATGTTGTCTCTGAAAGATGTGAAAGGGCTAGCACCCCTATTACTCTGGACAAAAATGTGGCCATCACAAGAGGTTGGAAAAACAAGATCTTGTATCTGCGATTGACTGCTATTAGATTGGGCAGAACCAATACCACCACTTAAGTACGTGAGGTTTCTTTTGCATGCTTGTGTCTGTCCGATTTTTACAGGTCCCCCTTTTTAATGGGTCCAAATTTTAAGCAACGTGTTAAAAAAGCATACTTTGAGCACTACAAAAATACCTCTTATATGCACTTTCAGCCCAAACCGTGGCAGGGCCCTCCTGTTATGCTCATGAACTGGAGAGAGGGGGAAAAAGCAAGACTTAGACCAATGCAATCTGAAGCCTGATACTATTCCAAATTCCTCCAGTGTCTCCATCAAGGCTGGAAGTGTGACAGTGGCAGAAAACACAAAGAGTCCCTAGATGGTGGGGGTATATACCCTACAGCGTAGGCTAACCCAACCAGAAGGCTCAAAGGGTAGCTACGGTATCAAGGACAAGATAGTCTTTAGCATAACATACACCTAATTTACAAATACAGGCTAACAGTCAGTATAGGAACCCTGTCTACAAATCACCACATTAATTAGGAAACTATAATCTTTACCAGTGTAAAAAACAATTTATTAAAAACAGTACAGTTTAAGTTCACATTCAAAAAGCGATTATACATTCAAACATATATTAAAAAACCAAAGAGTCGACGCGGCGTTTCGGTGTCTTGTTTCGATGATGACACCTTCTTCAGGACGGGTTTTTTTAGTTAAAAAAATCTCTAAAAGGTAAGATTAAAAAACATGAATCAACAGGGGCCTATTATATACTGACGTTAGCATTGTTATGACATTATTACATATATGGACTGTACACAAAAATTAAACAACATTCATGATCTCTATATTCACATTAGTATATACAGGGAAACAATCACTGTTCTCTTTTACTTTTTTTATCCATTTGAACATCAAACAAGGTTACATCATGTCTAGGGTTGTTAATTGTTACACCAGCAGTGAAAGTTTGATACAAATAACCACATTTGACACTGATGACCAAAGATATTATCTAAGTAATGGTTTTATCATTCTGTAGATTCATTGTTAGCTTGCATTAGACAAACCCTTTTATCCCAACATGATTAACTTTATACTAGTGTGACAGTGGCATCATACAGATAGATAGGGTCATCATGTGCTTATAAAGAGATGATATGGCCCTTGTCATGTACTTGGTGAGCCCAAAGCTGCACTTGCAAGCTCTGGCAGCAGGCCAGGGGCTCCATGGTCAGGATACAAATCAATCAACAGGGATAGGGGGCAACCCTCACTGGTGCAGCTATGTATGTCAAAGCTGTCGGTTATCAACTGTACCATCCTGACTCTTGCTTTCGAGTTCTTATAGAGCGTGAATATCTAATAAAGGTACCCCGGCCTGAGGCCGATTTCCTCCAGAGTTGCCAGAAGGTAATCCCACCCCAATATGTCATACTCTAAGTCAAGCGACACCACCAACTATTCCCCCATCTCACTCAAGGCAGGTTTCATCGGATGAAGAGGTCGTCGAATGTTGAGAAAAGAATTGCATTCTCGAATAAACCCACATTGATCTACTTGTGCTAGGGTCTTAGCAACAGCCAATTAGCCAGGGCCTTCCCTAATATCTTATTGTCTACATTTAATAGGGAGAACGGCCAATATAAGGGGACTTCGGGGGGGGATCCCGGCCTGGTTTTGACACCTCTATCAGCACCTCGCAGAGCGAGTCTGGGAGCTGACCCTTCTTTCTTGCTTACTTAAAAACTTCCAAGAGAATCTGGGAAGGGTGTGCACTGAAGGTGGCATACTATTCTAGCGTGACTCCATCCGTACATAGAGTTTTATTTGATGCAATTTGGGTGATAGCCACCCGCATCACATCAATTTGAAGGGGTTCATCCAGTTCAGCTCATTAGAGTGGAATCAATCAGGGTAACAGTAGTCCGTGAAGAAACCCTTTGATTCAGTTAATAGGGACAGTCTACAGCTGCATTCCAGGAGTGATAGTACTTTGCAAAAGCGGCAATAATGGCCACTTGTATTAACCACCATGCCATCCCCGACTTGATTGCTCCTACTGATGGGTATGCCTGCCAGTCTTTAACGAGCCATGCCAATAGCCTGTCCGAACGCTCCCCTCCACATAGAGAAGGGCAAGGCAGTGACTATAGTCATGTTTCCCCTGTGGCGCATCTAGATCCCTGTGACTCTTTCTAAGCTGCTTGTTTCTTTCCGTCCCATTGGCCCACTATGACACCTTGGTCTCAAGTAGTGTCAACTCCCGTTCCATGTCCAGTAGCTTCGTGTGCAGGGCCTTATGTACCCCCTGACGTATTGGCAATGCATTGCTTTCTGATGACCACATTGTGGAAATACCACTTCAGCACCCTGGAGAGGGTGGTGCCTGTGTTAAGTTGGAAATATTGAGTAATTTGTATTAAAAGGGCATCCCTGAAGGGGGCTTCCGAAGTACCTTGGTCTGGAACCTCCAGGGCTGTAATGTCATCAGCAGTGGCCAGTTATCCGAGAGGGTGCGCACCAAGGACTCCGTCACAGTTATCTACGTGCCCAATGGTTCATTGCAGAGAAAAATACCAAGTTTAGCTTGGAGGTCATGGACCAGGCAATAAAGCAAGCCAATGGTGTCCAGATGGTGCAAGCGCCATATATCGAACATGCTCTTGTTAACCATCGAGTCCTGAAAGTAATTTGAACACAATTAAAGTTGCTGCCTGGTGTGCTTGGATTGTGAGGGTCCCGGAAAATAGCTGGGATGAAGAGCCCTAAAAAAGTAGAGTGAATATTGTTGGGGGCAAAAACAACTACCAGCATGAGGGGAGCACCATCCATTTGTCCTTCCACCACCTACTACCTATCCTCAGTGTAAACTCTGTGCATGTCTTTAACAATTGGTACCCCCGGGGCAATCTATCTCATGACCCTTTTGCATATGGGATGCTGTAGTGCTATACACCTGCCCCCTCCATTTTGCATGCACTTTTTGTAAGTCTTCCTGTGTCAAATAATTCTCCGGCAAAAGGCTATGTGTGTGCAACGCCGCTTAAGATATGTATGAACCCAGTATATCTCTGTGATAGTGCCCATGCCCTTCACATTCCAGTTCAGCACGTTATAGTGTGTGGTCATATTGCCTGTAGGTGTGCACATGGTAAGTAGTGATGCATCACAATCCACAATTGCCATTTCCCAAAACTCCATTGTGAAGGCAACCCCAAACGTTCGATCAATGATAAAGAGATCAGTGCAGTACAGAGCCATGTCACAGGATTATATGTAGAAAACTTCATCTGTGCCTCAAAAAAACCCTGACCAGTACTCCCCTGAGTGACTAGCCATAACAATCCAACAAATGTACATCAACCAAAGAGAAATGTGTAATAAAATACATGTCCTGTCTGGAGAGGTCAGGGCTCATGGATACAAGGGTCGTCTTCGATGATCTGGGCGTCCAATCCTCTCTCATGAGATTCCAAGGTGTTTCCAAAAGTTACTGGTGAGCAGTCCACACCACTTCTCACACAGTAAAGACCAAACCCCCACGCTTCATAGCAGATTATCCTCCAGTCATAGTGTCAACTCCTGACCCTGGGAGTACTCCCAAGCAGAGGTCATTGTCGTGTAGTTCCTACAAACCTATATAGTATCTGTGCATTTAGATAACATAAACTAAGGGACTGGTGTCCGGACTGATTCTAGGAACCCCCAAAGGATAAATTAGTCAGTAGACCAGCTAGTTCACAGTGCCACTATGAGCCCTCTTACTAAGGATCGAATATTTCTGGCAACTATTGAACATGACAACCCTAACCCCTCAGGGATCGTGGAAACAGTACAATACTTTTCACTCAGTCACTCATGCTTACTTTGTCTCAGAGAGATACACAGAATAAACGGTGGGGACGTTTTCAATAAGTATTTTTTGAACCAGCATATTATTATAGTATAGAACCATGAGACAGAAACTGATATATACGATTATGAGCGCCAGTAGAGTAAAGAAAATGTAGAATTCTACCATACTGCTAAAGCAATGACTATATGCAGGCATATAGATACATAACAGTAAAAATGTGTACTCCAACAATGTAGATCCTAACTAGATGTACCCTCGTTTACCTAGCATGTATGTAGATGTATAGCCAAGAACCCCCTTAAGGTAGAGCAAACCTCAATACCTGATGTGGGAGAGCGAAGGACCCCATCTAGGTCTCCAGGTGGACACCCCGCAAGGGATGTCAGACCACTGCGTGCTGCAGTGTTTGCATTCAGGGATCTCAGCGTCTCACGTCAGCATGTCAGAAGGGGAGTCTTTCTCCTCTAGTTTGCCCAGTGAAGATGTAGTGCTTATATACCTGAAAGGTACCCTCAGGGGTTCTATCTAGAAATATACAATGGGCATGTTGGGCAAGGATGACCATAGAGATGGGCCTTGTACAGAGTTATTATACGGAAGATGGTAATCCTGAGTTGATACTGAGAATCCTCATGCATAATACATGAGGCTAGTTTTCAGAGAAAACCACACAACAGTCATGTAGCACCTAACTAGGTAAATGGTTAGCGCAAGACCCGTTATGTAGAACAGTGGTAGGACAGATGTAGGTGAAAGGTCATTTAACTACTTAGGCCTATATTGGGGTACATTGGGGTTCATAACACCATGGAGCCATTAGTATCCAACTGTCAGAGGCATGGTTCAACAGCAACGCCTCAAAAGAGTTCTGGTTATATTTCAGCACCACTTGCCCTACCTCTGCTCGCTCCCTGGCCATCTGTGCCATGAAGGGGCGGCTATGGGTCTCCCCCCCTCCTCCTACCCCTCAGTTGCAATGTCAGCCATTTACTAACATTCCATCTGATGTGGGCTTCGCAATTCCCTTGGCATGAAACCAGACTTATGCATCTTCAGGAGGCAAGAAAGAATGGGTTCACTCATCATCCATCACCTCAAGTTTAGCAGGATAGAGAAGAGCATACTTTAGGGTTAGCTCGCGGCGGAGTTGCTTGACCACACTATGCAACTTGAGAAGATGCTGCATGTCCACAGTAAAATCTGCCCTCAAAGTGCCAAGGACTTTTCATCCAGAACAACTGCAGAATCAAGTCTCTGTCTCTATCATTAAGTTACAGGACACGTATTGGCCCCCGATGTTGGTGACCTCCCTGGTAGACAATGTGCTTTCTCCACAGCAAAGAATTTAGGTACATTGCCTGTCAGTACTGTTGGCATCAGCCACTGTTCGAGGAAGAGCTCTGTACTCAGGCTCCCACAAGAATTCCAGAAAGCTTGAAAAATGAACATTATTATGCTTTGAGAAGCCCTCTGCATCCTCCGATGTGGAGAGGTCATCTCCGCCCTCATGTTCTTCAGATGGGTTTGGAGTTTCTGCAATGTGGTTCGCATTGTGGTTAATGTGGATTCAACATTGTCCATACAGTCCACCAGTTTCCTGTGGTCCGTACGAAGCAGGTTCACATCCAGGGAGACTGCCTTGATCTTGGACTTCAGCGTGGCTTTTGTGTCCAGAATTACCTGCAATATCTTTTCAAACTGTAAAGAGTGACTGCGGAGAGTGGCCCAGAGTGCCGACTTCATTATCGGGAGGGGCGGAAGGCCTGCCGCATCCCCAATGCCTGAGGTAGAGTTCTTAGCAGATTTTGGCTTTCGGCTTCACCATCAAACCCACATTGGTATCAACCCAAGTGGATGCTCCAGCAGGTTCTAGACAGTGGGCCATCACACCTGACTCTCCACCAGGTTTGAGTCGTGGGTAAGTGTAGTGCAATTCTGGAGCTGCACGTGTGTTAGAATAGAAATATTCATGTTTGCGCATTGCCCAATGTAAGCTACTATTTGCGGCACCATTTTCTATTCAGGCACCATTTTGAATCATGATCAAAACTAATCCTTTGCTACTTCTGAGAAAAGGCCTCTTTTAGGTTTTGTTTCTGCAGTTTTGGGGGTTTAGCTTCACTAATGAATAGACTGCTCATATTAGTGCATACCTTGCTTACTAGATAGAGGCCTCTCCCACTTGTCTGGTGGAGGGTGCAGGGCGAAATTACCTTGGCTTGTATTAGGTGGTGTACAATATGACATCCAATACCTATTTTTTGTATTTCACTGTCCAACTGCACCTGCCTGGAAAATTTAATTGTGGGCGTGCCTTTGACTAGTCATGAAACTTACATAATGTATCTTTATGCTTGTTGATTTCAGTCCCTCTGCAGTACTCCTACTGACTGGGCAGGCTGGGCTCCACTCTGGGTATATATAAATAAACAGTTATTGGTTTGTATTCTCTACTGTCTGGCAGACTCTTCTGTAGTGTAGTTCCTATATTCCCAATAGGCTCTGCGCATTGGAATAATATATCCTATAAATGTGACGTAGGACTTATGTCTACTAGGTCTCTATCGAATATATTAGACTTAATTGTTAGTGCCAGCTAGCTCAGAGGTCACTCTAAACTTTCTTGAATGAACAAGAAGTGATTAGTTTTCTGACAACCACATAAACATGACAACTTTGTTTCCCCAAGATAAAACGTATCTTTAGAGTCGTGGAAACAATAGATAGATATTTTACTCAGTCAATCGTGCATGCTTCGTTTCACCAGAGGCGCAGAGAAATAGAGAGACGGGCATTTTCAATGAAAGTATTTATTGAACAGCCTTCTTTCTCATGCAGAGGAAATGAACTGCTACAATCGTAAGACTGGCTGTTAAGTATAATGCATAAAGAGTATTATAAAATAATACTGAAAAAAAATGGTATGGTTTCTAAGCCATAAAATATATACATAAATAAATAAAGACTAAAAGTACTCAACTGGTGCTTCTAAAATACGCCTAGCCCGATGTACCTAACCTAAGTCTAGTACGAGGGAAGAAGTAAGTGTGGTGTAGCATAAATTTAATATTCTTTATGCCAAGAATCTATCCAAGATTTCTCTTAGGGTCTAATCAGCTCCGTAACTTGGTTTAGAATGAAGGAGGTCTGGTATCTCTCTGTCTCAGGACTCGATTTCCCAACACCCCGCAAGGGGAGCCTGGAAACACTGGAGCTAGATTTATTGGCAAGAGAAAAGACAGTGTCTCTCTCAGTGCGTCTGCTGGAGGGTCGGCTTCCTTCGGCGCTTGCTGTAGCGAGGTGCGTCGGGCAAGTAGATAGTCAAACTACTCCAAAACCACTGTGTGTTTGCTAGGGCAAGTGTGGGCATATTTATACCTTGAAGATGCCAAGTTTGACGTAAAGGTGGACATAATAACGTCATCAAAGATTCTCAGTTCTTTGAAAACTCAATGAGTTCTTGGACAAATCAATATTCAAGCAAGGGGAAGTCCCTAACTGCTGTGGATTTTCGGAACTAGTGGAAGTAGCCCTGCCGTATTTGGACTGCATGAGCTATGTCTAAATATGGTTATGATTTCTATGCCTATATAACAGAGGTATTCAAACTTTTCCAGGTTGAGCCCCCCCAGCTGAATTCCCCCAGATGTTGGGCCACCCCACCACCCGACTGAAACCTCGGGAATCCGGCACACCACAGGATCGACTGCAACGCGCACACCACGGGCCATATCCGGCAAACAATGCTCAACACAAGAAGAGTGCCTAGCAAACTGCAGGCCTGTGAGTGGGTGTGGTGAAACAACAGAGGCGTACCACACAGCTCAAAACACAATCCTCCAAGGCAAAGGAAGTCATCACAACCCTCCCCATCCATCATGTACACCTTGTCATCCACCAACTCCCCCACCATTCATTCCTTCCCTCCATCTGTGCCCCATCCACATCCAAACCCCTTCAACCACTTGCAAACCCATCCACCATCCATCCCTCCATCCATCATCTCACCCATTCATCCCTCCATCCACGCCCTCACCCATCCATCCATCATCCATCCATCCCTTCACCCAATCCATCCCCTCACCAATCCATCCACTCTTCCACCCATCCATCCAACCACTCACCCCTTCACCCAAGCTATCCTCCCACTCATCCATCCACTCCTCCATTCATTCATCCATCCACTCTTCCACCCATCCACTCACTCACTCATCCATCCAACCACCCACCCTCTCACCCATCCAGCCATCCCCCCACCCACTCATCCATCCACCCAATCACTCATCCGTCCACCCACTCAACCCCCCACTCATCCATCCACCCTCCCATCCCTCCCGCTCTCCACCCTCCCCCCACTCATACATGCACTCTCTGACCCATCCATCTACATGCTCCTCTCCTCAACCATCTATGCACACACCTGCCCATCCACTCTGCCAATCATTCATCCATGTCCTCACTCATCCATCCATCCATCCTCCCCCTCTCTCCATTCCCCCCTCACCCAGCCACCCATCCCTCCATCCACCCTTCACCCATCCACCCACTCATCCATCCACTCATCCACTCATGAATCCATCCATTGACCTCTCACCCACCCCTTCACTCCTCCACCCTCCTCAATCACCCATCCATCCCCACATCCACCCCTTCACTCATCCATCCATCCATTCACCCCTTCACCCATCAATACATCAATACATCCGCCCATCACCTCTCTCATCCATCCATCCACCGACTCGTCCACCATCCACCCCCCCCATTGATCCATCCACCATTTCACTGATCCATCCACCATTTCACTGATCCATCCATCACTCCACCCATCCATCTACCCTTCCAACCATACACACATCCATCCACTCCCATCCATCCCTCCACTCATGCATCCATCCTCTCTCCCACCATCCATCCACCCCTTCACCTATCCATCCATCCCCTCACTCATCCATCCACCCCCCCACCCATATATCCACCATGTCACCCACACATCCACCATTCCACCCATCACTCCACCCATACATCCACCACTCCACCCATACATCTATTCATCCACATGGCAACATAACGGACGTCTGGTGGCCGGCTCCACCCGACATCCCTTGCTCTCCCTCTAGCTGCCTCTGTCTCCCTCGCTCTCCTTATGTCTCCCTCGCTATGCCTCCTTCGCTCTCCCTCTGTCTCCCTCGCTCTCCCTCGCTCTCCCTGTCTGCCTCAGTCTCCCACGCTCTCCCTCGCGCTGCCTCCCTCGCTCTAGCTCTGTCAGCCTCTGTCTCCCTCCCTCGCTCCCCCTCTGTCTGCCTGTCTCCCTCCCTCGATCTCCCTCTGTCTGTCTGTCTCTGTCTCCTTCCTCCCTCCCTCTCCCTCTTCATCTCACCATGCCTGTGTGTGCCCGGGCTGACACAGCTTCTGGGCACACACACACACCTCTTTAAGAGACAATTCGCATGCTAATTAGCTTTGTTCATTCGCATGCTAATGAGCTTCGTTCAGCTCTTAGGCCCCTGCAACCCCACTCTGACGGAAATCGCCCGGCCCTCACAGAGAGTCTCTACATCGCGCTGCACAAAGGGAAGATCGGAGTGGAGCATGCGCCCCCCCTGGGATGGTGCCGCGCCCCCCCCAGGGGGGCGCGCCCCACAGTTTGAAGAACCCTGCTATATAAGGACATGGTGATTTATATCTATATAAGGGCATGAATCGGGAAAATTACACTAGGGTCCTAAATTCTATACAACACTTCATTTAGTATAGAAGGCTGAGAGGACCCGGGTGACCCTAATTGGGCCACTTCCTTCATGTGGTGTCTGTCACACCCCCTCATAGGAACTGAATGTAAAAGCTTGTGGAATATTATCAAAAATGCAAACAAATAATATAATCTGCTATCAATTAAAAGGCAACTATAGGTGTTCAATGGCTAAAGGGTGAAGAGTAGGGGATTCAAGCTACTACAGCCCATGCAAAAGCTGTAATATTTGGTATCTCCATAGTCAGAGATGTAAGAAAACTCAAGAAAGGGTGCCAGTTGGCATAAAAAACTGTGCTCACCAATCCAACATAAGGCCATGTCCAGTTGAACCCAGGTAATTTATAAACCTTGATGATATAAAATATTATAGTCGGTATGGGCCATTAAATCTGCTATTTTCCAAGATGTGAAAGTTTGCGGAATTAAATAAAAATGTGAAAAGAGACTGCAATCTGGTATCAAGTCAAAAGGCATCTACAGTTGGTCAATGGCTAAAAGGTAACCCTTGAAAAGTAGGGGATACAAGATATTACAGCAATGCATGAGCCATAATATATGGTTTCCCCATGGTAAATGTTGTTGCAAAACTCAAGAAGGGTGCCAAATTAAATCCTAGTAAGTTCTGAGCCAAGAAACACTTGGATACCAAATATTATAGGCTACTATATTTGGTATTCTCTAAAGGAACCGGATTTAAAACCTTGTGGACTGTTGTGAAAAGTGTGAATAAATACTGTAGTATGCTGTCAAATAAAAGACAATGTCAAGTGGTCAATGGCTAAAGGGTTACCCAATGAAATGCAGGGTATACCAGATATTACAGCAATGAGTGAGCCATCATATTTGGTATATCTTTGTAAAATATGTTGGAAAGGAAAAGGAATGGTGCTATTTTGCATAGAAAAACTGTGCTCACCCATAGCACATAGGACCATGTCAAATTGAATACTGGTAAGTTTTAACCCCAGAAACTCAGGGGATACCAAATATTAAAGCCGGTATAGGCCGTTATATAGGGTATCCCCATCGAGAACCTGACATACAATCTTGTGGAATAATGTAAAAAAATGTGAAAATATACTGTAGTCTCTTAACAAAGAAAAGACAACTTTAAGTGGTCAATGACTAAAAGGTAATCCATGAAATATAGGGGACACAAGATATTACAGCAATGCATGAGGCATAATATTTGGTATCCCCATTGTAAACGACATTGGAAAGCAAAATGAAGGGTGCTATTTTGCATAGAAATACTGTGCACACCCGTCTCACATAAGACCATACCAATTCAAATCCTGGTAAGTTCTAACCCAAGAAACATAGGGGATACCAAAAATTATAGCCGGTATAGGCCATTATATATGGTATCCCCTAACAGAACTGGACATACGATCTTGTGGAATGATGTAATACATTTGAAAATATACAGTTTGTCGGCTATAATATCAAAGGCAACTTCAAGTGGTCAATGGCTAAAGGGTAACCGATAAAACATAGGGGATAGAAGATATTACAGCAATGTATGAGCCATAATATTTGGTATCCCCAGTGTAAAAGATGTTGGAAAGCAAAAGGAATGGTGCTATTTGGCATAGAAATACTGTGCTCACTCATAGCACATAGGACCATGTCAAATTGAATACTGGTAAGTGCTAACCCCAGAAACACAGGGGATACCAAATATTATAGCTGGTATAGGCCATTATATATGGTATCACCATAGAGAACCTGATGTACAATCTTGTGGAACAACGTAAAAAATGTGAAAAGATACTGTTTTGTCCTATCAAAGGAAAGCCTACTTTAAGTGGTCAATGGCTAAAGAGTAAGCAATCAAACGTAGGGGATACGAGATATTACATCAATGCATTAGCCATAATATTTGGTATCCCCTTTGTAAACGATGTTGGAAAGCAAAAGGAAGGGTATTCTTTGCCATATAAATACTGGGCTCATCCATTCAACATAAGACCATGTCAAAGTGAATACTGGTACGTTCTAACCCCAGAAACACAGGGGATACCAGATATAATAGCTGCTAAAGGCCATTATATTTGGTATTCCCCTTAGGGAACCAGTTGTAAAATCTTGTGGAATGATTTAAAAATTGTACAAAGATACTGTAGTCTGCTATAAAACAAAAGGCAACTTCAAATGGTCAATGGCTAAAGGGTAACGCATGTAACGTAGGGGATACGAGCTATCACAGCAATGAGTGAGCCATAATATTTGGTACCGCCATTGTAAACGATGTTGGAAAGCAAAAGGAAGGCCCCTGTTTGGCATACAAGTACTGTGCTCACTTATTCAACATAGGATGATGTCAAATTAAATCCTGGTAAATTCTAACCCAAGAAACACAGGGGATACCAAATATTATAGGTGGTACAGGCCATTATATATGGTATCCCCTAAGGGAACCAGAGGCACAATCTTGTGCAGTGATGAAAAAATGTGAAAAGTTACTGTAGTCTGCTCTCAAGTAAAAGACAACTTCAAGTGGTCAATGGCTAAAGGGTATCCCATGAAACTTAGGAGATACAAGATATTACAGCAATGCGTGAGCCATATATGTGGTATCCCCATAGTAAACGATGATGGAAAGCGAACGGAAGGGTTATATTCAGCATAGAAACTCTGTGTTAACCCATCCTGCATAAGACCATGTCAAATTGAATCCGGGTAAGTTCTAACCCAAGATACAAAGGGGATACCAAATATTATAGACCGTATCGGCCATTATATATAGCATCCCCTAAGGGAACCGGACGTACAATCTTGTGGAATGATGTAAAAAGTGTGAAAAGATACTGTAGTCTGCTGTCAAATAAAAGACAACTTCAAGTGGCCAATGGCTAAAAGGTGACCCATGTAACGTAGGGGATATGAGGTATTACAGCAATGCATGAGCTATAATATTTGGCATCCCCATTGTAAACGATATTGGAAAGCGAAAGGAAGGACGCTGTTTGGCATACAAGTACTGTGCTCACCCATCCAACATAAGACTATGTCAAATTGAATCCTGGTAAGTTTTAACACCAGAAACACAAGGGATACCAGATGTAATAGCCGGTAAAGGACATTATATACAGTATCCTCTAAAGGAACCGGATGTAAATCTTGTGGGATTCATGTAAGAAATCCAAAAAGATACTGTAATCTGCTATACAATAAAAGGCAATTTCAACTGGTGAACGGCTAAAGGGAAACCAATAAAACATTGGGGATACGAAAAATTACAGCAATGTGTGAGCCATAATATTTGGTATCCCCATTGTAAACGATGTTGGAAAGAAAAAGGAAGGCCCCTATTTGGCACAGAAGTACTGTGCTCGCCCATCCAAAATAATACTATGTCAAGTTGAATCCTGGTAAGTTCTAAACCAAGAAACACAGGGGATACCAAATACTATAGCCGGTACAGGCCATTATATATGGTATCCCCTAAGGGAACCAGAGGCACAATCTTGTGCAGTGATGAAAAAATGTGAAAAGTTACTGTAGTCTGCTTTCAAGTAAATGACGACTTCAAGTGGTCAATGGCTAAAGGGTATCCCATGGAACTTAGGAGATACAAGATATTACAGCAATGCGTGAGCCATATATGTGGTATCCCCATAGTAAACGATGATGGAAAGCAAAAGGAAGGGTTATATTCAGCATAGAAACTCTGTGCTCACCCATACTGCATAAGACCATGTCAAATTAAATCCGGGTAAGTGCTAACCCAAGATACAAAGAGGATACCAAATATTATAGACCGTATAGGCCATTATATATAGCATCCCCTTAGGGAACCGGACGTACAATCTTGTGGAATGATGTAAAAAGTGTGAAAAGATACTGTAGTCTGCTGTCAAATAAAAGACAACTTCAAGTGGCCAATGGCTAAAAGGAAACCCATGTAACGTACGGAATACGAGGTATTACAGCAATGCATGAACTATAATATTTGGTATCCCCATTGTAAACGATATTGTAAAGCAAAAGGAAGGACGCTATTTGGCATACAAGTACTGTGCTCACCCATCCAACATAAGACTATGTCAAATTGAATCATGGTAACTTATAACCCAAGAAACACAGGAGATACCAAATATTATAGGCTGTATAGGCCATTAAATACAGTATCCCCTAAGGGAACCGGACGTACAATCTTGTAGAATGATGTAAAAAATGTGAAAAGATACTGTAGTCTGCTGCGAAATAAAAGACAACATCAAGTGGCCAATGGCTAACGGGTAACCCATGTAACGTGGGGGATACGAGGTATTACAGCAATGCGTGAGCCATAATATTTGGTATACCCATTGTAAAGAATATTGGAAAGCAGATGGAAGGGTGCTATTTGGCATAGAAATACTGTGGTCAACCATCCAATATAAGACCATGTCAAATTGAATCCTGGTAAGTTCCTACCAGAAGAACACAGGGTATACCAAATATTATAGGTAGCGGAGACCATTATATTTGGTATCCCCCTAAGGCAACCGGATGTAAAATCTTGTGGAATGATTTACAAAATTTGAAAAGCTACTGTAGTCTGCAGTCAAATAAAAGGCATATTCAAGTGTCAATGGCTAAAGGGTTACACATGAAACATAGGGGATACAAGATATTACAGCAATGCTTGAGCCATTATATTTGGTATCCCCATAGTAACCGATGTTGGAAAGCAAAAAGCAGGGTGCTGTTTGGCATAGAAATACTGTGCTCACCCATCCAACATGAGGCCATCTCAAATTGAATCCTAGTAGGTTCTAACCCGAGAAACACAGAGGATACCAAATATTATAGGTAGCAGAGACCATTATATTTGGTATCCACTTAAGGAAACCGGATGTAAAATCTTGCGGAATGATTTTTAAAATGTGAAAAGCTACTGTAGTCTGCTGTCAAATAAATGGCTACTTCAACTGGCTGGTGGCTAAAGGGTAACCCATGAAACATACAGGATGCAAGATATTACGACAATATGTGAGCCATAATATTTGGTATCGAAAGCAAGGGTGCTATTTGCCATAGAAATACTGTGGTCACACATCCAACGTAACAACATGTCAAATTGAATCCTGTTCAATTCTCACCCAAAAAACACAGGGGATACCAAATATTATAGGCGGTAAAGGCCATTGTACTTGGTATCCCCAAAGGAAACCAGTTGTAAAATCTTCTGGAAGGATGTAAAAAATGTGAAAAGCTACTGTAGTCTGCTAACAAATAAAATGTAACTTCAACTTGTGAATGTCTAAGGGTTGCCCATGAAATGTTGGGGATACTTGATATTGCAGTAATGCGTGAGCCATAATATTTGGTAGCGCCATTGTAAACGATGTTGGAAAGCCAAAGGGAGGGTGCAATTTGCCATAGAAATACTGTGGTCACCCATCCAACATAAGACCATGTCAAATTGAATACTGGTAACTTCTAACCATAGAAACACTGGGGATACCAGATATTATAGCTGTTACCGGCCACGATATTTGGTATCCCCGAAGGGAACCAGATGTAAAATCTTGTGGAATGATATAAAAAATGTGAAAAAATATTGTAGTCTGCTATCAAATAAAAGGCAAATTCAAGCGGTCAATGGCTAAAGGGTAACAGATGAAACGTAGGGGATAAGAGATATTACAGTAATGCGTGAGCCATAATATTTGGTATCCTCATTGTAAACGATGTTGGAAAGCAAAAGGAAGGATGCTCTTTGCCATAGAAATACTGTGCTCACCCATCCAACATAAGACCATGTCAAATTGAATACTGGTACCTTCTAACCATAGAAACACTGGGGATACCAGATATTATAGCTGTTACCGGCCACAATATTTGGTATCCTCGAAGGGAACCAGATGTACAATCTTGTGGAATGATATAAAAATGTGAAAAAATATTGTAGTCTGCTATCAAATAAAAGGCAAATTCAAGCGGTCAATGGCTAAAGGGTAAAAAGATGAAACGTAGGGGATATGAGATATTACAGTAATGCGTGAGCCATAATATTTGGTATCCCCATTGTAAATGATGCTGGAAAGCAAAAGGGAGGGTGCTATTTACCATAGAAATACTGTGCTCACCCATCCAACATAAGACCATGTCAATTTGAATACTGGTCAAATCTAATCCCAGAAACACTGGGGATGCCAGATATTATAGCTGTTATAGGCCACTACATTTGGTACCCCCTAAAGGAACTAGATATAAAATCTTGTGGAATTATATAAAAAATTAGAAAAGATACTGTAGTCTGCTATCAAATAAAAGGCAACTTGAGGTGGTCAGTGGCAAAAGGGTAACCCATGAAACGTAGGGGATACAAGATATTACAGCAATGCGTGAGCCCTAATATTTGGATCCCTATTGTAAGCGATGTTGGAAAGCAAAAGGGAGGGTGCTATTTGCCATAGAAATACTATGCTCCCCATCTAACATAACACCATGTCAAATTGAATAGTGGTACATTCTAACCCCAGAATCACTGTGGATACCAGATATTATAGCTGTTATAGGCCATTATATTTGGTATTCCCTGAGGGAACCAGATGAGAAATTTTGTGGAATGATGTAAAAAATGTAAAAAGACCCCTGTCAAATAAAAGGCATATTCAAGAGGCCAATGGCTACAGGGTAACCACATGAAATGTAGGGGATACAAGATATTACAGCAATGCTTGAGCCATAATATGTGGTATCCCCATAGTAACCGATGTTGGAAAGCAAAAAGAAGGGTGCTATTTGGCACAGAAATACTGTGCTCATCCATCCAACATAAGACCATGTCAAATTGAATCCTAGTAGATTCTAACCCTAAAACCTCAGGGAATACCAAATATTATAGGTAGAGGAGAACATTATGTTTGGTATCCCCCTAAGGCAACCGGATGTAAAATCTTGCGGAATGATTTAGAAAATATGAAAAGCTACTGTAGTTTGCTGTCAAATAAAAGGCTATTTCAGCTGGTCAGTAGCTAAAGGGTTATCCATGAAACATAGAAGATATGAAATATTACGGCAATGCATGAGCCATAATATTTGGTATCCCCAGAGTAAATGATGTTGGAAAACCAAAAAAAGGGTGCTATTTGCCATAGAAATACTGTGCTCACCCATCCAACATGACAATATGTCAAATCTAATACTGGTAAGTTCTATCCCTAGAAAAACTGGGGATACCAGATATTATAGCTGCTAAAGGCCATTATATTTAGTATCCCCCAAGGGAACCAGATGTAAAAACTTGTGGAATGATGTAAAAAAAAATTGAAACACCCATAGCACCTAAGACCATGTCAAATTGAATACTGGTAAGTTCTAACCCCAGAAACACAGGGGATACCAAATATTATAGCTGGAATAGGCCATTATATATGGCATCCCTATTGAGAACCAGACATACAACCTTGTGGAATAACATAAAAAATGCAAAAAGATACTGTTGTGTCTCTTCACAAATAAAAGACAACTTTAAGTGGTCAATGGCTAAAGGGTAACCAATGAAACGTATGGGATATGAGATATTACAGCAATGCGTGGACCATAATACTTGGTATCCCCTTTGTAAACGAGGTTGGAAAGCAAAAGGAAGGATGCTCTTTGCCATAGAAATACTGGGCTCTTCCATCCAACAAAAGTTCAAATTGAATACTGGTAAGTTCTAACCCTAGAAACAGGGGATACCAGATATAAGAGCTGGTATAGGCCATTATATTTGGTATCCCCTAAGCAAACCGGATGTAAAGTCTTGTAGAAAGATGTCAAAAATCTGAAATGATGATGTAATCTGCTTTCAAATGAAAGGCAACTTCAAGTGTCCAATGGTTAATGGGTAACCCCTGAAAATGTGGGGATATGTGATATTGCGGCAATGCGTTAACCATAATTTTTGGTGTCCCCATTGTAAACGATGTTGGCAGCAAAAGGAAGTGTACTATTTGACCCAGAAAAACTGTGCGCAACCATCTAACATAGGAGTATGCCAAATCGAATCCTGGCAAGTTCTAACCCAAGAAACATAGGGGATACCAGATATTATAGCTGGTATAGGCCATTATATATGGTATCCCCAAAGGGAACCGGATGTGAAATCTTGTGGATTTATGCAAAAAAAGGTGAAAATATACTATAGTCTGCTATCATAGAAAAGACAACTACATGTTGTCAATGACAAAGGGGTAACCCATGAAACATAGGGGATACGAGATATTACAGGAATGCATGAGGCATAATATTTGGTATCCCCATTGTAAACAATGTTGGAAAGCAAAAGGAAGGGTGCTCTTTGCCATAGAAATACTGGGCTCATCCATCCAACATAAGACTGTGTCAAATTGAATACGGGGAAGTTCTAACCCCAGAAACCCAGGGGATACAAAATATTATAGACAGTAAATGCAATTATATTTGGTATCCCCTAAGGGAACCGGATGTAAAATCTTATGGAATGATGTAAAAAATCTGAAAAGATACTGTAGTCTGCTATTAAATAAATGGCAACTTCAACTGGTGAATGGCTAAAGGGTAATTTATGAAAGTTAGGGGATGTGAGATATTACAGCAATGCGTGGGCTATAATATGTGATATCCCCGTAGTAAACGATGTTGGAAACCAAAAGGAAGGGTTATAATTAGCATAAACATACTGTGCTCACCCTCCAACATAAGACCATGTCAAACTGAATCCTGGTAATTTCTAACCCAAGAAACACAGGGGGGCACCAGATATTATAGCTGGTATAGGACATTATATATTGTATCCCCAAAGGGAACTGGATGTAAAATCTTGTGGAGTGATGTATAAAGTTGGAAAGACACTGTTGTCTGCTATCAAATAAAAGACAACTTCAAGTGGTCTATGGCTAATGGGTAACTCATGAAATGTAGGGAATACCAGATATTGTAGCAATGCGTGAGCCATTTTATTTGGTATCACCATTGCAAAGGATGCTGAAAAGCAAAAAGAAGGGTGCTGTTTGCCATAGAAATACTGGGCACATCCATGCAACATAAGACCATGTCTTTTAAAAAAAACTATTTTTATTGTTGACAGGCTGACAAGGAAGAAATACATTAAAGCATTGATACATGTGTTAACATACATAAATTATATCATTTAACATATAATGAGGCGAGTAGGCCATAAGATATGAGGAGAAAAGAAAAAGGATACAAAAAAAAGAAAAGCAAGCAAAAAGAGTAGTAGCAGTTTCTTTCAACAGTCATACAGGGTATATTGTCCTAGAGACACAGAATATCAATTCATGAGATTATTAAAATTTTTCCCTATATCCAGAAGAAAATAGAGTATAACATCATCGTTCCACAAAAGTACCCCCATTTTTTGTGTTTTCTCAATGTGCATATTCCCCTAATGTTTGCTAAGGCTAGTTCCATTGAGTGTATCTCGGTTACCAATGCCCACATGCCCACCAGTCCCAAACCTTAGGTGTTTCTGAACTGGTCCAGGCTCTAGTCAGAGTTAGCTTGGCGCAAGACATAAGTACCGTGGCCAGGGCAGCCTGTGAAAAGGAGACAGGGTAGGTGTCTAGCAGAACAGAGGCAGCCGTGAACGTAGGCAGCTGGACCTGTTTCATTTTCAAAATATTTTGAATATCGCACCAGAAAGTCTGAAGATTAGGACAAGAAAACAGCATGTGTACCAGATCAGCTGCTTCAGCAGAGCATTTGGGGCATTTTGTGCGGTCACTGTAGGTATTGTTAGGGGACCATTTAGAAATTCTTTCCGGGGTGTAATATAACATGCAGGTTGTTCTGAATTGTTGGAGTCTTAGACTAGATGACCGTACTCGTTTGTTGATATTTATCAAGGAGCTCTCTATCTGTTTAGATGTTATATTTGAGCCCAATATTCTGCTCCATTTGCCAGCCAATTTGATACAATCGTTTAGTTTAAAGTCAATTAGAAGTCTATATGCTTCACTTATTGCTGATTTATTTTTTAAAGAATATAAACAGGTCCAAATATCACATTCAGAAACCTCCAAGATTTGTTTTTTATTAATCAGATAGTCATGTAGCTGTAAATGTTTGTACCTCATGTTTTCAGGTAAATCGTATAGCAGTTTGAGGGTATTGAAGTCTAAGAATCCTTGTGTGCCAAATAGGTCCCCTAGAACGGTAATTCCTGACCTAAGCCAACCAAGTGTGATATTGTCATTAAAAATACTTGGAAGACCAGGATTACCCCACAGCGCAAGCTTAGGATGAAAAAAACTAGTTTTACAAAAGGAGAGTATATTGCCCCAAATCTTTATTGTGTCTCTTGCGGTCTTAAATCTAACCCTTTTGTAGTAGTTGGGATCATTGGTTCTAAAGAAAAACATATTTGAGTCAGATTTTAGCATGAAAGAATGAAAGAACAAAGCCCTTCCTTCGTTAAGTAAAGTGCGGAGGTGGATGACAAAAGCGGAACAATCAATAGGGGATATAGGGGGAAAGGAGTAGGTGAGGCAGCCCCCCACTCACACAGTATTTAAACAATTGGAGCCTCACCTACATGTATACACATCCATATGCAAAACCATGCGGAATAGGGACCCCTTCTTATTAGTGTCCCCAGGGATTTGTTAATAACATAAATCCTATGGTTGGGATGTGTGTAGGTACTAAAATCACACAGGACCACAATTACCTCATCCACCAGAAAAGTGTGAAAGATAGAGAGAGTACCTCACGGTAGCACCACCCGAGGGGGTTCCCGGTTAGTAATTGCCGGTATACCCACTTCTCATCATTGGCCACTCTCTCTATGTGAAAAGACAAAAGTGCACTAAAAGAAGATAATAGTGCAGACGTGAGAATAGTGATGTGAAAAACATGAATAGTGACAAACGTTACACCACTAACACACTATATAGTGTACAGAAAACCGATATAAAGACCCCTAACCAAACACACAAATAATAAGTAAAAGTGTGGTAGGGTTGTGCTTGCTTTACCGTTTTATTCTGATGCAGCAGAACCCTACTTCTTAAAAATGGTAAACGTGTACCATAACTCTCTTTATACTCAAGCCGACATGTTTCATCGCTGTAATTTTAGCGATTTCATCAGGGCAATGAGGGGTAGGAAATTCACAGTCTTTTCATGTAGTTGTGGACCTTGAGGGTGCTACGTTAGCGCATACCAGCACCACTCATAGGGGCACCGTGTTAAGCATACACGTGTACCTGCATATGGCCGGTGAAAATCACAGCCACTGTCGCCGAGTCCCTCCGGCGCTTCCGACGATCGTCCGGCCATATATCGGTTTTCTGTACACTATATAGTGTGTTAGTGGTGTAACGTTTGTCACTATTCATGTTTTTCACATCACTATTCTCACGTCTGCACTATTATCTTCTTTTAGTGCACTTTTGTCTTTTCACATAGAGAGAGTGGCCAATGATGAGAAGTGGGTATACCAGCAATTACTAACCGGGAACCCCCTCGGGTGGTGCTACCGTGAGGTACTCTCTCTATCTTTCACACTTTTCTGGTGGATGAGGTAATTGTGGTCCTGTGTGATTTTAGTACCTACACACATCCGAACCATAGGATTTATGTTATTAACAAATCCCTGGGGACACTAATAAGAAGGGGTCCCTATTCCGCATGGTTTTGCATATGGATGTGTATACATGTAGATGAGGCTCCAATTGTTTAAATACTGGATGACAAAAGCGGACCAAAAATACAGTTTGAAATCGGGAAAATTAAGCCCTCCTTCGTTCGTGTTATTTTTCATAAGGTTTAATGACCTTCTCGCTTTTTTGTACCCCCAGATAAAACTACTGAGTACTCCATCGAGTTTCTTAAAAAATTGATTATTTAACGCTAATGGGATTCATCGAAATAAGTACACATATTTAGGCAATACCTTCATCTTAATTAAATTGATTCTGCCGATTAAGTTCTGAGGCAGTCTATGCCATTTTTTTAATAATAGACTAATGGATTTAGTTAATTCATTATAGTTTATATTATTAATTTCCTGTAATTTGGCTGTTATTTTAACCCCTAGGTAAGTAGCGATGTTGCAAATCTCAGGCACTGTCACAGCTGGAGTGTAATTAGCGATAACTTGTGTTTTTTGTAGATTAAGTTTATAGCCCGCCACCTTCCCACATTTTCCGGCCTCTAAAGCTATTCCCTTTAGTGCCTCGACAATATCTTCTGAATAAACTGCGATATTGTCGGCGTATGCTGTTATTTTTAGCTCTTGTGAGCCTGATCTAAAAGGTACAATCGGTTTGGGATTGAAGGGCAAACAAAAAAGGTTCCAATGAGAGGGCAAATAAAAGAGGTGATAGGGGACAACCCTGACGGGTTCCACGTTGAATTGGGAAGTCTGAGGATATCAGCCCCCCATAGGTAGTATAAGCCGTTGAGTTATCATACAATGCTTGTATGCACCGCAAGAATTGTCCTCCGAACCCTATTTTAGCCAGTACGCACCAGAGAAAGTCCCACCCCACTTGGTCGAAAGCTTTTTCAGCGTCTAATAAGATCATACCGAGTGGGGTGGATTCAGTCTCTGCTACATCAAATGCCGTAATAGCCATATTATCATGTATAGTAGCGTATCTCCCAGTTATAAAACCATGTTGCTGTGGATTAATGATTTGGGGCATGATAGGGGCTAATCTTAGTGCTAAGATTTTTGCAAAAATGTTTGCGTCTGTGTTTATTAGAGAGATAGGGCGGTATGACCCTCTCTCTTCTTTCTTCTTATTTTTCTTCAAAAAAAATATTATTTTTGCCCTGTTCCAAGATTTAGGTGTTTTTCCATTTAAGCCTACAGATTGGATAACTTTCAGCAGTAATTGTTCTAGTTCCTTTAAACATAATTTGTATATTTCTAAGGGTATAGTGTCTTCCCCTGCCGCTTTTCCCACAGGTAGTACGGCTATGGCTTGATGTAGTTCAGCCATTGTTATATCGTCAGATAGTGAATCTATCTCTGGAATGTTCTGAGTATCTACTATATGATCTTCAACATATTTCTGTATGTCGTCTAGATTGGGCTCCAATTCTGGGGTATATAAAATTCTATAGAAATCAGCGAATTGTTCTAAAATATCTTGTGGTTGATTATAGATTTTATTACCAGCCCCCCGAATGTTTGTAAATGTAGAGTTTGCTCTATCCTCGGAGGCTTTATAAGCCAAAATTTTCCCAATTTTGTCCCCCCCTCGTATTGTGTTATTTTAAATTTGTGTAAGTTATTTATGCTTTTCTGAATAAATTTAGTTTTAATTTCATTTTTAAGTGAGCAAAGTTTAAGACCAATTTCTGTGCTCATTGATAGATTTGATCGAAGTGCTGATAATAATAATTCTTCTTGAGTAGTTATTTTTGAAATCAGTAAATCGTTGTTTTTTTTATGTTCTAAGTTTAGTCTGATCACGTAAGCCTGGGTAAAGCCCCTGATGCTTGCCTTACAGGCGTCCCATACCATACCAAGAGATGCTGAATTTGTGTTTGTATCTATAAATTCAGTAAGATGTAATTTTAGCTGCGAAATGTAACATGTGTCTGAAATAGGTATGGGCGGAAAATCCGTTCCGCTCGCGGATTTTGCGGATTTTCGGGAAATTCGCAATCCGCGAGATTCGCGAATCTCCCGCAAAATCTGCAAATCCGCGAGCAGCGGATTTTGCTCGCACTGCTCGCACTGTTCGCGTGAGTTCGCGGCTTCCCAGTACAACTTCGCGCCCCGCGAATAAGCGCTAAATTGCAGAAATACGATCTTAGCAAAACTGAAACTACTTACCAGGTTCAAAAGTTCAGGCTCATCATTAGTAGCCATTTCCTGTAGTGCTTCCTGAGGGGCCCCTCCAGAGTTCAGTTGCCAGTTGCAACTATTATGTGACCCTGCTCTGAACCTCAGAATAGTTACACATATGCCACAAAGGTCCTGAATTACAGCTAAGGGAGACAAGCAGGAGCCAGGCTGGAAGTTAAAATCCATTAATCAGCCCCTAATTCATTATTGTCAGTTGGGGCAGGGCAGGTGTTGTAACTAATTTTGCAACAATGAAAGCACTTAGCAAGTGCAAAAGATCACTAATCAGGGCGCACTAAGGAAGCAGGTGCCAGCTAAAAAAATATTCTGTGACACATTAATCAGCCCCAAATTAATTCAGGTCACTTGAGGCAGGGAAGGTGTGCTTTGCTTTGCCGAAAATAATGTACACTGGACAACCAGAGGGTGTGGTGATGAAACAGAGGGTGGCATGGGTGGGCCAGAGGGTGGCATGAGTAGTCAGAGAGTGGCAGTGGTGACAGAGAGTGGCAGTGATGAAGAAGAGTGTCCCAAACAGGCTGGACACGTAGAAACAACAAGTTCGCAAAACTTGCGACCCGACAGGTAAGTTCGCAAATTGCGAAATTGTAAAAACCCTCGCGAACTGGCAGAAACACGGGCGAACACAAAAAAAAAATCCGCAAATTTGCGGGAATTCGCGGATTTTGCGGATTGCGAGTTCGCAAATCCGCAAAATTCGCGAACGCGAGATCCGCAAAACTCGCCCATGCTTAGTCTGAAATTAAGTGTCTGGGAAAAGAGAATGGTCTGGGAGAAGCCCTAGTGTGTGCTGTTTTGAATATCAGCATTATTGCATTATGATCAGAAGAGATTCGGGGGCATAGAACCATGGAGCTAACTTTCAGTAGATTATCACTTATTAGTGCCATGTCTAACCTTGAGCATAGTTTGTGAGGTGCAGAATAGTAAGTATGCCCCGGTTTGTTTGGGTATAAATATCGCCAAGCGTCTTTGATATTATGTATGCGACATAGATCAAGAATAGATAATCTGGTTTTGTGCATCCTTTGATGACTACCAGATCTAGTTATGTCTATTCTGTAGTCCATAATACAATTAAAATCCCCCATAATGATAAGTTCTCCCTCCCAATCCAAGAGTTTAATATTCAATTGATCGAAAAGAGTAGGCTCATCTGTGTTACTGCCGTAAACCACGCATAGAACATATTTGAAGTTCTCAAATCTGATCTGCGCTATTGCCCACCTACCATCCTTACCACAGGAGGTTTGTATTGTTTCGGCCCTAAATCGTCTATCCTTGAGGATAGCGACTCCTATTGTAGAGTGCCCAAAGGTAGAGCAAATTATAATATCGTATCCCAATTGGTTAAGTAGCTTTTTATCCTTCCCTGCAATATGTGTTTCAGATAAAAGGGCAACATGAGGGTTATGCAGTTTCAGTTCTTCTTTTATCAAACGCCTTTTATTTTTACTGTTTACCCCTGCTACATTCCAGGCTAAGCATTTTATTTCATACATTTAAAAGTAAAAAAAGGGGATAAATAGAAACCTTGAATTTTAAGCCTCGCTCAGATTGTCCAAGGTATTGTCCAAAGTGTTCACATATCCTCATATATTGCCTAGTTCTGGTGCCGTTAATACACAAAAAAATTCTAATATCATTACATAAATCAACCCCCTCAGCCTGAAAAAATTTTCCCTAGGTTTCCCTGGTTTTTCCCTCCCCCCCTCAACACCCCATTCTGCAGAGAAAAGCCCCCCACCCCCCTCCCCCCTAGCTCTTACCCCAGCCGGGGAAGAGCCACCCTTCTGCATCTGCTGCCGCTGGAAGGGCAGCCTACGTAGCAAGTCGCCTTAAGAGGCCCCCACCCTCCCTCTCCTGTTTATTTAAACAGTTTATCAGCTAGTGCATAGAAAATAAACTAAGCATTTTACTGGTGCATAGTGATGCATAAAGCATAGAGCTAAAATTAGACAAGCCCCCCGTGTAGCCAGTGTTTCTTGAATATAGAAATTTCTGATAAAGGTTAGTTTTTTTTGCATGCTAGTAGAACCAGTGTTTTGGGTTATGCTAAGTCTTGCTCTTGCTCGCACAGGTATCTGCTAGGTACGCTTCTGCTTCCTTTACATCGGTGAAAAAACGAGTGCGTCCATTTTTGATAACCTTAAGGCGGGCTGGTTCTTGAAGAAACGTCTGGCCTCCACTCGATTTAATTGGGTCTATTAGTTTGCGTGTCCATTGTTTCTTTACTTAGATCAGAGCGAGCAAAAATTGAGATCTCACCGATGGCTACAGGAGCATTAGGACGAGCTCTCTGCCAGATGGCCTGGCGCAGTAGAAAGTTGCCAAAAAAAATGAGAAAGGGACGTGGGAATTGATTCTCCCTGTTTCTCTGGATCAAAGGATGGCAATGAGCTCTCTGAATTTGTGAATCCCAATCCCAATCCGCTAGGTCAGGAAAAGCTTTCTGAAACAGCCCCACTAGGTAAGCCCTCGGATCAGATCCTTCTGCTCCCTCCGGTATGCCAAAAAGTCTTAGATTCGATTGTCTTTGTCGATTCTCCAAATCTTCAATCTTTTGTTGGAGTGTCACGAGCTGAGTCTCATGTTTGTCAACTGCAAGTGTTGTTTTTGTGCTCGTTTCTTCCAACATAACCACCCGTAGTTGCAGTTCCGCAGAGATAAATGTCCTCCCTCAGTTCTAAATAATGTTCCTGCGCTTCAGCCCGTTGGCTGCCCAGTAATTTTAATATTATATCTAGTGAAGAGGGATCAGTTGGCTCTTGTCTTTGATTTGATACCTCTTTAGAGGCAATTATATGTTTATTTATCTCCGGGCTGGCCGAAGGAGGTGAAGATTCAAAAGAAGAACCCCCAAGGGAGGGGGGAGTGACCGCAATCACTGTCGCTGTCGCTGTGGCGGTAGAAATTACGTTAGATTGTGAAGTATCAACTTCAGTTATGGGTGAATCTGCCATAGACTCATATGACAGCAGTAATGCTTGATCAGATAATCCGTCCAATGATAGATTAGGTGATGGATTGGGTAAAATGATTGGGGAGCAACTTTCCAAATTGGCAGAGCTGGCTGTGATACAGGGCACTTCTTTGTTAGGTATTGGTTCTGAAGGACTAGCCCCTGATAGTCTCTGTGTCATATTTTTTACTAAACCTTTTGCTTCAATCCATCTCCTTAGTGGGCTTTTGTCCTGGAGAGTCTTTTTCGATATTTGGCTGTTGCTTGCGATGGATCTGTTTAATATGGCACCAGTCTTGCCACATTTCTTTGCTCTGGACTTATTTTTTTATTTGCGCCCTTTTTTTGCTCGTGCTTTTATCAAGTTGCCAGAGTAGTCGTCCTTTTCCCCCTTCTCTCCCAACTCGTCCTCTGTTTCAGCGTCAAGATCTTCAAAGGAGCCTTGCTCGATCAGTTCGGTGGGCTCCGCCACTAACCCGTCAGCCTCTGCCTCAGCCGCGGGCGCAGTAATATCTAGTTCAGTGAGGGGAGATGAGCCTGTGTTATCAATGCCCGCTCCTCCTGAAAAAAATCTGTGTATCTATGCTCAAATCGGGCATGGACTATCTGACGTTTCAACCTCTTCAATAGCAGTGCCGTTAACTGCTCGGGATAACTAGAAGACCCTTCAGAAGTCACCAAAGTATTGCCATCCTGCCCCACAACATTGTCTGCAGCAATTATTTTTCCTGTTGCTGTAGCATGAGGCGCGCTGGTTGAGTCACCCCCAATCACCCCCCTTCTCGCTGCCATTGATTTAATTTTAGCTGCAGTCTTAGTCACACTCTGTCCAGATTTTTTAAAGTGCGCGCTTGGGGATAAATTAGGAGGTCTCTGTACCTGTTTGCCGGTGTCTCCGTTCTCCTGACGCTGACCTCCCAGCATGTTAGAGGCCATTGCAGTCTCCATCGGCTCTCCAGGTAAAGCGGGTGTTTTCTTTTCTTTTTTTCCCACTCCCTCCGTATCGGCAACAGAAGCATTCTCCCGTAAAGTATTCCCTGGGGTAGCCGAGATCGCTATGGCCAGGGGTAACACAACTGTTGCCGTGGAAGCTGCTAACGAGGTCTGTGCCGTAGTCTGTCCCGCTTGTGCGGGTGTAGCCGGGGGGGGGGGGGGAGAGGCGCTGCAGTTCCTGCTGGCTGTCTGGTATTTCATGTGGTTCGCGGAGGGTTTTTTGGAGACATTCTCCTCGGCCACCAGGTGTGCGAAGCTCGGAGGTTGAGGCCAGGCCAGCCGAGCCCTGAACTCCCGAGCAGACCGTAAATCGCCTGCCGGAAGAGTTTAACTGTAGCTGCAAGATGGAACATCGGTGAGACGCTTCATTAACTACGTCTTGATAACGTTTTGCAAGCTCTTCTCTTTTTGCGGGTAGTGCCCGCTCCTTTTTTGTGCTCGAACGCGGTGTTTTCGATAGAACTATCGCATCTTTGGTATTACTCCGTAGAGAGTAGGGAGAGGAGCCTCCAGACGAACTGCTCGGTGCAGATCCTCACTCCGCCATCTTGGATCGGACCGCAACATAAGACCATGTCAAATTGAATACTGGTACATTCTAACTCAAGAAACACAGGGGATACTAAATATTATAGCCTGATAAGCCAATATATATGATATCCCCATAGAGAACTTGATGTACAATCTTGTGGAATGATGTATAAAATGTGAAAAGATACTGCAGTCTGTTAGCCAATAAAAGACAACTTATTTATTTATTTTATTTTATTTATGTCATTTCTAAAGCGCGCTGCAACCCTACGGGCATCCTGGCGCTGAAAAAAGTGCAACTAGAAAAAACTGAACATCAAAGGGACAAGTGAGTGGAACAGCTCTAGGGAAGTGTGATTTTGGGGAAAAGCCAAGTCTTTATCCTTTTGCGAAAAAGCAACAGTTCGTTGGTTTTCCTAATTGCCAAGGGAAGGCTATTCCAGAGATGAGCTGCAGCTATGCCAAAAGCTCTGCCACCATGAGTAGCTTTCCTAATCCTGGGTACACTGAGGAGGTTAGTGGATGAGGAGCGGAGGGTCCGTGTGGGTTCATACCACTTGAATTTGGCCTGAAGGGGCTTAGGACCCAAACCATGCGCTGCCTTGAAGACAGTGCACAGGGATTTGAACCGGATCCTCTGATGAACGGGCAGCCAGTGCAACTCCGCTAGAGCAAGGGAGGTGGAGGACCGACGTCCTCGAGAAAGCACCATCTTTGCAGCTGCCGCCTGGATGCTCTGGAGTCTGGAAATCAGATAGGCAGGAGATTCCAGTAACAGAGTGTTG
Organism: Lissotriton vulgaris; assembly: GCF_964263255.1. Taxonomy (NCBI): domain Eukaryota; kingdom Metazoa; phylum Chordata; class Amphibia; order Caudata; family Salamandridae; genus Lissotriton; species Lissotriton vulgaris. Next base: position 1,061,229,374 of record NC_141689.1, on the reverse strand, counting down.
CAGTAATCCAGGCGGCTGAGGATGGTACTTCTGACCACGGTTGCTCTAGTGTGTGCTGGAAGTAAAGGCAGCAGCTTTCGAAGGCCCCGCATTAAGGCGAAGCAGCTGCTCACCTGTCTGTTGACGTTGGTCTCCAGACTCAGGTTGTCATTGAGACTGACCCCCAGATTCCGCACTGTTTTTACTGGTGCCAGTGGCTCACATGAGTCTAGAGGCCAAAAGCCAACAGGCAGGTTTCTGGCTATTCTTCCCATTCAATTGGTCAATGGCTAAAGGGTAACCAATGAAACGTAGGGGATACGCAATATTACAGCAGTGCAGGATCCATATCATTAGGTATCCCTAATGTAATGGATTGCAGAAAGCAAAAGGAAGGGTGCTATTTGACATAGAAATAATGTGCTCACACATCCAACATAAGACCATGTCAAATTGAATACTGGTAAGTTCTAACCCCAGAACGCGCACTTGGTTGTTGCCTACTGCCGTGAGGGGAACAGCTTTTCTACTTACCCTCCTCCACCTGCTGGTCGTCCTCCTGGCTGCTTGGGGTAGGGGCATGTGTGCGAGGCCCCTCCTCTCTGGATCGGGACCGCCGTGAGAGAAACGGCCATCATTGAAACCACGCTGGTAATCAACAGATCACAACAGCCCCTCTGAGGCACGTGCTGATAGCGTCATCAATTGGCGCCTGCTGCCCTCATTAACGCTTCGCGCCTCCCTTTGCAGAAACAGACACTTAGTTTGTTTGAACTAAAGTTTGCCCAATTAGCCTACAGTTAACTGTGATCTTTGTAATTTGGAAATATGTATGATGGAAAAACGAAAGATTCACTGTGGGCACTTTAAATGCCTTCCTGGTAAGAGCGGAATCCCTTCTTACTCATGAGATCCAACTAACCAAGCGCAGGCTCTCACTAGATCCCTGTCAGTTCCCACTGACCAGAGAGGAAGAAACAATCAGATCAACAACTTTAAAGACCAACACTATACAAAACAACTCTAACTCCCCCCTGGTCACACACTCCCAATCCCACATGAGACAGGACAAGGAAACTGACAATATTACATCTGTAGGGATAGGGCCCCAAACTCGGAAACAAACTAAATTAATGAAAGGGCACACAACAAGCACGAAACAGAAGGGAGATAAGGGGGGTAAGGATGGAAGGAAAAAAGACCATCAAGGGACTAGCTCTTTAGGAACTGCCTCAGTAGCAATTCAAACAGAGGCAATTCCCAATCACCCTGAATCACAGTTAGAAGTACCCATCTCAAACTCCAAAGAGGGTTCACAAGGCTCTAAGGCCCCTATTGAAGACCTTGTTGGAGGACTTTCAGAAACACTCACTAGGGCTATGATGACCCAGATGAGTGCACTCTTTGAGGAAAGATTTGGCCACATAGAGAGGAAGATTGAGCAACTGGAAGAGACTGTAGACTCAATCAGTGTTCAACTAGTAAAAACAACCTACACTAATAAGGAATCTATTATTACCGAAAAGGACGGTCATAGGCAATCCACTCAAGAGGTTATGCGTGGTTCCTTAAGGGATCCTCAACCTGAAATTGTACCAAGACACATAGCAGAGAATCCCATTTTAAAGGTGACTGCCAGTGTGGAGCACAAGAGAACTCAAGGGGAGGTTAAAAGGGACAATTTTAGCGAGTCTCTGGTCTAACCCAGCACAGATAATTTACATTTATCACCTGCATCCTGCCCTTACATACTAATTTTAACGGGTGTCCCAGCACTAAAACAAACCGAATCTTGGCCCTCCTTTCGTAATAAAGTAGTGGACTGGCTGACAAAATATAAGCATTTTAACCCTCAGCACACAAATGGAATTTTGATGGCTCGTAGATTGGGGTGGGTAGGCTCCTCATCAAAGTCTTTCCAGGGAGATTGCATAGTCATAAATTTTAGGACGCCCAACTGGTTCGCTTTCTGTTAAACCAAAAAGAGGTACATCCTGCTTTACACACCAGTATCACGGCCCTCCCCCTGGGCTTCTTTTATAAACCTCTTCAATGGTCCAGAGGAGAAGGTAATGGTTCGGTTATAACCTCTAATAGGTTTGAGCTGCTATCACTCCTAGAGGAAGTGGATCGACAACCAACTCCTGTATTTGCGACCACTTCCTGCTCACATGAAGGAAACACAGTGGGTCAGCAAATAAGTGGATTAAACCCAGATCTGTGACTGGGGGTGAATGTTTTGCCATTGTGCAACATTTCGTCCATCATCTTGTGTATTTTGTTGTTCACCCTATGTGGGAAGGGTATGCCCAGACGTGGGTCCCGTGCTCACTAAGCCACTGGAGTCAAGCTATCCTGGCTGAAGACGGATGATAGCCAGAAACCGGTCCTAGGATGCTTGATTCTGGTCCAAGAAAGACATGGCTTGGCAGTTCGGTCTGGACTGTTCCTATGAGGCACAGGGTCAAGACAAATTTGCATATGGCCATGTCTGAGCTTGGGTGGCTTGGTGAGAAAAATAACAATGGATTAAACCCAGATCTGTGACTGGGGTGAATGTTTTGCCATTGTGCAACATTCCGTCCATCATCTTGTGTATTTTGCAGGAAATAAGTCTCCTTTTTACTCATTTTTCTGAAGATGTTCAGGCAGAAAACTTTGTATCTCCTATCATCAACTCCACTTTGACTCCTTTGGAACAGGAGCAAGAACCCATGACAATGAATTCTTGTAATGGATTTAACCAACAGAGCATGCCCATAATAATTGGCCTTTAAATGATAGAACCTGCTCTAAGGAACAAGGACGTCCGGCAACCCCCCTTCTCCTTGCCGCAAGTCCCACGAGAGGGTTCCCACTTAGTATCATCTTTTAGAATATTGCGGGTCTCCGTTCAAAGATCGACCAACGTGAGTGGCTCACATTCGTGAGGACATATGGCATTCTCTGCTTACAAGAGACGTGGGCTGTTTTACCCATTGACCAAAATGGTTATAAAACCTTTTTTTCTCCGGCAACGCCATCTCCATCAGGGCGTGCAAAAGGTGGCTCAGTGGTCTATATTTCTAACCTAATAAAAGTGAGGGAAATTACCGCCTTAAAAATGGAGGAAAATTACCAGATAATCGTATTAGAAATTAACAAACAGGATTTTTTAGTGTCTGTTAATTTCTATAATAATTTACAGCAGCCCCAGCTAATTGCCATCTTGAAGGAAATCCGTTATTTACTCTAACAATAACCATCAAGGGAAAAATTCTATCATTATCTGGGGGTGGTGACTTTAATATACCCCTATGTGAACATAATGATAACATCACATGTGGCCTCATAGATGAGCAAGATAACAACATGACTCATTTTATCCATTCTCAGACTGGGGTCTGCCTGAACGAGACGTTTTCGATTCTACAATTGGTCAGTGCAAACGAATTGATATCGCCCACTGCACCCTTAACTCCAACATTAAATGGTAGAGGTGCCTCTAGCTGAATTGATTTCATTTTTTTGGTAAGCAGGGCCTCATTCTTTTTATCGGATTGTAAAACTCATGGCTGCGCATTTAGCGACCATTTCCCTATCTCTATTACCCTTTCTTTTCCGCTGGCACAAGGAGAGGATAAACGGCTGAGTATATATGGGGAAGAATGTTTGGCCATGAACAGATTAAATGGTTACAACCTTAAGTGGGTCAGGGTCGACCCCGAAAAGATTACCGAAAAGGTTGTAAACAACTCCATGATGGCAATAAGTGTCTGTTTGGCCAATTCATTTTCTCCGCAGGAGATTCTTGACAACTTTATGGTGATAACCAAATCTGTTAATGAAGCCCTAAATGTCAAACCCAAAGGGGTAAGAAAAAACATAGCTGGATGGTTTAATTCTACCTGTACCAAAGCATATTCAAACCCTAAAAGTGCTCTTAATAAAACCCCAAGAGACAGGGTACAGGTAACTCAACTTAGGAAGACTCATCATAAGGCCCTAAGACAAAGGAAATCAGAACTGAAAGAGGAACTTTGGGCAGAATTGCATTAAAGCTGTGCAACAAATGATAGTGCTTCTTTCTGGGAGGTTATAAACACTCCATTTTTGTCTGGTCCTAGGGTTAACAGCAAAATTGAAGCCGCAATTGACGAAGCATGTTGGATAGCTCATTTCTCTCAAATATTTGGAGCACCTCCAAGTTCGTCCGCAGCTCAGGGTTATCCGGGGATTAGCAGCAATGGCAATAGGTCCCCTACTTTCCCACTCGATCTAGATTTCACTTTAGCGGACGTCGAGCAAGCCCTAAATGCCAGTAAAGGGGGCAAGACTCCCTGTCGACCTATATAAATTTAAAACAGATCTTTGGGCCTCAATTCTTCTCAGGGTATTGGAAGCAACCGGCAAAGTTGGACTACTAGACTCTTGGCCAGAATCCATTCTGGTTCCAATTTTTAAAAAGGGCGATCGTCTGAGTCCAACTTGTTACCGTCCTATTTCGTTGCTCAACTCCCTAGGGAAAGTTGTGGGACGCATCATTTTAGAACGCCTACAGCAGTGGGCGGAGACACTAAGATCATATCTGACATACAGTATGGATTAAGGGAGGGTCTGGGGACCATTGAGCAGGTTTTAAATTTGACCTTAATTAGGGGCAAATACGTGAAAGCAAAGGGTGGGAGACTTCACATGGCCTATGTAGATCTCACAGCAGCGTTTGACTGTGTCAGTCACTTGAGGCTCTGGGACATTTTAACAAGAATGGGTCTTGATCCTCTCCTAGTTAACTTCTCTCGTGAAATCTACTCTAATGCTACAGCTAGAGTTAGATTTGGCCTGGGGGCGAATTAACAGCACCATTTAGAGTTGAGCGGGGAGTCAGACAGGGCTGCGTCCTGGCCCCCTTCCTTTTTACTCTAAACACAAACAGCCTGGAAGTTGCCATGTTGAAGGGGTCCCAGGACCTACCCTTAATTAAAAATCGCCCGATCCCGGCTCTTCTTTACGCGTATGACGCGGTGATTATAGCTCGTACTCCCCTTGAACTTTAACGCTCAGTAAACCGATACAACTCATTCATGTCAAATTTAGACCTACAAATTTATATCAAGAAAACGTTTGTCATGAATTCAGGCTGAAAACTTAGTAAAGGGAGAGACATTTATATAAATAACACTAGGGTGGAGAACACCCCTACTTATCCCTATCTTTGAGTTGTAATCGATGAAAAAGGCACCTGGAGAAGAGCTATAGAGGCTAGAAAACTGCTGTTCTTAAAATCAACTATGGCCCTAGTAAATTTTACCCAGAGACTGGGTAAACGACCCCCTGAGGAAATGAGCCGTATATATCAGGTCAAATGCATTAGTACTACCATCTATGGGGCAGGGGTGTGGGGATATGTACAGACTGAATCTCTCCAAAAGGTGGAGAATAGCTTTTTAAGGTTTCTCCTAGCTTTCCCACAGATCACCTCTACATTTAGTTGCTACTTAGAACTAGGCCTCCCCTACATCACCGACATTATAAAGCTACAGCCAATTCTTCTTTGGCATCTTCTTTGGACGTCAAATGAGTTAGTCCTTACAAAAACTGTCGTAATGGACTGTCTGTTACTTGAAAATGTTACCAAGATTGGCTGGCTTCAATATGTCAGGAAGTGTTTTTTACGATCTCAGGCTTGATAAATACTTTCATAATCCAGCAGAATTGGTACAGATTCTGTGGAAATTTGCTAAAAAAACAATGCTTAAACCACCTGGCGGATCTCTGTTTAACGTCTGAAGCCAACAAAATATTGGCTCAGCACTCTCTGTCGATTCAAATCTCATTGGAGATTCAGTAATATTTAACCTGGAATTCCAGCAATTATGATAAATACTTGCTGACCCAATTCAGACTAAATAGTTTCCATCGACTAGTCACATTCCCAACTGTCAATGATTGGTTAAAGCTGCTATCCCCAAGTCCCTGCGATGGTATATCCCCCCAGTCCCTCCTACAATTGACTCTTTTTTATAAATTTTATACCGAACCTAGAAGGCGTTGGCTAGCACCAATTCTAAAAAGCGTGGGGCTACACCAATGCCGCCCAGCCTTCATGGTTCTCCAATACCTGGAGTCTGATTTTCCAGCTTTAAATATAGCTAGGTTTTTAAAATGTTGTATTCGTCACAGAACCAACTTATAACTGAAGATTGCCGAATTTTATATTTTGTAGTATTCTTTTTAATATCCAAATCTTTGAATGCTATTTTTATGCTGTACCTAATCTACTGTGCTTTTATAAATAATCTCATGTTTGTATGGAAAAATGTATTAATTTTGATATGTAAACACTTTTATGGTTTTCTAACAAGTGATACCGAATAAAGTAAACAAATTGAAAAAAAAATGTGAATACTGGTAAGTTCCAACCCCAGAAACACAGGAGATATCAAATATTATATATGGTAAAGGTCATTATATTTGGTATCCCCTAAAGGATCCAAATGTAAAATCTTATGGAATGATGCCAAAATTATGAAATGGTACTGTAGTCTGCAATCAAATAAAAGGCAACTTCAAGTGGTCAATGGCTAAAGGGTGACCAAGGAGATACAATATATTTCATCAATGAATGAGCCATAATATTCGGTATCCCCATACTAAGATATCTCAGAATACTAAAGGTACGGTGCCTGTTTTGCAAAGAAATACTGTGCTTACCTAGCCAACATTAGACTATGTCAAATTGAAGCCTGGTATTTTTTTATCCCCAATAACCTACGGGATACTAACTATTATTGTCTGTATGGGTGATTAAATTTGGTATCCCCAAAATGAACTTGATGTGAAAGCATGTGAAATGCATTCAAAAGTACTAAAATGTACTGTAATGTGCTCTCAAGTAAGAGGCAATTACAACTTCTCAATTTCTAAAAGGTAAACCTTGAAAAGTAGGACATAACACATATAGCAGAACATGAGCTGTAATATTTGGTGTACACATAGAAAAAGATTCTGGAATACACAAAAAATGCTGCGATATGGCAGAAAACACACCGTTCACCCTGCCAATTTAAGGACATGTCAAATGTTGTCCTAATAAGCTTTAACTCTAATAACATACGGAATAGCAAAGATAACAGCACTTATTGCCCATTATATTTGGTATCTCCCAGAGGAACCAAATGTGGAAGCTTTTGTTATGCAATTAAAAGTGCAGATATTTCATCACTGCATGCTCCATAATGTTCAGAATCCCTGTTAAAATAGACAGTGGAAATTATAAGCAAGGGTGTGATGTGTCAGAAAAGCACTGTTTTCAACATCACTCAAAGACCGTGTCAAATCCTAGTACGTTTTAACCCAAGAAACAGGGGACACCAAATATTATAGGCCATGGGAGCCATTATATTTGGTAATCCCTAATGGAACCAGAAATGAAAGCTTGTGGAATGGTATCAAAAGAGCTAAAAGATACTGTAATCTCCTATCAAGTAAAAAGCCATTTCAGTTTGTTAATAACTAAAAGGTAAGCCTTGAAATGGAGGAGATATAAGCAAAAGAAATAAATGAGCCACAATATTTGGTGTCCTTGTAGAAGAAGATGTTGGAAAACACAAAAAAGGGTGTGACTTGGCGGAAAAATACTGTAGTCAACAGGCCAACATAAAACTGTTTCAAATCTTATCAAAGTAAGTGTTTACTCTTTAAACAAAATATTACAGCAGCGTACAGGTATCCTCCACAAGAACTGAATGTGAGGGTGCATTAAAAATACCAAATGTAGATAGACCTACTGATAGACCAAGCCAAATAAAAACATTTTTAAATTTCAAATGGTCAATGGATAAAAGGTAACTATTGAATAGTAGGAGATACAAGATATTATAGCAATGTGGAATCCATAATATTTGGTATTCCTATCAAGCAGAGGGGAAATTACTATGAAGTATGTGATGTGACAGATAAATACTCTGCTAAATTAGCCAACAAGTGAATAGCATGTAAAATTCCATGCTGGTAAGTGTTAACACTTGGTACGTAGGTGCATCTAAATATAGCCAGTATAGGTAATTTTTTGGGCATACTGCTGACTTACCTTATATGGCCACGTTGTGTTATCTACTAATTTAAAATGATTGCAAGATGTCAAATACTCAGTTCTATAGTGCAAGGCAAGGGTGTGCTCTAACCAGTGCAAACCAGACTTGCTGCCATTAAATAACACAGCACTAGTAGCAAACCAAATAGACAATGCATCCAACACTAAAATCCAACAAGAGATCTAGACAAAGGATTTTTTCTCATTGAATTTATTTTTATTTGGAAATGTTTCCCTTAAATTCATATGCAGTTCTCTTGGCTCCTTAGGAAGTCATCTAGTACACCTGTGCTTGTAACAATGCAGAAGGGTATTAGTGTACTGGTAGCTATTTTGTGTTTGACTGAGGTTTGCACTGCAGGTGCCTGTGAAGTACTGATTCTCTTCAAGTTGTTGACTATTGCACTGTTGATGCCCACAATGCATATTCAATGTCCTTCTCATTCAGCCACATTACTACTTTACTTGCTATCGTTTTTCAGCTGTACTGTCAAACTTAAAAGTAAAACTTTTCCAGTCCCAGAATGCAACATGGTGTAATTAAAAAGTGAAGACTGCAATCTCACATGATATGCAGCTACTTGATAATCGGGTTACACTAGAACAAAAGATCATTTGCTTACGTTTGTTATTTTGGAACAGCCAAGAGCTAGTAGGTGGAAACAAATTTGTGTAAAATGGTCAGTCCTCATTAGTAAAAATCATGCCTCCATTTCCTTTATTAAGTATTAAAAAATTAGACACTTTTAAATGATGTATTCACATACATGCTGTTTTAGGTTTATATGTCAAAAGAAAACATACAGATTTGTATACATTTGGTTTGTAGGTCTCGCCTAGGCAGCGCAAGCTCTGTGAGTTTGAGATCTTTTGTTTTCCAAGAGTGGGCTTTGAGCCCGCTCATTGATTACTATTTGTCGGCTTTATTGTCACTCTCTTTTGTGTGCTTTTTATTGGTAAACTGAAGTAGGCTTCCTTTGTTTTCGCGAGTTTGTCCTTCAACTCGGGCATGGACACACAACTTGTATCCTTCCACTGATCATGTTTTTTTATCCTTATTTTTCTTTGTGTTTAATAACTATACTAGAGTGTGTCTTGTTAAGCTGGCTCCCTCATGTACTTCTCCCACTTAGGGTCCCTCCCTCATCCATGTTGGCGTATCCACATTTCCCTCCTTCCATTGCCCCACCCATCCAACTTAATTTTGTTGTTGCCTTTGTTTTTGCCTGCATCACCCACCTGCCGTTGTTGCCCATGTTGTAGCTTCCTCCACATATTCTCCACCCTTCCTTCCATTGTTGCCAGTGTATTTACTTGCTTGCTCCCACCCTCCCTCATTCCATTTTTGTCCGGATTATTGAGTGCTTCTACCTGCCCACCCTACTTCCATTGTTGCACTTCTTGTTGCGTGCCCTAGTCCCTCCCTCCTTATGTTGTTGTCTGTGTAGTTGCTTGCAACATTCACCTCCATCCTCATTCTAATGTTGCTTGCTTCCACACTCCCTTTTTCCGTTGTTGCAACAGTTATTGTTGCTTTCTCCCACCAATTCTCCTTTCATCCATTGTTGTCTGTGGAGTTGCTTTCAACACCTACCCTCCTTCAGTTGTTGCCTGTGTTGTCGCTTGCCTCCACCTACACTACCTTCTTCTATTGTTCCTTGTGTTGTTGCTTGCAATGCCACCCATCCTCACTCCTTCCGTTTTTATTGTGTTGTTGCTTTCCCCACTCACCCTCCTCTCTTGTTGCCCATTTTGTCTGTATCTTAACCCTCTTGTTGTTGTCCGTGTTGCTGCCAGTGTTTGCTTCTACCCACTCTCCCAACACGTGTTGTCAATGTGCTTGCTCGGAGCCCCTCCCTTCTACCATCCATTGTCCATGTTGCCCCCCTGACTCACCCACACACCCATGTTGCCTCCATAGCTGCTTAAGTGTGACATTTCCATGGTTGAAACATACTTATCAGTGACATTCAATGACCAAATATGTGACACTTAGAATGACACTTTCTCTTGAGTAAAACCAAGCACTGAAGTGCAAGGAAGGCGAAATGGCAGTCTTTTGAGCAATGAAAAGCTCTAAAACTATCTAAAAACAGCTTCTACATACCTCAAATGGAAGGTTACTATCACACCTGTCCTCCACTATAAAAATGTGAGAAACTCCTGGACAGGCCACTACTTACCATCCCTGCTCTGACCCTAGCTGCACTAGGGGCTAATAATGGCATTACTGTCTCTGAAATGTGCAGAATTGCTGGGCCATGATGTAACTTAGCTATATAAACACATCTTTTATCACAACTTCAAAACTAGATTTTAAATCTCCTTTTCTCATTGATTTAGAGAACTACAATATGACATTCAAACATGATCCCAAACGGCACAGTGATAGACAGATCACTTTGTCTTTCTCTTAATGGTTGCCTGCCTGCAACTTACCAACTCCCTCTGCTATCCTTCTGCTGACTGACCCTCATGTTATAGCTGCTCTTGTGTGCGGACTCACACTGGCTGCCTTTTGACACTCAACTAGTGCAGAGATGCTGCTACCGATTCTGCTTTCGTGTTCTGCTGCTCAGTGCTGCTTGTGACGGTGTCGAGTAAGAGGTAGTGCAGACCTTGTGCTCTCTCTCATGGGGGTACATGGGGGAAAACTCCATATGCATTGACAGTCTGCCACACTTGACAGTCGCCCCAGCTTTTTGAATCATTACAGTGTGGCACGTCATTTCCATGACTGGACACAGGCAGATTGCCATCCTGTGCCTTCCCACATGTGGATGCCTATCAGGAGCAGCATGTGTGACATGAGTGACTAGTTTTTTTTATCATGTCAGCAGGTGGACCCCATGGGCCCGTCCACTCACAGTGATGCCTTCCTGGGGGCCGGCAGGAGGATTTTGAAAAAAACATTCTGGTGCCAGTCTTTAGTGTGCTGACACACTTGCACACAACGTAGTACAAACAAAGCACTGTCAATGAGGCTGTGGGTCTGTAGCGATGCGTAGTCTGAGAGGTGCCAACAGCCCCACTCACTCTATGACTGCAGGGGAGGACACCACTTGTACAAACACAAAACCATCCTTTTGCCCATCAGTTGCCGGATCTCTGGCCAAACATCATCCAATCACTCACTTTGTGGAATTGAATTAACTGTCACTGATGGTGGCGTGCAGGAAGCATCAGTTTTCGAAATACAACAGGGCAAGTTGCAATTCTCTGGATGATTCATCACTCTCAGCCTCAGTCTGAGCAAGGGGCAGTGCACTGCTGAGTAGTCTCAGGGTTATTACTACTCTCCAGGGAGGACGTAATTGTCAGAGTCTGTTTAACAGACTTAGCCATGGCATGTCATGTGGCTGAGTACAGGAGGCTCTGATTCATTGTGCACTGCAGTCCGAGCCTGACACTGAATTATTCTGTGTGATGACAATTTGAAATTATTATTGTTAGGAAAGAAACTCAACCTTGAAGGTGGCACTCTCCAATAAAGGCTCACTGGCAGCACAGTTTGCACAGCACTGCCAGCAGGCAGCCAGCTGCTTGCGCTTTTGCAATGGCCTGCTCCTATTCGCAGTTTCTTATGCCTAGCAGTGCGGCTGTGTTAGGAGGAGCTATAAATGCATGATTAAGCATTTTAGTTCAGTGATGAGGACTTCCAAGCTAAACTACATTGATCTAACCACTGATACATGATATTTAGCAGAGCTGTACCTCCAGCCTGAAAAAATAAAAATGTGCTTTAATTCTCACCCCCTCCACTGTCCATGTTGGCCCTGAAACCCACTCCTTTCCTCCCTCCTTGTATCCCCTGCCTTCCTTCCTACCCCACCAGCTATTAAAAAAAGGGTTACGGGGGCGTGGCCGGGCAAGATGGCCGAGTAGATGCTGTTCCTCTCGGCTCCCGGTCCGCGCGCTGCTTTGGCTAGATTGTAGGTGGCTGCCGAGCTTTTTTCGGGGCCGGTATGTGACCCTCGGTGGAGTGAAGTTGCCCGGTTCAGCTGCTGTGGGGACGCTGAATTTTGTCTGTGGAGGATTGCCGCGGTGGGGACCAAAATGGCGGCCGGCAGCTAGTGAGAGACGCTGCAAGCCAACGCGGCGTCGGGGTCTTCCCCGCGAATGAATGCTTGGATCTACATCTCGCCGAGTCTCCCACCTCGATACTGGCCCGGGGGGCATGAATCTCACCCCTGCTGTGGCAGCGTCCTCTCCTGGAGCTCTGTCCCAGCCGCCTGCCTGGCCCTAAGATGGCGGCCTACGATGCTCTTTGTGTGGCACCTGGCACCTCACCAGGTCTTCCTTGACCTCGCCTGGGAGTTGCGGGACCTATGATCTCCTCCTGACTTTGCTGCTATCCCTCGGATTGACGTTGGGGCTGCCTTATTAGACTCTGTCACACTGCTTCATCAGCCCCACAGCGCTTCTTTTGCTGACTGCCGGTTCTGTCCTGCCCCGGTAAAGAGGTACCACGAGGGCGACCATTTTATTGGAGTTCCCGACCCTTGCAATCCACGCCACGCCGCCGCTGCCTGCAGTATGGGCCGGGCTTTGCCACCCACCCTTGCCGGGTGGCCCCTGGAGCGGCGCACAAGAGGTTGGTGTCCCTCTCAATTTTTCCTGCTGCTGGACAACCTTCCACATGGTACCATCTGGACATGCGAAGACACTAGCCCTGGGCAGTAACAGTGCTGTGGGGGTCGCCGCCTAACACTCGACGCCTTGGGCAATAATGGTTAAAGTTGCGGCCCCTTCCTCCTTTCACATAGCTCCTTGGGCCAGCTTGTTCTGCATCCTATGCCGCCAAAGAAGATGACGAATAAACAGACAGGTAAAGTTTCTGATTTTTTCCTTTCTTTGGAAAGGTGCCCAACGCTGCGAGGTGACACAGACACTTCCTCAATGGCCCTCACGAAGGCTGAATTGGCGGCGATGTTTAAAGACTTTAAAACAGAACTTCGCACTGATATGTCCTAAGATATTAAAACCTCCATAGACCAGCTACGCACTGACTTAACCGACTGCCTGACGTCCCTACAGAGAGATGTGGATTCTGTGGGCACCAGGGTTCTCGAACTGGATACACAAGCTCAGGCGCAAAAGAAGCTCACTACAGATCTGCGGGAGGATGTCCGCCAACTCCAGGACGAGCTTCACCAATCTCTCCTTAAGGTGGAGGACCTTGAAAACTGCTCGCGGAGGGAGAACATACGCATCCGTGACTTGGAGGAGGGTGTGGAGGGGCCGACCTGGCAGCCTTCATGGAAGGGCTATTTGCGGATATTGTCGCTCCCCAAGCACTTAAAATCCAACTGGATAGAGTGCACCAGGTGGGTACGATCCAGCCGGGCGAGAAGAAGAGACCACATGACGTCCTGGCTAAGTTCCACTTCTTCAGGAGGCCGTTCTCCAGGGAGCCAGGGCGAAGAATTCCATTTCGTTTCAGAATTACTCATGCTCCATTTACCAGGATTTGGATCCTGCAACTTTGGCGAGGCGACAAACATTTCGAGGCATCACGACCAGGCTCAACGAAGAAAAGATCCGTTACTGGTGGACATACCCCTTTGGCTTGAGCTTTGACTTCAAGAACAAGCGCCATCACATCACGGAGCTGAAAGAGGGCCTAGAGTTGTTGGGCCTTGCGACAGATGACTCGAACACCGCACTGGATAGCAATGACGCCCAACCACGAGGGACGCCCTCGACCTCTGGATGGTCGACGGGAGCTCGCAGGGGCCAGAAGTGATGGGTTGGGGTTCTCTGTTGGACCGGGATCTGCCACTACTCGGTCCCCATTGCGGCGCTGGCCCCCTGTGAGCCCTGCTGTTCTCTGGCTTCTCCTCATGGCGAGGGCCGCAGGCTGGTAGGCCTTGGTCTTCAACGCCGCTTTCCAGTTGGGCTCTGGATTTTTCTCAGCCTGACTGCACCGGGGCCCGTTCTCATCCGGGACTCAGGTATCCTGGGGTCAGCCTCGATCGAACATGAACTGTCCGGCTCGTCAAGTAAGGTTTATGCTTTTAGTTTTGGGACACCATTGTAGTTCTGAATCAATAACGTCTATTTTGAGTGCTAGATGGGCATTATTTTGGGCCGCGTTTCCTATATTATGGGTGATGCCCTCAAAGTGATTCTCGTTTTAATAATGCCTCTCCCGCAAATGCTGTTGGGCTATTGTTCTGGGAGGGATTTCGTGTAAACTTGTTTCGCAGCCGTACCTTGTAAATGTTATGCTTACCTTTTCAGGCACTAGTAGCCGGGGTGGGCGTGGACGAGGACCTCGGACCCGTTGTTCCCCCTGGTTTCCGTGGGTGCTGTGCGCACCCGCCGGACTCTTGTTATCACATTCTGGCACTGTTTTTTTATTTATGTTTGTTTCCTTTACTTGGGAAGTTTTGGGAGGGGGGGAGACATGGTGGCGGCTTTATTATTGTTTAGCTCTGGTTGGCTTTTGGGCTCCAATCTACTAATGGCTGATTTGAGTGAGCATTGGTTTCTTTCTGAAGGGCTGGGCGCCGTCCCAGCCTAGGATGGAGATGTGGGGGTCTCTACAGCGGGCATGCAAACACGGATGACACTATGACGGTCTCACTTGGCACTTGGAACGTTAAAGTGCTGAATTCCCCTTAGAAACATCAGAAAGTCTGGAAGTACATTACTGATCACCATTTAGATGTAGTGGCCCTACAAGAAACACACCTGGCTAGAGCCGAAGATGGACGCTTTAGGCATAAACATTACCCTTTAATCTATAGATCTTCGGCACTTACTAAACATTGAGGGGTGGCAATGTTGTTTGCGTGATGGTCAAGGGGCGTTTACGGGGGAAGATATGCACCTTTGCGGCACTGTACACGCCTAACTCTGGTGAAGCGCCTTTTCTGCACTCACTACTGGGGAAACTGCTAGACTTTGCAGATGAACAAATCATCCTTATGGTCAATTTTAACCTGACCTTGCACAAGGAAATGGACAGCACATACTCACAGCGCTCCAATCTAGGCTCCTTTCCACTGACTTACAGCAACAAATCCACGACTTAGGCTTACTAGACTCATGGCGCACACTCATCTCACAGACTATACTTTCTACTCCCATGTGCACCGCACGCACTCCAGGATTGATTATATTTTCCTTAGTCAGTCTCTTCTGGGTTCTCTCAGAGATGCACTCTCTGTGTCCGATCATAGTCTGCTCTCCATCTGTCTCTCTTGGCGCAGAGACGTGCCATCTACTCCCAGGTGGTATTTTCCATCTTCCTTAGCTAGGTGCTAAAGATAAGGAGCCGTGTGCTAAACTCCGGGACACTATCAAAGACTTCTTTGAGGTTAACGCTCCAGAAGATACTTCGAAGTTCACCACTTGGGACGCATTCAATGCGGTCTTCCGAGGGGAAGTGTATCGCCCTTAATTCGGTCCTAAATAGACAACGAGGTAGCGAAAGATAGCTTCTAGAACAGGAACTGTCCTCTGTTGAACGCTCACATAAACAAAACCCCACTCGGCAAACTCTCCGCCATTTGACAGCTCTTTGTGGCAAATTACGTGCTATCTATAACAACAGGGCTGAGTTCACACTCCTCAAACTCCGTCACCTCTCCTACTCTCAAAGCAATAAAATTGGTAACATTTAGCCAGGCAGCTTCGGGATAAGCGGGAGAAAGAATATATTGGAGGCATAGTGGGTCCTACTGGGGACCTCATACATAAGGATGAGGTCAAAGCTGAACTCTTTGGTTCGTTTTATGACGCCCTGTACACCTGAGAAGAGCTGGAAGTGACCTCCCAACAGGAGTTTATCCGGGCGCTGCCCCTACCCCAGGTTTCCAACGAATGGAATGAATTGCCCTCCGCTCCCTTTACGCAAGAGGAAGTCCTTTTAGCTATTAAGGCTCTGAAAACCCTTAAGGCCCCAGGCCCGGATGGGTATACTTCCCTCTTTTAGAAGACCTTTGCATCAGACATCTACTGATACCTGGTGCGACTTTTTAATGAGATGGCCGATACTGGGGATTCTTCTTCGTCTATGACTGAGGCCCTGATCACGGTGATACCAAAACCAGGGAAATAATCCCAACATTGCTCTTCCTATCGCCCTATTTCCTTCTAAATTTGGACTCAATGATCTAATGCCTGACCTCATCCATCCGGACCAGTCCGGATTCATTAAAGGGCACCAAACACACGACAACACCCGTAGAATTGTCCATCTAATTGAAAAGGCTAATAGGCACCAGATCCCTGCGGTCTTAGTGGGTTTAGACGCTGAGAAAGCTTTTGACCACGTCAATTGGGCATTTTTATTCCAAACTCTTAAAGCGTTTGGGTTTTCTGATAAATCTTTAACCATGATCCAGGCTAACTATCGGCGTCCCCACTCTAGGGTAGTAGTCAATGGCATTAGCTCCACCTCCTTTGTTCACTCTAGGGACACCAGGTAGGGGTGCCCTCTTTCACCATTGCTTTTCTCTCTCAGCTTAGAACACCTGGCAATGGCAATTAGAGGTAACCCCAATATCCAGGGTATACCGTTCACTGGAGACTCCCATAAAATATCTTTGTTTGTGGACGATGTCCTCTTGTCCCTTTCCAAACCGGCTGTATCTCTCCCAGCTCTTCAGGAGGAACTTGAACGATATGAGGCAGTTGCAGGTTTCAAAATAAATTTTTGTAAATCTTATATTCTCAACCTTACTTTGCCTCCTAATGAGGTCCACAGACTTCGACCTCTCACCCCCCTCGCCTGGGCCTCCACTTCTATACAATACCTGGGGATGCAGTTAACATCAAGGACGTCGAGGCCGCCCATTCTCAAACGCATTCAAGCGGAATTTATACGGTGGAGACCTCTCTTCTTATCCTGATTAGGCCGAATTCATGCGGTCAAGATGACGCTTCTTCTGAAACTTCTATATCTCTTTCAGGCTTTACCCATAGAGTTAGGGAAGGACTTCTTTTGCCGAATTAAGAGTATAATCCTCTGTTTCATCTGGCAAGGGGGGCGTGCTTGTTTCTCCTTTTCTCTGCTGCGTCGCCCCCGCTAGGAGGGGAGAGTGGGCCTCCCTGACATTCAGCTCTATTATAAAGCAGAGCAATTACGAGTTTTGGTCGAATGGTCCAAAAAAGAGTCCGACAAACATTGGCTGCACATGGACCATAGTGTGACCGGGAGGACCATCTGGGACCTGGTCTGGCATCCAAAAAAAGATAGACCCCCAAATGCATACATCGCTACACCCACGCGCACCACCTTAAAAGTTTGGGATACCGTGACGGGAGATGACAGATGGGCCACCTTTCCTTCCCCATTTACACCGATACATTTCAATTCAGACTTTCCACCAGGTTCCAAGGAGGGGCCTTTTGATGCCTGGAGGGAGGAGGGGCTGCCTTGGTCTGACCCACCTTTTTCTGTAATTATGACCCTCTCTCCTTTAACGACTGCCATCAAGACTATAATTTGTGGCATACTGAAAGATATCACTATGCCCAATTGATGCACTGGGCCCTCACTCCACAAGTCGGCGACACAGCCACTCGACTCCTTTCTCCATTTGAATCCTTCCTTGCCAAAACTTCAACCATGAAAGCGGCTATTTCATTTATCTATAAATTACTTCTTACCATTACAATCGCCCCTAGACCGCGCTACATGTCTTTGTGGGCGGACATTCTTCAGCGTCCCATTTTGGATGTTGAATGGGAACACCTCTGGGCAGATTTACCCGATTCAACCACTCCTCTGACCTACAAGAGTCCCACCTTAAGACTATGATGGACTCTGAATACCTCGGAAAGGTGCTGGGGAGGGTGCGGGCTTCTGGGAGATTTTAAGCACATCTGGTGGGATTGCTTGTCTATTCGCCCCTTCTGGGAGAAAATACTTGCGCATATCAAAGATATTTTGGGGTATCCGAACCCAACCATTGTTGCGTGGGTCCTTTTGGGTGTTCGTGATCACGCTCTGGAGCACCAGACACGGGCAGATAAATCAGTTTTGTGGCTGTGTTTAGGCACAGCGAAGATTACCTTGGTTGCTGCATGGAAAAGAAAGGAGGCCCCAGAGATTTCCCTGTGGCACTCTAGATTATGGAAACTTATCAGTCTGGAGCGTATGTCTGCCATTCATCGGGACGATTTCAAGAACTTTGAATTCCAATGGGGTCTCTTGGTGGCCTTCTTGTCTTGTGGCCTCCCGTCAGCGGTATGCCCCCAGTCTATTAGGGCTCTTCACCTCTTCCAGCTCTAATCTGCCCTTTACAGTCAGAATCAGACGTTTTGTTTCTAGATTGCCGCCACCTATGTCGGGGAGGGGGAGGGAGGGAGTGTTCTTTTCATTTTTTGATATTATTTTTCCTTTTGCACCTGTTGTTTCTCTGTCCCCATGCCTGGGGCCTATTGTTACTCCATGACAGACTGTTCCGCTGTCTCTTTTTGACAAGACTTTCATTGTTCACCCCCATGCATTAGTCTGATAGATCCCCGCCTGCAATGCGACTTGCCCCCGCATGTCGCTGTAAACCTCACCCACTCCCTGTTATTATGAGAAACTGTACCCTCCTTTTTTTGGTGATTTGGTGAGGCCGGGTTGGGTGCGTATGGAATATCTAATGTTGGGGGCTTCCTTCAGTCTTATTGCATTTTGAGGCCCCCTGTGAGGGGTTTTTTGTACGGTATGTTGTATGGTGTACATTGTTTATAAATCAATAAAAACATGTTTGACAAAAAAAAGGGTTACAAACGTATCATATCTCCTTTTTAGGTCAAGCCTAGAGTCAGCGTGCATGTGCTGCCCTGCGAGGCATGATGTATCTACAATTTAACCAAGGCCATTGATTGCCATTCGTTCTTTTTTGGGCATATCACAAATGCTGCCTTTTTATTGGTGCATTGCTTGTAATTGTCCCTCCTATGGGTACTTGGTTCACATCCAGGTGATTTCACTAATTGCTCCTTTGGATAGGCTATCACGGTCCCTCCTGGTTGTCCATCGCAACGAGCGGCTCATTTGCTCTTTTCCCCTTGATCAGCACGGCATACAGTGTTTTATCTATTCATCTGTGTGGTACATCAAGCTTCAACTTTGAGCTTGGATGCATTTGAACTTTAAACTGCATGCTTCAACCAGACAGACATCTTGACCGCTGCACATTTCTCCGTGCATTTGGTATGATTCTGCTCAAGCGGGCATTATTGCAGTTAGGTTTACTTTCTTTTTGACAGGCGGCGATTGTAAGTCACGTGGGTGGTTCTACCAATGTGGTCTTATGTTTACACCTGGAAGACCAGTGACTGGAAGCACAAAAGACAAATAGAAATGTTACTCAAGAGATTTAGACAGAGGACACTCTGTGCCTCACTTGCTTGTGAGAATAAACAGCTTGTAAAGAAGTGATTCTGTACGTCGTGTCAGAGCTGTAACTATTAACGCCATGATGCCTTGTTTCTCCAAGTTATAGCACAGAGTTGTTGGAAAATGTGTGTTCTGTTATGAAACCGCACCCCATCATTTAAGAAGCAATAAGTAGTTCACCTTCAAGGGCTTTGCAGTCCTCTCTCCCCTTCAAACATTCTCCAACGGAAACAGTGGGTACCAAAGAAAGCTAACCGGGGCTGGTGCATGGATTTTTGCTACACTTGGCAAAGTGACATTTTGCGCCACTTCACCCCCTGTACTCTTTGCTAGTTTTACGATAATGCTGATGGTCATCTGCTCCTCTAGACTTAAGGCAGCGGCCTTCTCTTGCCTTGTTCTTGAAACTGACTCTGGAAGATGAGACCCATTTTACGCTGAGGCCCAACTCCATAGCATGCCCTCCACTATGGCTGGGATCTGTCTGCAGTAGTAGTGATGTGGCTTTCGGCTAAGTCTGTTGTCAGATTTCCCACCTCTTCTCAAATGTGCTTTCTGTTACCATTCTGACTCACCATCTGTTTTCTGCACCATTGCCCAATAGCCATGTGAGAAAAAAAACATTTTTTCTATGTTTGATTTTGCAAATAGAAGAGGACAGATAGTACCTAAAGCAGATTACCTAATAGGGGTACATGTTGGTCTTATCATCAAATAAGAACCTGGCTTTTTTTACAGTGCTTGCAAGTGTTTACCATTTACAGAGCTGTAAATAACAAGTGTGAAAAGCTACAATGGTTCTGTCGGGAAAGTACAATTGCTTCACAACTATGAGCTTGATCAGGAAACATTCATTTGAGCTTGCAACATTACTGTATAGCAAATAAAGTTGGAACACAAAAAACACAAATTTGCATTGTGAACACAAAATGTACTTATTGTTCAATAAAGCAGTATTGAAATGCATTTTTGTTATAAGGCTGTCAACAATTCAATACAAGATTGGGGTGCCATATAGTATAGTGAAAAAACGTGCTCAGTGACAAGTTCTATATTAACAAGCAACTGTGCAAACTACCAGAGATATTGGTTTCTTCATTCATTTTTAACCTACTCTTTCATGAAAATTTGTACATAAGTTTGATTCACCCATGTATATATATGACACTCAATACACCATTGTCGCTGAGCTCGACATTAATGGTTCCCGGTGTCACAGGGAAACCGCCTGATTCTGCCTGAGTGCTGCGTCTACGTGCTGCATCAGGCTGTTCAGCCACTGTTTGCCTTTATGGTACTGCCCCTCTTTTGCACTCAAGACCACAAATGCAGGGTGGGTTAAAAATTCTAAAGAACAGAAATACTTTGTATGGGTCTAGCGATGGTGTGCAATCTGTGCTCAAATTCGCAGGCGTTCCCCAAATAGACTGTACATGGGTACCATCGATTCACACATTTAAGAAAGTAATAATGAAAGCCAGAGGGGTGGATTTTGAGCACAAGGCATTGTGAACTTTCACACATCATGGTAATGTGTGATGTAATAACAGATTCATAGTAATTGCTTAGTGCGGGTGTGGAGGAGTACAGGCAGAATGAGGTGAAATGGTCAAAGAACCTGTAGTGTTCATGCTCCTTCACGATTATTGACTATTTTTACAGGTGCTATTAATGGTTTGGGTAAAGGATGGAAAGGGTGAGGCTATTTCTTAAATATAGTGATGCCCACACTGGACGCAGACAGGTAGGATATTGTCTGTGCGCCAAGATCTACAGCAAAATTATTCTCATTGAGGTTGTATTAATTTCCAATCTGGAGCCACGGTATCTCATCATTCAGTCCTGTGTCCCATGTATGAAGGCGTTAGACCCACCATTGTTCTCTCGTGTGGAGGATCCTCTGGATATTAGGGCCTGTTCTTTTTATGACCTCAACTACCACCCATTTCCGATCTGTGTCCTTGTGATTGTGTTCCAAGCAATGCCTTGTCAACTTTGTATCAGTTTTTTTTGCATCTAATGGTGCTCCTGTGTTCGTTAATGCAGACTTTGATTTTTCTGGTTGTCATGCCCACACACATCAGATTGTAGGGGAATGTGAGCAAATAAATAAGATTCTCGCTAAAGGTTTTTAATATCCATGGATGGATCGTATTTATATCCACCATTTTGGTTGTGGTGGTAAATGGGCATGCCACACATCCTCTGCATGGGTAGTGTCCAACTGGTCATTGGTTGCCCCATAGTGTGGTTTAGCTCAAATCCTTGCAGGTGGTGCCTTAGTGTGAACAAGTTCATCATGGATTCTCCTGTTACGTCTGAAAGCAAATAGTTGGGGGGGGGCACTGTTTTCTTGCCCCATTAAGGATATGGCAATGTTTATGTACAATGTTTTGTACTTTATTCGATATTGGGGTGTATGTGGTGACGCATACTACTTTTTCATTCATCTTCTTTTCTTGTTTTTCTTCTTCTTCGGATCATCTTTCTAGGGTAGTGTCGTTCAATCAACTTCTTCTCCAGAGTCTCGTCCTGTTCCTCATAGGTTTCCATACTAGAGCAATTCCTCCGGATACTGAGTAATTGACCTACTGGCAAATTTTGTCACAGTGACCGGGGGTGGAAGCTCTCAAAAAGCAGTAAACTGTTTTTGTCTGTGCTCTTGTTGTGAACATTCATCTGGATCCCTTCTGCTGTCATGCTGATAGCTAGGTCCCAGAAAAATGGCTCCCTCCTTGCTGATTACATGTGTGAATTTCAGATGCTCATCTCTAGTATTTATCCATCTCTCAAAGTCCTCTGCTTCATCTTAGTTGCCGGTTATATTGTCTCCATACTTTCAATTGTGCTGCAAATGGGTTGTCTTGATGGAATATGTGGTCCACTTCGAATTGGTGTACATAGAGGCACGTCATGCTCGGAGCAAAAGTGCATTCCATGGAAGTGTCTCTGATCTGATGGTATATTGTGTCTTCATATTCGTAGAAGTTTTCCATGAGAGCCAATTCTGGGCACTCCAAGATGAAATGTCTGGGTGTCATGAACTCCCAGTCTCTTTCCAGGAGAATGTGTTCTACCACGCTCAATGTGCGTCTCTGAGGTATACTGGTGTATAATGCCTCGATATCCATGGCAATGAAAAGATCTTCAGCTAGGTTGGTCTGGGGGTCTCTAAATAGGCACAGGATATCTTTAGAATCTTAGGTATGATGCAGACTACTGTACGATAGGGCTAAAAAACCAATCGCAGAATTGTGAAAGAGGTACAAGAAATTAACCCACACTATAGGACTTCCTAGTAGGGGGCATCCATTTTTTGGTGGATTTTGGGGAGAGTATAGAATCAGGGTGCAGGGATTATCACCCACCAGAAACCCAGCCTCATGTTTGATTATCAAATCATTCAACAGGTCCTCATCCACCAAGGTTCTGATTCTGTTCACAAGTTTTGGAGTAGGGCAGTGCTTAATGTGTAAAACATTAAGTGCCGGGGCTAAAATATTTGCTTAGAAACACCAGTTGCCAGCACTGCAGAAAGTTGTGATACAGTCAGATGCCTCATACTCACACTCACCGCACGCACAGTCAAAGATTGACTTACAAGCGTGCACACGCAGGCATAGACTGACTTGCAAGCACGCTTGCGCACACAAAGTTCTACTTAAAAATGGTGGATCCTAGAATAGCTTTCAAAATTTTTAATCAGAAATAATGAATCTACAGTACATACACTAAAACTGCATTAACGCTCCTAAAATATCACTCACAGTGATGTTTCTAAAAACAGACTGAAGCTTTTTTAATATGCACTGAAATAATTGTATTAACAGTGTGAATTCTCCAGGAACAGTTATTTTTAACAATCAGTTAAAACAATCTATATGAAAAAATGACAACGAAAAGGATTGCAAAGAAAATTTTTCTTGAGGGTTGCCGTTTTTCTCTACTTTGAGGGGGCATACATCATACCAAAAGCTTTGATGGTGCAGTGGACTGGCAATATGTCACCCATTTCCCAAGACATGTTGTTTTCCAATAGTTGAATCTGCTTGTCTGTACAGTGTATGAGACATTTACTACCACCTTGGATCATGGCGATCGCCTGTACTGACTCTGGTCATTGTGGCAGCAGAGAGGATGTGCCCAAAATGCAGACATTTCTGCGTAACATCCTACATTTTTTTTTCTTAAACAATGTCTGTCATGCCTTCCAGGTCACATACTGATGTCCCATCTGATGCCTGTGTTTTAGTAGCCAACCCTTCCACTGTTTCCGTTATAATTTTGCATCTCTTATTATCAAGAAAAACAACTCTTAACTCTGGTGTTTATCCCAAACCAGCTTGCAACTTGAAAGACTTGCTTCAAAAGTAAGTGTTTGGTCAACTGACAGTTACTTACATACTGTTACTTACCTCCTAATTATTTTTGTTCTAACATACAATAACGGCTGTTTATCGCACGCCACCGCAATTATGTGCCAGAACCGCAGACATTGGCCCATAGGGAGAGAAAGGTAATTTAACTGCATTTATTTTCTACTAAGCGAAACAGGCAATAAGGCCATCGGTATCTCTCTCCTTGGCCACAAACGGTGTGGTGATGGGGAGAACACAGATTTTTTTTTCTTTCATGTGCATCCCTTATTTCTCTTTAGGTGCTGCTGCTGAAATTAAAGCAGAGCTGCCTCCCTGCTACTGGATGCCGGCTCCACTGCTTGCTTAGTTACAGTCCAGCGCAGAAGTGGAGAAAAAGTGTGTTTTCTTTTCTCGATTTCCATGGTTGAGAGTCAGAAACAATTTCATAGAAAGCAGAGGATTGTCTTTCCGTGTCTGCACCTGGGAAGATACATGAGCTATGCAGATAAGAAAAGTTGTGCCTCTTCAGCTTAGCTCCACCTCGCGATGCCATGATCTAATCGGTCATTGAGTAGCCAAGACTAAGCCCCCATGAGGAACACTGCCCGGCCTGTCAGGTGTACCACTGAATCCCAACCATTAACCTAATGTATAGGAGATTGTGGGGCAACAGGGTCTACACTCACCGCTCTTGAAGCGGTGCTGAGTCGGTCAGTCTCAGAAGTCCCAAGTTAGGGTGGCGGAAGCATGGGACAGGAAGTCACAGGTAGTGGACACAGCACTCAGCGGTGACGAGCAACGGTACCCGGCAGGGCACGAGCAAGTCTAGTACTGGGTGGGGGCATTTAGGAAGGAGAAGATGATGAGGTTATGACATAGGTACGACTCGTGTGGCTCTTGGCGGAGGATGCCAGCAGGCTGCTGCGTGAGCCTGAACCCAGTCACACAAAAGCCTGCTCACGTACCAGCAAGGATCCTGTTCTCGTGGCTCACTGGGTCTTGAGACTGGCTTTGCGCAGGACTTACTGGTGAAGAAATGAATAGTCCTGGCCCTGTGAAATAAGTGCCGGTGCTGAGCCCCGGGAAGCACCGGCACAAATTAAGCACTGGAGTAGGGTCAATCCAGTGAACTTCATAGCTGTTTTCATCTGGTAGCAATCTGATACATTCTTCGTGATCCATGTTTTTATCCATGATAACGATTGCGCCGCCTTTGTCAGCTGGTTTGATGACAAGTGTAGTATTCTCTTTCAGGTCCATGAGTGCCTTCCTTCACCTTTCTTCAAGTTCTGATAGCCTTTGATGTTCTGGCAGTCAACTGTTTTAATTTTAGTACTGCCTGTTTATATGCCAGAACATGGCAAGGGACGGACTGTCACTGTTGTTGTACTTACAGTGTCAGTTATATGTTTTGAAAACAGTTTTGTAAATTGTTTATTGTATATAATCTGACATTTTTTATTTCTCCATTTTCCTCTTCTGCTTTTTCCCATTACATTTTTTCTAGCCCTCACACTTTAACATTATTCCATATTGAAGTGTTTTACCCTTTTAGGTTTTTAAATCTCTACCATTGTTTCCCTCAGCTCTACCAAGTACCACGCATCAGACGTTAGACTAACACATTTCAGAGTGGTGATACCCATCGCCGCACTGAAATTGAATGTCATGCATTTGTAGCACCTCAGTATCAAGCCAGAGTGCTATTAGTTCACTTTTAGAAGCCGAAATCCAGGTTGCAGTGCGCGGTCCGCGCTGCTTGTGCTGGCTTTGGGCGGCTGGCTCAGCTCGTGACTAGGCTGGCTTAGGCAGGCGAGAGCAGAGGCTACAATGTAACAAAGTTTATAGACTTCCCCTCGACTCCGGTAATCCATTCAGGTTAACCGTGTGACTCACTGTGAGACTCGTCACGTGATGGCACTTCACAGTCAGTGTTAAAATTATGGCCAACAGCTTCTATCAAGAGACTTGCTCTCTTTATACATTGACGGACTGGCTTGGTGCAAGGGGGCTATGCGGCAGTCATTGACTAATGTGACAGGCTTGTGACCGATGGCCGGTCCCATCCCAGTCTAGACAGCTGCGGGATTGGTGGTCTCTAGCAGGCAGCACTTAATTGCAGCCAGGCAGCCTCATCTCAGAATGCTTGCCGTGGTGCAGCAGGCAAGGAGTCATCAACTTGAGTCCTGGAGGAGCACGACTGCAGCACTCTGAAGACAGCAGCACCCAGGAGGGAGAGGCTGAGACTACACCGGCAGCAGGTAAGGGAACCCATGCCCCCAACTTGAAACTTAATCTCGCTCCAGTACTAGCTTTCCTGGTCGGTTTGGTCTTGAATTCTCACAGAGCAGGCCAGGAGAACAAGTTAGGAATTTTACTCATGCACTCAGCAAGTAATGTGAGCCACAGGGATGAAAGGGTCTGCACTTAGCACCTAACCCCACAAATGGCATCATGCCCACCGGCGCCTCACAGCAGATAAACGGCAGTGATCTGCAGCACCACAGGGAGTAAGGGACCCTGCATGAGACACCTGTCTGCAACTAGAATATTTTCCCCACACCCTCCAAAAACACCAGAGAAACCCATACACTCACCCCCCCTGCACCCGGCGTCCCCGCTTCCATTCTTCCCTTCCACAAAGAACTGTCCGGGTACACCCTCTGCACACTAGGCTGCCACAGGTGAGTGTAGCTTACACTTAAACAAGCTGGATGGTGAGCCCTAGGAAGCAGTCACCAGGATGGATGCGGCCTCCCCAGGGCCTCAGTCTGTTGGCGCCTGCCTAGCGAAGTGAGTCTGGCCCCTAGCATCGACAACTTGATACCTGGTTGTTGTAATGAGGGGCAGCAGTAATGATTCTGGTCAGACTTTCAGCATGGCCAGCAGCTTTGTCACTTATTAGCCTGGTGTTTTTAGTAGCTCTGTGACAGCTGGAGCCTGCTGGTGTGATCTGGTACTGCGGGATTGGACAGGTAGTGGCGTGCTAACCGGGGCTGACACCACTCAGCCAAACTCCTCAGTTATCATTTTTATTCGGATTGATTGAACTGTACTGTCTTTGAAATAAACAGCTTCCTGGCTGACTGTAAAGGGTGTGCCTCAATATCCTGAGCCTTGCCAATGCCCTTGTCTTTCGGGTTGGTTCGCGAGTTCTAGGTTAGTACTCTTCCATATCTGGTGCTTTGCAGTAATTTTAAGAACGTCTTAGTGTTTCTCTTTGGTGAAATGGGTGTAATTTCTGATATTTATATGCTTCCATCATCTTTATTACTTGACTTTGCTTGCCAGAAAGTGTAACTCATATTTGTTGAAATATCACACATAATTACACTGAAATTATATGAATGTCACACACAGCAATCTAAAACCTTGCAAGCTATCGTCCCTTCTCTGCAGTAGCAGCTCCTGAAAGGAATGATGCTGGGCGGTGATGCAGGGCGGGAGAGGGCCACAGTGGAGGACAGTAAACTCCGGATTATGGCCGAATGGAGGTAAGTATACAAATAAATAAAACAAATTTTGTTGCGCGTGCTGCATCGACCAATGCGATGCAGCGCACACAATGAAATTTGTTTTATTCATTTATTTGTATACTTACCTCCGTTCTCCCATAATCCGGAGTTTACTACCCCTCACCCTGCCCCTCCCCCGCCCTGCATCACTGTCAGGCAGCATTCCCTCCAGGAGCCGCTACTGCTGCTCTATCATTCTCTTGCCTCATGTTTTAATTTACAATGTCATTCCATCTCTTTGAAGAAGAAAAAATTCCATTCTTTCACTTTGACTTCGTGCATATGTTTAATTTTCATTTATTTCACGTTTCCTTCTTAGTCCTACTTGCGATTTGCTTTAAAAAAATCCATTCTTTCACTCCCACTCCGTGCGTGCATTTATTTAATTTTTTATTAATTTCACGTTTCCTTATTTGTACCAATTACGATTTGCTTCAAAAATAAAAAAGAACATTCTTTACCCCCGACTCCGTGCGTTCATTCCTTTCCTTCTTTGTACTAGTTACGATGTGGTTGAAAAATAACCATTCCATTCTTTCACTATGCATTTATTTTTCATTTGTTTAAACGTTCGTTCTTTGAACTACTTTAGATTTGCTTCCTGTCTCTTGTGCAGCTGAGAAACGAAACGTAAACTAATTTGTAGCGTGTGCTCGGTCTGGTGTCCCATGATATCGTGTATCCCTGCACTCAGCCCGAGCAGAGATCAACTGCTTCTGTCTGATCCTGCCCGGGCTGAGTTCATTCTCCGAAGACGGCCGAAGCGCAGGGGATACACGATACCAGGGGGATACCAGATATTACACAACACCGGACTGGGAACACAAACCAGCCCTGGCAATACAGCTAGAGCGGCGCGGGGGAGGGTTATGGGAGGTTGAGGTGTGTACTAGTGAGAGTGAGAAGCACTGATGCCTCTTTTTTTAAATAAGGTGCCGAAATTGCAGCACTGCTACAACACCGGCCCCCAGTAACAAAAGCAGCCTCGAATGATCAAAAACTAGCCCCCACCCTCCAGCCCACTGGCAAAACACCCAGTGCCCGCTACATCCAGTCCGGGCCTAGTAAGTTAGGTGGCAGGCACACTTAATACAGCGCAACGATCCCTACTATCCTGTCCCTTAAGACCTTTTTTGCTTATAATACTAATTTGTATACTCCAGTAACTGCATTGGCATATAGATTGAAGTGTTTCATCGGCTAAGGAGGTGCCAAGCCTTTGAATGGATATGACACATACCTATTTATCCCCCCAATTTATTTTCATTATAGATGGGCTAAAGACCTTGTCCCTCATTACCGATAAATTATGCTATGTGCGGTTACTCCTGTTGCCGCACATATCAGAATTATGTTGTAGTTATTTAGCAACACCTTACGAAGTGCAAAGTCGGACAAAGTGACACAAACTGGTGCAAAGTGTTGATAAAGTATTGACTTTCCAGTGCAGGAAAGTAGTCCTAAAGTAGTGTCTTTAGTGCTTTGGCCTGCTTTGTGTGAAGGGGCAT
This sequence comes from Lissotriton vulgaris, assembly GCF_964263255.1. NCBI lineage: Eukaryota > Metazoa > Chordata > Amphibia > Caudata > Salamandridae > Lissotriton > Lissotriton vulgaris. Next base: position 1,061,200,590 of record NC_141689.1, on the reverse strand, counting down.
GCCATGGACTCCCATACTGCCATCCATGGGGCCTCATTTATGAGGCCTTGCGTCACTTTTGCGCTGCGGATGCGTCACTTTTTGTGACGCATCTGCGGCGTAAAACATGCGCCTTGTTGCGCCATATTTAAAAAGTGACGCATCTAGGTAGATGCGTCACTTTCTAAACCCCTGCGCCACATTATACCTGCGTCAGGTATAATGTATGCAGAGGGGGCGTTCCCCCGCAAAAAGCCTCGTAACAGTGACGCAGTGAAATCTATGAGATTTCACTGCGTCACTTTTAGGATGCTGTTGCGTCAAAATCTTGCGCCTGCCTCACAGCAGGCGTAAGACTGACGCAAGCCCTTTCACATGGGGCTTTCTCCATGTGAAAGGACGCATTGCTGGAGATGCGTCACTTTTGTGACACACTCCAGCAATGCGTCACTTTTGCGCTTACAGATGCGTCAGAAATACTGACGTATCTGTAAGTCCTTGCGACATGATGCGTCATACATTAAATATGACGCATCATTGGTGTCGCAAGGAGTGCGCAGTGAAAAGTGACGCATCGCTGTTTTCACGCAGCGATGCGTCACTTTTCATAAATGAGGCCCATGGTTTTTAACGCAAATCTGTTACTAACAATGGTACAAGGGATTTAAGTGAAAAAGTAAAACTCCGCTGAGGCAGGTGTTAAGTATGAAAAATGTTTTACTTTCTACTAATGTTTCCCACATTGCATCTGCGATGCCCTGTAGCGCACACATCCAACTGTGAAAAGTTTTACATTTTTCTGGTCATAGTATTTTGTACTCGAATGGTACCCTTCCAGTACGAAACATATGCTGGATATCACACACCCATCATTGTCCCCTGGTGCGAAGGTGTATGGGTGGCACTAAATAGCCTGGGGAAGACAGCACAAGCGTCATATCTTAGTGGGAATTGCTCTGCAATGCTCTTTTCCACTACTGCAACACATTGAAGCAAATTTGGTTGCAATTCTGTTTTGCTATCTTTTTCGGTAAATGTGTCCCTTGGTACGATATCAAATACATTCTTTGGGTAAATTCTAGCTCTAAAAGCTGGGTCTGGTGGCATAGTGGACTAATATGTTCACTGAAGGGGCCTGTGTTTGACCACATGGTCACAGGTTCCAAATCCGGGGGCCGAATCAGCCTTTCATCCTTCTGAGTATGATAAAATTAGTACTGTTAAGTTGGGTAACAATAAACATCTGTTATTCAGCGCCTTCGGGTGAATACACACTTTAAAAATACAGGTTTAGGTTATTAAACCTTCCCAAATGTTTTTGGGGTAAAATTGCTTGTAAGTACCTGGACATCCAGATTTTGTAGTGGTAAGCAGGAGCTGCTCCTCCGTAATGATAGTGTAGCATCGCCCCATTGGTCAGCCAGTCAGCGATCTAACGACACAGCTGACTGACTGAGTCAATGCCAACAGAGTAGGGAGGGGCGGGCCAGGCATAGCAGGGAGGAATGGTAGGTGCACTGTAAGTGCGCATGTCTGTTTGGCCGGGCATCTTAGGCCAGCCAAACAGACATGCTCAGTTAGGTTTCTCATACCCAGCTGGGTTGCACAGTCGGGTTGGAGAAATGTGACAGGCGCATATGCACTGCCTGAGTGGCAAACCTCGCCACTCAGTCCAATCCTGGTTGGTTGGGGAGCCGGTACAACAGTACGTGCTGGGACTCAAGTAGACCCAGAGAAGAGGACTGAGGCGGCCACATACTAAGGTAAGTTAAAAAAATATATATATTCCCCCTTTCCGACCCCACCTTTCAGTATTGCGGCAGCCGCCATTGGTTGTAAGCATGAGAATCCATATGGTATGTCCGTTTTCAGGGGCAAAGCTTGCATGGTTACCTTTAAGTTGTCTATTTTCTTAAACTACTACGTACAATAATCCTTATGCATGGGTGCCTCTATATCTGTGTGCGTGTGTAGCAGTAAATCTGGTGGACTGTGCTAGTTGGTGTCTATAAGTATGTTGATTTGTATGTGCATGAAGGTTTTTATGTGATTGATCCCTGCGTGCATTCATGGCTTTGCGTGTTGGTTTCTCTGAATATGTACACACATTTGTCATCGATTTCAGGTTGTGCATGGATGATGTATAATTATGTATGTGCACTGCAAAATCAAAACATACTGGTTTTGTCTGCCCTTGTTGACATTGTTATGTGTCTAAAGTGGGGCCATTTGCTGTTTTGTGCGAGGAACAACGAAAATAATGCTCCAGGTTTCAAAGGACTTTTTCTATGTAACTATATCCGTTTTTCTGTCCTGATCATAAAGCCTTGAGACCTGAATAGAAGGTCATCACCAAGATAAAACCCAAAGGCCTGAGTAGTTCTGTTTTCTGGTCCTATTATAAGTTAAGTGCAACCTGTTGGTAGCCTGCACATTAAGTGTTTTTCTTAGCCTTGCGCCCATTTAAAGTTTTTGAAAAGGCCCATTGTTTTACTTTGAGGAGTATGGAGCTAGAGTCTAACATCGGACAATGATAAAGCATCTATTTACAGGTTTAGTTAATTGACTTTTGTCATTGTAAAAGTAATTGCATTTATATAGCGCTTACTACCCCTGACGAGGCGTCGAAGCGCTTTTGGTATGTACATCCCAGGAGTTGCCTTCATGGTGTCACAGCTAACTGCCGACCAACATAATAACGTTACGATATTAAAGCAGTAATTTGACTTTCAGATGAAAAACAGAGATTTACAAAAGATGCATAAAAAACTGGAAGAGTTAGAAAAAGAACGAAATGCAGTTCAGGATACTTTGCGAAATCAAAAAGATGAGACCGCCCGCACCGCTGATAGAGAGGAGAAAGTAAAACAAGAGCTCGAGGTAGGTGACATTCCTTAGTATTTGTTGAGATAAATGATTTCAGCGTGACTTTCCCCGTTTTTGTATTGTTCTGACATTCTTTAAAGAGTAACATACTTTTTGTGTGTCACTTTCTGGGTAAATTTGTCATTTTCTCCTTGGTTTTTGAGATAAACTGGTTGCACGGTGTGTGCCATGCCCTGTCCCAAAGGGACTTTGTACACAATTGTTTTCCAATCTGTTTAAAACATCTTAAAGAAAGGAATTGTGTGTCCCCTGGCAGAGACATATTTTGGGGCACCCCTTTCGACCATTTAGGCATAACTAGTGTAACAAATTCCATATGTCCATGATATTATGGGCACCCACACGCCATCCTGGCCCTATACTCTCCCCACTACCTTTATCTCTACAAAACTACTAACGAGCCATTCCCCCCTCTCTGTCGCTCAGACTACCCCAGACAGCCCAGGTGTTGAGGTGAATATAAATGGCAAATGTTGACATCGATGCCTTCTGTTGGTCATCCTTGAAAAGGTTGGAATGACATTTGGTGACTATCACTAGCACATGATGGGCAGTCCTAAGAAGTCATAGTGTTATAAAGGCACATGAGGAAGAAAAGGGATTGGAAGAGGAATTAAACATATGTTTGTATGGACCACAGGAAACCGTTGACTGATGCTTTCAAACTCTCTTCTTCTCTGGTTTCGTGTAGTCTGTAAATAAACATTCTCTAGGTTGCATGATGAGTACTACCAAAAAGACTTAGGGCTAAATAGACCAGGTGCAGCAGCATACCAGAGCTATAACACCCAGGTGCATGGGTTGGTGTGGGAATGCCAGGATAATGGGATGATGGACCTATTAAAGGGTCATGGACATTTCCTTTTGTGAGACAGGTTTTTAATAATGTGGGTAGATGCAAATCCACCACAAGGATATGGCCACAAATGTATTAGAATTAAATACTAGGGCATATTTACAAGGAAATGGCGGTGCGCAGTGCGGTGGCAAATATCACAGCACTGCGCTCTGCCATTTTCAAAATGCAGGGATGTACTCTATTTGCAGCAATACGGCACACCCCTGTCTTTTTCACAGTGCTGGCGCTAAAAATAGCTTCCTAGCGCCAACACAGACATCCTTGCGCCATAGTGCAAGGGTGACTACATTGCAGGGAAGGATTGCTTATGTGCAGGAAGGTGTCCCTTCCTGCACATAAACAATCAATAATGGCGATTTGTTACTTCTATGTGTGATTCGAAGCCAATAGGTCTGGCATTGGCCACCATCCTTTTGGCAATTCTAGTTTTCTCAAGGTTTTTGCGAAACTCTGTTGTTCAGGATGCTGCCAGGCCCTCATCAATCTTAAAAACAAACTTGGCTAAAGGCAAAAATATTTTTGGGGTCTATAAACCGCACACAATACCACATTAAAATGAATGAAAAGACAGCATGTTGTAACTCATAGTGAAGTCAGTCAATGGCTGAAGTGGGCTGACACATTGCCCCCTGATGAAAGAAAGAAAGAAAGAAAGAAAGAAAGAAAGAAAGAAAGAAAGAAAGAAAGAAAGAAAGAAAGAAGGAAAGAAAGAAAGAAAGAAAGAAAGAAAGAAAATAGAAAGAGAGAAGGCAAGCTAGAAAGAAAATAGAAAGGAAGTCAACTAGCATGAATGCAGATGTGCTCTTTGTGAAAAATCCATAAGACAAACCGTAGATGGGCATTTTTAAAATTGTGAGGTGGAAATCTTCAAGAAATAGTAAAGCAGCAGTTAGAAATTGCTGTTCATAGTTGACTGGGACCTATGTGAGATTTCAGGCTGACCACGATGGAGCGTGAGTTGGATACATCAGGCAGGTCGCCCCAGTCAAAGTTTTTACTTTTGCACTCAGCCTGTAATGGATGTCATCATTCTTCAGTCGTGCAAGGTTGCAAGCTGTATCTGCCAAAGTCCTCTCGAAGTTAAACAGCTGTTGGACAAGGTCCAGCTGAAGCCATTGCTTTTGGTTGAAACATTTTCAAGCAGGAAAATTTGCACCTGCTGAATCCCTCTCGGTTGCCAGACACTTATTGTGCCTTCACCTGGTGAAGTTTTACCATTGTACTCAAGGGTATATTTACAAGGGGACAGCTTCACCAGAGCATCACTTTTAGAGATGTTCTGGTGGTGCTATGCCCTTCTCCATATTATTTACAAAGCTGCGTTCAGCCACGTTATGAGCAACAAGTATCTCGATTAGGAATATTTTTAATGTATGAAACTCCAAGAGTTTCATTTACGATTCATAGTGGGTCGCAAATTGACCTACCTCTTGAATATTAATGAGGTATGTTGCTATCAGCCGACCACCATGTCCATGATTACTTTTAAATACAGCAATTTTTTTTCTTAAACGCTAAAAAATGGGTTGTGTTTGAAAAACAAAAATTAAAAGTTTTCTTTTGATTTTTTAAGAGCAGGTAGCTGTCCGTGGGACCACTGCCTGCTCTGAAAAATCGTTTTTGCTACTATTCTGGGCTACAACCTACTTGAAGTAGGTGGGAAAATGTGAAAGTTTTGCAACCGCATTTTGGTTGCAAAATATTCATACATACCGCTGCGATTTGGTATTAGGAAGGGATGCCCTAAATACGCCTCTTCCTAATTTTGACTCGCAAACCCATTTTGCGAATCGGTAACAGGTTATTATCAGCAGGTTACAATAATTAAATAATGTTGATGTTCTACTTCTATGTGTGCTGCAGGATGCAGCAAACATAGAAGTAACAAATACCCATTATGGATTGTTTATGTGCAGGAAGGAATACATCTGATTTATTGAATTGCTTTATATGTCAAGGTTTCATACTTAAATTCTTACTCTCTCTCACAAACTTTATGGGTTCTGAATGAAACCTCTTCTCACCTGATTGTTAAAAAAGCGATTATTTTCTTTATGGTACATGCTTATTGCATTTTATTACAATTTATTGATTACTAATTGATTGATTATTAATTTCAAATAAGGTTCTAATGACTAAAATTGATGATTTTAACTTGGACTGGGCATAGTGGGCACTGGGCATTGGGCATTTCCCCGGTGGGCCGGAGGGGTGGGGGCGCTTTTGTGGTTGCGGGCGCTCCTTTTCTTACAGGGGGGGGCGGTTTTGCAGCAGGGCCGGTCGAGCAGCAACATGCCAGGGCTAGTGCTGTTCCCAGTCTGGCCCTGGCGTAGTTCACTATATTGCATTACTGTGCACACCATAATCTGATAAATTTAGCATAAACCCTTTTGCCATGCCACTTTAGCCACTCCACTGTACGCTATTCCAGTCCACGCCACTCCATTCTATGTCTCCCCACTATATGCCTCTCCACTGTACAAGACTCCACACTAATCTATTACACTGTACACAACACCACTGTATACCTCTCCAGTTTATGTCACTCCACTGTATGTCACTCCACTGTATGCCACTCCACTGGATATACTCCACTATACTCAATTCCAGTCTACGCCACTCTACTGTACGCCGCTCCACTCTACTCTATTTCACTCTATGCACTCCACTCTATAACACTCCACTGTATGCTATTCTACTCTATGCCACTCCAGTGTATGGCACTCTACACTACGCCGCTTTGTTCTATGAGAATCAATTGGACCCCACTCTATGCTATTACACTCTACCCCATGCTACTATATGCCACTCCAGTTTACACCACTCCATTTTATGCCACTCCCATGTACACTACTCCACCTTACACTATTACACTCGAAGCCACTCCACTTTACAACAGTCCGCTTTACGCCATTAGCCTTCACACTATTACACTGCACACAGCTCCATTCTACAAAATTCTATTCTATGCTATTACACTGTATTCAACTCCACTCTGCGCCTCTTCTGAGTACCACACTCCACTGAATGCCACTCTGCTATACTCTGGTCCAGTATATGCTATTCCACTCTATGTCATTCCACTGTAAGCCACTCCACTTTATGCTAATCCACTGTATGCCGCTCCACTGTATTCTATTGCACTCCACCCCATTCCAGTGTTTGGCACTCCAGTCTACAATACCTCACTGTATGCCACTGCACTGTATAATACTCCACTGTACGCTATTCCAGTCTATGCCACTGTAACTGTACACCACTCCACTCTATGCTATTCTACTGTATGCCACTCCGATATACACTACTCCTCTCTATGCCAAGTGTACACTTCACTCTACACACTCCATTCACACTTGTCCATTGGAGGCCACTCTACTCTTCGACACTCCACTATATGCTTTTCTCTCTACCCCACTCCATGGTACACTACTCCAGTCTGGACCACTCCACTTTATGCTTCTCCATTCTACGCTGTTCTACTCTATGCTATTCTACTCTACACTGTTCTTTTCTATGCACTCCATTGTACTCCACTCTACGCTATTCCACTAAAGGCCACTCATACTATGCTATTACACTGTACTCAACTTCAATTTTTGCCCATCTACTTTGTGGCGTTTCACTCTACTGCACTCCACTGTACACCACTTCACAGTATGCTACTACACTAAACGGTATTACATTCTATGCCAATCCACTGTAGGCCACTGAAGCCTACGCTACTCCATTCTACACTATTCCAGTTTATGTCACTCAACTGTATACTACTCCACTCTACACCAGTCCAGTATACTCTCCTCCTCTCTATATAACTCCACTCTACAAAACTCTACTCTACTTTATGCCACCTGACTAGACTCTATATCATTCTTTCCCCGTACCCCCCACTGTTCAAATTTTCAATTTGCAAATAACCCCACTCTGTAAACCTCTACCACACTTCATGGCACTCTACTACATTCTACCCCACTCTATCTCCATACAATCCACTGTCCACCCTATACTCCACTCAACTCCTGTACACACCAATGTACAGCACTCCTTTGAACTCTACAACACTTTTCTATCAGACACAGCACTCCACTCTACTGTACAAGACCCGACTCCAATTTATAACAGTTAACTACCTACGCTACGCTACGGCAGTACCCCCCACTTCATGCCACTCTACTCTGCACCCCACTTTACTCCACCCTACTCTGGTACAGTACTCTACTTTACTCCACCACTCCACTGTACACCACTCCATTCTATGCCACTCAGTGCCATTGTACTCTATTACACTATATGCAAATTCACTGCACCACACTTTACAACTCTATACTGCATACCACTCGACTCTACAATAATCAGCAAGCCTGTTTGCTACTGTACTCCACTGTAGTCTACATCACCTTCCAGTACTCCACAAAACCCCACTACACTCTGCTGTATAACACAGTACTCCAATTTAAGTCATTTTACTTGACTGTATCCAACACCACTGCACTCTACTCCACTCTAAGATAGTTTACTCCACTCTACACTATCCCACTCCAGTCTACTCCACTATACTCCACTCCCACATTAGCCCTCTGTATGCCACTGTACTGTACTCTCCTCTATCACGCTCCACCGTCCAACACCCTACTTCACTGTATGACTGACTGACTGACTGATTGTGCTTATAAAGCGCACCAATGCCGAGGTGTCTTGGCGCTATGTTAGAGTAAGGAAACTCAGACAGGTGTGCATTCTACTGATGTTGAGGGAAGAGCCAGGTTTTGATTTCTTTCCTATATGCACATCTGTTGGATAAACTTCTAATATGTAGTAGAAGTGTATTCCAGAGTTTGGATGCCAGAAATGAAAAACGTTTTCCTCCACAGCGTGATCTTTTTATCTTTGGGATTTGCACAAGACCAAGGGAAGAAGATCTTAAAGTCCGAGTAGGGACATAATGCGAGAAGAGAGCCTGCACATCTTCATGCAACTCTAACACTGTACTACACTCTACTCCACTCTATGCCCATCCACTCTACATCCCTGTACTGCACTGAAGGACACTCAACAAGATGCCACTCAGCTTCTCGCTATGATACTCTACTCCAATATATGACACAGCACTTCACTCTACAACACTCTCCTCCACTGTACTCTACTACACTCCACTTCCAATACTCCACTCTATGACACTCTACTTCACCCTATACCACCCTACTCTACTCTAAAACACTCTATGACAGTCCACAACACCCTACTCAAATGTTCGACACACCATTCCACTATGCAACTCGCTGCTCCCGTCTGCGATACTTAACTCCACTATATCACACACCATGCCACTGCACTCTATAACACTTTACTACACTATACAATATGCTACTAGGCTCCACTCTACTGCACTCCATTCCAATCTACAATACTCTAGTCTATGATAATAGACTTTACAAAACTCTTCTCCTCTGTTAATATGACACTCCACATAATAGCTCTCACCTAGCGACACTGGACTCTACGATTTGGAACCACTTTTAATAAAAATTAAAAAAACATTAAAACGCTATGAAAAAAACAACGATTAAAGCTTATCGCTATTTCTAAAACGTATTTTCCCTATACAAGCAATGTTTAAACTACAAAAACTTGAAAGATTCTAAAGTTATAGATATAACTTTAATTTACAGTTCATCCACTACCTTCAAATTATTATAAGTCGAAAACCTCATAACACACTCTTTTCAGCTTGCTAACCAGACAAAACTAATTGTAACTCACCAGTCTACCATGCACTGTGTAGTGACATATAATGTCATTTGAGAAGTTATAAGTGTTTTTATGAATGCTATGATTTCACATGTTATAACTGATGTAGTATGGAAGGGTATAAACATTTTATGGAAAAGGCATGAGTTATAGTTAAGGTAGTGTGGTGAGTGAGGTGACAAGACTGGGGTTGGACGTACGCAACCTATAGTAACCGAGTGGAGTGTGAGATCCAAAAGCTGTTGACCCCTGATAATAGAGCAAGACCGGTTCTAATGGAGTGTAATACTTTTTGTAATGTGGGTGTTTGTGGAAGGGTGGGGGATGGGAACCTACTGCTGGCACCTATGGAAAAAGGAGATCTTTCTAGGAAATGGCAGACTGTTCATGGACAGACAAAAACCTGTGTAATAGGGCAAAAATTGTCAGCAATGCTAGAGTCTGATAATATGTTAATTGGCAGTATCGCAAAAATTATATCTACTTCATGCGAAATAGAACTGGCCAGGGACTCAGTGGTGAGATTAGCTTCTTGGAATGTTGCAGGATTGACCAAACTCCTGCCTGATGCCCAATGGGGAGATTCATAGATACCTTTGATGTGTGCCTATTTCAAGAGACCTGGTGTCTTGCTCCTGCTCACAGCAATGGGGTCAGTGTTAATGCATGCAAGAGTACAAAAGGAAGACCCTCAGGAGGTCTGGGCATATGGGTTAAGACTTCCCTGCGGTGTACTATAGGAACTCTGCCGTGCAGTTCTAAAGATATTCTTGCCCTTCGGCTTAGGTTTCCCTCAGGATTGTCCATTAAACTTATAAATATTTACAACAGGGTAGAGCTCAGGAATAGTGTGACACAAGTAATTTATCAATTAGAGAACCAACTCCTGAACTTGCGTTCACGAGATCTAATACTGATGGCAGGAGATTTTAACACAATGATTGAGCCAATAGTGGCTGCTCCCAATGATTTAACCCCTGACCTGGATAACCAATGTGGTATCCCCATTCTGGATTTACTCAATGTAAAATACACACCCAAAGCCGGTCAACTTCTTGCACTTACCCTTGAGCGTGATCTAAGGGCCACTAATGGAAGGTGTAGCTCAGACCGTCAGGGTAAATCTACCTTTAATAGATTGGGCCATTGCAGCAGAATTGATTACATTCTAGCCCAAGTTAACTTATGGCCTGCGGTCATGGACATAGAAGTGATCGATTGCTTTGATAGCGATCTTAATGTACTGAGTTTATCACTTAGGATTAAGGAATTATCCCGCCCTGAGAATATGGGGCACAGTGATATTGGCAAACTTTGTCCGGCAAATAATTTGCGAACAATTAAATGGCACTTGGTAGCCAAAAATCCTGAGCTCTTAACTATTGTAAAAGGACTTGTCAAGGCGGACCTTGACCTCTTATACAATCTCCCCAGTACACTGAGAATTGAAAAAATACCCCAAACACATAAAAAGATAGGGGAGATAATGGACCACTAAATTCCGTCTTACCGACTTCTTTGCTATTTCGCTGTCCCACAGTGCTCCTCTTGAATCCCAGGACTTCTACGCTGTGAGGAGATACACTCCGGAGCTCCAGGACTTTGGTGCTCCTCCAGTGTTTACACTTCCCCTATTAAGGCAGCACTGTGTTTCCCCCCGATCTCCACTGGACTCTGATTCCTACTGGCATACCTGGTACTCTGGATGTGAGGCCAGGTTGGGGGGGGGGGGGTGAGCTGGGCGCCGAGCCAGAAGGCAAAACATTCCACAATCTGCAGGTCGAGTCAGAGTCAAAGTCAGAGTCAAACTGCATGGCTGCAACTGCCTCTTATTCAACTCCTCAGCTCTACTGTTGTATTCTCAGAGCTGAGCATTTGTTATATAGGCGTTCAATGTGGGTCCCTGCTCAGACACTTCATGCGCAGGTACAGTAGCAAAGTTGCACAGTCTGAGTGGAGGCAGTGTACAGATGCAGCTTTGAGTGAGATCTGCGATCTCTGGTAAATGGATCACTGTGCTATTAGAAGGATCAATCTCTGTAGCCAGTGTCTTAACCCTGTGGGATATTTTAAAATGCAGCCATTTTGTGACCAATTAAGTCATCTACAACAGATTTTCTGTCCCATATGCCCTATGTCCTATGCTCGGGTTATGAAAGAGTTTGCTCCTGCATAGCAGAATAAAGCTGTCCCTCACGTACCTCAACCATCTAACAAGATGGCAATTCTCTAGTGACAAACAGTCTTGCAAAACTGCCAAGATCAAATGACACTGAGATCTTAGTCAGACTAATAGCCACTTCAACAGACACCAAATACCAACAGTATGGGAGACACAATTCAGACCCAGCTATTGATGTGCAATATAAGACAAGCCACTCTGAGGGACTCCTTGCAGCCTCCTGCAGAACTTGTTCTTAGCTCACTCAAGTAAGTTTATGTTAGAATAATTCCAAACCTCACTTCTATAAACTGCGGAGGAGACAGTTTTAGAATGGACCCAGCCAGCTGCCTACCTAGTCAAGAAGCTAAACCTAAAAAAGCAGCAGTTGCTCTTGTAATGGAATTCTTCTAACACTCCAACAGGGGAAACCATGAGTCAGTGGAATTCAACACTACCCCAGGTAGGGGAATTAGATAATCTTTGACAGGATATGTCTTGTGGTCTGAAATTCCCTAGACCTAGTCGGTCTTGGGCCCATTATCTTAACAAAAGATTTATTAAAATTTGTGTAGAGGTTCAACTTCTCCATAAATAATACAAACGTATCCACTAAATGCTGCAAACACAAATGCAATCTTTGCAATCAGAACCACATTGTTGGCATATAAAAATGTGGAAATGACGTGAGAACCCACCCTCAGGAGGTCAGTTTTACTGTTTCGTAAGGCGTTTTCCAAGTTTTTAATATACAAAGTGAACAGGAAGGGTGCCAAGATACACCCTTGACATACCCCTGGATTCTCTTCAAAGCTCTTAGCACAAGGACGATCAGTAAGATACCGAACCACTGCCATCATGTCCCTTTGAAGGTCCCTCAAGAAAAAGATAATATTAGGATCTACCATCATATTCAAAATAATTTGCTGTAACTTATCCCTGTTCACCTGGTTGAAGGCTGAGGTGAGATCAGCGACTGCCAGATGGAGAGACCTGGACCTAGCAACTGTGTACTTTTAAGCGAAAAGGTGCAAATTAAGGCAGGCATGGGGAACCATTCAAAATTCTTAGGGGAACGTAGGGGGGAGCCTAAAGGCCCCTGTGGTCAGCTGCTGGAAAGGCTGCTCCCTGGCTGTGAAACCAATTCTGCTCTGCTTTCAACAAGCAAGAGTCTTTGTTGCTCTCACTTGTTGAAAGCGGAGCAGTGTTTGCTCTGGTTTGTGGGAGGGGCATGGCCCCCACCAATCTACAGCAAGCAAGCTATGTCCCAGAGGTGGGCTTATCGGGACCTAGCAGAACTGTCCCCAGGGCCATTATTGGCTCTTGGGTGGGGGGGGGGGCGAGGATGCCTCCAACATTGATTTAAACCCTGGGGACATGGACCTTCAGAGGCAGGGCTCTGCGACGGACCCCTTCAATGTTTAGATTTTGTCCTGGGGTGGCAAGCCCCAGGGCATTCAGAGGAGGCCTCCACCGCATGTGCCTTTATTTAAATCTGTGCCCCAGGGAAGTGGTCAGGTTTGCCTGCATATAATTATGTTACTGCCCCAGAAAAGGTGGTGGTTCCAGGGCTTTGAGTAGCCTGAGGAGAGGGGAACCCTTGCACCCCCTCCTATATCTTAACAATGCCTCCGGGACCTGCCCCACTCGGGGGCTCATTATTGAGTAAGCGCAGAAGTTTGCGCTTCATTTGAATTCAAATGTTCAGCAGGATTCACAAATCCAGCATGCTACAACTGACATTAAAAAAAAAGCTTTGTGGGCCCTGGGGGTCCCTGTGAGGTCCCCTAAAGAGGCCTAGGGGGTCAGGGTGTTTCTAACTGCCACCGTTTTCTTTTTGTTGGAATGTTTTTTCATGTGATTCGGTACAACCGAATCGAAGGATGACTGCCAAGACGTCCTGGTTTGAAGTGTTGACAGCCAATCAGATCTCAGAACAAGATTGGGAGGGGCAGCAGACCTGCCCTGTTCCCAGATATACAATTTAAAATTTCTTTAAATATCTCCAAAACTACTGAATGGAGTTACACCATTTAATCAAAAGGGTGCTTTCTCTACCAACAACTACCTTTCTGCCACATTTGGTGAAATTCCGTTCATCAGTTCGGCTGTAGCTGTGTCTAAAGTTTCCTATGGAAATTAACATAGACTAAAAGCATTTTGGAACCCCCCTTTTTCTTGCCTCCTCGCTTGATGGATCACCCAGAAATTTTCCGCACTGCAGCTGAAGTGACTGGTAAATTCGTTTTGAAAAATTCTCGAAGATTTGTCAAATGACGCCAAAGGTATTGGCAAATGAAAAACGCTTTTTCTATGCAAACTACATCCTAACTATAACTACTATAATATATATATATAAAGGCTAAGGACTAAGATGGAAGTTGTTCATTCCAATAAAGGATTTTATTGGGGAAAAGAAGGTGTGTGCTCGAGTGCTGCTTATTGTTGGTCACCCCATCAAGCCTTTATGCTTAAATGCGGCCGGCCTGCCGCAAAGCGAGCACCACCCCTTGGAAGGTGAGGGGGCCACGGGGTTCCATCAAGGGGCTCCGAATGGAACACGTACCATGGATAAAGCACCACTTGGCGTCTCGGGGCTCATCTAGAGTTTTGATAATTGCTACAACAGGAGCATCCATCTGTGGACTACAAATTGCGAACCACACCTCCCAGAATTCATACGTACAGCCTTATCTGAGCAGCTGAATTCGGCGTACGAATAGAGATAAGAGAGGGTGTGGCACGCAACACTCCGTTACAGCCTCCGAAGAAGTGAAAATCCACAAAACACGTCAGGCTGTAGTTGTGTGCATTATGGACTAAGATGGAAGTTGTGCGTTCCAATAAAGGCTTTTATTGGGGAAAAGCAGGTGTGTGCTCGAGTGCTGCTTATTGTTGGTCACCCCATCGAGCCTTTATGTTTAAATGCGGCCGGCCTGCCACAAAGCGAGCATCACCCCTTGGAAGAAGAGGGGGCCACGGGGTTCCATCAAGGGGCTCCAAATGGAACACGCACCATGGATAAAGCACAACTTGGCGTCTTGGGACTCATCTAGAGTTTTGATAATTGCTACAAAAGGAGCATCCATCTGTGGACTACAAATTGCGAACCACACCTCCCAGAATTCATACGTACAGCCTCATCTGAGCAGCTGAATTCAGCGTACAAATAGAGATAAAAGAGGGTGTGGCACGCAACGCTCCTTTACAGCCTCCGAAGAAGTGAAAATCCACGAAACGCGTCAGGCTGTAGTTGTGTACATTATGGACTAAGATGGAAGTTGTGCGTTCCAATAAAGGCTTTTATTGGGGAAAAGCAGGTGTGTGCTCGAGTGCTGCTTATTGTTGGTCACCCCATCGAGCCTTTATGTATAAATGCGGCCGGCCTGCCGCAAAGCGAGCATCACCCCTTGGAAGAAGAGGGGGCCACGGGGTTCCATCAAGGGGCTCCAAATGGAACACGCACCATGGATAAAGCACAACTTGGCGTATTGGGACTCATCTAGAGTTTTGATAATTGCTACAACAGGAGCATACATCTGTGGACTACAAATTGCGAACCACACCTCCCAGAATTCATACGTACAGCCTCATCTGAGCAGCTGAATTCAGCGTACGAATAGAGATAAAAGAGGGTGTGGCACCCAACGCTCCGTTACAGCCTCCGAAGAAGTGAAAATCCACGAAACGCGTCAGGCTGTAGTTGTGTGCATTATGGACTAAGATGGAAGTTGTGCGTTCCAATAAAAGGCTTTTATTGGGGAAAAGCAGGTGTGTGCTCGAGTGCTGCTTATTGTTGGTCACCCCATCGAGCCTTTATGTTTAAATGCGGCCGGCCTGCCGCAAAGCGAGCACCACCCCTTGGAAGGAGAGGGGGCCACGGGGGTTCCATCAAGGGGCTCCGAATGGAACACGCACCATGGATAAAGCACAACTTGGCGTCTTGGGGCTCCTATAGAGTTTTGATAATTGCTACAACAGGAGCATCCATCTGTGGACGACAAATTACGAACCACACCTCCCAGAATTCATACGTACAGCCTCATCTGAGCAGCGGAATTCAGCATACAAATTGAGATAAAAGAGGGTGTGGCATGCAACTCTCCGTTACAGCCTCTGAAGAAGTGAAAATCCACGAAACGCGTCAGGCTGCAGTTGTGTGCATTATGGACTAAGATGGAAGTTGTCCGTTCCAATAAAGGCTTTTATTGGGGAAAAGCAGGTGTGTGCTCGAGTGCTGCATATTGTTGGTCACCCCATCGAGCCTTTATGTTTAAATGCGGCCGGCCTGCCGCAAAGCGAGCACCACCCCTTGGAAGGAGAGGGGGCCACGGGGTTCCATCAAGGGCTCCAAATGAAACACGCACCATGGATAAAGCACAACTTGGCGTCTTGGGGCTCATCTAGGGTTTTGATAATTGCTACAACAGGAGCATCCATCTGTGGACTACAAATTGCGAACCACACCTCCCAGAATTCATACGTACAGCCTCATCTGAGCAGCTGAATTCAGTGTATGAATAGAGATAAAAGAGAGTGTGGCACGCAACGCTCCGTTACAGCCTCTGAAGAAGTGAAAATCCACGAAACGCGTCAGGCTGCAGTTGTGTGCATTATGGACTAAGATTGGGAGAGCTCACCACGGCATCCTACCATCCGGTTTGTAGATTAGCATCCAGGCAGCTTCATCACCTCCCTCCAAACTTTGCAGAGTCCGACGCGTTTCGGGGCTGGAAACTCCCCTTCTTCATGGACACACACCAATGCACACCTTATTCACCTTTGTGATTCAAATGCAATTTATTTGAAGCAGTTACGCCCTAAGTGGGTGTGGTTATTAACAAGGTTGAGTCCCCAGGCATGCTGGTTACTGAAGTCCTTGAAGGTGAATTGGTAATGTTCCTTAAGTAGGCGGTGTGTCATAGTGTGTGGCATTAGATCCTTTATTTGATCCTTGAGTAGGAGGTGGAGGGTGGGTTCCAAACAAAATCTCGGCGTGGATAGCACTGTGCTAATCCTATGCTTAAAGACTTTGATAGAAAAAAAGACATTTGAGGTGAGCAGATCTAGAGTGTCGTTAATGTTGAGAGTGCTCTAACAGGAGTTGCTTTCACCACAGCCAGAGCCAACCTACACGAAGGGATGAAAGACGTCGCCGACTGGATGAGGATCAGCCGCCTTAAACTAAACTCAGACAAGACGGAAGTCCTCATCCTGGGATCATCACCCTCCGCCTGGGACGACTCCTGGTGGCCCCCGGCCCTGGGCACCGCTCCCAAACCAACGGACCACGCACGCAACTTGGGCTTCATCCTGGACTCCTCCCTATCGATGACCAGACAAGTCAACGCCGTCTCATCCTCGTGCTTCAACACCCTGCGCATGCTCCGCAAGATCTTCAGATGGATCCCCACCGAAACCAGGAAGACCGTCACCCAGGCGCTCGTCACCAGCCGACTGGACTACGGGAACACCCTCTACGCCGGAACCACAGCCAAACTTCAAAAAAGACTCCAACGCATCCAGAACGCCTCCGCACGACTCATCCTCGACATCCCCTGACACAGCCACATCACCGGACACCTGAGAGACCTACACTGGCTCCCCGTCAGCAAGAGAAACACGTTCAGACTCCTCACCCACGCACACAAGGCTCTCCACGACCTGGGCCCCAAGTACCTCAACGACCGCATGACCTTCTACACGCCCACCCGCCAGCTACGATCGACCAGCCACGCACTCGCCACCGTACCACGCATCCGCAGAGCCACCGCCAGAGGAAGATCCTTCTCCTACCTGGCAGCCAAGACTTGGAACTCCCTCCTCACCCACCTTCGGCGAACCCAAGACCGTCTCTCCTTCAGAAAGCAGCTCAAGACCTGGCTGTTCGAGCAGTAACCTACCCCTCCCCCAGCGCCTTGAGACCCTCTCAGGTGAGTAGTGCGCTATACAAATGCCGTGATTGATTGATTGATTGACCTGAACTGGAGAACTACCCGGAGTTCTCTACTTCTTTTTTGCATAATGTATGCGTAACTCTATGCCTGAAAGGGTTTTGTTTTGACTTATACTGTGTGCTCCCTTGTGTCTGGACAAAGCTATATCTCTCTGAAGAGCTCTAATTAGAGCAAAACACGGTGTCAGGGGTTGCTTTTACTCATTTCAGGTTGGCTTGGGTTGGTATTTTACCAATTCGAAGCTGTAATACTGTGCCTGGAGTGATAAATGGCTTTTGTCTTTTTACAGCTCGGCAAGGACAGCACTGTGCTAGTCCTATGCTTAAAGACTTTGCTGTAGAAATGGCAAAAGACTTTGTCATTTTCTATCTCGGCGTGGATAGCACTGTGCTAATCCTGTGCATAAAGACTTTGATAGAAAAAAAGATATTTGAGGTGAGCAGATCTAATGTGTCATTGGTGTTGAGAGTGCTTTAACAGGAGCTGCTTTCCACTTAAACTGGAGAACTACCCAGAGTTCTCTCCTTCTTTTTTGCATAATTTATGCATCACTCTATGCCTGAAAGGGTTTTGTTTTGACTTATACTGGGTGCTCCCTTGTGTCTGGACAAAGCTATACCTCTCTGAAGAGCTCCAATTAGAGTGAAACGCTGTGTCAGGGGTTGCTTTTACTCATTTCAGGTTGGCTTGGGTTGGTATTTTACCAATTCAAAGCTGTAATACTGTGCCTGGAGTGATAAATGGCTTTTGTCATTTTACAGCTCAGCAAGGACAGCACTGTGCTAGTCCTATGCTTAAAGACTTTGCTGTAGAAATGTCAAAAGACTTTGTAATTTTCTGTCTCGGCGTGGATAGCACTGGGCTAATCCTATGCTTAAAGACTTTGATAGAAAAACATACATTTGAGGTGAGCTGCTTTCAACCTAAACTGGAGAACTACCCAGAGTTCTCCTTCTTTTTGTGTGTATATATATATATATATAGAGAGAGAGAAAATGAACTCCTAACTGCTATGAACGCCGTTTGAACGGGCGCATACCTCCAAAGTAATCACTCCAATCACTCCAGTTTGGAAAGATGAGCCAGCACCAAAAAATGTTTTCAGCAGTGCATTTTAATCAGCAGTAAGTGCAGAGCAAGAGCAAGTGCCCTCCATTGACGCATATATATATATATATATTACCTACTGGCGCTCGCCAGTAGGTATATATAGTTAGGATTTTTTCTCTATGGGATTTTTGAAAATTCTATGTCTAATAACTTTGGCGTTTGTGGACGGAATTGGCTGCACATTTTGTTTCTGAGCAGCCCCTGAAAATTTGGGGGGTGTTTGTCAAGGGGGGGCCGAGAAAAAAGGGGGGTCCCAAAACGCGGTTTTCCCATGTTAATTTCCATAGGGCGGTTGGCCTCACTTTTAGCTCGAACGGCTGAATGGATTTGCATGAAACATGGCAAAATTGAAGGGACTGTTAGCCCGATGTGCCTTTGCTAGGTCTCAATATATGTGCT
The DNA here is from genome assembly GCF_964263255.1 of Lissotriton vulgaris. Taxonomy (NCBI): domain Eukaryota; kingdom Metazoa; phylum Chordata; class Amphibia; order Caudata; family Salamandridae; genus Lissotriton; species Lissotriton vulgaris. Next base: position 1,061,181,494 of record NC_141689.1, on the reverse strand, counting down.
CCAGTTGATTTTGATAAATTAACGTTCAAAAAAATATATATATCTGTGACAGCGTCCCGGTTAGCGCTCCGGTTCGCGTACTTTTCGCGTAACGGAACTTTGCGAAGCGAAGCTGATTGGCTCTCCGGTGTCTGTCAACATTCTAAACAGTCCGGAGCGGCCGCCATCTTGTCTCTCGGTAGGATCGAGAGACAAGAGGAGGCCAAAACGAAGGGGGAAATGACCATAAGGGGGCATAGTAGATCCTCCCTGACCCCCTAGGTTTGATGTGGAGGCTTTAAAAGGGCCCCGCGGGGCAAAAAAAACAAAACGTTTTTTTTGCCTGGGGAGCGCCCGGTACTAAATCTAAATGATGAGGAGGGGGGGGGCAGCGTTCAAAGCACATCAGCGTGCATAAACACGAAAATGTTTTTATCTACCACGTACTTGACTTATCTCTCTGAGATGCATTCCCTTGTGTTTCGGCAATGGTAGTCTGTTCATTACATAGATCGCCGGAGGGCGGTAGTATTTTGAAAATTCTATGTCTAATAACTTTGGCGAGTATCATGGGTAACATTATTTCGAAGCTTTATTAATACAATAATCAATAATGAAAAATCGATATCAATAGGGTTGTCCGTATTCCCAGTCAATACCCTTCCCCGCCCGCCATGTGCACAAAGACCGCATACATCCCCCATAACGTCAAGGCTAAGTAACTAGTACGTCATAAGGAGTTGCAAGTCGCTCCCATAGTGGCGCCACTTTGGTCGAGGCCAGGCAGGTTCTGAGTATAGTTCAATGTCTCCAATAAGTAGCGGCAGGACCAGAATCCCTTTCGGCAGTTCTGGCTTCGTCATTACGAGCACTAGAAAACAAGACATTCTGGGCAATACCACCCTTGACGCAGCCCTTTATTCTACAAGATGGTGTCTTTCAAAAGCCAGGGGTATAGGAGTATGTAACAAGCAAACCATTTAATTGAAAAAACTAAACGTGACAAACGGTTGCAGGATCAGTGAAGGTTGATTTTTTAATTGAAAGTATAACAGGATCAGTTACAATAATATTGTCCATACGCACACCATGGGCGAGTATCATGGGTAACATTACTTCAGAGCTTTATTAATACAATAATCAATAATGAGAAATTGACATCAATAGGGTTGTTTGTATTCCCAGTCAGTACCCTTCCCCGCCTGCCATGTGCACAAAGACCGCATACATCCCCCATAATGTCAAGGCTAAGTAACAAGAACGTCATAAGGAGTTGCAAGTCGCTCCCATACTGGTGCCATTTTGGTCGAGGCCAGGCAGGTTCAGAGTATAGTTCAATGTCTCCAGTAAGTAGCGGCAGGACCAGAATCCTTTTCGGCAGTTCTGGCTTCATCATTACGAGCACTAGAAAACAAGACATTCTGGGCAATACCACCCTTGACGCAGCCCTTTATTCTACAAGATGGTATCTTTCAAAAGCCAGGGGTATAGGAGTATGTAACAAGCGAGCCATTTAATTGAAAAAACTAAACGTGACAAACGGTTGCAGGATCAGTGAAGGTTGATTTTTTAATTGAAAGTATAACAGGATCAGTTACAATAAAATCGTTCATACGCACACCATGGGTGAGTATCATGGGTAACATTAATTCAAAGCTTTATTAATACAATAAACAATAATCAAAAATCGACATCAATAGGGTTGTCCGTATTCCCAGTCAGTACCCTTCCCCGCCCGCCATGTGCGCAAAGACCGCATACATCCCCCATAACGTCAAGGCTAAGTAACTAGAACGTCATAAGGGGTTGCAAGTCGCTCCCATACTGGCGCCATTTTGGTCGAGGCCAGGCAGGTCCAGAGTATAGTTCAATGTCTCCAATAAGTAGCGGCAGGACCAGAATCCCTTTTGGCAGTTCTGGCTTCGTCATTACGAGCACTAGAAAACAAGACATTCTGGGCAATACCACCCTTGACGCAGCCCTTTATGCTACAAGATGGTGTCTTCCATTCAGAAAATATTGTTGGCAGCATTTTGAAAGGAAAGATAAACGGCCGTTCTCCTAGTGAGTCTCACATTGTTACATTTATGAAGAATGTTGAAGAGTAGTATGTTGAAAATCTGAAGCCATCGTTCTACAAACTCTCAACCAGCCTTGGATGGAAAAATCCTGAAGAATGTACAAACTGAAAACCAGTTTTTCTTTGCATAGCATCAGCAGCAACACTTGGGTCAGCTTTGTGTGAATCCGCCATCTTGATCCAATCAATACCGTCCCCTTGCACACATTCAGGGACCAGGCCGCAGGACGTGTCTTCAGGTCAAACGGATTGTGGGACAAGGTCCAGAACGGAAGAGTCAAAAAAAGGCAAAAAGTTCCGCCGGACCCCGGGAGCCGGCCGCCTATGTCGGAGGCGATCTCAGGCCACACCAGGGCAACAAGACTTGGGGAGGGGGCAGGAGCCAAGCGCCCCCTCCGAGTCCACGCCTATGTCGGGGGCGATCTCAGGGACCAAGCAACATACCATATCCAGAGTCCTTCCTACAGCCTCTGCCTTCCTTCTTACCTAGTTATGGTTCTTTCACTCCCACTCCAGGCTTTTAGTCTGTGGATGGACAACTATGAACCTACACTCACCTATGAAAATCTTACTAGTGATGCTTGACTGAGGCCAAGGAGATCAGAGTGAATGTCTGTGTAAGGTGATGTACCTCTGGGGAGACAAGGTCCAGAATGGAAGAGTCGCTGTATCGCAAGAGTGGGTGAAATTTAGCCGGATGGCGGGTGAGACGCTGTAATACCAAGAGCAGGCGCAACTCAGCTGGCTGAGAGAGACTTGGGGAGGGGGCAGGAGCCAAGCGCCCCCTCCCAGTCCGCGCCACCACACCGCCCCTCGGGGGCCTCTGTCAAGTGGTTCAGGGAGGCACCGCAGGCAGCTGTTCTTCAGATCAGTGGCTCTCACCGGCAAGGCTCCCCTCCTTTAGCAGCGATCGTTGGCGCAGTGGTTGCGGCCGGAGGCCCCGCCTAGTCAACGCCCCGGCCTCTCCATGTCATAGGCTGCAAGAGTGGGCGCAACTCTGCTGGCCGAGCGAGAAATACCGTCCCCCTGCACACATTCAGGGACCAGGCCGCATTGCGAGGGCACCGCAGGACGTGTCTTCAGGTCAAACGGATTGTGGGACATGGTCCAGAATGGAAGAGTCACTGTATCGCAAGAGTGGGTGAAATTTAGCCAGATGGTGGGTGAGACGCTGTAATAGCAAGAGCAGGCGCAACTCAGCTGGCCGAGAGAGACTTGGGAGGGGGCAGGAGCTAAGCGCCCCCTCCCAGTCCGAACCAATGAAAAGTGTTATTTTTAGGTCACATGACCTAGCCTTACATCATTAGGAACCCAAAAGTGAAATGAACCAATGAAAAGTTTTATTAACAAGTCACATGACCTGTTATGCTTACGTTACGCGCTCCGCGGCGTGCCCCGGATCGCTTCCGGGTAGCTGCTTTTCGCGCCTCGCTCACCGGAGCACTTCCGGGTGCGCTAACGCGGCGCGTCATATGACAGAAGGGACAGGCAACAAGAACCATCAGTCAAAGAGGGGAGGGCAAGTTCTTCTCTACCGGGTCACGTTGGGGCTCCACCGGAACTGATCGAATTGGTAGTCTACAGTGTTTATGGATGTTTCAGACTGAAGCTGGCGTCGGCATGAGAGCATTCCGTGGCTACGTCGTGGCTATTCCGCGAGCAATCATGGCAGTCGCTCCCCACCGGAAGTCTGCGGGAGTCGGGGCCCCCGGTGACTCTTGTAGAATCTTCAAGGCTGAGGGGACGCTTTTGGGAATGGGGCCCATGCCCTAGCAGTCAAGCGTCCGAGTTCCAGTGTTGCCCAGAGCCATCCTTGCAGGCCAGGCCCAAGTCTGTGGAGCCGACCGCCATTTCCTGAGCTCCGTGGCAGCCGCCTCTCGCTGTACTGCAGGAGTGGGTGAAATTCATCCGGATGGCGGGTGAGATGCTGTAATAACAAGAGCAGGCGCAATTCAGCTGGCCGAGCGAGGCCCTGTGCCGCAGGAGCGGGCGCAACTCAGGTGGCTGAGTGAAGCGCTGGGGTGTAGCTGAGAAACCTCCACCTGGGGAGGTGGGGGAGGCTCGTTCGCGCCGCCTCTCCCTTCCAGTGCACCCCACGCCGTCAAGCGTCCGAGTTCCAGGGTTGTCCAGAGCCATCCTTGCAGGCCAGGCCCAAGTCTGTGGAGCCGACCGCCATTTCCTGAGCTCCGTGGCAGCCGCCTGTCGCTGTACTGCATGAGTGGATGCAATTCATCCGAATGGTGGGTGAGACGCTGTAATAACAAGAGCATGCGCAATTCAGCTGGCCGAGCGAGGCCCTGTGCCGCAGGAGCGGGCGCAACTCAGGTGGCCGAGTGAAGCGCTGGGGTGTAGCTGAGAAACCTCCACCTGGGGAGGTGGGGGAGGCTCGTTCGCGCCGCCTCTCCCTTCCAGTGCACCCCACGCCGTCTCCTGGCACAGGTATATGTGATGGTTGGACCAGGGCACCGCAGGACGTGTCTTCAGGTCAAACGGATTGTGGGACAAGGTCCAGAATGGAAGAGTCACCAAAAGGCAACAAGTTCCGCCTGACCCCGGGAGCCGACCGTCTATGTCGGGGGCGATCTCAGGCCACACCAGGGCAAAAAGACTTGGGGAGGGGGCAGGAGTCAAGCGCCCCCTCTGAGTCCGCGCCACCACACCGCCCCTCGGGGGCCTCCGTCAAGCGGCTCAGGGAGGCACCGCAGGCAGCGGTTCTTCAGATCAGTGGCTGTCAGCAGCGATCGTTGGCGCTGTGGTTGCGGGCGGAGGCCCCGCCTAGTCAACGTCCCGGCCTCTCCATCTCGTAGGCCGCAGAGTAGTCGGGGAGAAATCCCGGGAACGGCGGCATGCATTTGGATCGATGTTGCAGCAGGCTGCCATGTAAATAGTTATTTAATAAAACGTTTTACCCTCTTACTTTGCTGGTGTGTTGTATATATTTATAATATTTGCATAGGGTTTGTCGTTGTTTTGGGCGGGGTGGGCGGCGGAGCCGAGCTGTCTTGCAGCCATCATGGCGTCGAGCTCAGTTCCTCTCACTAGTTTCATATTTCTCATGAGGGGTTGTTCCTAATGTTTCTATTTTAGCGAGGTCAAAAAGAGATCCCATTAGTGGCCTACTGATTTTGCTTGATTCCTTTTGTTGTTTCTAACGATTTTTCACTATCTGCAAAGACTAAACAGAGTATTGCGACTCTGAGCTTGTTTGTAAATAGAGAATGAACCAAAGAGAACCAATTCTAAAACAGTAAATGCTTGGATAACAATCAATCAAATGGAGAGGGAAGCAGGCAGGACGGATTACAACGGGGGCAAAGGCCTGCGTTACCTACCCTTCACTATCTGCAAAGAGAGAATACTCCTAAAAGAAAAGAGGGGGGGAGGGGGCAGCGTTCAAAGCACATCAGCGTGCATAGACACGAAAATGTTTTTACCTACCACGTACTTGACATTTTAAAGCTTTTGATATTTGCTATTAAAAAACCATTGAAATTCACTGAAAAAACCATAGGTTATAGACCATATATAGTTAGGAATTAGCATTTACAAAACCTTGAAAATTCACTGAAAAAACCATGGGTTATAGACCATATAGAGTTAGGAATTAGCATTTACAAAACCTTATTTTACTCACACAAAACCATTGAAATTCGCATATATAGTTAGTTCCTCTAACTATATATTGCTCACCCGCAATCCACTGCTAATGATGTCACATATTACATCATTCATGACATGGTCAGTGACATCACTGATGACATCACTGATGACATCTCAAATGACATCACTGATGACATCTCATTTGACATTACTGATCATATCACTGATGATATCATTCATGTGATAATACGTTGAACCTCTTCAGACTCTAATATAACCTTACATACACTCAGTGTAAACAGACACTCACAGACTGTCACTCATCCATGGAGTTACTCACACACCTAGTCAGTCATGCAAAGAATCAATCACACCTCCATTTCCTCAACTATACAGTTATACACACCGTACTTATTCAAACATATACTAACACATATTTACTCTTTTATACAATCCTTGATTGAAGTTCACAATGATCCATACAGCCACTCACACATTCACTGGCTCTTATGCACAGTTATTTATATATGTCAACTCTCACATGTATTGTGTTTTACATATGTACTTAGTTTGACATGTAGCACTGAGATATCCATTCACTCACCAATACACTCATGCACACAGTCAACTGCCCATACAGCTGTTTCCACCTGCACTTTTGAACCCATACATCTAGTGAATCAACTGCTCACACATCTATGCACAGAGTCATACACCTCCCAGCCACCCACACACATACTCAGTCTCCCATACAAATACTTGGGCAACCAATCAATAACCGATATAGTTACTCATATAGCTACTGATCAACACATGCAGCAGCTTACACAACAACAGACATACTGATGCACAAATTAAGACAGTTTAGTCACTAACCCATGCACTCAGTGAGACACAGTTAATCACTCACTCATACAGTCAGTCATGCACCTACTAAATCCTTCATCCAGACACTTATACATCCACTCATTCTTCAATATGTAAGACATATTTTAACTTTACAGAAACATACAGTCAATGGATGTTGTCATCAGTGATGTCATCAGTGATGTCACTGACCATGTCATGAATGATGTAATATGTGACATCATTAGCAGTGGATTGCGGGTGCGCGATATATAGTTAGAGGAACTAACTATATAGGCGAATTTCAATGGTTTTGTGTGAGTAAAATAAGGTTTTGTAAATGCTAATTCCTAACTATATATGGTCTATAACCCATGGTTTTTTCAGTGAATATATGTATATATATGTATAGACATAGAATTGAAAAATAAAAGACCTGCATTCCACGTTCTTCAGGTGTCTGTAGTTCATCCTTTGGCAGGGCGCCGGCTGGGTCGTGCAGAGAGGATTGAAGGCTTCCATATATATATATATATATATATATATATATATATATATATATATATATATATATCCGGCAGTCACCAGCTCCTCTCCAGACGTGGTCGGTGCGAGATCCGGGTGTCGGTGCTTGGCTGTTAAGTAGAGAAATTCGACGAGCACTTAACTCAGCAAGAAAGATGACTTGCACACCGGCCGACAAACATCATAGGGAACAAATAAAGAAGACTTTTATGCACCGCTATCCCTTAGTGAGCATGTTCCAGACTTTTGGGTCTTGTGGATATATCTAAATCTATCTATCTATCTATCTATCTATCTATCTATCTATCTATCTATCTATCTATCTATCTATCTATCTATCTATCTATCTATCTATCTATCTATCTATCTATCTATCTATCTATCTATCTATCTATCTATCTATCTATCTATCTATCTATCTATCTTTCTAACTATCTATCTGTATGTATATATATATATATATATATATATATATGTGTGTGTGTGTATATTCATATATATATATATATATATATATAGCGAAATTCTGTGAGCACTTAACTCAGCAAGAAAGAAGACTCGCACACCAGGGTTTGTTTACACAGAGTCGTGTTATTGGCGACGCATTTCGACCTGGATGGTCTTTTTCACAAGCCAACTTACATCTTACATATCCACCATTTAAAGTGTATTTTCATGACATAGAAAACACCACAGCGACCTGGTTCCTGTGTAGACATTGAAAATAGACATGCATCCATTTTTACATCATTATACAGGTAAAAGAAAAGACTTCATTTCGACATTTTAAAATATATGTGAAAGAATCAAAATTAATTAAACACATTATCGCTGTCACTTGAATGCATTAGATTTATGCAAGTTGAAATGTATCAAAACATTCTTTGTGGTGTTTTGTTACTAAATTAAATATCTTTTTGCAAACAGATTCAACCATATAATGAAAAAAGGTGCAATACTCGCAGAAGAACACCCGTATCTTCACATTTTCTTAACCAAGATAAAGCTCATTTGCCTGGTTTAGTGAGGGCCAAGTGGCCTAAGTGAAAGGAAGATTATTGTCCGTCTCTACCGGAACCACCTACAGGAAACACCAGTTCTGGGCCTATACACATTGTGGTGTAGATCAAACGCGAGAGATAGTGATGGGTGGGGTGAAAGGTGCAAATTATATAACAAATACAACCAGGGAAAAACAAAAGGGAAAGCAGGTTGACGGGGCCACAGCATCATAACCTAATAATATGTATATATTCAATTCCCTTGTGGGATAATGCTTGATAAATATATGGACCATTTAAGAGTGATCAGAGGTATAGGGGCTGCATGCAACACAATATTCAGTGTTAAGTCACACTGATGCGGGGGTAGTGGCAGACTATGCGTCCTGGGAAGTTTTCCAACCTGCTGATACTGCGTCGAGGTAGAGAGCCCTCCTCCAGGACAAAGTATATACAGAGAAACCATGGATCACACTGAAAGCCATTTAAGTGAATAAATCAAATGGGGTACTCATCCAATGTGGACAAAAAGTTCCCCATTTTCATTCAACCCACACTGGCTCTTGGTCTTGAGGAGTATAATACACTAAGACTCTAGAATCCTCAGTTGTTTTTCACGATCACCCCCTCTGGGGTTAGTTGCCATCCTGTCAACACCAAAGAAAGACAAGCTATTAACATCCTTGTTATGGTATTTCAGCCAGTGTTGGGCAGTGGAGTAACTCAAAACTCAATTCCTTTTCGCACGCATATGTTCCAAGATTTGTTTCTTCACAGGGAAGATGGCACTCCCTATGTACATTTTCATACATGGACACACCATTGCATACACACAAAAGTCAGTATTGCACTTTCTAAACTTTCTTACGTCCCCTGTTTTCCCAGTCGGTAATGGGTACATTTTCCTGGTGTTGCTTGTTCTGCAGGCCTTACATTTCCCGCATTTGAAGAAACCTTTCTGCTGGTGTATCCATGTTTGTGTTTTGGATGCCCCCATGTAGCTCTTGACAAGCATATGTTACTAGTGGCTAATTACGGACTAGGGTTCCTACTACTTGGTCATTCTTGTCTATGTGCCAGTGTGTCTTAATAGTTTCATGTACCGCTATTGCCTCCACATTGAAGGTTGTTATCATCCTGAAGTCATTACTGTTTTCTCTTGTGCCAGGTTTTTTCACCAACAAAGCTGTTCTATCCTGGGCCCCTGCTTTCTCTCTCGCTACTCTTAAGACCTTCTCAGGATAACCTCTTGCCCTGAACCTTTGCATCATAATGTTCTGCTCTTTCTCAAACACCACTTTGGTGTTGCAGTTTTGTTTGACCCTCACTAGCTGACCATATGGAATGTTCCACTTTAGGTTGGGAGGTTGGTGGCTGCTGGCATGTAATAGACTATTTCCTGCAGTCGCTTTTCTATGCAAGACAGTGGATACGGTGCCCTCAATGATCCAAACACCGACATCCCAAAAATCCTTCTCAGTCTGATCATATCTCTGCATAAAGCGTAGATTTACCTAATTATTTCCTAGCATCCTGAAAAAAAATATTAGATCAGTTTTAGAACCACCCCAGATCTGAACCTGGTCCAGAAAACAATATGCTTGTTTAGATGTTAATTTTTGTATATCCATACCAGCTGTTACTCCCACCAACCCATTAGCGTGCATGCATAGCTTGGTACAAAGTAACTTCCCATTGCAGTACCGACCTCTTACTTAAACCACCTGTCTTCAAATAGAAAGAAATTGTTTTCTATACAGAATGTTAACATGTCAATTAACATATGGGTTTGTTTATATAGGAAGATAGATCTGTCTCTAAAGAAATATTTGCAAGCATTCACTCCATCCACATGTTTTATACAGGTATACAACGATACCACATAAATCGTTACTAGCCAGTAATTCTCCTGCCAGGTGATACCCTCAATTTTGTTTATAAACTCAGTGTTGTCTCTACAATATGAAGGGAGACTGAGTACATACGGGAAAAGGAAGGTGTCTAGAAAAATGGATGTGTTCTCCAGTAGACTAGCATTGCCAGACACAAAAGGTCTGCCTGGTGGGTTGGTGTTGTCTTTGTGAATTTTTGGCAACATGTAAAAACATGGAACCGTAGGGTGTTTAGTGTAGAGGAATCTATATTCTTCCTCTCCCAAAAGTCCTTGGTGTCTCCACTGTTTGATTTTGGTATAGTATGCATTGGTTGACCCATCCTATGATTCCTTGCTTGACCTTACATAGTTGCGAGAGAGAGTAAGTTGTCTATTAGCCTCTTGTTTATATAAATTAATATCCCATAGGACCGCATTTCCCCCTTTGTCAGACGGTTTAATTTCAAAGCTAGGGTCGCTGTTCAATGTCCCCAGTGCTTGTCTCTGGTCAGGGGTTAGATTATGTGCGTGTTTGTTCTTACTTTTATTCCAGATGTGCATGAGGTCTTGGGTTACCACCTCATGAAATATGTCCAAATTGTCATGTGGTAAGTTCGGGTTGAAGGTGGATTTAGGCCTGAAATTTGTGAGTGCTGCGCCCCTTGTTTCTAGCCCTATTTGTTCCAGGAGGTCACATTCACTAGACCATTCATTCAGTTTTCCTCCCAGCTCTACCAAGCATGCCATGCCTTATATGTCAACCAAACATAAGAGCTCCGACACTTGCACTTCATTATTTTCAACCCCAACCAACCACCGGTAGCACGTTTTTTCTTCTCTAAAAACATTTTCATTCGTTTCAGTTTACGCACATATAAAAACATCGAATCTAGTCTTGCTGTAATCAAAATTAGCTGTAGGGCAAAAGGTAAGACCAGTTCAAGTAAAGATTTTTCTGCCAAAGTCAATTTGTGAGATGCCAGATTCACCACTGTTGGATTCCGCTCACCCATTATTTCTACTTCGATTGCCGCGTTGTTCTCCCATACGGCATTGTGTCCTTTGTGCTTTTGTTTATGTCCTCCCCTCCTTGTTTTCCTCCTCTTATGCTCGCACCTCTTTCTCTTCCTCCTTCCAGTGGTCTCGCTCTCAAAGTCATGTTGGTTTGTAAAAAACGATATTCCTCAAGAGGCCTGAAGATTAAGGGGTCTTTTCTCAGGACATCTGCTTCATCCTCAAGGTCTGAGTAATTCTCCGAGCCGGATTCCAGTGTGGCCACTTCCTGTTGTCGTAGTGCACCCATTTGTTTTAATTGTTTGATCGCTCCATCATACCTTCTTCCGAAGGTAAGGATTCTTCCACTCACATAGTCTTGTTTGTCCCGCAAGAATTTTCCTTTCTGTTTTTTAATTTTATTCTTTCCTCATACTTCTTGAGCCTGAGCTCCATCTGTTCGAGTGCTGCCTTAATTTCAACTTGCGCAGAGTGTTTGTCAGGTTCTTCCTTTAGTTTATCTATCTCTTTAATCGTCAGTTCTAGTTACAGGGCAGCATACTTTGACAGGAGTCCCAACATGTTTTTACAAGTGGCCGCCATCAGACCTGACCATTCCTCCAGTAACTTGGGGTGGGGGTCCTGATACGTAGGAGTGATCAGAATGTGCAGTCCTCTTGGGACCCTGCCCACCTCAATGTTATTGTCCAATGATGAAACTTCTCATCACCTGTTTATTTCCTTTTTTGTAATTTCTCATATTGAAACAGCAATTGTTTCAAACTCCTTGATGTTTGCCCAGTTGATGATCCTGGTTCCTGATTTACGTCATTGTCTTCCCCTTCTGTCTCGCAGAACAACGATCGTACTGCACCGGGTCTCCTTGCTCGCTTGTTCTTAGGGTCCGTTTCCACTGCTGCGGCACCAGCCTGCTCCCCCTTGCTCATTTCTGTTGTGATTCTTCAATCGTTATACAATTATAACCCTGCCGGTGCTCCTGACAGATTGGGAGTGCGGTACCCCTGCCAGGACTTAATTGGAGTAATGTTATTACTGGGGCTACTGCCTGATACCAGCGAGTCCTGAGCCATAGTTACGCGCTCCCTCTGGTGCACGCATCATAGTCCCACACTTATCAGTTCAGTTGCAGCTTGACACCTTCATTCAAGTATCCTTTGCGTGAAAGTCCAGCGAAGGGAGCTGGTTTGGAGAAATGTGAGAGGAAAGTTTTCCGGCAGTCACCAGTTCTTCTCCAGACGGGGTCGGTGCGAGATCTGGGTGTCGAAGCCCAGCTTTTAATAAGCGAAATTCCGCGAGCATTCAACTCAGCAAAAGAGAAGACTCGCAGGTTGGAAAGCTTCACAGGAAGAATAGCCTGCCACTACCCTGCACCAGTGTGACTTAACACTGAACATTGAATTGTGCGCAACTCCTATACCTCTCATCACTGTCAAATGGTCCATATATTTATCAAGCATCATCCCACGAGGGAATTGAATATATACATATTATTAGGTTAGAATGCTGTGGCCCAGTCAACCTGCTATCCCAGTTAGTTTTTTTGGGTTATTATTTTGTAAATGTAGGGTAGACCATGTGGGATGCAGGCAGATCGTTGTGTCTGCTTGGGCAGCAAGATTGATCCATATCACAATGTGAATAGGATCAGAAATGGTGTTTCCTGTAGGTGGTTCCGGTAGAGAGTGACAATAATCTTCCTTTCACTTAGGCCACTCGGTCCTCACTAAACCAGGCAAATGAGCTTTATCTTCGATAAGCAAAAGACGAGTGTTCTTCTGCAAGTATTGCACCTTTTTTCATTATATGGCTGAATCTGTTTGCAAAAAGGTATTTCATTTAATAACAAAACAACACAAAGAATGTTTTTATAAACTTGCACTTGCTTAAATCTAAAGCATTCAAGCGGCACCGATAATGTGTTTAATACATTTTAATTTTTTCACATGTAATTTAACCCCTTCGATGCTCATGACGAGCTCAGCTCGTCATGAGGCACAGTGGAGCTGTGCTTATGACGAGCTGAGCTTGTCATGAACAATGGGCTTCAAAGCCTCTCAGCACAGAGGGGGAATTGCTGCAGCAGTGATGGCAATAAAATGTCGAAAGGTAGTCTTTTCTTTTACCTGTATAATCATGTAAAAATGGATGCAAGTCTATTTTCAATGTCTACACAGGAACCAGGTCACTGCGGTCCATTTTCTATGTCTTGTAAATACACTTTAAATGGTGTATATGTAAGATGTACATTGGCTTGTGAAAAAGACCATCCCGGTCGAAACGCGTCACCAATAACACGTTTGTGTGTAAATAAACTCTTGTGTGCGAGTCTTCTTTCTTGCTGAGTTAATTGCTCACGGAATTTCACTAAATATATATATATATATATAAATATACACACACATATATATATATGCATACATACAGCTAGATAGATAGATAGATAAACAGACAGACAGACAGACAGACAGATAGATAGATAGATAGATAGATAGATAGATAGATAGATAGATAGATAGATAGATAGATAGATAGATAGATAGATAGATAGATAGATAGATAGATTTAGATATATCCACAAGACCCAAAAGTCTGGAACATGCTCACTAAGGGATAGCAGTGCATAAAAGTCTTCTTTATCTTCTTTATTTGTTCCCTAAGATGTTTTTCGGATCCATAGAACCATGATCACTTATTGACATTTATAGTGCACCATGTTAAATAGGAATAACATAATAAACATAGTTGAAGGACTTAATCCATTACATAATAAGTGCCATCTTACATTGGGTAATCTACCATGAAAACACACAAGTAATCACGAAAAGAACCACAATTGCTAATTCTCTGAACGTGGTTCTGTCGAGTATATATATATATTGAATTGACCTGATTCTGTGTGTTTCACTGTTGTAGGTTGCTGCATATAAAGAGAGTGCTCCCTGCCTAAAGTTGGATACGACCCAGCGTTCCTTGCTCCTTATTTGCATAATTTATGATCCACTCTGCCTGAAAGGGTATTGTTTATATATATATATATATATATATATATATATTCACGGAAAAAACATAGGTCTCACACATGTTATAGTTAGCTGGACATTTCACTCATACAAAACCATTGAAATTCCCCCGTTATAGTTAATTCAGCTAACTATAACTCGCGCGCCCGCAATGCACTGCTGATGATGTCACATATTACATCACTCATGACATGGTCAGTGACATCACTCATGATATCACTGATGACATCTCAAATGACATCACTGATGACATCACTGATGACATCACTGATGACATCATCCAGTGAATGTGTGTCTTTCTGAAAAATAAATATGTTTTATATATGTATATCTAAATGTCGATGGAAGAAAAAAATGTGTAAATAAGTGTCTAAACTGATTTTTTTTGTAAAAATGATTGTATAACTGACTTATTAAGTGTATCTTAGTGAATGCATGTATTAGCGAGTAATGCTTAAATATGTAAATATCTGTATCAGTGTCTCACTTTGTGTGTAAGCGGCTGCATGGGTTGGTGACTAGCTACATGAGTATCAATATGGGTTATTAGTTGGTTTTTAGAGTATTAGTATCAGTGTCTGTATGGTTTGGTGGGGGTATTACTTACCGCATAGATGCATGAATGGGTGACTCACTGTTTCTATGTGTTTTGAAGACAGCATGTGTGCAGGACTGTATGGGTGGATGAGTGTGTGTATGGGTGTGTTAGTGAGTGAATCACTGTCTCAATAGTATCTTTATGAGTAACTACATATGTGTTAAACTAGTATATGTGAGTATTGATGTATATAAGTGAGTATATGTGAGAGCGAGAGATTGTAGAGTTCCTGTATAAATAAGTATGTGTTTCTATAAGTGATTGTTTAAGAGAGTAAGTATGTGTATGATTCTGTAGAAGTAAGTGTAGTGGTGGGTGTATAGCTGTATATGCAAGTAAATGGATGTTTGATAGTTTATTTGCATGTGTGAGTTTGTATGTGAGTAACTCTATAGATGAGTGTCCGTGTGTAATAAGATGCATAGGTGTATGAGTACATATGATGAGTGAGTACATGTATGAGTGCCTATATAGAACTGTTAGTGAATGACTGGATGTGTATGTAGATTTTGGAATTACTGAATATGTTGTTCTAACTCGAATTGGTATCTCCATTTTTTTGAAAATTTCAGTTTCTATTTTTGAATATGTGTATCAAGGGTTATATTACACTAAGAGGACGTCTGCCACTCTTTCACAAGGATGATGTAATCAGTGATGTCATGAGTGATGTCACTGACCATGTCATCAGTGATGTAATATGTGACATCATCAGCAGTGCATTGCGAGTGCGCGAGTTATAGTTAGCTGAATTAACTATAACGGGGGAATTTCAATGGTTTTGTATGAGTGAAATGTCCAGCTAACTATAACATGTGTGAAACCTATGGTTTTTTTCAGTGGGCTTTATTGTGAATCGCCCGACCCCCATAGAGCAGAGTGTCTCGGAGGCCGTGCTGCTGTGGCTGACTCCGAGACACTCTTTCAAAGGAATGCCTCTTAATTAGCAGCAAGCCTCCTGGTACCTCCTGTAAGTCCTACTCAGTGGAATTCCTGAGTGCTAGTCGGAGGACAAGCACCCTTTCTCCACCACTCTGCAAACACGACTACTAGTTAAAGAAGCATTTGCAATGTAATAGGTTTTGCATTTGCAAGAGTTAGAGCTATTGTTGCTGGAAATGTAAACGTTTTTTACTAATGTTTTTTGAAGTGGAGTGGATGTACTTTGTGTGTAGTAGAATTATGTGGGATGTTGTGCCATGAAATTATGTGGATAGAAAGTATGTGGCATTTAGTGTATAGGAATTATGTAGAGTGGGATTATGTGTTATGGAGAGTGATTATGTGGTGTGGTAGTCTGTGTTGTAACGTGTTAACCTCAGGTTTAGTCTTCCTCATTTCCGTAGAAGCTAAACTATAAACTCAATGAGACACAAAAAAGAAGGAAACACTGAGAATCACTTCTGGACCTAGTCAGAGGTATGAGCATGGCCACTGGAATTATGTGACTGTTCGCTTGCACCGATTTTTGCATAATTATACATTTTCCACATTTGCCACATAATCCATCATCTGCTACATAATTTGCAGATTTGAACACAAAAACCCTTTTTTATAGCTCACATGGCTCAACCGTTACCAAAAGTGCAGCGACAAGTGTTACACCATGGTTGAAGTAGGCGTGGGCGGAAAATCCGTTCCGCTCGCGGATTTTGCGGATTTTCGGGAAATCCGCAATCCGCGAGATTTGCGAATTTCCCGCAAAATCCGCAAATCCGCGAGCAGCGGATTTTGCTCGCACTGCTCGCACTGTTCGCGTGAGTTCGCGCCCCGCGAATAAGTGCAAAATTGCAGAAATACGATCTTAGCAAAACTGAAAGTAACTACTTACCAGGTTCAAAAGTTCAGGCTCATCATTAGTAGCCATTTCCTGGAGTGCTTCCTGAGGGGCCCCTCAGTTCAGTTGCCAGTTGAAACTATTATGTGACCCTGCTCTGAACCTCAGAATAGTTACACATATGCCACAAAGGTCCTGAATTACAGCTAAGGGAGACAAGCAGGAGCCAGGCTGGAAGTTAAAATCCATTAATCAGCCCCTAATTCATTATTGTCAGTTGGGGCAGGGCAGGTGTTGTAACTAATTTTGCAACAATGAAAGCACTTAGCAAGTGCAAAAGATCACTAATCAGGGCGCACTAAGGAAGCAGGTGCCAGCTAAAAAAATATTCTGTGACACATGAATCAGCCCCAAATTAATTCAGGTCACTTGAGGCAGGGAAGGTGTGCTTTGCTTTGCCGAAAATAATGTACACTGGACAACCAGAGGGTGTGGTGATGAAACAGAGGGTGGCATGGGTGGGCCAGAGGGTGGCATGAGTAGTCAGAGAGTGGCAGTGGTGACAGAGAGTGGCAGTGATGAAGAAGAGTGTCCCAAACAGGCTGGACACGTAGAAACAACAAGTTCGCGAAACTTGCGACCCGACAGGTAAGTTCGCAATTTGCGAAAGTGTACAAAACCCTCGCGAACTGGCAGAAACATGGGCGAACACAAAAAAAAAAAAATCCGCAAATTCGCGGGAATTCGCGGATTTTGCGGATTGCGAATCCGCAAATCCGCAAAATTCGCGAACGCGAGATCCGCAAAATTCGCTCATGCTTAGGTTGAAGGCCCTTTGCAAACCTAAAATGGTCACATGTTACTTATTGCTAAATGTGGTTGTTAAATTGGTACTAATGGTGTGCAAATCATTCTTGCTTCTTTTTGCTCCTTTCATGCCTCTTTCTACATTTCTGTTGCTTCTTTCTGTACCTTACTTTCTTTTTCAGCACTTCTCTTTCTGCAACTCTCTTGAATCTTTCTGCACCTCTGTTGCCTCTTTCTGCACCTCACTTTTTTCTTTCTGCACCCTCTTGTCTCTTTCTGCACCCTTCCCTTTTTTCTGAACCTCTCTTGCCTCTTTCTGAACTCCTGTTTCCTGTTTCTGCACCTCTCCTGCCTCTTTTGCACCTCTTTTGCTTCTTTCTGCACTTCTCTTGTCTCTTTCTGCACCCCTCTTGCCTCTTTCTTCACCTCTGATGCTTCTTCCTGCACTTATTTAGCTTCTTTCTGCATGTCTCTTGCTTCTTTCTGCACCCCTCATGCATCTTTTTGCACGTCTCTTGTTTCTTTCTGCACATGCATCTTTATGCACCCTTCTTCCCTCTTTGTGCAACTCTCTTGCCTCTTTCTACACCTCTCTTCCCTATTTCTGCACCCCTCTTACCTTTTTGTGGACCTCTGTTCCTTCTTACTGTACTTCTTTTGTTTCTTTCTGCGCCTCTCTTGTTTCTTTCTGCACCCCTCGTGCCTCTTTCTACATCCTTCTTCCCACTTTCTGCACCTCTCTTGCCTCTTTCCAAACCCCTGTTTCCCCTTTCTGTTCCTCTTCTGCCTGTTTCTGCACCCCCTCCTGCCTCTTTCTGCACCTCTACTGCTTCTTTCTGCACTTCTCTTGCTGCTTTCTGTGCCCCTGTTACTTCTTTTCACACTTCTCTTGCCTCTTTTTGCACCTCAGTTGCTTCTTTCTACACCTCTCTTGCCTCTTTCTGCATCTCTCTTCTCTCTTTCTGCACCCCACTTCTTTTGTTTCTTTCTGCACTTCTCTTGCTTCTTACCGCACAAGGCCTCTTTCCGTACCCCTCCAGCCTCTTTCTGCACCTCTGTTTTTTCTTTCTACAAGTCTCTTGCTTCTTTCTGCACCTCCCCAGCTTCTTTCTGCACCCCTCTTGCATTTTTCTGCATCTTTCTTGCCTCTTTCTGCACCTCTGTTGCTACTTTCTACACTTCTCTTGCCTCTTTCTGCACCTTACTTACTTCTTTCTGCAGCTCTCTTGCCTCTTTTTATACCCCTGTTCCCTCTTTCTGCACCTCTGCTGCCTGTTTCTGCACTTCTCTCGCCTCTTTGTGCATTCCTCTTGCCTCTTTCTGCACCTCTGTTGCTTCTTTCTACACTTCTCTTGCCTCTTTCTGCACCTCACTTGCCTCTTTCTGCACCCATCTTGGGTCTTTCCGCAACCTTCTTCCCTCCTTCTGCACCTCTGCTGCCTGTTTCTGACAACTCTTGCCTCTTGCTGCACTTCTCTTGCCTCTTTCTGCACCTCTGTTGCTTCTTTCTGCACTTCTCTTGCCTCTTTGTGCATCCCTTTTGACTCTTTCTGTACCTCCGTTGCTTCTTTCAAAAAGTCTCTTGCTTCTTTCTGCATCTCTCTTGCTTCTTTCTGCACCCTTCTTCCCACTTTGTGCACCTCTCTTAACTCTTTCTGAACCTCTTTTCAATCTTTCCACACCACCTGTCTCTTTCTGCACCCATCTTCCCTATTTCTGCACCCCCCTTTTCTCTTTCTGGACCCCTGTTCCCTCTTTCTGCACCTCTCCTGCTTGTTTCTGCACTTCTTTTGCCTCTTTCTGCACTTCTGTTGCTTCTTTCTGCATTTCTTTTGCCTGTTATTGCACCCCATTTGCGTCTTTCTGTACCTCTGCTGCCTGTTTCTGCACTTCTCTCGCCTCTTTTGCATTCCTCTTGCCTCTTTCTGCACCTCTGTTGCTTCTTTCTACACTTCTCTTGCCTCTTTCTGCACCTCACTTGCTTCTTTCTGCACCCATCTTGGGTCTTTCCGCAACCTTCTTCCCTCTTTCTGCAGCTCTCTTGCCTCTTTGTACACCCCTGTTCCCTCCTTCTGCACCTCTGCTGCCTGTTTCTGACAACTCTTGCCCCTTGCTGCACTTCTCTTGCCTCTTTCTGCACCTCTGTTGCTTCTTTCTGCACTTCTCTTGCCTCTTTGTGCATCCCTTTTGACTCTTTCTGTACCTCTGTTGCTTCTTTCAACAAGTCTCTTGCTTCTTTCTGCATCTCTCTTGCTTCTTTCTGCACCCTTCTTTCCACTTTGTGCACCTCTCTTACCTCTTTCTGAACCTCTTTTTACTCTTTCCACACCACCTGTCTCTTTCTGCACCCCTCTTCCCTATTTCTGCACCTCCCTTTTCTCTTTCTGGACCCCTGTTCCCTCTTTCTGCACCTTTCCTGCTTGTTTCTGCACTTCTTTTGCCTCTTTCTGCACTTATATTGCTTCTTTCTGCATTTCTTTTGCCTGTTATTGCACCCCATTTGCGTCTTTCTGTACCTCTGCTGATTCTTTCTGCATTTCTCTTGCTTCTTTCTGCATTTCGCTTTCTTTTTTTCTGTACCCCTCTTGTCTCTTTCTGCACCCTTATTCCATCTTTATGGACCCCTTGCCGTGTTCTGTACCTCTGCTCCTTCTTTCTACGCTACTTTTGTTTCTTTATGCACCTCTCTCGTATCTGTTTGCACCACTTGTGCCTCTTTCTGCACCCCTCTTCCCTCTTTCTGCACCCTGCTTGCCTCTTTCTGCAGTTCAGTTGTTTCTTTCTGTACTTCTCTAGCTTTTTTCTGCATCTCCCTAGATTCTTTCTGCACCCCTCATGCCTCATTATGCACCCCTCTTCCCTCTTTCTGCATCTCTGTTCTATCCTTCTACACTTCTTTTTCCTCTTTTTCCTCTTTCTCCACCCCTCTTCCCTCTTTCGGCGCCTCTCTTGTTTCTTTCTGCCCTTTTCTTTCATCTTTCTGCACCTCTATTGCTTCTTTCTATACCCTTCTTCCCTCTTTCTGTACCTCTTTTCCCTGTTTCTGCAACATTTCTTGCCTCTTTTTGTAAATTCTCTTGCCTCTTTCTGCACCTCTGTTCCTCCTTTCTGCACTTCTCTTGCCTCTTTCTCCACCCCTCTTCCCTCTTTCTGCACATCTGTTGCTTCTTTCTGCCCTTCTCTTTCATCTTTCTACACCTCTATTGCTTCTTTCTGCACCATTCTTCCCTCTTTCTGCAGCTCTTTTGCCTGTTTCTGCAACATTTCTTGCCTCTTTTTGTACTTCTCTTGCCTCTTTCTGCACCTCTGTTGCTTCTTCCTGAACTTATGTTGCTTCTTTCTGCACCCCTCTGTTCTCTTTCTGCACCTCTGTTGCTTGTTTCTGCACTTCTGTTGCTTCTTTCTGCATCTCTCTTGCTTCTTTCTTTACCCCTTTTTGCCTCTTTCTGTACCCTTCTTCCCTCTTTCTGCATCTCTCTTGCCTCTTTCTGCTAATCTCTTCCCTCTTTCTGCACCCCTGCCTCTTTCTGCACCCATCATGCCTCTTTTTGCACCTTGGTTGCTTCTTGCTGCACTTCTCTTGCTTCTTTCTGCAATTCTCTTGCTTCTGTCTGCACCCCTCATGCCTCTTTCTGCACCCATATTCCCTTTCTATGCACCTCTTCCCGTATTCTGCACCTCAGGGGGCATATTACCAAGCAATAGCGATAGTTATCGCTATTGCTTGGTTAGAGACAAAAATTTACAGCTGAACTGCGGCGATTTTTATTGCAGATAAACCTTGGTATTACCAAGGTTTATCGCAAATGCGATAAAAAACGGGCGCAATGCATGAATATCACTGAAAAGTCAGTGATATTCATGCATTACCAAGCTAATGCTCTTAGCCATGTTATCCACCTCCCATTGGATAACATGGCTAAGAACTGCTCAGGGCAGGTGATAGCTTTTGGAGATATTCGCGCTTAGCGCGAATATCTCCATAAGTTGGCAATAGGAGATAGCGATGTTAGCGACTGTTTCTAGTCACTAACATCTTAGCACGCCCACTTTGCATGTCATTAGTGATAAATATCACTGACATGCAAAGTGGGGCCCAAGACGGTCGCTATCTCCTACTAGCTGTCGCTAACTGGTGTCAGCAACAGCTAGGTAATAGGGAGATAATTTTATCTCTGCTTTCTTGGCTTTTAAAGCCAAAAAAGCGGAGATAAACTCCCTTGATAATATGCCCCCTGGTTCTTCTTTCTGTACTTTTTAGCTTCTTCCTGCAGCTCTCTTGCTTCTTTCCGCACCCCTTTTGCCTGTTTATCTACCCCTATTCCCCTTTCTGCAGTTCTGTTGCTTCTTTCTGCACTTCTCTTGCATGTTTCTGCACCCCTCTTGCCTCTTTCTGCACCTATGTTGCTTCTTTTTTTACTTCTCTTGCCTCTTTCTGCACCTCTGTTGCTTCTTTCTGAACTTATGTTGCTTCTTTCTGCACCCCTCTGTTCTCTTTCTACACCTCTGTTGCCTGTTTCTGCACTTCTCTTGCTTCTTTCTGCATCTGTCTTGCTTTTTTCTTTACCCTTTTTGCCTCTTTCTGTACCCTTCTTCCCTCTTTCTGCATCTCTCTTGCCACTTTCTGCTAATCTCTTCCCTCTTTCTGCACCCCCTGCCTCTTTCTGTGCCCATCTTGCCTCTTTTTGCACCTCAGTTGCTTCTTTCCGCACTTCTCTTGATTCTTTCTGCACTTCTCTTGCTTCTTTCTGCACCCCTCATGCCTCTTTCTGCACCCATATTCCCTTTTTATGCACCTCTTCCCGTATTCTGCACCTCTGGTTCTTCTTTCTGTACTTTTTAGTTTCTTCCTGCAGCTCTCTTGCTTCTTTCTGCACCCCTCTTGCCTCTTTATCTACCCATATTCCCCTTTCTGCAGTTCTGTTGCTTCTTTCTGCACTTCTCTTGCATGTTTCTGCACCCCTCTTGCCTCTTTCTACACCTATGTTGCTTCTTTTTGCATTTCATTTGCCTCTTTCTGCACCCCTTTTGCGTCTTTCTGTACCTCTGCTGATTCTTTCTGCATTTCTCTTGCTTCTTTCTGCATCTCTCTTTCTTTTTTTCTGAACCTCTCTTGCCTCTTTCTACACCCTTCCTCCCTCTTTGTGGACCTCTCTTACCTCTTTCTGCACCCCCTGACATTTTCTGTACCTCTGCTCCTTCTTTCTGCGCTATTTTTGTTTCTTTCTGCACCTCTCTTGTATCTGTTTGCACCACTTGTGCCTCTTTCTGCACCCCTCTTACCTCTTTCTGCACCCTGCTTGCCTATTTCTGCAGCTCTATTGTTTCTTTCTGCACTTCTCTAGCTTTTTTTCTGCATCTCTCTAGATTCTTTCTGCACTCCTCATGCCTCAAAATGCACCCCTCTTCCCTCTTTCTACATCTCTGTTCCTTCTTTCTGCACTTATCTTGCCTCTTTCTCCACCCCTCATCCCTCTTTCTGCACCTCTGTTGCTTCTTTCTGCCCTTCTCTTTCATCTTTCTGCACCTCTATTGCTTTTTTCTGGACCCTTCTTCCCTCTTTCTGCACCTCTTTTGCCTGTTTCTGCAACATTTCATGCCTCTTTTTGTACTTCTCTTGCCTCTTACTGCACCTCTGTTGCTTCTTTCTGAACTTATGTTGCTTCTTTCTGCACCCCTCTGTTCTCTTTCTGCACCTCTGTTGCTTGTTTCTGCACTTCTCTTTCTCCTTTCTGCATCTCTCTTGCTTCATATTTTCCCCCTTTTTTTCCTCTTTCTGTACCCTTCTTCCCTCTTTCTGCATCTCTCTTGCCTCTTTCTGCTCATCTCTTCCCTCTTTCTGCACCCCCTGCCTCTTTCTGCACCCATCCTGCCTCTTTTTGCACCTTGGGTGCTTCTTTCTGCACTTCTCTTGCCTCTTTCTGCACTTCTCTTGCTTCTTTCTGCACTCCTCATGCCTCCTTATGCACCTGTATTCCCTTTTTATGCACCTCTTCCCTTATTCTGCACCTCTGTTTAATCTTTCTGTACTTTTTCTGTTTCTTCCTGCAGCTCTCTTGCTTCTTTCTACACCCCGCTTGCCTCTTTCTCCACCCCTATTCCCCCTTTCTGCAGCTCTGTTGCTTCTTTCTGTACTTCTCTTGCCTCTTTTTGCACCCCTCTTGCCTCTTTCTGCACCTCTGTTGCTTCTTTCTGCACTTCTCTTGCCTCTTTCTATACTTCACTTGCTTCTTTCTGCACCCTTCTTCCCTCTTTCAGCACCTCTCTTGCCTTTTTCTGAACTCTGGTTCCCTCTTTCTATACTTCTGCCTGTTTCTGCCCCTCTCTTGCCACTTTCTGAACCTCTGTTGCTTCATTCTGCACTTCTTTTGCCTCTTTCTGCACCCCTCTTGCCTCTTTCTACATCTCTCTTGCGTCCTTCTGCACCCGTCTTGCCTCGTTCTGTATCCTTCCTCCCTCTTTGTGGACCTCTCTTACCTCTTGTGTACATCTATTTACTGTTTCTTTACCCCCTGCCTCTTTCTGCACCACTGTTCCTTCTTTCTGTACTTCTTTTGTTTCTTTATGCACCTCTCTTGCTTCTTTACGCACCTCTCTTGCTTCTTTCTGCACCTCTCTGGCCTCTTTCTGCACCCCTCGTCCCTCGTTTTCCACCTACTCTGCCTTGTTCCGCAGCTCTGTTCCTTCTTTCTATACTTCTTTTGTTTTTTCATTACCTTTCTTGCTTCTTTCTACACCCCTCGTCCCCCTTTCTGCATCTCTGGTGCTTCTTTCTGCACTTTTCTTGCCTCTTTATTCACCCCTCTTCCCTCTCTCTGCACCTCTTTTGCTTCTTTCTGCACTTCTCTTTCTTCTTTCAGCACCCCTCTTGCTTCTTTGTGCACCACTCTTCCCTCTTTCTGCATCTCTTTTTCCTATTTCTGAAAATCTCTTGCCTCTCTTTGCGCCTCTGTTGCTTCTTTATGCATTTCTCTTGTCTCTTTCTGCACCCCTCTAGCCTCTTTCTGGATCTCTGTTGCTTGGTTCCTCACTTCTCTTGCTTCTTTCTGTACCTCTCTTGCTTCTTTCTGCACCCCTCTTTCAGCTTTTTGTATCCTTCGTATTTGTGCACCTCTCTTGCCTCTCGCTGTACCTCTCTTGCCTTTTTCTATAACGCTCTTGCCTCTTCTGCACCTCTTTTGCTTCTTTCTGCAGTTCACTTGCCTTCTTCTGCTTGTCTGTTGCTTCTTTTTTACCTCTCTTGCCTATTTCTGTGCCCCTCATGCCTCTTTCTGCACCTCTGTTGCTTCTTTCTACACTTCTCTTGCCTTCTTCTGCATGTCTGTTGCTTCTTTCTACATTTCGCTTGCCTCTTTCTGCTCCCCTCTAGCCTCTTTCTACACCTCTGTTGCTTGATTCTATACTTCTCTTGCTTATTTCTGTACCTCTCGTGCTTCGCTGTGCCCCCTCCTTTAGCTTTCTGCACCCTTCTTCTTTCTTTGTCCACCTCTCTTGCCTCTTTCTGCACCTCTTTTTGCTTCTTTCTGTTCTTTTCTTGCCTTCTTCTGTACCCTCATGCCTTTTTCTTTCTACACCTATGTTGCTTCTTTCTGCACCTCTGTTGCTCTTTCTGCACCTCTCTTGCCCCTTTCTCCATCCTTCTTCCCTCTTTCTATACCTCTCTTGCCTCTTTCTGCACCTCTGTTGCTTCTTTCTGCACTTCACATTCCCTCTTTTTGCACATTTCTTGCTTCTGTCTGCACCCCTCTTGCTTCTTTCTGCAACTCTCTTGCACATTTCTGCAAGAACCTGTGTTGGTTCTTTATGTACTCCTTTGGCTTCTTTCTGCACGTCTTTTGCCTGTTTCTGCACTTCTCTTGCCTCCTTCTGCACCTCTGTTGCTTCTTTCTGTACATGTTTTGCACTTTTACTACACTCCTCTTACCTCTTTCTGTACCTTTGTTGCTTCTTGATATACCTCTGTTGCTTCTTTGTGCACCTCTCTTGCTCCTTCTGCACCCCTCCTGCCTCTTTCTGCACATCTGTTGCTTATTTCTGCACCTCTTACCTCTTACCTCTTTTTGCAACCTTTTCCCTCTTTCTACACCTATTTTGTCTCCTCCTGCACCTCTGTTGCTTCTTTCTGTACTTCTCTTGCTTCGTTCTCCACCTAAGTTGCTTCTTTCTGTACCTCTCTTGCTTCTCTCTGCAACCCTCTTCCCTCTTTATGCACCTCTGCTTGCTGTTTCTGTACCTCTTCCCTCGTTCTACATTTCTCTTTCCTCTTTCTGCACATCTGTTGCTTTTTTCTGTACTTCTCTTGCCTCTTGCTGCACCCCTCTTGCCTCCTTCTGTACCCCACCTGCTTCTTTCTGTACTTCTCTTGCTTCTTTCTGCACCCTTGTTACCTTTTCAGCACCTTTCTTGCCTGTTTCTGCAATTTTCTTGCCTCTTTTGACAGTTCTCTTGCCTCCTTCTGCACCTCGGTTGCATCTTTCTGCACTTTTCTTACCTCTTTCTGCACCCATCTTGCCTCTTTCTGTACTTCTGTTGGTTCTTTCTGCACTGCTTTTGCTTCTTTCTGTACCTCTCTTGCAAATATGCATACCCCTCCTGCTTCTTTCTGCACTCCTCTTCCCTCTTTCTGTATATTTCTTGCCTCTCTCTGCACCCTCTTACCTCTTTATTCACCTCTTTTGCTCCTTTTTGCACTTCTTGTGCCTCTTTCTGCACCCCTCTTGCCCCTTTCCGCACATCTGTTGGTTATTTCTGCACTGCTCTTGCTTTTGTCTGTACTTCTCTTCCCTCTTTCTGAACCTCTGATGCCTCTGTCTGTACCCCTGTTCCTTATTTTTACACATCTTTTGCCTGTTTCTGCAACTCTCTTGCTTCTTTCTGAACTTCTCCCACCTCTTTATGTACTCAAATGGGAAGTGCCACCTGTCAAGTTTAAACATCTGCGTGCTCTTATGACTGAGGTGTATGTCTACTTGTACATGTATGATTTCAGGTCTTATGCATCTGAAGATGGTAGATTAAAAAGCGGGTAAATTCTATGGGTGGTCAAATCTTCTCAGTTCTGCTCTGTCATTTGGCTGCACAGGTAGACATGTCTTACGTATATAGGTGTTATAGAATTTGTGAAAAAATTCCTAGGCAGTCTAACCAGTAGGCAAACAATTAATCTGACCCAATAGCAAAAGGAACATTCAAGAAATAAATTTATAAAACAAGCATACTTTTAATTGACATAGTAAAAATCATATAGAGACCTAAACAATTATCAGACTATATGATGAAATCATACAATAATCACAACATATCCACAAAGTACCTTTATCCGTTTGAATAAAACGTCGCCGACACTCAGAAAGTTGCTGTGCACGAAGGATTTAATAAGGCAGGAAAACAACGCGTTTCGCTTTACAGCTTGATCACGTTTACAAAGTGAATCACCAAACAATTGTCCTTTTACACTTTCTATTGATCTAAAAAGAGGACAAACCACCAAGTGAATAAAGTAATAGGTATCTACATGGCAGACATGTTTTAAGGAGCAAAGTATTATATATGCATATTGCACTAAACCTTATAGATTGCACATACTTGAAAAGAAAGCTTTCGCCATAAACAAATATATGCGTATGTTGATTAACAAACACAAAAATCCAGAAATCATATAAGCCGATTTCATATTGACAGTTACGTTTGCATTGCTGCTAAATGTTAAATACAGAGGATTGTTCTTAATCTAATTCACATCCTGCGCCTGCATTGTACAGAACATATTGCATTCATGTCATTGATCTCAGCGAGCGGGTGGTGCAGAGCCACGCCCAAGTGGGCAAATGGCCCAATCAGAACAAGTTTCTTGATCTTATTATGATGGTGAAGAATCCAAGCCCAAGTGGGCGAAATTTGCTCAATGTTTCCAAATACAGGTTACATGTGCAATTAATTCTATACAAAGTCCACGCCCCAGTGGGCAAGCCAAATTTGTAACAATTCGTTAGAATTATAACTGTCAAGGCATTTTTCAAATCCTGCAATTTGTCAATTTTCCAAAGCTTTCACAGTGCTTAATTAGATATTGCACGCTCCTTATTCCGTCACATCAGTTCATGAGGTACCTAAACAGAAAATGTTAAAAAAAAGGGGGAAGTTAAAACCAATTTATCTAAATCGCTTTGCAGACAATACAGTAATTTCATGTTTAAATGATCTATTCAGCAAGATGTACCGGTAATTCTTCATGTAAATTCAATACATTAGGCATCATACTCTCAAAGTCAATGATATAGCGCGACTCAAGTTGTCGTAGTGCAAGTTTTTTGTTTCCACCACGTGTGCCAAGGGTGATTTTATCTATAACTACCATCCTCACTTGGTTTTCATTCTGGAAATGATGGCTGGCAAAGTGGCGAGCCACTGGATATTGCAGATTGAGATTCTTCATTGCCCTTAAGTGTTGTAGGACTCGTTCTTTAGCTTTAAGGATTGTACTTCCCACATACCAGAGGTCGCAGGGGCAGATAAGCACGTAAACACAGTAGGTTGTATTACATGACAAAGATTTTTTAATCATGAATACATTGCCTGTTGTAGGGACTGTGAGTTCTTTACAATTAGTGCTATTGCGACAAGCCTTACATGATCTACAACACCTGAAGCCTGGAATATCTTTTGGCTCTATCTTGTCAACAACAACATTTTTACTCAGTTCATCCTTCAAAGATCTACATTTCCTGAAAGTGATCTGGGGGTTGTTGCTGAGATAGGGGTTCAGATGGTGGTCCGTTAAGAGAATGCTCCAGTGTCTATTTAAGATTTTTCTAAGATCCTGTGATTGACCAGAGTATGTTGTAATAAACCTTACTTTCTCGTCATTTTCTTTGATCTTGTTAGGATTGAGAAGTTCGTTTCTGGTACTCGCATCTACTCTTTTACAGGCTTGGGAAATTGTTTTGTTTTTAAAACCTCTTTCTCGGAATCTGTTGCACATAACTTCTTTTTCCAGTTGGTATGCTGTTACTGTGCTACAGTTCCTTATCACCCGTAGAAGCTCACCATAGGGGATGCTATCTACTAGGCTCCGAGGGTGGGCACTTCTGGCATTCAACAGGCTGCTGCCCGCCGTTGGTTTTTGAAAGAGGCTGGTAGTTATAGTATCTTCTTGCACCTCAACATTGATGTCTAGGAATTCAATCAAATCCTTCTGGATGTTTTCTGTGAAAATGAGATTAAAGGTATTTTTGTTTAGAGTCTTTACAAAATCTCTGGCTGAATCTGCACTTCCATTCCAAATCATAAAAATATCATCGATGTACCTAAGCCACAAGGCCACTTCGTTGTTAAATTCGGCAAGTTCATTGGACACCTGCTCCTCCCACCAACCCATGAAGAGGTTGGCATAACTGGGGGCGAAGCAGGTGCCCATTGCCGTGCCCTGTGACTGTCGGTACATCTTGTCATCAAACATAAAAAAATTGTTAGTCAAACAAAATTCGATGAGAGTGAGTAACATTTGGGAATGACCTGTGTAGGAGATGGATCTGGACTTCGAAAAGTGTTTGGCGGCCTTGAGTCCCAGGTCATACCTGATACAGGTGTACAGGCTACTTACGTCTAAAGTAACCATAATAAAGGTTGGTTCGCAATGTATACCTTCAATGATTTTTAGGAAGTAGGTGGTGTCTTTCAAATAGGCCGGGAGAGCAACAACAAAAGTTCGCAAATAGTGATCAATGTATTGGGATGTGTTCTCCAACAAAGATCCCATAGCAGACACAATGGGTCTTCCAGGGGGGTCTATAGCATTTTTGTGGAGTTTAGGGAGCAAGTACAGAATAGGAGTTTTAGGGTACTCACATCTCAAGAATTTATACTCCTCCCACTCCAATAGTCCTCTGTCCCTAAAATCCTGTAAAAGGTCATCAAAGCAATTTTTAGCTAATCTTAAATCTGAGTGGCTACATAATTGATAGCAAGTTGAATCTCCCAATTGTCTGTGACCTTCAGCAAGATATTTACTTTTATCAAGGACTACAACATTTCCCCCTTTGTCTGCATTACGAATCACTATTGTGTTATCGGACTTGAGGTTATCAATTGCAAGTTTCTGTTCACAAGAAAGATTTTTCATGTTGTTGGGTATACGTTTCAATCTCAATTTCTTAATGTCATTCAAAACACATTTTTCAAAAACCTCAACTGAATCACAAGCAATATGAGGAAGGAACCTGGATTTGACCTTAAAATGACTTCCAGGGTTTACATTCGTATCAATTTCCCCATCATTCAGAAACTGATCTGTTACAATGTTTCCCGAGGAAATTACTTCCATAAATTCTACATCATTTAAGTTCAACTTGTTCAAATTATTAATGCCATTTTCCGAGGGAGGTCTAGTGGGATGCGTTTCAAACCATTTTTTGAGTTTTAATTTTTTTGAAAAGTAAAACAAGTCTATCCTGGTTTGCGCATAATTAAAATTGGTAGAGGGGCAAAAAGAAAGTCCTAAAGATAGTACCTCACTTTCATGCATAGTCAACGGTCTTTGAGAAAGGTTTATTACCGTCATACTCGTGCTTTGCTGCCCCTTGTCATTACTCCCATGGGCGATTTTTCTGCGCTTTTGTCGAATTTTGGCTTGCTTGTTCCTCTGGGTCTTCCGCGGTTTCCTCTGCCTCTTCCTCGCTGGTTTCCTTGATCCTGTTGGGAATCCGTTCGTCCTTGATTCAGGACTTGAAATTGTAATAAAAAAAAATTATTTTTCTTTTGTGCGTCTTCAGAGATTTTTTGATTCAACCCAGCCGGGGAGATATCTGGCAGACTCCCATCAGATACATCGCTTTCTACCACTTCTGTTGGACTCGCTATGACAAGATTGGTGGTTTTAGATGGATTCGGTTTGTCAAATAAATGATCATATTTACGATGGAAGGTGAGTGTACGACCAGATTGATAGTCTTTGTAATCACGCAAGAATTTGCGCTGCTTTTTCATCGTAATCTTCTCCTCCAACTTGAGCATTTTGGTTTCTAGTTGTTTCAAATGGACATCCAGTGCCTCTTTAGTCATAAGTGCGCTTATTTCAACTAGTATCAGATCGATCTGTTCCAGTAGTTTGCTTCTATCCTTTAGTGCATACTTGACAAGGATACGCATCATAGTGGTGGAGCAGGATGCAGAGTTATTGGCCCACTCCTCAAGCATATCTGGATCAGGGTCCTCAAAAGTGGGAATGGTAAAGATCCTTAGACCTCGGGGTACTCTATCAACTTCGATATAGCGCTGTAGAGACTCCGCCTCCCACCACTTAGAAAGTTCTTTCTTTTGCAATTTCTCTAGTTTACTCAAAAGTGTTTGTAATTGTACTTCATTACTTATGTTACTTGAGGCTTGTGCACTTGAAGTAGGCAAGTTTCCGCCTTGCATGAAGAATAGTTTGTCTGCTGTAGCCTTACGTTTGGCATCCAAACCCGCCATGGTTTCGTGCTTGTTATTTGTCTTTCTATCAGCAACTTCCGCCGATAATCGGGGACGTCTCCCCTTAGTAGCAATCGGCTCCCCAACCCTCAGCAGCTATGGGCCCGCAGTGTTCTCCGGCGTCATCCGATCCAGCGCAGTCCTTCGAGTTGAAACGGAAACGCCTCTCCTCTCAAACGCGTAGGTTAGGAAATCCGCCCAGAGGGAACCACAAGTCCCACAATTCTTTGCGCCTTGCCGTCTTGTCACAGTCTCCAATAATTACCAGATATAAATCCACGGATTTAGCGAGTTCGCACTTCAACTCGCTTTTCAAGGCTGGCAGGCTGAACTGCAATCGGGGAACGGACTGGTTTAAAAATTGTAGAATATCACCAAAGTTCCGGTCCAAAGCCAGTCACGTTCACGGGTGGGTCGGCGTAGGGTTGCCGGTCACCCAACACATCCACAAAGTACCTTTATCCGTTTGAATAAAACGTCAAGTCCGATAACACAATAGTGATTCGTAATGCAGACAAAGGGGGAAATGTTGTAGTCCTTGATAAAAGTAAATATCTTGCTGAAGGTCACAGACAATTGGGAGATTCAACTTGCTATCAATTATGTAGCCACTCAGATTTAAGATTAGCTAAAAATTGCTGTGATGACCTTTTACAGGATTTTAGGGACAGAGGACTATTGGAGTGGGAGGAGTATAAATTCCTGAGATGTGAGTACCCTAAAACTCCTATTCTGTACTTGCTCCCTAAACTCCACAAAAATGCTATAGACCCCCCTGGAAGACCCATTGTGTCTGCTATGGGATCTTTGTTGGAGAACACATCCCAATACATTGATCACTATTTGCGAACTTTTGTTGTTGCTCTCCCGGCCTATTTGAAAGACACCACCCACTTCCTAAAAATCATTGAAGGTATACATTGGGAACCAACCTTTATTTTGGTTACTTTAGACGTAAGTAGCCTGTACACCTGTATCATGCATGACCTGGGACTCAAGGCCGTCAAACACTTTTTGAAGTCCAGATCCATCTCCTACACAGGTCATTCCCAAATGTTACTCACTCTCATCGAATTTTGTTTGACTAACAATTTTTTTATGTTTGATGACAAGATGTACCGACAGTCACAGGGCACGGCAATGGGCACCTGCTTCGCCCCCAGTTATGCTAACCTCTTCATGGGTTGGTGGGAGGAGCAGGTGTCCAATGAACTTGCCGAATTTAACAACGAAGTGGCCCTGTGGCTTAGGTACATCGATGATATTTTTATGATTTGGAATGGAAGTGCAGATTCAGCCAGAGATTTTGTAAAGACTCTAAACAAAAATACCTTTAATCTCATTTTCACAGAAAACATCCAGAAGGATTTGATTGAATTCCTAGACATCAATGTTGAGGTGCAAGGTGATACTATAACTACCAGCCTCTTTCGAAAACCAACGGCGGGCAACAGCCTGTTGAATGCCAGAAGTACCCACCCTCGGAGCCTAGTAGATAGCATCCCCTATGGTGAGCTTCTAAGGGCGAAAAGGAACTGTAGCACAGTAACAGCATACCAACTGGAAAAAGAAGTTATGTGCAACAGATTCCGAGAAAGAGGTTATAAAAACAAAACAATTTCCCAAGCCTGTAAAAGAGTAGATGCGAGTACCAGAAACGAACTTCTCAATCCTAACAAGATCAAAGAAAATTATGAGAAAGTAAGGTTTATTACAACATACTCTGGTCAATCACAGGATCTTAGAAAAATCTTAAATAGACACTGGAGCATTCTCTTAACGGACCACCAATTGAAACTCTATCTCAGCAACAACCCCCAGATCACTTTCAGGAAATGTAGATCTTTGAAGGATGAACTGAGTAAAAATGTTGTTGTTGACAAGATAGAGCCAAAAGATATTCCAGGCTTCAGATGTTGTAGATCATGTGAGGCTTGTCGCAATAGCACTAATTGTAAAGAACTCACAGTCCCTACAACAGGCAATGTATTCATGATTAAAAAATCTTTGTCATGTAATACAACCTACTGTGTTTACGTGCTTATCTGCCCCTGCAACCTCTGGTATGTGGGAAGTACAATCCTTAAAGCTAAAGAACGAGTCCTACAACACTTAAGGGCAATAAAGAATCTCAATCTGCAATATCCAGTGGCTCGCCACTTTGCCAGCCATCATTTCCAGAATGAAAACCAAGTGAGGATGGTAGTTATAGATAAAATCACCCTTGGCACACGTGGTGGAAACAAAAAACTTGCACTACGACAACTTGAGTCGCGCTATATCATTGACTTTGAGAGTATGATGCCTAATGGATTGAATTTACATGAAGAATTAGCGGTACATCTTGCTGAATAGATCATTTAAACATGAAATTACTGTATTGTCTGCAATGCGATTTAGATAAATTGGTTTTAACTTCCCCCTTTTTTTAACATTTTCTGTTTAGGTACCTCATGAACTGATGTGACAGAATAAGGAGCATGCAATATCTAATTAAGCACTGTGAAAGCTTTGGAAAATTGACAAATTGCAGGATTTGAAAAATGCCTTGACAGTTATAATTCTAACGAATTGTTACAAATTTGGCTTGCCCACTGGGGCGTGGACTTTATATAGAATTAATTGCACATGTAACCGGTATTTGGAAACATTGAGCAAATTTCGCCCACTTGGGCTTGGATTCTTCACCATCATAATAAGATCAAGAAACTTGTTCTGATTGGGCCATTTGCCCACTTGGGCGTGGCTCTGCACCACCCGCTCGCTGAGATCAATGACATGAATGCAATATGTTCTGAACAGTGCAGGCGCAGGATGTGAATTAGATTAAGAACAATCCTCTGTATTTAACATTTAGCAGCAATGCAAACGTAACTGTCAATATGAAATCGGCCTATATGATTTCTGGATTTTTGTGTTTGTTAATCAACATACGCATATATTTGTTTATGGCGAAAGCTTTCTTTTCAAGTATGTACAATCTATAAGGTTGAGTGCAATATACATATATAATACTTTGCTCCTCAAAACATGTCTGCCATGTAGATACCTATTACTTTATTCACTTGGTGGTTTGTCCTCTTTTTAGATCAATAGAAAGTGTAAAAGGACAATTGTTTGGTGATTCACTTTGTAAACGTGATCAAGCTGTAAAGCGAAACGCGTTGTTTTCCTGCCTTATTAAATCCTTCGTGCAAAGCAACTTTCTGAGTGTCGGCGACGTTTTATTCAAACGGATAAAGGTACTTTGTGGATGTGTTGGGTGACCGGCAACCCTACGCCGACCCACCCGTGAACATGACCAGCTTTGGACCGGAACTTTGGTGATATTCAATAATCACAACATATACAATTAATACATAAAATTTAAAAAAAGATTTTAACAATTTAATAAAAAGACACCCTAATTCATAGGTGGTGCCTAGAGTACAATGGCGAATAAGAACTCGACGCGCGTTTCGGCGGAAAATGCCTTCCTCAGGAGTCACAGTTGGTTATCTGAAGTACATATAAAAAGCGTATATAAGGTACAATTCTTATGTATTGTAAACATACAAGTCAAAAATCCATTCTCTAATAAAACATAGATCACCAGAGCATAACATTATACATCTCTAACAAGAATATCCTTTACGCTATTCGGTTCGGACTTACTAATTTGTTTCCTACATGTCACAAGATGGACATGTCTTTTCACTGGATTGTGTCGTACTCAACTATCAAGAAATTCTAATGTGCAGAACAACATATAGCAAGTGAGTGAAAATTGCACTGATAACATAAGGATTGTCGTTACCATCATACAATGAGTACTCCATAATAAATACATGTATTGGTAATAACTTACATTTGGATACTGATGACAAGCAAATGATGTCTTCATTCAAGATAAAAAACAAAACAGGAAATAGATGTTCCTGGGCAATAGAGACAAAAATGTCGTAGTAAATCTTTCTATTCGTGAACCAGAGATTTTCATAGAGTCCAATGAACACACAATGTCACATGAATGCACAAAAAGATGAAAGACTATGCTAGGTATAAAGGCAGTTCAGAGGAAATAAGCCTCTCAATGTAAGAGAGATGCAGTCCCAGACAAAAACAGAAGTTTAATAATATGGGGATCATGTTGGCAGGTACGAGTTAAATTGACTCATTCACGCATCAAATTTGTGAATTATAAGCAAAATACCTGTGAAAACGAGTCTGATGTTGCTAAGGTGTAATCATTCGCTAGTCGTCAAAGGTAATGGCACAGTTCTGTAAATAGCATACGATGTATCTGGGGGAAGGACAGGATAAATGAAATGCAAGGAAAAATAGATCACATATTTTGGTGCATTCGAGATTCCATTTTGAAGCATAACAAGATGTAATACTACTGTGAACCTCATATGTAAAGGTCACGCATTAAAAGATATATTACTACGAGCTCAGGCAAGAGCTATAATTATCCTAAATTGTCCGTGTGGAGAACGATGACTGTTAGAAAAACATATACATATATGTATCTCAGTCAAATCACGTTATTTTAGGTGCTCAAGCAAAGCTTTCCACATGGTCAGACTGTCATATAATTACCCGGGGCAGACTTTGTATAGCTGAGAAGGAAGGCCCACTCGAAAGGTATACGAAAGGTCCACTTGAAAGGTATACGAAAAGATGCAAGAATATTCGGACCCTTTCTTATTGATGCACAAACAGCTAACTGTGAAAAGAATAAGTCGTCCCAAGATATAAATACACCAGATTAATCTTGTGTTCAATAATGTTCCTAAAAGCAGTATCAGCACCGAACTGCCCCATAAAATTCAAACAGATAATTACCTTAAAGAATGTTTCAAATTATCAAAATATCAAATCCAGCAACGTGCAGTATTAGCGTTTCAGCAAAGGTAACAGCCCCAAGACGACAGCTGTGGCATGTAAAGACGCGTATAAGTCTGTAAGCAAATGACAGGCATAAAGTTATCGATGGTGTTCCTAAAAATGATGACAAGTCCGGACTGCCACATAAAGTTCAAGCAAACAATTACCTTAATGTTTGTTCAAGATATCAAAATCCGGCAATAAATAATATTAACGTGCAGCAGAATTAGTAGCCCCAGGACGACAACTGTGGCAAGTAGAGACTCGTATAGATCTGTAAACAAATTGACAGGCATAGAAATGCTTGTTACTCATTTGCAGCAGAGGCAGGTTTCCCGCGTTAGTTCACTATTTGAATGTGGCAGTTTGAACCCTCCCACTGATTCCATTTTGGCAGACGGAACCCCGCGCAAAATACGCCTTGTGAGCATTATCCTGCTGCCAGCCATTTATCACCGGGTAAGAGCCGCAGTGCTGGTTTAAGCTCCTTTTCATTTGCAGAAGGCTCATTTTCTCGTTTCAATAATTGCATTTTAAGTTTATTTTATGTGTGTGCCTTTATCGTGTTACACACACTATACCCTCCCTTTATAACAAGCATTTCTATGCCTGTCAATTTGTTTACAGACCTATACGAGTTTTATTTACCTTGCTTTAGGAGTCTGCTTACATTACTACCCAGGGGGTCCTTGTGTTTCTCATTCCCTCTAGGTGTTATAGAGCCTCTCAAATATACTATTAAATACCCATGTGCCCTGTATTGTCAACAGAAAGAAAGGCATACACCTTTTTTATACAAATTTACAGAGTATGCTGTTTGAAACACAGGTATTCAAGTACTTGTATGTTTATTGTTATGTAACATGTCACTAGGTAAAAGCAGACACACACACATGCATACCTTCACAAACTTGGTGAGACAAAAGTGATATGGTTAGGATTGCTCTTTTACATTTGGTAGGCCTGACATTCTGAGCAGTGGATAAATAGTGAAACTTCAAGAGAAAAGTGAGGTTTAAGACGACTTGGAAGAAGGATTAGTGATTAGGCTACTTTGTTTGAGTCTGTGGAAAGGTACAGTCAAAGTAGGACTTTATCTGCAACTCCGATACTTCTATTTGCACTTCTCTTGCTTTTTTCTCCACATCTCTTCCTCTTTCTGCATTTTTCTTGCTTCTTTCTGCGCATTTCTTCCACTTTCTGTACATGTTCTACCTATGTAGGCATAGTAAGAAATGGGCATTTCAAAAACCCTAGATCTTCACTGCAAAAGCCACAGGTTTCAGGGACATAATAGTTAGGAATTAGCATTTAAAAAACCTTAGATATACACTGAAAAAAACACAAGTTTCAGGGACGGTAAAGTTCGGCTGATATTTCACTCATACAAAACCAGAGAAATTCAGCTGTTATAGTTAACTTAGATAACTTTAACTCGTGTCCCTGCAATGGTCTGCTGATGATGTCGCATATTACATCACTCATGACATGATAAGTGACATCACTGATAACATCACTGATGACATCTCAAATGACATCACTCATGACATCATCCACTTAATATCTGATGTACCTTCTCACACCCTAAGAGAATCGTTCATATACTCACTCTAAAATACAGACTACCATTTTTTAAACCATAGACACACAAATACCAGTTAGCATATACCCTCTCACCGATTTATAGTTCTATACACACATCCACTTACTCACCAATACAGTTACTCATACACGCAGTCACTCATCAATACAGCTACTGATATATGCACTCATATACCGATACAGACACTCACAAACCACCGCTCACCCACAGAGTTACTCACACACCTAGTCAGTCACCCAAAGAGTCAATCACACTGCCATTTACTCACTTATACAGTTATAGACACACCACCTCACTTATTCTTACAGATCGTAACACATACTTACTCTCTTTTACAATCCCTGACACAAGTACACACTCACCCATATAGCCACTCTCACGCACTCACACATACAGTCACTTATATACTCCAACACGCTGGGAGCTTGAGCACATGATGCATCTCCACACTGTGACGTGTTTAATAGTGAAAATGAGCACAACCAACTTTAAAAACAAACTCTCCTGGCACAAAGATACAAAAAACCGACTACAGCATTCTACTAGTCAGTAGAATATATCTGAAAAATACCATCTTATAGGCAATACATGTGCAAATATGTAGAACAGCCCAGAGAAGAGTACACAGGTTCATGAGAGTGGTTTAAAAGAATACAAATAAACCATAATCATTACACAATGCAATAAATAGACTAAAACCACTCTCCCAGCTACCTACATAACGGTTGGTGAAGAAATTATGGGCAAGTGCCCCAGTTAAATGATACAAATAGTGACAATTCTCTGAAAGAATAGCGTTAAGGATACAGCGCAACTAGGAAATGTATAGTGCCTTAAATTAGAAAATTACATCCTCTAAACACATACCTATCATGCAGATAATGTTGGTGATCTAAGATACATTGAGATACATGTGACGTAACATATCAGTCAGTTTAGCTCAAATTCTTGAACAATAAAGTGCAAGTGTAAATTTGTCAAAAACGGTCAAATACATAAAGACTGGATGCTACAAGGAACAGAATGGATAAAATATAATACTATCAAAATTGCCTGATAAAAAATGTATATGTACAGTCAAGATGCCATGCGATAATAAATAGTCTGAATAAAAATAAAATGTGTAGTGAAAAAAGTGCAATATAGTGCTGTTCAACCATATTGAATCACTAGCAGCAAGAGACAGACCATGAATCATTTAAGTCTAAACGATCCTAAAGTGCAAGTGCAATATTTGATTTAAAAAAATCACAGAACGAACCACATTTACAAAGAGCATAAATACATAATACTGATACAATGCAAAGAATGGCCATCATAGAAAATTGTGCAAATCTTCTTTCATGTTAAGGCCATTAGGGTCTCTTGTGTCGAGAGCTAAAAAGAAATGAGATTTACATTGTCTAAGTAGCTTATCTCGATTTCCTCACCGTCCAGGGTTAGGAACTGACCCTATGACTGTGTATTCCAGATCCTTCAGTTTTTTGTCATGAACAGATTTGAAGTGTCTGGCGACCGGATAATTATGGTCAGAATTCACGATGGCCCTGACATGTTGGAGGATGTGTTTATGCACTGGGAGTTTAGTACTGCCAATGTATTCCAGGTTGCAGGTGCACTTCAGTTTGTAAATGGTACATTCGGTGCGACAAGTAAGATGTTCTTGGATTGCTATCTCCGTCCCACTAAATGCTGTTTTGTAGTGAGTAATGTTCTCTCACGCACAGCAAGAATTGCATTTGAAAAAATCAGTCTTAGTGAGCCAGGTACTTTTAGCTCAACCTCTGGCATTGGTTTCACAAGGGCATCCATCATGGAGGGAGCTCTTCCGAAGGTGATAGCTGGTAAGCTTGGAAGAATGGGACCAAGAATATTATCTGTCAAAACAATGGGCCATTCTGAATAAATAATCTTACGAATAACATTCTCTTGTGCACTAAATGTAGTTATCAACCGAATAGAAAGTACATCTTTCTCCAAACTCACCTTCTCAGAATGAATACTTGCATGGGGATGAAGCAGGGTATCTATTTACAGATTATTATCTTTGTTCAAGGCAAGGGTCAATTGGTGTTTCTTATAACTCCTGTCAAGAAATCTTCTAAATGCTGCCATCTGATATACAATGGAGACTATTTCAGAACTGCAAATTCTCCGAATACGGATGAACTCGCCATAGGGTATGCTGTTGATGAGGTGACAGGGATGTGCACTATCTGCATGTAGAATCGAGTTACCAGCAGTGGTCTTTCTATGTAACTTAATGTGTAGAATACCTTCATCTACATACAACAGAACATCAAGAATTATGACCCTGGAGCTATCAATAGAGGCAGTGAACCTCAGATTTAAATAATTAGACTTGATATCTCCTACAAACTTCATAGCAACGTGCCTAGAACCACTCCAGATTAAACATATGTCATCAATATAGCACCAATAGTGAACTATATGACTACACCAGTGCCGGTGTATGGTTCTGAGGACATGCTTCTCCCACCAGCCCACATGCAAACATGAGTAGCTGGGGGAGTAGCATGCCCCCATCGCCACACCACGCACTTGTTGATAAATGTCATTCTGGAATAGAAAACAGTTGGTTGTTAAACACAATTCAATTATTTCCAACAGCATCTTGTTATGTTCTTTCATGTCTATATCCCTGTTCTCCAGAAAATGTTTAGTAGCATTAATACCATTGCAATGATTGATGCTAGTATAAAGAGATTCAATGTCCATCCCCACCAACAAGTAATCGGAACACCAAATTACATCTTTCATCTTATTTAAAAAGGTAGTGGTGTCAAGGTTAGTGGTGTCTCTTATGTAAGAAGGTAGAGTGGTCACATGTGACTGCAGAAAAAAATCAAAATACTTGGATAAATTCTCATTCATACTTCCTTGAGCTGAAATAATTGTACGGCACAGGAGTGACCTTTTTATGTACTTTAGGCAAAAAAAACAACATGGGAGAGACGATGTTCAATGTTAAGGAAATTCATTTCTTCCTTAGTCAACAACCCATTTCTCTTCCAATGATGGATTTTCTTACGTGTTCCTTCTTCTGCAGCTCTCATTTTCAAATTTAGTTGAATGTTTATAACATGAAGTGTCAGAGAGGTGACGTTCAGCTTCAGCCAGATAATCAATGCGGGACCATAAAGCTGTATTGCCACCTTTATCGGATTTAATGTTAATGAGGTCTTGATTTCTTTGAAGTTTGGCAATCAACGTGTGGTATTGATTGTTTCTTTAGTCCCTCTGTCGTAATTGAGAAGATACTGTTCTATTTAGGGACTTAAGCTCAGTAATAACTCTGTCACTAAATACATCCACTGCATCTTTTGGCATGAGGGAAAAGAACAAAGAGGCTGGATGGAAAGGACTAGGAGCTGTCTTGTTTTGGCAGATATCTTGACTGGCAACAGCTAGATCAACATTGCTGGTTCCTTGAGCCAAATCATAAAGTAGCTGCAAGTTAGGGATGCCCTTGTAGTGTCCCATCCGTATTGATATATATATATATATATATATATATATATATATATATATATATATATATATATATATATATATATATGTATAAATTACCTACTGGCTATCGCCAGTCGGTAGTTATAATTAGAACTTAGTTTCCATAGGAGAAGCATTTTTTGATTTGCTAATAACTTTGGCGACGTTTGACAAATCTTCGCAAAATTCTCCAAAAAAAAGTCCATACAGGTCAGCTCCTATTCTGAAAGTTTAGGGGTGATTTATCAAGCAGGGGCTGAGGAAAAAAGGTGGTCCCAAATCACGTTTCTCCCATGTTAATTTCCATAGAAAATTTTGCGATGGGCTACAACCCGAACTACTGAACGGAATTACCCCAAATTTGACAAAAAGGTAGAGCTTTGTTGGGAAAGCGACCTTTCTTTTAAATGGTGTAAATCCGTTCAGTAGTTTTTGAGACATTCAAAAAATAAGAGCCAAAAAATCAATTTTCCATAGGAACTTTTGGGCAAGGCTACAGCCAAAACTACTAAACGGAATTACCCTAAATTTGTCAAAATGGTAGTGCTTGTATCGGAAAGTTACCTTCTTTTAAATGGTGTTAATACATTCAGTAGTTGCTGAGAAATTAGAAAAATAAAAGTTTTGATATCTGGGCGGAACCTAAGTCCCGAGCATTAGCTTCACTGTGATTGGCTGCCAACACTCCGAACCAGGAAGTGTTGGCAGCCATCTTGTGACTCGGTAGAAGCGAGTCACCAGAAAACAGAGAAACAAATATATAAAACAAGAGAAGGGGGCAGGGTAGAAATACCCTGACCCTCTAAGCCTGCTCAGGGGGTCCCAGAAAGACCCCCAGTGCCTAAAAAAGTAATAGCGGGGGCTCACTGGGGCTGCGGAGGCCATCTGGGGCACCAGCAGCCCTCAGGCTTCGCTCATGTTGGGAGGGGGGTTGCGCGATCCCCCTCCTTGAGCCTTGCATGTGCTTATAACTTTGGCGTCGTTGGACGAATCTTTACGAAATTTTCCAAAAAGTTTCTCTGTTTTGATCAGCTGCTATCTTGAAAGTTTGGGGGTGATTGGTCAAGGAGGGCTCAGAAAAAAGGGGGTCCCAAAACGTGTTTTCTCAATGCAATTTCCATTGGAAACTTTAGACAAGGCTACAGGTCAAACTGCGGAACGGAATTACGCCAAATTTGGCAGGGAGAAAGGTCTTGGTCCAGAAACCATGCTTTTGTTTACATTGTGTAAATCTGTTCAGTAGTTGTTGAGAAATATCACATTTTACAGATATCGATATTTGAGAATTCTGACATCTCATCGGCTGAGGAGTTACGAGCACCAGCTTGCGGCTCATTGGCTGTGAACTGTTGAAACTAGGAAGTGTTGGTAGGCATTTTGTGATTTAGTCCGTCAGCTCGCATCTCTTTGGGTCCGTAGTTCTACCTCTGCGAGGCAACACTGAAAATATACTGCAGCTCTCTCTCTGCGAGATATCCCCTTCACGATTCCTCTCCCCACATCACCAGTACGTGGTCATGCTTTTAGGAGCCAGTGCGTTGGCTTGCAGCTCTGGGTCTGCGAGCTGTCAGACATTTGTGACTCAGTCTGGGAGCTTGCATCTCTCCCTCTGCAATCCATTAGGTCCGTAGTTCTACCTGTGCGAGGCCACACTGCAAATATTCTGCATGTGTGTCTGTGTGAGATACCCCTTTCACGCTGCCTCTCCCCACATCACCATGTCGCAGCTATGCCTTTAGAAGCCAGTCGGCGGCTCAGAGCTCTGTGAGTCAGTCCATCGGCATTACCACCTACACTACACAAACACCACTGCACTACCCTAGACACTAAAACACTATTCCCAGCATGACCCCTTACACTACCCAAACACCACTGCATTCTTGTAAACTCTAAAACACTATCCCCAGCATGACCCCCTACACTACACAAACACCACTGAACTACCCTAAACCCTAAAACACTATCCCCAGCATGGCCCTGTACACTACACAAACACCATTGCACTACCCTAAACCCTAAAACACTATTCCCAGCACAAACCCCCAAACACTACACAAAGACCACTGCACTATCCTAAAACACTACTTCCAGCATGACCTCCTACACTACACAAACACCACTGCGCTATCCTAAATCCTAAAACACTATTCCCAGCAGGAACCTCCGAACACTACACAAAGAGCACTGCACTACTCTAAATCCTAAAACACTACCCTCGCAAGATGCCCTACATTAACCAAACACCCCTACACTACCCTAAACATTAAAACACTACCCCCAGCATGACCCCCTACACTACCCAAACACCACTGAACTACCCTAAACACTAAAACACTACTTCTAGCACACCCCCTACACGACCCAAACACCACTGCATTGTCATAAACTCTAAAACACTACCCCCGCAGGACTCCCTGCACTACACAAACACCACTGCACTGTCCTAAACCCTAAAACACTGTCTTCAGCACAAACCTTACACTACACAAACAACAACACCGCACTACTCCCAGCAGAACAACCTCAAAGCATCTAGTTACAAGTTACATACTTATGGAATGGCCTAACTACTAACGCAAGTACAGCTACAATATTCTGTGCACTATCCATGCAGACCTCTAACCAGCTACATCCTATTGATACACTGCTGTAAATACCCATTTATTACCCATGCAGTATAGGACTCTTCCTGTTAGTCCCATGCAATATGGTCCTACCGAGATATGGTCCTCTGACAAGTGGCCATCGGAACTAGGGGAGGCACCCAACCCAACCATACAGGCACGGAACCTGGGTATCTGGTTCGATAACAAGCTCTCATTGGAGGAAAATGTGAAAGTAGTATCAGGAACTTGCTTTGGCATCAAGCAGATGCTGAGGAAGATCTTCCCCTGGATCCCTGTGGAGGCCATAAATACCTTAATACAGGCCTTACTAGTCAGTAGACTAGATTATGGTAATGCTCTACTAGTAGGAATCAGGGAGGATCTAGCAGCAAGGATACACGTAGGGCAGCACGACTGGTCCTCAACAAACCAGTGCATACTCCCTCTCACCCTCTTTTACAACAGCTGCATTGGCTACCTATAGAGAGCAGTATTTAAGCTCCTGGTGATGGTGTTTAGAGCTCCCCAGGGGACCGGCCCATCCTACCTCAGG
This sequence comes from Lissotriton vulgaris, assembly GCF_964263255.1. NCBI lineage: Eukaryota > Metazoa > Chordata > Amphibia > Caudata > Salamandridae > Lissotriton > Lissotriton vulgaris. The sequence continues at coordinate 1,061,137,763 of NC_141689.1, read as the reverse complement.
AGTAAAATAGCTCATATACCTGCACGCTCACTAAGATCTAGCAACCATAATCTGCTTCTCCCGTGTAAAATCAGTAAAGTCAAAATGGGAGGACGAGCATTCTCACATCTATTCTAGCTCCTCTTCACTGGAACCGTCTGCCTGAAGAGCTTCGCGCCTGCTCCAGTCTGGGACAGTTCAAGAAGCTGTTAAAAACTTGGCTGTTCTAAAGCTGTAACTCTGTCTTAGCCCCTAGTACTGTCCCGCCACAAGTGCCGAGAGATCCCTGTAGGGATGATTGGTTCTGCGATACAAATCCAAATTAATAATAACAATAATATTAATACTATTAATAATAAATGCACTTCTCCAATCACCCATCTAACCAATACCTAAGCACTTATAAAATCACCATGCAGTCTGTTTGCAGCACTGTAATTATTCCAGTTACTAGTCATGTACTTATGGAATGGCCTAGCTAGTAACACAAGTACTAGCTATTATTATTAATAGTAGGTTTCAGGGAGGCTATACTTAGAAAGTAGTATTTACAAAACTTTTAAAATTCCCTGAAAAAACCATAGGTTTTACAAATGTTACAGTTAGAAATTTGAATTTGAAAAACCTTTCAAATTCACTGAAAAAACCATAGGTTTCAGGTTTGTTATAGTTAGAAATTAGCATAAAAAAACCATAGAAATTCACTTAAAAAAACATGGGTTTCAGACACGTTATAGTTAGTTGGACATTTCACTCGTAGAAAACCATAGAAATTCCAGTGTTATAGTTAGTTGAGCTAACTATAACTTGCGCCCCCGCAATGCACTGCTGATGACTTCACATATTACTTCATTCATGACATGGTCAGTAACATCACTGATGACATCACTGATAACATCTCAAATGACATCACTGATGACATCATCCATGTGACAATCTGATGCACCTTCTCACATCCTAATATAACCTGTGATACACACAATCCAAAAAAAGAGTACCATTTTTGAAACCATAGACACACCAATACCAGTTACTAAATATCTAGTCACTGGTTCTTAGGTCTACACACACATCCACTTACTCACCCATACAATCACTCAAACATGCAGTCACTCATCAATACAACACTATCATATGCACTCATACACCTACACAGACACTCACACACCAGCACTCATCCAGAGTTACTCCACACCTAGTCAGTCATGCAAAGAATCAATCACACTTCAATTTACTGACCTATACAGTTATACGCACAACACATCACTTATTCAAACAGAAAGAAATGCATAATTACTTTCTTATATAATCACTGATACAAGTACATAATCATCCATAGAGTCACTCTCACATTCACAGACTCTCACATATAGTCATTTATATACTCCAACTCTCACATGCACTGCTTTTTACATATGTAGTTACGTGGACATGTACCACTGAGACATCCATTCACTTACAAACACACCCATACACACACTCAACCACTCACACAGCTGTTTCCACATGCACTCTTGAACCAATACACCCAGTGAACCAACCACTCCCACATCTATGCACAGAGTCACATATCGCCCACCCACCCACACACATTCAGTCTCCCATACAAATTTTCAGGCAACCAATCAATAACCCATATAGACACTCATGTAGCTACTGACCAACCCATGCAGCAGCTTTCACAACTTAAGACAGACTGATAGACATTCACACAGTTTAATCACTATCCCATGCATTCAATAAGACACATGTAATAACTCACTTAAATAGTCAGTCACACAGCTACTAAATCCTCCATTCAGACACTTAAACACCCACTCATTCTTCAATACACCTTGGCATATATGTAATGCATATTTAAACTTTATAGAAATGCACATTCACTGGATGATGTAATCAGTGATGTAATTTGAGATGTCATCAGTGATGTAATCAGTGATGTCACTAACCATGTCATGAATGATGTAATATGTGACGTCATCAGCAGGGTATTGGTGGGGGCGCGAGTTATAGTTAGCTCAACTAACTATAATGCTGGAAATTCTATGGTTTTGTACGAGGGAAATGTCCAACTAACTATAACGTCCCTGAAACCTATGGTTTTTTCAGTGAATATATATATATATATATATATATAATATATATATAATTTTTTTTCACCGAAAAAAACCAAGGTTATTGGAACGTTATATTTAGGAAATAGTAGAATAAAAAACATTAAAATTCACTGAAAAAAGATGTATCAGAGACATTATAGTTAGACCAATGTTTCACTTGTACAAAACCAGAGAAATTCAGCAGTTATAGTTAGCTGAGCTAACAATAACCTGCACACCCGCAGTGCACTCACATATTACATCACTCATGACATAGGATTTACTGGAGGTACCAGGAGGGCATCTTGGCCCCCAAGGTCCCACAGGAGTAAAGTGGACTTTATCACCTAACCAGGAGTGCACCACGATCTGCATTTGTAGAGTGATGGAGAAAGGCGGCGTGGCTGCCCTAGACCATATAGCTATCCTGCTGTGTGGGACTTATTGGTGATAACAGGAGAGGTAGTTGGCCCGCAAGGATGTCCTTGGGGGCAAATACCCCTCCTATTACTTCCAGTAAGTCCCATACAACAGGATTGCTGATACCTTATAGCAGGCCATGCCCCTTTCTCCACCACTCTGCAAACGTGCCTCCTGGTGCACTACTAGTAGGGGGATGTAGTGCCATTGGCTATTGAGAGTCCTTGGGTGCCAACTACCTCTCCTGCTACCTTCAGCAAGTACCACAAAGTGGATTTGCTGAGAAATTTTCAGTCGCCTCGCACACTTTCTCCTCCACTCTGGAGACATGCCTCCTGTTACACTACTAGTTGTGGGTGAAGTTCCTTTGGCTCTTGAGGGTCCTTGGGGGCCAACTAGCCCTCCTGTTACTTCCAGTAAGCCCCACATAGCTGGTTTTCTGAGAGGTGGTCAGAGGCCATGACCCATTTCTCCACGGCTCTGCAAACGTACCTCCTGATGCATGCTTCGTGTGGGAAGAATCCCATTTTAGTCCTGAGGCCCTCAGAGGAGAAGAGGGCCTCTTTGTCCGACCAGCAGTGCACTGAGAGGTGCGTTTGCAGAGTGGTGGAGATAGGAGGTGTGGCCTCTGACCACCTCTCAGCAATCCCACTGTGTGGGGCTTACTGGAAGTAACAGGAGGTAACAGGAGGTCTTGTTGGCACCTAATGGCCCTCAGAGACCAAGGGGACTTCATCCCCCAACCAGCCAGGAGGCGCATTTGCAGAGTTGTGGAATAAAAAAGGCGAGCGTGTGTTGAGTTGACAGCTTTTCTTTTCTATTTCATTTTTCCCTGTACCATTTTGGAACCCGGGGACTTCATTCCCCGGTGCCTGGCACTTTTTTGTTTTTTTTAGTTAAAACAAAAAAAGTGGGGCCCCCTCCCAGGACATTTTGAAACCCTCCCCCCCACCCCCCCATCCCGGGACGATTGTGGCCCCAGGAACCTATCTCCTGGGGCCAGGCCTTTTTAAAATGTATTTTAAATAGGAAGGGGGGCCGTGCGGCCCCCCTCCCAAGTCCATTTTCAGCCCCTGGAACCCCATCACCTGGGGCTAGGCCACTTTGGACTGTGGTGGGGGCCTGAAGGCCCATGAGGTTCCTGCTGATTCTCAGCCTCCTGCAGGAGCCTGCATTACTTTTACACGCAGGGGCCAGGCCACTTTGTTGCGGACTGCACAGCAGCAGGAGCCTGAAGGCCCGTGGTCCCTGCTGGTTCCCTGCCTTCTGCAGAAGCTGGCATTGTTTTTACAAGCAGGGAGCTGCTGACATGCTGCTCCCTTTGTGTAAAAGCAAAGTGGGCTCCATTTTGAGCAAGCAAAAGCAAAATGTGTAGCAAGTTTCATACGCTCATATGCTAAAAATGTTTTTTATTTGAAAAAGTGTTTCTTGTAAACTAAAATTAGCACATGTAAAAAAGCTTTGTGAATTGTTTTTAAATGTAACACCTAAAAATAACATACAGATATGGAAAAGTAATACAAATATTTGTACTGTCTTTAGAAACAAAAGCAGAATTCATTGTGGTCAAAATGTACAATGAAGAAGTACAATATTTTGTTGAAAAAATGTAACAACAAAAAGTTGCTTCATGTAAAAAGAAGTAAACCAGCATTGAATTTAAATATAGACCAGACATTTGTTTAAAAAATTAAACATATTGTACAAAATGTAAAAAAAAAATTTCAAGTTATATTGTACTTTTCTGTCTAATAAAAAGAAAATACATTAAAACAAATTCAAATGTGCATTTTATTGCACCCAAAGAAATATATATATAATTTGCAAACACAAAACATATTTCAAAATAATACAATTTGTATCAATTTATACAATTATAAAATAGGCCACAATGGGGAAAGCAGTGGACTCTGGTTGGTATAATGAGAATTTGCCTAGCCTTGGTGCTGGTAAGTTCCAATTCTATTAAGGACTCGGAGGCGAGGATTATGCCTTACTTTCTTCACTTTATTTCTCACAGCAGCAAGAAAAACATGTAAAAAACTACTTTTCCCATGAACATCAGGGAAAAAACAGGAAATTGAACAGTAAGTCCTTTCTCAGTCTCTATGCACCGGCAGCAACCATCATGCCTTGCAACTACTCCTTCTTCCTCTTTCTTCACGCGAAGCATTCTGTCGGGCATCCTGTTTCGGTCCATCAGTCCCTGGAAGAAAACATCGGAGTCAGGACTCTATTTCACGGAACATTAGGTACATAATACGATTCAGATATGAACAGTACCAGTAACAATTGCATAAAACCACGTAAATATATTACTTACGGTCCATACGGGGAGGGGTCACTTCCAGGAAGTCCCAGGGAGGGATAATCCTCGCCTCCGAGTCCTTAATAGAATTGGAACTTACCAGCACCAAGGCTAGGCAAATTCTCATTCTATGGCAGGACCGGAGGCTTCGGATTATGCCAGTTCAAAGCTTATCGACCACAAGCCGAGCCACTTCTATTACAGGCTTAAAATAAAACCTCTTGAAGGTGGAGTCCGAGGACCAGTCCGCGAGGAGAGTGGGGGAGTAGGATTGGAAAATCCCAAGAAAGTTCCAGAAGAACCGGAAACCAGACTTGAGACCTCCAACAAGGGGTGATCATCACCACCTGCGCTGACTGACGGCGCAACAACGCCGACACCCTCGTGATCATGGAGAACGGGGGAAACGCATAACCCTGCTCGCCCGACCAGTCCTGGATGAACGCATCCGTCGCCTCCGCCGACGGGTCCGGGCGCCAGCTGAAATATCTCGGCAGTTGATGGTCCAGCCGCGAGGCGAACAGATCCACCGAGAACGGGCCCCACCGGGCCATCAGTAGGGAAAATACCTCCGGGTCCAGCTTCCAAACGCTGGCATCCAGGAGATGGCGGGAGTGCCAATCTGCCACCCCGTTCTGGCGGCCCGGCAAATACTCCGCCGTGACCGAGACCTGATGGTCCAGGCAGAAGTGCCAGAAGTCCCGCGCTAGATCCGCTAGCATCTTGGATCTGGTGCCACCCAGATGGTTGATATATCGGACCGCAGACACGTTGTCCATCCGCAGAAGAACACACGACTGCACCCGCTCCTTGGTCCAGCACTGGACCGCAAAGGAGCCTGCCAGCAATTCTAAACAGTTGATGTGCAAGGACTGCTCATGGGGAGACCAGGCACCGCCGGTAGAGAACTCTCCGCACCGGGCCCCCCAACCTGCCCGACTGGCGTCCGACTCTATTACAATGTCGGGAGCCGACCCAAATATGGCACGACCATTCCAGTGACGTAAATAATTAATTTACTCTCTTAATTTCTATGCAGGTAAGTACTTAATCAATAATAACTCAATCGGAAATGAAAGAAAACAGAGTCCGTGGTGTTAGAGTTTCTAAGGGTTTTATTCCTCAAAAAGGAATCAGGATATCATGTTCTGACCACCACAGGGGTGTCAGAAGGGATAGATGAGCGCGCTCTCGTTTATTGACAATACATAGCTTATATACTTGATTTATATCATAGGAGTCAATGTAAGAGGCATAACAGCTGAGAGAAGACAAGATAACAGTATACACGTGGTACTAGTACATCATCAAGAGGCGTAAACTAGGCGTGAACTAGAGGTGTGTGCTAGAAACGTCACTGATAGGTGACGCAAGTGGGTGGCACCAAGGGGTGGTGCTAACAGAATGTTGCAATGTCAGCAGAAAGTCGGAAGCTTGGATGCGCGCGCAGCTGCATGACGTGTGATTGACGGGGTGCAGGGGACTTGACATTTACACTGACGGAAAGAGACAGAAGTCTGGCATGTCAGATCAACTTGTACCTCTATCATATCTGATATCTGATGTTTTAGGAACTATACTATCTGGGCGGAAAGGTCTCTAGGGCAGAAGCTATTCTATGCTAACTGTGGATGCGTGTATGAGCGCCTGAGTGTCTACATGTAGAGCGTGGGGGCTCGGGGCCTTCCTTGGAAGCATGGCAACGGAGGCTATGAATTACTTGCATTAAGACAGGTCGGCCCTTTGGCTCTGCAGCTGGAGAGGATGTTTACAGGATCTAGTAGGCAGGAATGTATTCTCGGGGAGCGGAACAGATAACTCGAAGGTTATAGTCAGTCTTGGCAGAAAGCAGGCTTGAGCTGAGCGCGAGGGGCCGCGCTGAATGTAGGACAGAGTTCACGAGTACAGAGGTAGCCTGGGCAGAGTCAGGAGCCACAAAAGAGGTTCAGATGGCAGGAGTTCAGGGCCTACTCTGGCTAGAGCAGGAAAAAGTGAAAAGTGTACTATAAAAAGACGGTGGCATAGCATACTTAGGAACGGACTATATAATCCATTCAGGGTGGATCTGAAAGAGGACAAGTTAACGGTGGACGCAAATGTATTGGCGTCTTCATAGCTGGCATAGGAGGGAAGTTACATGCACTTTAAGCTGGTACATGGAGTCGGTGGGGTACGCGCTAGGGAACACATCATGACCAAAATTTAATTTTCCTCATTCCCTCCTTGTTCCCTACGGACCCTTCATGAAATATCGATCCTCATGAATCGATCAGTCTGTTCTTGTAACATCATTTGTTCTTCTTTCTTTCGATTACGTTTTGAGTGAAAACTGGAATGTTCAATGCAAGAAGTGGCACACAGTCCACAAATTGCTGGCCCACACTGTAGGCACAGGCAGCAACTGAATACTAGGACTAGGCCAATGCCTAGGAAGGATAGGATCTTCCATCCCCAAGCTGTTAACGTTGTCCAGAACCAACCGGACCAAGTCCAGGTGCCTGGAGTCTGATGTATCTGATTTGCAATCTTATGGAGACGGGTGATAGCTTGATATACAGATGGTGCATTTTGTGGAATGAAAACACAGCAGCTTGACCCGATGACCTTACAGGCTCCACCTCTATCTGCCAAGATGACGTCAATTACAAGACGATTTTGAAGGACAACAACCCGCATAGCGGACTGCTCTTCTGTTAAGTTACCTAAGGCGGAGGTAGTTTCATTTACTACGGCTTCAAGTGTTCTAGTTAATCTGCGTATTAATTTACTATTCTGGACAGGTCCTAAGAAGAAAAAGAATCCTTTATTAAAGTCAGTGTACTGTTCCCATGCCGTTTCTGTGTAGTCGACAAGTGGGATGTCTCTTCTGGGTCTATTCTTTACTATATTGCTATTTCTATGGTAATCAGGAGGAGCTAGAAAAACAGGTGGTAGGAGGAATGCAATGTAACATGTACCATCCCAATCTGGAGGTAGACGTATGTATGCGGTATGACCACAAACAAAGTAAGAATGACTGATGGCTCTAAAAGATGATTTTCCATCATCACTGAATTCGACTACAGTAGTGCATTTACTATGACCTAAGTGTACTGAACCTTTCTTCTTGATACATAATTCACCAGTGACTGGCAGTACTGACATAATGGGTAGAACTGGTGTGGCTTCGGATTCGACAGTAAGAATCATAAGGCTAATTGTATAATTACCTAATCCATATACTTCATTTTCTAGATCAGTTCCTATTCTAATGGGCAGTCCCTCCTTATCCGGGTAACAGACGTCTAGTAGGACCAAGTTCAGGTTTCCCCAAACCCAACCCCCATCGAAAACAGCAATGTCGGGATCTAGAGAATTGATTATCTTAAACCATGCTCCGCAGGAGCCATTGTGAGAGAACGGGTACGGAAAGAGAGGCAGGGCTCCCTTGTAATTCTGGTAGGGAGGGAGTCGGCCACATATCCAGCAATTCGTAGCATTGTTAGTTTGATGAGAATGATGTAACATACTAATGAATGTATTGTTGCGCAGCGCAAGTCTGTAGGAAAGCTCATGAGGAGGTAACTCACTAAAAGTGTGTTCAGCCGAGACATTGTAAGCAGATTGTTCACGCTTGAAGATAGGATAGTATATAGGTAACAAGATACTAGCAATAATAATTAATATACTGAGAATAAACATGATTATTAGTGTCACTATGCAGTGACTACGAAGTGATTTGCAATATGTTCTTTTCTTTTCCTCTCTCTCTCTAACTCGATCTAGGGGATACATGTCAGAAACTATTTAACCGATTCACCTAGGGGAGGACTTAAACAATTAAACTGTCTGACTTGCTAGATCGCAATTTCATTCGATATTGTTCTTGAGGAGTCTTTTCTCTTTTAACTTCGGTAAAGTCTTTGTTATCACAGTCTTTGGTGGGGGTGGGTGTGTCTTGTTCCGGTTTCAGTCCTGGGAATGTTTTGATATGGCTTAGGTGGACCCACCCCTTTCTGCCTTCCAATTTGACTGCGGTCTTTGTTGTAAGAAGAACGGTCTTCGGAGACTTCCAGCGGGGCTCCAATGGACTTTTCCTGTCGAAGTTTCGGACTAAAACAACATCTCCGGGGCGGACGTCATGCTCCTTCACATCGGTGTTGTCAGGGAAGGCTGCGGCAACCTGTGAACGACATGATTGGAGTGCAGACATCAAGGAGGCAAGGTAATCTGTCAACATATTAGAATCAACATCGGTTATCTTTTTAGGAATGGGCGTCCCCCACATATTCGGTGGTCTACCAAAGACCACTTCCTACGGAGATAGCCCTGATCTTGAATGGGCGACCATTCTCATATAGAATAGTGCCACTGGCAGGGCGACTATCCAGTCGACCCCTTTTTCCTGACATATTTTGGCAAGGCGGATCTTTAATGTCTGGTTATGCCTTTCTACTAGGCCTGCTGCTTCTGGATGTCGGACACAATGGAACTTCCACTGGTATCCCAATAACAAGGAAACTTGCCTCATTAATTCGGAGGAGAATGGTTGACCGTTATCTGAGTACACGACACGAGGCATGCCGTATCGTGGGAAGAATTCACGAACCAACTGTTTGGCAGTGGTCGGAGCAGTATAATCTGGGACTGGGTATGCTTCGGTCCAGCGGGACAGAGCGCAGACAACTACAAGAACATATTTAAATCCTCGACAACGGTCCATCTGGATATAATCCATCTGGAGGACTTCAAAAGGGTGATCGGGAGGATGGAATCCACCTTGCTCTACAGGGACGCTTTTACCTGGATTGAACTGACAACAGATCATGCAAGTACGCACTTTCTGTTTTGCGGCTGCTCGTAAGTGTTTATTGTTCCAGAGATTTTGCAAACTGTCTAGCATTGCTTTCTCTCCTAGGTGGGCAGGACTATGTGCTGTATTTATCATGACCTGAACCATAGAGTCAGGGAGAAACCATGTAGATTTTCCCTTCGTCATCCAACCTTGATCTGTCTGGATCCCTCCTAGTTCAATCCATTTCTTTATTTCTTCTGGAGTAGCATGTGTCTGAATGTCAATAACATCTAGTGTGGGATCCCTGACTGTCATACAGTTTGTCTGATCTGTTATCTTTGTCGTGTCAGTTGTCTGAGTGTGAGTCAGTGCTGTATGTTTTGCTGTTTGATCTGCCAGGTCGTTACCCTGGGAAACAGAATCTCTGACTTTAGTATGTGCTTTACACTTCATGACTGAAATGGCTGAAGGCAGATGTATTGCTTCTAATAGTGCTTGAATGAGAGGACCATGCTGTATCTTTGTACCATGAGAGGTCAGAAAACCTCGTTCTTGCCAGAGCATGCCGAAGTCGTGTACGACTCCGAACGCATAACGGGAATCAGTGTATATGTTAACATTTCTGTTCTTCGCTAGAATACAGGCTCGGGTCAGAGCGATGAGCTCTGCCGCTTGAGCAGACAGTGTATCGATACGATGTGTTTCTTTAACTTCAGTTTCAGTGGTCACGGCATACGCGGCCACTAACTCTCCTGTACTTGTTCTCATACATGAACCATCCACATAAAGTGTCAGGTCTGGATTTGTCAACGGAACATCTGTTAAATCTCGTCTGGGCTTTGTTACTGCATTAATGATCTCTATACAATCATGTGGAGCTGTATCTGTCATAACTGTAGGTAACAATGTCGCTGGGTTCAAGATACTGCAGCGTCTGATTTCTATGTGTGGTTGGAATAATGTCAATTCGTAACCTGTAAGTCGTGCTATAGTCAAGTGTTGAGTCTGTGTTCTGTTTAACAGAACCTCTACAGAATGTGGAACTTGTACTGTTAACTGATGACCTAAAACAATTGAGTCACTTTGTCTGATTGCTAACGCTGTTGCTGCTACTGACTTTAAACATGCAGGGAGCGCCTGTGCTACTGAGTCCAATGTGCTTGAAAAATAAGCGCAAGGCTTATGTGAACCTGCTTGATCTTGAGTGAGGACAGACAACGCTGTACCTTCACGTTCTGTAACAAAAAGTGTAAACGGTTTGCTGTAACATGGTGTCGCTAAAACTGGTGCTTGGCATAAAGCTTTCTTTAATTCCTCAAAGGCTTGTGTATGTTCCTGAGTCCAAGGGAGGACAGTCGAAGTCGCTTTGTCCTGTGTCGTTAACTGGATGAGTGGTTTAGCTAAAAATGCATATTGAGGAATCCATTGTCTGCAGTACGAGGTGAGGCCTATGAAGGCCCGCACTTCCTTTTGTGTCTGGGGTCGTGGCATGTTTACAATTAACTGAATGCGATCGGGAGTGAGCTGTCTCCCCACTTTGGACAGCAAGTGACCCAAGTACACAACTTGCTGAACACAGAATTGTAGCTTCGAAGGAGACACCTTGTGTCCCTTGTCGGCCAGGAAATGCAAAACTATCAGAGATGCTTGTTCACATTCGGGTTCACTTCGTGCGGTGATCAGTAGATCATCGACGTATTGCAGTAAAGCGGTATTAACTGGCATTTGGATACAATCTAGTTGTCTTTTCAGTGCTTGACTATAGATGCTGGGGCTTTCTGTAAATCCTTGAGGTGCGCGGGAAAATTTGAAACTTCGTCCATTTAAACTGAATCCGAAGAGATATTGGCTCTCCGGGTCAATAGGTACACTGAAGAAAGCGTTCTTGAGATCGATTACAGTAAAGAACGTTGCTTCCGAATCAATAGCAGTTAATAGGGAAGAGATATCGGGGACCACAGGATACTGTGGTACAATACATTTGTTCAGTTCTCGAAGATCAATCACCAGCCGATATACTGGCGGTGCATTGCGGTCTGTACGTTTAAGAATTGGAATGATGGGTGAATTACAGATATTGGAGTCGGTCTCTACGACCACTCCTTGGGCAATAAGCTCTTCAATTATTTTCAGTAAAGCCACTACAGCATCGGGTGGTAACTTGTATTGTCTGATTCTGGGTAAAACAACTCCTGACTTGAGTGTAACACGGTATGGAGTGATATGCATACAACCTACATCAGCTGGGCCTTTTGCCCATAAGTGATCTGGTACATTTTTCAATCTTACATCAAAGTCACGTAGAACATAATGACCCTTGAAATCCCGTAAAAAGAGTCTGACTCCCTCCGGGGAACAGCAAATTATAGCTCCTAGAGCCTTCAGTGTTTTAATTCCTAACAGATTTTCGGGACATGATTTCGTAAGTAACAAATCTGTAACTCGAGATAATGGACCCACAGCTAGTGGTACTGGTTCTGATACTTCATTTACAATAGGCTGTCCTGAAAAACCAAGGGAAACATTCTGTGAGCCTGAGAGGGGTGCCCCTGGAACTTCATTATGACTTATAGTAGTGCGACTTGCCCCTGTGTCAATTAAAAACTTTCTGTCTTTTCCTAATACTTGACTATGTACATAAGGACCTTCTTGATCTACAGGAATTTCAATAAGAGGCAAATCACCTTCCCTCCCTAGGCTGTTTCATGTATAACGCTGATAATCTGGATATGCCGACTGGGCATACTGGTACATCTGTTGTGATACTTGTCGTGTTGCGGCAGCGGGCTGTGTCTGAGCATGCTGTGGCTGCGGTACTGCTACTGTCTGTACTGTATGGGACTGATCATGCATAGGCTGTGTATTCTGCATTGGCTGTTCGTTCTGTGAGGTCTGTTGATGACCCTGTTCATGTCTAGGCGGACGCGGTCTTTCTTTAGTTTTACCTGTCTCGATGTTATGTTTCAGGACTGGACATTCATGTACGTAGTGACCTGGCTGTTTGCAATAATTACATGTCCCTTTAACGGGAGCGGCAGAATGATTTGTCTGGGCCCCACCTTTTCTATGACCCTCGGCTGGAATTGTCTGAGCTACTAACATTTTCATTTTCGTGTCTTTCATACGTTTCTGTTCCTGATCTTGTTCTTCCCTTATTCTGTTCTGGTGATATTGTAACATTTGTAACATCTGTGATGGCGTATTTGCCTGCCAAGTACTTTCAACCTTGTATACTCTATTTATAACCAATGGTAGGGCGTTCTCTACTAATTTTGTTACAAAAAGGTGTGGATATGACTCGCTGCTAACCTTTAGGCCACTATTTATAATGAAACATTTCTCGAATCTTGAATAAAAGTCACTAGTATCTTCATCTTGTTTCTGTTTACAGGACGAGATTGCGTCCCAATCTTCCTTTCTAGTTGTTAATAATCTTGGCAAAACCTGTACTATTAAACCTGGTAATGCTTTAGTCAGATCCCCAAGGCCTAACCCTGGGACTCGTTTCTTTTCTTCGTCTTCTATCTCCGCCCATGCTATCTTTGACTCTCCCACTTCCCAATCCTTCTCTTTTAATTTCTCGTATATGCCCGTGGGCAACAGTACCTTTAACATTTTCATAATATCATCATACGTATAATCTCCCATCAGTAACATGTCTTTAAGCTCTCTATGAAAACCTGCAGGGTCTTTATCATGGCACGGAACTAATTTCTTCATTTCTAACAGTTCTAACTTAGTCAGTGGTGTGTGAACATACACACGTTTCAGGTTATTATCGGTACCCATAACTGGATGTACTTCTCGTAAGGGATTCTGACTTTCAATGCCGCCACCGCATTGCATGTGGTACATTTTTCTTTCTGGAGGCGGGGCGGGAACATATTCAGAGCTCAGGAAGTTGTAATACTTACGTCGTTGTTCTAGAATTATTTGTATTAATTTGGTACTAAAACCTCTCCATCTATCCATGAGTAGTGCTTCTAATGTCTCGTGTAAGGGACCTGGATCAGAATGGTGATTTCTGAACTTGATGAGGAGGTGCTGAATCATGTATACACCTGCTATTTTCTGCTCTTCCGGGGAAAGGTTCAAGAATGTCTGTACTAACGTGTCATCATTATATATGTCTGGGTTTTCAGCCCATAACACGGCTGACCGGGCTAGTTCCTGTTCATCCATAGAATTGAGTACATGGTACCCCATTCGGTCTCGGAGCCTTTTATCAGTTTCCTGGAATTGATGTTCAGAAGAATTCGGATTTGTTAAAGCGGAGAAAAGAACTCTCTTGCTCTCCGGACGGACACCTTTCCTAAGGTAGGTTCCCCTACCTACATATGCTATGGTATCTGTAGACCTTCCTGGTGCCTCGTGTTCATCTTCCTCCTCGGAGGAAGCTTTGTCACTCTCTTCCTGGTGTGCAGTCAATACTGCCTTTCTAATTTTCTGGGACATACTGGCTATGCAAGCCCCTTTATCGTGCCTTCCGTCTGCTATATTTTGACCCCACTTATTTAATGCGTCTAACTCACTTTGATCTGTCCCGGGCCTGTCTCGTTCCCTTATTACACAATTTATGAAAAATCGTAATATCTGTGCTTGAATGTCAACTTTCTGTTTATGCATGGCAGCTTTAACGCTTTCGGGGTCTTTCCCTGTCAGTACGAACTTATATAGTCTGTCGAGAATTTCCTGCATTCCTACATAGCATAGCAAGTTATCGGTGGCAGATCTTAATCGGAGTGATGCTAATACCATTAAATCGTCTTTTCCGGGTACCGGATCATATCTACAAACTGACATCCTATCTTTGAATGCGTCAAGCCGGGATGAGTAGGGGGACTGGAAAGGATTCTGCGTGTCCCTTAAATGCAATCTGTGTGTCGGTGGCGGGGTCTGTAGACCCGCTGTCGCACCTCCTGAGGCGGATGCTTGGGCATTATCTCTTCGCGGAGTCTGGATTTGGACTTGAATTTGTCGTTTAGTAGTATCAGGTAGGACCTGTTTCGGTAGGTCTGTTTTGAGTGGGGGAAGTGGCGGAGCTGGCGGAACAGTGGAGGTCTGTCGCGGTGCCGGCAGAACATGATCTGGGGGCGTAATGCCACCCCCATCCCTGTCAGTAGGCAGGGCACGAACAGGCAGATTGGTATAAGCTGGTACTACATCCTCTAGATATGAATTCAGGAATATGTCTTTAGTAGTTTTATGCATTACTTTAGTTGGAACTAATGGTGTCGGTAAGTTTTTCGGTATTTCTGATTCAGTTTCAGATGTGCCATCTGCTGCAAGATACATACCGTTTACAAGATTATTTCGGGCACGGTCTATTTGTTCTGTTTTTACTCGGATCCCTTCAGTAACTAATTCGTTTTCTTGTTCTTTATCTGATTCTTTAAGTCTGTCTTCTCTACGGAGTGCTTTGTCAGCACGCTTACGTGATTCCTTACGCCAAAACTCTATGGCGTCCTTCTGAGATTGTCTAGCTTTCTTTTTCCATAATGCTTCTTCTACCCTCATGATGCACTCGGCATCCCACGTTCCGGTAACAGGCCATCTGTGTCTCTCATCTAGGTGCTTGGTGTAATCGGCCCATAAATCTAGATATAATATGGCATCTATGCCATGTTTCTGATACATAAAATTGCCTGGAGTGTCCCTGGGGGGATAGGAATTTCTTCCTCCAGTAACCCTTTCCTAGTTCCTATCTGTTTTAACTTGTTAAAGAACGGCATCCTTATTACTGAACGCTAGATCTTTATTCCTTGATACTCTTTGACAGCTATATCATATAAAAACACAATAATACACGTTTAAACAGTCACATTCATACCACGACATTAATCACATAAAAACATTGAAGACATAGCTAACTAAGTGTACTGCTCAACAGTACGGATACACTGCTGTAACAGTGCAGAAATTCGGAATACTTGATATACTGCTAAACAGTACAGATACACTGCCTAAAAACAGTGCAGACCGGACTTGCGTACCCAAACCCGTCTAGATACGACCCAGCAATGGTACTCACCGGGAAGCACGGAAACAGAAGGCCTCGGAAAACTCGACTGGACTCGACTCGGAACTTCGGAAAACTTCGGAAAACTTCGGAAAACTTCGGAAAACTGGTGGGCCTCTTCACACCTCGGACCTTGCTTCTTTCGGCTGGGCTCTGGTCGGGATCCTCCGCACTCCTCACCGCCTCGTCTGGGCACTGATCGCAGTCTTCGTCACCTCCGTGGGTCAGAGGGGGATGCAGGAAATCCTGCCAGTACACGTGTAGTCCGTCTAACTGATGGCAGGGGACATAGTATGCAACGCACCAACCGGCGTGTGAGGTGGGGGAGGGGTCCCTATTCGGCCGCCAAAATGACGTAAATAATTAATTTACTCTCTTAATTTCTATGCAGGTAAGTACTTAATCAATAATAACTCAATCGGAAATGAAAGAAAACAGAGTCCGTGGTGTTAGAGTTTCTAAGGGTTTTATTCCTCAAAAAGGAATCAGGATATCATGTTCTGACCACCACAGGGGTGTCAGAAGGGATAGATGAGCGCGCTCTCGTTTATTGACAATACATAGCTTATATACTTGATTTATATCATAGGAGTCAATGTAAGAGGCATAACAGCTGAGAGAAGACAAGATAACAGTATACACGTGGTACTAGTACATCATCAAGAGGCGTAAACTAGGCGTGAACTAGAGGTGTGTGCTAGAAACGTCACTGATAGGTGACGCAAGTGGGTGGCACCAAGGGGTGGTGCTAACAGAATGTTGCAATGTCAGCAGAAAGTCGGAAGCTTGGATGCGCGCGCAGCTGCATGACGTGTGATTGACGGGGTGCAGGGGACTTGACATTTACACTGACGGAAAGAGACAGAAGTCTGGCATGTCAGATCAACTTGTACCTCTATCATATCTGATATCTGATGTTTTAGGAACTATACTATCTGGGCGGAAAGGTCTCTAGGGCAGAAGCTATTCTATGCTAACTGTGGATGCGTGTATGAGCGCCTGAGTGTCTACATGTAGAGCGTGGGGGCTCGGGGCCTTCCTTGGAAGCATGGCAACGGAGGCTATGAATTACTTGCATTAAGACAGGTCGGCCCTTTGGCTCTGCAGCTGGAGAGGATGTTTACAGGATCTAGTAGGCAGGAATGTATTCTCGGGGAGCGGAACAGATAACTCGAAGGTTATAGTCAGTCTTGGCAGAAAGCAGGCTTGAGCTGAGCGCGAGGGGCCGCGCTGAATGTAGGACAGAGTTCACGAGTACAGAGGTAGCCTGGGCAGAGTCAGGAGCCACAAAAGAGGTTCAGATGGCAGGAGTTCAG
This sequence comes from Lissotriton vulgaris, assembly GCF_964263255.1. Taxonomy (NCBI): domain Eukaryota; kingdom Metazoa; phylum Chordata; class Amphibia; order Caudata; family Salamandridae; genus Lissotriton; species Lissotriton vulgaris. The sequence continues at coordinate 1,061,120,851 of NC_141689.1, read as the reverse complement.
GGCCTACTCTGGCTAGAGCAGGAAAAAGTGAAAAGTGTACTATAAAAAGACGGTGGCATAGCATACTTAGGAACGGACTATATAATCCATTCAGGGTGGATCTGAAAGAGGACAAGTTAACGGTGGACGCAAATGTATTGGCGTCTTCATAGCTGGCATAGGAGGGAAGTTACATGCACTTTAAGCTGGTACATGGAGTCGGTGGGGTACGCGCTAGGGAACACATCATGACCAAAATTTAATTTTCCTCACCAGGCCTCCATGTGCGTCAGCCACCAGCGCATTTCGTCCCGCACCTCCGCAGACAGCGGGATCAGCTGCGAGTACGTGAGGCCTTGCCTGAGGTGATGCGCCTTCAGCCGTTGCATCGCCCGGTAATGGAGCGGCCCCGGGAAGATGGCCTGAATCGAAGATGACAACAGGCCCACAATCCGTGCTAGATGCCGCAACGAGACCATTGATTTCGCCAGCGAAAAGGTAATGGGGCGCGGACGCTGGGGCTGCTGAGGACGGCCATGGAATTCAAGCTGAAACCCCTGAACCGTCTGAAGTACCCAGGCGTCCTTGGTAAGGGAAAGCCATGCAGGGAAGAACTGCGCCAGTCGGCCTCCCACCCGTAAAGTCGCAGAAGGCAGAACACTCACCTCGTCCACCATGTTGTTGGCCACGATAGACACCACGTCCTTTGAACTTCTGACCCCTGGTGGGGTAAAAGTTATTGAACTTCGAGCCGTGATCCTGTCCATGTCCACGTCCGGAGCCTTGGCCTCTGTCGGAGGGAGCACCCCGTCCGAACAAGCGGCCCCTGCCTCGTCCGGCACCCTCGAAAACCCGAGGGGCAAACATCTTCTTTATGTTGGACTGGGCGCGGTCCAAAGACGTAAACATCGCAACGAACTTGCCCAACTCCTTAATAAAAGGATCGACGAATAAACCGCCCTGCGCCACGGCGCCCGCCTCCGAAGAAGCGAGGTCACCTAGTTTGGGGTCGATTTTGATTAGTAGCGACCTCCTCCTCTCAGTAGAGAGTGCGCAGTTAGCATTACCAATTAACACTATGGCCCGCTGCGCCCAATTCGAGAGCACCTCTGGGGAAATGGCGTCCCCCGACACCTTAGCCTCCTCCGCCATGTCGAGGATTTTAGTCAAGGGGCCCACTGCGTCAAGCAGCTTGTCCTGGCACGTGCGCCAGGACCGGTCGATGCCCTTTCGGGGGTCTTTCACAAATTTCGCCAGAAAAGTGGCCATCTTGGGATCTATATCAGGGGTCATGGCCACTTTTCCCTCTAGGGAAGGTCTGGGACACTCCGCCCTAAGACGGCTGCGAGTGTCTTTGTCCACCGGCTTACGGAGATGGTTCGCCACATACGCAGCCACCTTGTCACCCGGCACCCAGTCGGAGGAGCGCGGGTGAACGATTTCGTCCGGGTCCAACATGTCTGAGGGGGCCGCGGACGTAGAAGGCTGCTGGGAAGGCAGCCATGACCTAAAAGAGCAGGCCTCCTCCTCATCCGAATCTGGGGAGTCGTCATCCTGCCTTGGCTCTGGGGACATGGTACGGGGAGTAACCGGAGCGACGATCGCCGGCTGAGCGGGAACAGGTATCGGTTCCTCAAGCACCTTGAAGGCATGCCGGACCTTGTCAAAGGCGGCCGGATCAATCCCCTCAACGCAAGCCTTTTTAGGCGGGGGGGGGAAGTGCTGACGGGGAAGGATCCGAGCCCGGAGTCGGCGCCGGAATGATGGCCGCAATTTTCGCGTACGCCTCGTCCAAACGCGCCGTTAGGCATTGCTCTAGCGGTTCCATTGCCTGATCCACCGCCTTATAAATGGAATCGTCCACCGCCTGGTAGAAATCCTCATCCCAGGCGGCATAAGAGAGAGGGTCCTCCTCTTGGTACCGGCCTGACTCTCCCTGCATGATGAGTTAAATTAGGCTCCACAGGAGAGAGGTACAGCACAGCCAATAACAAGACCCCTAAGGACGCAATATGGATCTGGGCAGCCCAGAGGATGTGGCGGCCCCAAGGCACAATTTACGGGACAAGCCCAGGGAACGCACAGCCCTCTGCTTCCTAGGGCGCTACCCAGCAAGCGTTCCCAAGCGCTGCGCACCAGCGCCAATTACGACCCGGTGAGGGTGTTCAATAAACCAACTACAACCCACTCAGGGCGTCAGAATCGAGAGGAAACCTAATTTCGACCCCGGAGGGTGTCAATACTGGGTAGCCAGGGACAGCGCCAAAGCTGCAGAAAAACGCGAAGTAAGGCGCGCCTGACGCAGAGAAAGCGCTGCCCCCTAGCGGCGCTCCTAGTGCACCGCACTCTACTGGGGCTGCCAATCGCGTAAGGTGCGCAGGAGCGTCCCGCGATGCTAAAGGGGACCTGTAGGGGTCGCAAAAACCAGCGCCAACAACAAACAACGCTTCGCCCACAGAATCCCACAACAACCCAGGAGAAGAGAGAAAAAGCCACTTAACTTGCTGCTGAGCAGCGAAGAAAGAGAAAGAAGGAGTAGTTGCAAGGCATGATGGTTGCTGCCGGTGCATAGAGACTGAGAAAGGACTTACTGTTCAATTTCCTGTTTTTTCCCTGATGTTCATGGGAAAAGTAGTTTTTTACATGTTTTTCTTGCTGCTGTGAGAAATAAAGTGAAGAAAGTAAGGCATAATCTGAAGCCTCCGGTCCTGCCATAGAATATTGCTATTACCACTCCAAACAGCCACAGGGAGTAGCTGTTGGACTTAGGACTTAACACCTTGGCTGCTAGGTGTTTTCCCCCAGAGTGCTGCCATTCCATAAATCCCATTATTCATGACGAGCTCAGCTCGTCATCAGCACAGCTCAACCGTGCCTCATGACGAGCTCAGCTCGTCATCAGCATCGAAAGGGTTAAGGGGGTGGGTTGTTTTTATTATTCTCATTCCAAACCTATCTACAGTGGGGGAAATGTTACAATCTGGAGAAAGTACAATTGCTATTCCCACTAATTTCAAGGTTGGGAGGGTCACATTTTTGGGTTGATTACGATGTGGGTCAATAATCCTCCGACTGCTAGTTGGGAGGCTTTCCGACTGACACGTCGGTTTGCAGTCTGACGGCTGAATTACGATGTCGGCAGTTAGAGCATGAACCGGATGGTCACCCCGATGTGGTTCCGACTTGCTTCCTGAGTCTTCCGGCCGCTTGGAACCGCACCATAATCCCCTATGGACGGCTTTTCAACTGTAGGGAGTTCGATGTTGGTTTCTCACAGCCTTTCTGTGCTGGCCTTTCCGACACAGAAAAGATGTTGGTAAGCAACTTTGGGGGCCCCAAGCAGGTCCCCCTTGTATCTGCCGCCTATGGTTGTTGGCAGAGCAGGAACTTAGGGTGCACTTCTGTAAATCAATGCACTGTGTAGCAGGCACCATGGGGTGCCTGCCACATGGTGCAGGGTTTACACACACACCCATTTCTTTGTGGGAGCCTGTATTCCGTCCTCTCAGTTTAGCTTATAGATCACCTTTCAAACCTCGGTGGGAAAAGCATGAGAAAATAGTTTTCTCTCAAATATGATTCATGATATCCCAGAAGAAGGCTTTTTCACATTGTAAAATCACATTAGAACACACCACAATTCCTAAAATGAGTATGGTACCATCAACAAATGATTTATAATGTAACTAAAGTCTTAATACCTTCTATTAACTGCAATGCTTTTTAATGAGGTGCTATCATGTATATTGGTCCCAAGATGGCTGCCAACACTTCTTGGATGAAGTGCTGACAGCCAATCAGATCTCACGATGAGTTGTGTGGTTAGGCTCCGCCCAGATATATATATTACTTTTTCCATAATATTTAAAAAACGACTAAACAGATTTACACCATTTAACAAAAAGGGCTCTCTCTGAACCAAGGGATACCTTTTTGCCATTTATTTTTTCACAACACTTTTTATTCGTCTGCACAAATATAAATGCAAAGCCCCGGTCACCGGGTACTGTTGCATACATCAATAAAGCAGGCACAGCAGTGTCAGACATTTTTATATAATAAACCCCCCCTCCCACCCCCCCCCCGGTTGCGCCGCTGCTACCATGTACCAGGTTACTGAGACCAATAATAGAAACAATGATCATATGCTAAAACCGTCAGAGCACTGCCAACGTGCTTGAGCACTCCCTAGTGATTAAAGTGTCAGAGTGGAGTCATTTTCCGGGGGGGGGGGGGGGGTGTCAAGGTCCAGCCCCCTGTAGTCCGCCCACCTTTTCCAAATCCGAAAGTGCTTACGGGGGCACCCTCTGGCTAGGAAGACAGGCTGCTCCAACCCCATACAGAAGTCCATGCCGTTCCTCCAGGCGGCCAAAGGTGGGGCCAGGGGCGCCTTCCAAGCTCTTGCTATGTCCCATTTGGCCAAGGTCAAACCCAGCAACAATAGGTGACGTTCATATCGATTGCCTCCAACCCCCACCATAACATGCAACAATGCCAATTTCGGTTCCCTGGACAGTTCCCATGCCAATACTTCTGATAAACATTGAAAGACTCCGGTCCAGAACCTATGCAGCCCCGGGCAATTCCATGTTGTGTGCAAGAGTGTGCCTACCTCAGAGCCACATCGCAGGCACTCAGGGGACCCTATCATACCCACCTTCCACAGGCACTCCCTGGTGAAATATGTGCGGTGAAGGTATTTGAATTGTACAAGTCTCAGACGTGTGGAAATAGCCGCCCCTCTTGGGCTCGCCAGTGCCTCCATCCAGTCTTCCTCCTCTAATTCCCCAACATCGCCCACTCACGCCTCCCGCAACCTCTGTAGGTCCGAGGAACAATGCCGCACTGGGACTGGTATATACGGGATAGTTTTTTGTCAGGAAATTCCCCCATAAACAGCTGGGCTTCAAGTGGGCTAAAGTCTGGAAGGGTTTCCATGTCCGTCAGGTATGGTGTCAGTGCATGTCGAAGTTGGAGAAAGCGAAAGAATTGAGAGCGAGGCATCCCAAAGTCGCTCTGCAGATCTTGGAACGACTTCAAGGTATCGCCTGACATCACATCCCCCAAGGTGGAGATTCCTATGGCATCCCACCCGCCAAAACTCCTGAGGATCAGCAATTGGGGCAAGCGACCATTGTGCCAAAGGGGGGTCTCCCGAGTAAGGACGTTCTACCATCCCATCCGGCGCAGCACCTGCCGCCAGACGGAGAAGACCACTTGCGTGGCGGATGGAAGATTCCGCCGAAGCGGGCCGAGTACAGAAGGACATGGATGGACAACAAATCCATCAGGTGGCGCTCAACATCATATGCTGGATCCCCCCTGTCCCCGTACCACCAGTCATTGAGGACCAGAAGATGCGCGGCTTGATAGTATGAGAGTATATCAGATGTGGCGAGGCCCCCCACGTACGTGGACCAAAAGCATGTCCGTAGCACAACCCTGACTGTCCCACCCTCCCACAGGAATCCGCCCAGTGCCGAATTAACCTGTTGAAACCAGCATGGCGGAATGGGGTAGGGACGATTCTTTAGTTGAGACACAAGTCTTGGGAGCTCCACCATTTTGAAGATGGTCGACCTCCCAAATATGGACAGTGGCATGCGGCCCCACGCCTTCATATCCTCCCGCGTGTGATCCCACAGCGGGGCAAGGTTACGAGCGCGGGATATACCTGCATCCTCGGACAAAAAGACTCCCAAGTACTTAATTCCTCCTGGGGCCAACTGTAAGCCCGCTGCCCAGTCACCCGCCGGCCGGCCGCCGCCCAGCACCCACAGGGTTGATTTCCCCGGGTTCACATAGAGGCCTGAGGACTCCCCGAAGATCTGCAAGATGCGCAGCAGCCGTGACCCTGATCGATCAAGGTCTGTTAGGAAGAACAATACGTCGTCAGCGTATAATGCTATCTTGTCCGTAAGACCCGGAGACCAGCGAAAACCCTTGAGCTGGGCGTCAATGCGCACCCACGCGGCTAAAGACTCCATGGCCAGCGCGAACCGGTATGGGGAGAGGGGACACCCATGTCGCGTACCCCTCTGAACCGGAAATGGCCGGGACACAGCCCCCTCAACTCGCATGGAGGCTGTGAGACCGGTTTACAACAGCTGCACGTAGGCCAGAAAGCGAGGACCTATGTTAAGGCGGCGCAGCACAACAAACAAGTAGGTCCAACTTAGGGAATCAAAAGCACGGTCCATATCTGCCAGGAACAAGGCAGCCCGCTCGTCCAGATGTCTCCAGGCTGAGACCGCCACCTGGGCACGCCTAATATTATGTCGGGTGGCCCTTTGGGGCATAACGCCCGCCTGGTCAGGGTGGACCATGTCCTTAATATGGGGCTTAAGCCTATTGGCTAGGGCCTTGGCCATGACCTTGGCCTCCTTATTGATCAGCGATATCGGGCGGTAGGACGCGTGGTTCTCCGGAAGCAGTCCCGGCTTCAGGAAGACCACCACCTCGGTGTGTCTCCAGTCCGGCGGGAGCACCCCACCATCTCGTGCTTCCTCAATCACCGGGCGCAGGCGCGGGCCCAGCTGCACATAAAACCGTTTAAAGAATTCGCATGGAAACCCTTTGGGGCCCGGCGCCTTGCCCTGGTTGAGCTCGACCAAGGCAGACCCCAGTTCCTTGTCCGTGAAGGGCCTGTCCAACAGGTCTCGCACCTCATCCGAAACCGAGCGCGGGGGGAGGTCGTCAATGAATTGCTGAACAGTCTCAGACGGTAGGCATTCCCGGGGCGCGTAAAGTCCCTCAAAGTATGTCGCGAAGCTCTCCGCAATATGCGACGGCTCTGAGATCGGTGAACCCGCCGGGTCCAACAACTGGGGCATCGGCTGGGCATGGAGAGTGCTCTGACACAGGCGGTGTAGCATCTTGCAGGACTTGTCCCCCCATTGGTACACCCGACTACGAGTGGCAAGCCAGGCCTGCCTCGCCTCATCGAGTAAGACTAGCATGCACACAGCCCAAGATACAGACAGCAGCAGATTAAGCGCAACCTCCACCCCCCATCCCAACTCAAACACCAACTCCCACCCCACCACCCCCCACCCGGCACCTCCCAACTTGGAAGCACCCGTCGCGGTCGGATTGCGGCCTGGTCCCCAATGGGGAACCGAGAACCACCCCCTCCAATGGATCCCCAGAACACACCCCAGAACTAGGACGTAACCCGTCTGTCCCTCATACAACTTCCCCCCCCCAAACTGCCCCCCCAGCAATCAAGTTCAACATAAGTCAGCAGTCCCAATACATCAGTTCAGCTTGCCCCAGGACTTCGGCCCCAAGTGTGTCCATCTTATCCCACATCTCATCCGATCAAGTGTACCTTACATCAGTCATGCAACAGGTCCAGAATCAAGGGTCTTAGGTAGGTCAGGAGTGTCCTTCTTGTTGTTCACTGCCGCACCCCCCAGATTTGGAGCGCTTTCGCGACCTGGACCTCCAATTGCTCCGGCTGCAGGATCGACAGGGGGTCCGCCCCTGTGGCCCACTCGACGAAGAGTCCGAGTCCCAGCCCGGCGGTGTATGCAGCCTAATTTTCACTGTTTCATCAGTCTAGTGGAACACCTCCTCCGGGGTATCAAAGAACAGAGTACGGGACTGGTAAACTACTCACAGGCGGGCTGGGTACAGTAAAGCATATGGAAGTTTAAGATCCCGCAGTCGTGCCTTCACCGCCGTGAATGACTGTCTCTGCTGCTGGACGAGCCTTGTATAGTCCGGAAAAATAAGGATTTTGTGGTTGTCATACATGAGTGGTTCCTTCTCCCGTGCCTGACATAGGATAGTGTCCCTATCATGGTAGTTCAACAATTTGGCGATCAACGCCTGAGGACGGTACCCCACCGGCGGCTTCTGTGTAAGGGCCCTGTGCGCCCGCTCCACCACGAAACATCTGGAAAGGGAGTCGGGCGGAAGCCAGCTCTCTAGCCACTGAGTCAGAAACTTCTCCATGCCGCCCTTCTCGCAGCCCTCCGGGAACCCCACGAACCTCAGGTTGTTCCGCCGGGCCCGTCCTTCCGCGTCCTCCACCCTAAGCGCCAAGCCCTTCTGGAGTCCCTCCATGCTGGCCACCTTTTTCTTTAGGATCGCCACGTAATCTTCCACTCCAGTTATCCTCGTTGCAGCCTCTGTGATGCGGGCCACAGCGTTCCGTAGATCTTGGCGCAGCAGCATAACATCTGCCCCCACGGCCCCGATTTTCGCATCCAACATATCTCGCGACTGGGTGATCGCCGCCATAAGCGCCGCCTTGTCCGGCCCTGATGCTTGCTAGCTCCCGGCGGCCCTGCTCGCCGGCATGCGGTCCCGTGAGTTTATCTATCGGACCCTGCTTCGAGGCTCCACCATCACTTCCGCCTCTGGTCATGACGGACCACGTCAGGAATATCCACCCAAGGTCTGCTAGAGTCAGGCACCTACTTCTCCGGGAATCTTCGGCGACGTCCACTCCCCTTCCAGTATTCCGCAGTTCCAGGAGTGGCCCCACTCAATCCCGCTTACTGGATCTCAACCCAGTTGTGAGCGAGCCCTTTATTCCTCAGCAATGGGTCGATCACACTGTGGAGTAGGTAGCACGTTCGCCTCCAGCCAGCTGCCCACAGCTTGGGGAATTCCAGCCAAGTCGCGCCCCCTCAGGCTTTCAGTCCAGTCTCCGGTAGGTGCCAAGGGACCCGCTCTATGTTAGTGCCCACCGCGGCCCGATGCGACCGCCGAATCCAATGCGGCCCCTGCAGATGACTAGATTCCACCAAAGGCCCCTCAATAGGTGGGGCTCCAAGGTCTCCTAAAGCGTTAGCCCCCTCCGCTCCAACCCGGAGCATACAGGAGGAGGTCCAGTGAGTCACCGTGCCCAATCGTGCATTCAATCCCCCTTACGCCCCTCCCGTAGTGCGCCACGGTATATAATGTCCACAGCTCACAGTATCTGCACTCGCTGCGAGGGAGGGGTGAGGGGGGGCCCCGGGCCATCTTCCAAGCCCGTTCGCGAGCGTACGCCAAAATTGAGGTCCCGGCTTCCTTTACTGCAGTAGGCCTCTGCAAGGGTCTGCCTTTTGGATCTCTGGGACGAGCCTGGAGCCACTATCCTCTGCGCCAGTGGGATCTGCTTCGCCCCGTCCGGATACCTTCGCGGGCTTGAGCGCCCGCGAGCCAGCGCCGCTGCACCTCACTCGACCGTTGGGGTCGCGAAACTCAAGGTCCTGGTTTATGGCTCCCAGGCAGGCCTCACTCCTCGGAGCCTCGTTACACTGCTTCCAATGCCCGTTCACCGATCAGCCCGCTCGTACAGCTTAGCGTCAACCTCCAATGCAGGAAACTCTCAGTTGGGGCAGTCAGGAGCGGGAGGAAAAGCAGGATAAACAAAGGATTAGTGAACGGCGGGATGGAGCTTCTCTAAGCTGCGACCGCCATGGTGTCGTGCTAAGCCACGCCCCCACCTTTTTGCCAAATTTGGTGCAATTCCGTTCAGCAGTTCGGGTTGTAGCCGTGTCTAAAGTTTCCTATGAAAAATTGCATGGAGAAAACACGTTTTGGGACCCCTGTTTTTTCTCGGTCCCTGCTTGCCGAATCACCCCGAAACTTTCAAGATAGGAGTGGACAGAAGCGGGACATACGTTTTGAAAATTTCGTGAAGATTTATCAATCGGTGCCAAAGTTATTGGGAATAGAATGTTGCAATTTTCCTATGGTAACTAGGCCCTAACTATAACTACCTACTGGCGACCGCCAGTAGGTAATATATATATATATCTTACCTACTGTGTCTATATATATATATTACCTACTGGCGGTTGCCAGTAGGTAGTTATAGTTAGGATTTTTTTCAATGCAAAATCTCAAAATTCTATTGTGAATAACTTTGGCGCCGGTCGACGAATCTGCCTGAAAATTTCTTCAAATTTGCCTCGCGGAGCTCCGGTCCTTCCCTGACAGTTTCGGGGGGATTAGTCAAGCGGGGGCCGAGATAAAAGGGGGGTTCACATATACCACTGTATACTACATAAGTCAGTTTTCAGCACAGGGTATTGAGACAACAGATCCAACTATTCGTCGACGTTTCGACCCTTTAAGTGCGCACATGTGGCGTCAAACACAGGTCTTCTTCAGGACTGGGAGGGAACGGTACAGCCTAAGTGATTAAAAAGGAGGTGTTTTAATAAGGAGGTGACGAATAGTTGGATCTGTTGTCTCAATACCCTGTGCTGAAAACTGACTTATGCAGTATACAGTGGTATATGTGAAATTGCGCAGACCAAAGTTAAATTATTGTATATTTCCTTGTATATAAGTACTGTATAAATTCTGTTCACTTTTTGCGCCGCCAGCACTGAGCACTAAATGTCACAAAATTGCACTTTTTTCACTTATTGTACAGCCTTTTTTGACAATTACAAAGAGTATTTATGAATGACTATAATTCATAAAATAGTGCATAAATACATGATTTTTTGATGACCTTTTTATTGTATGGCGTGGTTCCGAGGAAAGTGTTTTTAAGTTCATACATGAAATCAATGACAATGATCTTAATTTGCATTTTACCTCTGATGTAAGCAGGGAATCGGTGACATTTTTAGATGTACAGGTTTTTATATGTAATAATGTCATTACCAGTACTCTTTTTAGAAAACCGACGGCAGGTAATACTCTTTTACATGCTACGAGTGCTCATCCCCAACATCTAATCAAATCAATACCCTACGGCGAGATGCTACGCATCCGCCGTATTTGCAGTAACTATGAAGACATGATTATAAAACAACAGGAAAGTTTTCAAAGATTTGTAGATAGGGGTTACACTGCTAAAACAGTCAACACTGCTATAAAGAAATCCAGGGTAAAAGAAAGAGGTGATTTGTTGACTAAAAAAGAGACACAAAGTGATAATATCAATGAAGTTAGACTCATTCTGACCTACTCCAAACAAGAGAAAGAACTTAGAAGTATCGTCAGAAGAAACTGGCACTTTGTAAAAGATGACCCCATGATTGGCGATGTGATGCCCCCTAATCCATCCATTACTTTTCGTAAAAGCTTCAGTATGGGCTCCATCCTCTCAAAAAACAGTCAAGACTACATAGGCAAGGAGCCATGGAGACCCACTAGCAGGGCTTTCTATAAATGCCTGGCTTGCAAAGCCTGCCAACATGGTGTCAACACCAAAAGAATTTACAACAGTAATCCCAAGAACTACAAGGGACATAAAACAACACTTAACATGTAGAACGGAGTACTGCGTGTATATACTGGAATGCGACTGTAAGCTCAGATATATTGGTAGCAGCAAACTGCAAATTCATAAGCGTATTCTACAACATTTGCGCGCCATTTTAAATAAGGACCAGAGTTATCCAGTGGCCAGACACTTTGAGGCATGTCACAATAGTAAGCCTCAGTGTCTCAAATATTTTGCCATTGAGTCCGTCCCGCTTACCAGAAGAGGTGGCGACAGGGAGGCGTGTATGCGCAGGCTTGAAACCAAGTATATTTTAGAGTTTAACTCAAAGTGGCCGGGAGGTCTTAATACCACAGAGGACCTCCACACATACCTATGACCACTTCATGATAATGTCACTCTGCAGCCATATAGTAATTACCATGATACAACCATAGTCTGAATTATAGGAGGAGTTGGTCCGCACCGTGCACTTTGTTTACATATTTATGTTTATATTGTAATATACTATGCATAATTTATATATTGAGTGTACAAAATTTGGGTGTGTGTGTATATATATGAATTGATTGATTTTAGCCGTCGTTTTAATTATTAGGGTAATGTTTTTTATCCTGATTTTTGATGTGATAGCTGATCTTAGTCATGTTACCGATTCCCTCTTTTTTAGATTGTGTTTTTATGGGGTGATTTTTTCTATATGTGCAACATTGATAATGTATGATAATAGCTTGTCTTGAACATGGAAGTAAAATTCCCCTCCACTACCTCAGTACTGTATAAACCTCCAGCACCAGCCACTTTAGCTGTACTTGCACTTTGACTGCACGATGTCACTTTAGATGAAGAAATTATATTTATTTTCTCCATTTGACACGAAGTCATTTTAAATCAGGTGCAATAATATGGCAGAAGGTAAGAATGAATCAATAGCACTCCCAAAAAAAGCTAAGGCAGTGCATTCTCTTCCTCTGAGCCTTAATTGGCTGGTACAACTTTCGTCATGAATTCATTTCTTCTTTTTTCTTTTAATAGGTCCTTAGAGATTAAATCAGGTTTTCCTTCTTTTGGATCTTTTTTTTCACTACTATCATTTAATAGTGGTGATTATTAATATAATTTTGCATTATAAATTAATACACACGGGTGAGCACACTTTTCGCACAACATTTGCTAATAGATTTGATGGACTACATGGTATACCTTTTCTCATTACCATTTTTGAAGAGTTGTAGGCATTTAGGCAGTAATACATTTTAAAGTGTTAAACTGATAATACTCTTCGTATATTAAACTGAAGTTGCATTATATATGTATATCTATAATCTTTTTGATACAGTATGCAAATTGTGATTAATTTATGTATTCATACAGTTATTAACTCACCTCTGTATTGGTATTATGAGAAAGCACAGGCAAATGTATTTATACATATAGTATTTTTTCTATGTCCATCATCATTGACATGTGACTGCACGTTATCACTTTAAAAGGGCAAAAGCAATTGGTATCGCCATGTGACCAAGGCCGCTGGGACGGCCGAAACGCGTCATGACACACTATCTGATGGCTGAATAAAAGAATGCTGAGAAAAAGCTGGTCCTTGCCTCGTGTCTCTTTGTGAGGAGCGCTGCTGCGAGGTATTTGCAGATATATATATATATATTACGAGCTCAAAACCTCGACAGTTCATTTGAAGAGGAGACGACAACAACGTGGTGAAAAACCTTCTTTTATTCTTTAGTCGCTATCAACGCGTTTCGCCTGACCCAGCAGGCTTGGTCACGATTAAAGTTCACAATACACATACAAACATTTAAAGTGCATCAATGTCACGTGATGCATCACGTGGCAGGTAAAATCATAGAACTGAAAGACAGATTCACAGTGGTTTCTGTAGTTCGTATTTCCGTCAAGAAAATTATATAAACGTTATATTCGTTGCGGGGTTGATTATCAAACACAATTTACACAGATATTAATGTAAAGCCCTGAAATCAGTAATTACTATTAAAGGGGTATTTGTAACAAAAAAACCGCAAAAAACTAGCGCCCATTGTCATAATCCTAATTTCGATTGAGAAATTGCTCAACAGTTATTACACAAAGTGCAGCCCCAGTGGGCTTAAGATAACCTCCTTTGAACAGACTGTAATCAATGGTTTATATTCAATAAATTGCACTCGCATCAGGAAACCCCCAAAGTTTTTAGCGGAAAACCTTCAGAAACCAAAAACCGATAGGTTTATGAGTTTAGCCCAAGTGGGCAAATCAAATCAGTTCAATCATTCAAGAAACAAAAAATAAATAAAAACAAACAATAACACAAAAATTATAAACTCTAACCTCTTAAGTGCTGCTGATGGCCAACGGTCGTCATGAGCGCTACCTCCCCAGTGCTGCGCACGACCATTGGACGTCCATTCAGCACTAGTTCCAATGGACAGCGCAGCACTGGGGAGGGATATTTGCGAAGCAGCTAAGGTGTTAAACTAGAAAAAATGAATCAAGCTAACCAGGTAGCTAGATATACCACAGAAAATTCATCACTATTACAGTTTAATCAGAATTCATAGGTGTGTGTACAGATCCTCTTCAATATTTAATCCGTATGGGCTTTTTGTATTCAGTTCCACTATGTACCACGATTCTAGTTTGCGCAGCTTTTTAACCCTATCCCCCCCTATTTCATTCAAGGGTACGAAATCAATAACAAAGTAGGACAGACTGCTTGGATTCTTTCCATGGAACTTTTCGAAATGTCGGGCGACTGGATAAGATCTATCTGCATTTTTAATCGCCCTCAAATGTTGTAACACCCGTTGATGAACGGGCTTGATCGTGCTCCCTACATACTGTAGGTTGCATTCACAACATAAAACATAAATCGCAAAGTCTGTCTTGCAGTCATATTGTCCTTTGATCTTTTTAGTTCTGTTAGAAAGGCCTGGTTGGTATGTACTTACATTCTTCCCATGTTCACAAGCTTTACATTTGTTACACTTTAAGAACCCATCCTTTCTGGACAACCAATTACTCTTTTTGCTTTTCGTATTTTTCTTTGCCTTAGTCAACGTGGTTTTCACTAACATTTGCTTAAATGATTTAGCCTTACGAAAGGTTATAAGGGGTCTATTGGTGAGTAAAGGACCGAGAATTGGATCATTTTTAATAATATGCCAATGTCGTGTCAAGATTTTCCTCACCGATCCATGCAATTTGTTATAATCAGTGATCAACCTACACTCATTTTCCGCTTGTTTCTTCATCTTCTTAGTATCTTTGAAGAGGACTTCTTCTCTGGTTTTACATTTGACTTTACAGAAAGATGTACTAAGACAGTTATCACTGTACCCGCTCTGTTTAAAACGTAATTGGAGGTCAGTTAATGCACACTCCCTGTCCTTGGGGTCACTGCAGTTTCTCAAAACCCTTAGACCTTCCCCATAGGGGATGCTGTTTACTAAACAAGTAGGGTGGAAACTACTGGCATGAAGCACAGTATTTCCAGAGGTCTCCTTCCTGTATATTTTGGTCTGCAATTTATTGTCCTTAATGTAGACTGTAAGATCTAAAGAATTGACAGATTCTGTGCTTACGGTACTAGTGAATTTCAAATTTAAACAGTTTTTCTGCATTTTGGCCAAAAACATATTTAGATCAGGTAGTGGGCCTCTCCAGACAACAAACAGGTCGTCAATAAAGCGACTCCAATGAAGGATGTTGTTTTCCCATTCATTTTGGCACTGCTTCCGGATCACCTGCTCCTCCCACCAGCCCATATGCAAATTAGCATAGCTGGGGGCGAAGCAGGTGCCCATCGCAGTGCCACAGGTTTGGTGAAATAATTCATCATTAAAGATGAAGAAGTTATTCTTTAAGCAGGTTGAGACCATTGATAAAAGCATTTGGGTATGAGCCCATAATTTGATTGGTCTTGTCCCAAGGAAATGTCTTATAGCGTTAAGTCCATCACTATGCTTAATGCTTGTGTACAAGGTGGTGACATCAATAGTTACCAAAATCAAATCATCTTCCCAGGGAATGTCATAGATGGATTTAAGAAATCCCCTGTATCCAAAATATACGACGGGAGTTGAGCAGCTAATGGATTCAAGAAAGAGTCAATAAATTTTGAGGTATTTTCTAAACCACTGCCTATGGCTGAAATAATCGGCCTACCAGGGGGATTACAAGAGTCCTTATGCACCTTCGGGAGCAAATAAAAAACTGGAGTAACTGGGTTAGTTATTTTTAGATATTTATACTCATCATGAGTGATCAATGATTGTCCATACCAGTTATCCAATTCCGAATTGTACTGTGCGTGACTTTTAAACATAAGCTCAGGTTTAACCCTTACATAGCAAGCTCTATTGTTTAACTGTTTATAAGCTTCAGATAAATATTGTTGTCTGTCCCAAAGGACTACATTCCCGCCCTTAGCAGCATCACGTACTATACATTTGTCCTCCTGCTTGATTTTATTAATAAGGGCTGTCTGAACTTTTTCTTGCTTGCTAAATTTTTTATTGCTCACACTAGTACATTTCTCCAAGTTTTTCAGGTCATTCACAACCAAATCGTTGAAAATGTCAATGTTGTCGCGTGCAGTATAAGGAATATATCGAGATCTGGGGCGAAAACTAGTTGGGTCACTAGCATTGATGACCAATCCTTCAGATCTTGCTACCTCATCTGCTTGACTCATTAGTTCTGTTGGTTCACCAGTTATTTGTCTTTCAAAGCTCTCTCCATTCTCATTATCTTCGTATATTCTACCGGAAGGCTGAATATCAAGCATGAGATCCATGTCCTGTACATTTAATTCTCCCAGTGAAGCCTCACTGTTTCCGTGGTTTAAAGTCTCGCTCACTGAACCCTGGTTCAAAGAGAAATGTTTTTTGAGTTTCAAGAGTCTTGCAAATTTGAAAATGTCTATCCGAGTTTAAACATAATTAAACTCGGCAATCGGGCAAAACGATAGTCCTAAGTTGAGGATCTGTTCCTCTTCAATAGATAGTTCCATGTCGGTCAGGTTGATCACCGATGTTTGTTGTTGGGTCAAATCCGGGACACTGTCAGGAGATGTTTGTGCATGATCACTGCTCTTTGTTTTGTACCTTGGCGCCTTTTGTGCCTTTGCCTTTTCCTCTTGGCGGTTTGGCGTAATTTACCCTTGTTCTTGGGTGGAGATTGAATCGTCGGTCCTCTTGAAAAAAACCAAATTCGTCAATAACTGTAGGGATTCGTTCTTCCATTTCCCCACTAGGCCCTTCTTCCGCTGAGGTCACCACATCTGAGCTTGGTACGCTACTCACGCCAGATTGGTCTACCTGTTGTTTTTGAGCTGCGACACTCATTTTCATTCTCCTTACATTTTCAAATTTTTTGGCAAATGTATAGATCTGCCCACGATCATAGTCTTTTTTGTCCCTTATGAACTTTTGTGCTTTTCGTTCCTTGATTGAAATTCCCAACTTTTTCAACCGTTCTCCCATCTCCTTTTCGTAGAGAACAATTGGTTCTTGATTATCCTCTTTAGCCAACATGTCATTGATTTGATTAATTTCCTCCATCATTTTTGCACGATCTTTCTCCGCATATTTAATTAGAATTCTTAGCATGCGGCAAGATGAGTCTTGGTTATTATCCGCCCACTCCTGTAACATCAGGTGGTCGGGGTCTTCGTAGGTTGGAGCCACAAGTATTCTTAGCCCCCTTGGAATTCTCCCCACTTCGAGGTAACGCTGTAGGGGTCTTGATTCCCACCATTTTGATAATTCACCCCGGGATAACTTCCCAAGGCGCTTCAATCGCACCATTACATCAGGCATTTTCTCATTACGAGCTCTTGAGGGCTGTTGTTTTGCCGCTACACCAATAGTTGCTTCATCAAATATCAGCAATGCTTCCTGCTCGTGTTCGTTCATTTCTTCAAGCGACATTTCAATAGCTTCTAATCCCTGCATTTTACACCAACCGCTAGTGTGGGGCCGACTCAATCTCGGACCCTCCCACACAAAGCTTTCCCTCTTCCTCAGTACCGCAGATACTTGTGCCTCGAACAGTCACAAACGCCTCCTTTTACCGCCAAACAATTATCCGGTGATTATTAGCACTCACCCAGGTTCTGGCGCGGAATCTGCACGGCGAGTGAGTTCGGGGCACTGCAGAGTTCTTTTCTGACTTCTCCGACTCGATCTGCGTGAGGGGGACGGCAGCAAACAAACTTCTCCAAATGCTCACGAACTTCTGCTGTCACGTAGTCAGAGGGCGCGTCGTCTTCCGGCCTCATGAGCAAAGGCAGGAATCACATTACGAGCTCAAAACCTGGAGCGCTGCTGCGAGGTATTTGCAGATATATATATATATATATTACGAGCTCAAAACCTCGACAGTTCATTTGAAGAGGAGACGACAACAACGTGGTCAAAAACCTTCTTTTATTCTTTAGTCGCTATCAACGCGTTTCGCCTGACCCAGCAGGCTTGGTCACGATTAAAGTTCACAATACACATACAAACATTTAAAGTGCATCAATGTCACGTGATGCATCACGTGGCAGGTAAAATCATAGAACTGAAAGGCAGATTCACAGTGGTTTCTGTAGTTCGTATTTCCGTCAAGAAAATTATATAAACATTATATTCGTTGCGGGGTTGATTAGCAAACACAATTTACACAGATATCAATGTAAAGCCCTGAAAACAGTAATTACTATTAAAGGGGTATTTGTAACAAAAAAAACGCAAAATACTCGCGCCCATTGTCATAATCCTAATTTCGATTGAGAAATTGCTCAACAGTTATTACACAAAGTGCAGCCCCAGTGGGCTTAAGATAACCTCCTTTGAACAGACTGTAATCAATGGTTTATATTCAATAAATTGCACTCGCATCAGGAAACCCCCAAAGTTTTTAGAGGAAAACCTTCAGAAACCTAAAACCGATACAAGTATATACAAGTATATCCAAGTTTATCCTGGAATTAGACAGTAAATGGCCACGAGGGTTAAACAATACTGAGGATATGCACACCTATTTATAGTTATGGCAATTCTGTGAATTAAAGTGACCAAAAAGGAGTATGTCCAGACATAGTTGGGAGAACTATAGAATAACAACAAAGAACAATGTGGTGGCATCCCACATTGCCCAAACAGAAGAATAAGATCAAAAAAGAAAACTGATTTGATAAGTCTCTCACTTATGTAATAATTAATTTTAACAAACTATGATGATATTGTATTTTTAAGCATCTTATGAATCTTTTATATATTTTTAATAGTGATTTTTATATCCGGCTGGAGAAGGAAATTTTACACTGTTGAGATTGTATGGAATGGATTTATTTCAAAATATACATTTTATCAATCATGTTTGTTAATGTATATATATAATAATGCACTTTATATTTATTGTTTGCTGATTTTTGCACTAAATTCTATGGCACTTTATTTGAAGTATTTGCACTAGATATATTTGAACAAGCACTGGAGCACTTTTTTCCTGTAACTGGAGAAAAAAACTAGATATATTTGGGAACAGTAAGCTGATCAATACCTTACATTAGAAAGAAATGATGTATATAAAACATCAACTCTACAGTGGAAATACATTTATTAGAATAACATTCGGGATTCAACCGGTCAATTATAATAATCATTAGACAATTTTACAAATTTTCGTTGTTGTATTTATACAGTGATACGTGTAAATAATATTATTGTCTTTTTATGCATCCATATATGTGGGTTGCAAATGATTAAATGTACCACTGCATTAATGCTGCTGAATTGATTTTAAAACAACAAGTACGCATAGTCTGTTGTTTATATTTATGATCACATGACCCAAAAATTCACCTGTGAGGGGGCGTGCATGGTGTAAAGCACAATATAAAAAGTGAAAAAAATGTATGAGAAGCTGAATGTGATCAAGGGCTCTTGAAGCCCGGAACGCGTCGTTGCTGGCTGCGATATAAGAACGAAATAAATCATACTTTGCCTAATCTGCTGTGGTCGGTCTGGATTCCTGCTTCGCCGTTCGGCGCTCGACGGAAGTGGTTGGAATTGTTGGTGCATATATATATCGGCCTCTGAATCTTCTGAGGCTTTCCATGGACCCTGTAGCTAATCAGCAGGCTGCTGCACAATAAACGCCTGTCTTTCTTCACCCCCGTGAGTGTGGCGTGTTTTGTTAAACACAGGAGCTTCAATAATTCAACGGTCCGCCACCGTTTTCTGCACCCGCCTCAAGAGTGCATGGACATTTAGGCGGACAAAGGAGCGTCGCAGTGACCCTGCATATGCCTAGCACCGCCACGGTACCAGCCGGATTTGGAGCCTGAAATTGGGAATCATACAGATTCGAAGGAGACCGGATATTCACCACTCCTTCTCCATGCTCAGCTGTTATCGTGGCAGGCGAGGGGGTACGGAGCGGGTGATTATCAGCAGCAGAACAGGATCATAAAGAGGACTGCGAAACAAGCATGAATAATAAAGACAGCCTACCTGTTCCAGCAGACACCGCGGCATCAGCCCAGCCCGCCATTAGGGGCGTGTCATGTATTTAACTGGACTCGTACCTGAAAAACACCATATGTGATGTTCGTCATTTCCCTGAGGAAGAAGGAACAGAACCTTCGAAACGCGTCGGAACTTGCAAGACGAAACCCTCGGCCTCTGAATCTTCTGAGGCTTTCCATGGACCCTGTAGCTAATCAGCAGGCTGCTGCACAATAAACGCCTGTCTTTCTTCACCCCCGTGAGTGTGGCGTGTTTTGTTAAACACAGGAGCTTCAATAATTCAACGGTCCACCACCGTTTTCTGCACCCGCCTCAAGAGTGCATGGACATTTAGGCGGACAAAGGAGCGTTGCAGTGACCCTGCATATGCCTAGCACCGCCACGGTACCAGCCGGATTTGGAGCCTGAAATTGGGAATCATACAGATTCGAAGGAGACCGGATATTCACCACTCCTTCTCCATGCTCAGCTGTTATCGTGGCAGGCGAGGGGGTACGGAGCGGGTGATTATCAGCAGCAGAACAGGATCACAAAGAGGACTGCGAAACAAGCATGATTAATAAAGACAGCCTACCTGTTCCAGCAGACACCGCGGCATCAGCCCAGCCCGCCATTAGGGGCGTGTCATGTATTTAACTGGACTCGTACCTGAAAAACACCATATGTGATGTTCGTCATTTCCCTGAGGAAGAAGGAACAGAACCTTCGAAACGCGTCGGAACTTGCAAGACGAAACCCTCGGCCTCTGAATCTTCTGAGGCTTTCCATGGACCCTGTAGCTAATCAGCAGGCTGCTGCACAATAAACGCCTGTCTTTCTTCACCCCCGTGAGTGTGGCGTGTTTTGTTAAACACAGGAGCTTCAATAATTCAACGGTCCGCCACCGTTTTCTGCACCCGCCTCAAGAGTGCATGGACATTTAGGCGGACAAAGGAGCGTCGCAGTGACCCTGCATATGCCTAGCACCGCCACGGTACCAGCCGGATTTGGAGCCTGAAATTGGGAATCATACAGATTCGAAGGAGACCGGATATTCACCACTCCTTCTCCATGCTCAGCTGTTATCGTGGCAGGCGAGGGGGTACGGAGCGGGTGATTATCAGCAGCAGAACAGGATCACAAAGAGGACTGCGAAACAAGCATGAATAATAAAGACAGCCTACCTGTTCCAGCAGACACCGCGGCATCAGCCCAGCCCGCCATTAGGGGCGTGTCATGTATTTAACTGGACTCGTACCTGAAAAACACCATATGTGATGTTCGTCATTTCCCTGAGGAAGAAGGAACAGAACCTACGAAACGCGTCGGAACTTGCAAGTCGAAACCCTCGGCCTCTGAATCTTCTGAGGCTTTCCATGGACCCTGTAGCTAATCAGCAGGCTGCTGCACAATAAACGCCTGTCTTTCTTCACCCCCGTGAGTGTGGCGTGTTTTGTTAAACACAGGAGCTTCAATAATTCAACGGTCCGCCACCGTTTTCTGCACCCGCCTCAAGAGTGCATGGACATTTAGGCGGAAAAAGGAGCGTCGCAGTGACCCTGCATATGCCTAGCACCGCCACGGTACCAGCCGGATTTGGAGCCTGAAATTGGGAATCATACAGATTCGAAGGAGACCGGATATTCACCACTCCTTCTCCATGCTCAGCTGTTATCGTGGCAGGCGAGGGGGTACGGAGTGGGTGATTATCAGCAGCAGAACAGGATCACAAAGAGGACTGCGAAACAAGCATGAATAATAAAGACAGCCTACCTGTTCCAGCAGACACCGCGGCATCAGCCCAGCCCGCCATTAGGGGCGTGTCATGTATTTAACTGGACTCGTACCTGAAAAACACCATATGTGATGTTCGTCATTTCCCTGAGGAAGAAGGAACAGAACCTTCGAAACGCGTCGGAACTTGCAAGACGAAACCCTCGGCCTCTGAATCTTCTGAGGCTTTCCATGGACCCTGTAGCTAATCAGCAGGCTGCTGCACAATAAACGCCTGTCTTTCTTCACCCCCGTGAGTGTGGCGTGTTTTGTTAAACACAGGAGCTTCAATAATTCAACGGTCCGCCACCGTTTTCTGCACCCGCCTCAAGAGTGCATGGACATTTAGGCGGACAAAGGAGCGTCGCAGTGACCCTGCATATGCCTAGCACCGCCACGGTACCAGCCGGATTTGGAGCCTGAAATTGGGAATCATACAGATTCGAAGGAGACCGGATATTCACCACTCCTTCTCCATGCTCAGCTGTTATCGTGGCAGGCGAGGGGGTACGGAGCGGGTGATTATCAGCAGCAGAACAGGATCACAAAGAGGACTGCGAAACAAGCATGAATAATAAAGACAGCCTACCTGTTCCAGCAGACACAGCGGCATCAGCCCAGCCCGCCATTAGGGGCGTGTCATGTATTTAACTGGACTCGTACCTGAAAAACACCATATGTGATGTTCGTCATTTCCCTGAGGAAGAAGGAACAGAACCTTCGAAACGCGTCGGAACTTGCAAGACGAAACCCTCGGCCTCTGAATCTTCTGAGGCTTTCCATGGACCCTGTAGCTAATCAGCAGGCTGCTGCACAATAAACGCCTGTCTTTCTTCACCCCCGTGAGTGTGGCGTGTTTTGTTAAACATAGGAGCTTCAATAATTCAACGGTCCGCCACCGTTTTCTGCACCCGCCTCAAGAGTGCATGGACATTTAGGCGGACAAAGGAGCGTCGCAGTGACCCTGCATATGCCTAGCACCGCCACGGTACCAGCCGGATTTGGAGCCTGAAATTGGGAATCATACAGATTCGAAGGAGACCGGATATTCACCACTCCTTCTCCATGCTCAGCTGTTATCGTGGCAGGCGAGGGGGTACGGAGCGGGTGATTATCAGCAGCAGAACAGGATCACAAAGAGGACTGCGAAACAAGCATGAATAATAAAGACAGCCTACCTGTTCTAGCAGACACCGCGGCATCAGCCCAGCCCGCCATTAGGGGCGTGTCATGTATTTAACTGGACTCGTACCTGAAAAACACCATATGTGATGTTCGTCATTTCCCTGAGGAAGAAGGAACAGAACCTTCGAAACGCGTCGGAACTTGCAAGACGAAACCCTCGGCCTCTGAATCTTCTGAGGCTTTCCATGGACCCTGTAGCTAATCAGCAGGCTGCTGCACAATAAACGCCTGTCTTTCTTCACCCCCGTGAGTGTGGCGTGTTTTGTTAAACACAGGAGCTTCAATAATTCAACGTTCCGCCACCGTTTTCTGCACCCGCCTCAAGAGTGCAGGGACATTTAGGCGGACAAAGGAGCGTCGCAGTGACCCTGAATATGCCTAGCACCGCCACGGTACCAGCCGGATTTGGAGCCTGAAATTGGGAATCATACAGATTCGAAGGAGACCGGATATTCACCACTCCTTCTCCATGCTCAGCTGTTATCGTGGCAGGCGAGGGGGTACGGAGCGGGTGATTATCAGCAGCAGAACAGGATCACAAAGAGGACTGCGAAACAAGCATGAATAATAAAGACAGCCTACCTGTTCCAGCAGACACCGCGGCATCAGCCCAGCCCGCCATTAGGGGCGTGTCATGTATTTAACTGGACTCGTACCTGAAAAACACCATATGTGATGTTCGTCATTTCCCTGAGGAAGAAGGAACAGAACCTTCGAAACGCGTCGGAACTTGCAAGACGAAACCCTCGGCCTCTGAATCTTCTGAGGCTTTCCATGGACCCTGTAGCTAATCAGCAGGCTGCTGCACAATAAACGCCTGTCTTTCTTCACCCCCGTGAGTGTGGCGTGTTTTGTTAAACACAGGAGCTTCAATAATTCAACGGTCCGCCACCGTTTTCTGCACCCGCCTCAAGAGTGCATGGACATTTAGGCGGACAAAGGAGCGTCGCAGTGACCCTGCATATGCCTAGCACCGCCACGGTACCAGCCGGATTTGGAGCCTGAAATTGGGAATCATACAGATTCGAAGGAGACCGGATATTCACCACTCCTTCTCCATGCTCAGCTGTTATCGTGGCAGGCGAGGGGGTACGGAGCGGGTGATTATCAGCAGCAGAACAGGATCACAAAGAGGACTGCGAAACAAGCATGAATAATAAAGACAGCCTACCTGTTCTAGCAGACACCGCGGCATCAGCCCAGCCCGCCATTAGGGGCGTGTCATGTATTTAACTGGACTCGTACCTGAAAAACACCATATGTGATGTTCGTCATTTCCCTGAGGAAGAAGGAACAGAACCTTCGAAACGCGTCGGAACTTGCAAGACGAAACCCTCGGCCTCTGAATCTTCTGAGGCTTTCCATGGACCCTGTAGCTAATCAGCAGGCTGCTGCACAATAAACGCCTGTCTTTCTTCACCCCCGTGAGTGTGGCGTGTTTTGTTAAACACAGGAGCTTCAATAATTCAACGTTCCGCCACCGTTTTCTGCACCCGCCTCAAGAGTGCAGGGACATTTAGGCGGACAAAGGAGCGTCGCAGTGACCCTGCATATGCCTAGCACCGCCACGGTACCAGCCGGATTTGGAGACTGAAATTGGGAATCATACAGATTCGAAGGAGACCGGATATTCACCACTCCTTCTCCATGCTCAGCTGTTATCGTGGCAGGCGAGGGGGTACGGAGCGGGTGATTATCAGCAGCAGAACAGGATCACAAAGAGGACTGCGAAACAAGCATGAATAATAAAGACAGCCTACCTGTTCCAGCAGACACCGCGGCATCAGCCCAGCCCGCCATTAGGGGCGTGTCATGTATTTAACTGGACTCGTACCTGAAAAACACCATATGTGATGTTCGTCATTTCCCTGAGGAAGAAGGAACAGAACCTTCGAAACGCGTCGGAACTTGCAAGACGAAACCCTCGGCCTCTGAATCTTCTGAGGCTTTCCATGGACCCTGTAGCTAATCAGCAGGCTGCTGCACAATAAACGCCTGTCTTTCTTCACCCCCGTGAGTGTGGCGTGTTTTGTTAAACACAGGAGCTTCAATATATATATATATATATATATATATATATATATATATATATATATATACATCCCAAGAGCTCCGATTTCCTGACGCCGTTTCCTCACAGGCAAAGAAGCGGATACGGACCACAAAGTCTGTGCAGGTTAGTTTATTTTCGTGCAGCAAGTCGCCATGACGCGTTTAGGCCCCTACCATGGGTCTTGATCACATGACATATATATTCACTGAACAAACCATAGGTTTGTTCAGTGAATATATATTATCATATGTCATCAGTGATGTCATTTGAGATGTTATCAGTGATGTCATCAGTTATGTCACTGACATTGTCATGAATGATGTAATATGTGACATCATCAGCAGTGGATTGCAGGCGCGCAAGTTTTAGTTAGTACAACTAGCTATAACGGGGGAATTTCAATGGTTTTGTACGAGTGAAATGTCCAACTAGTCCAACTAACTATAACATCCCTGAAACCTATGGTTTTTTTCAGTGAATATTATATATATATATATATATATATATATATATATATATATATATATATATATATATATATATATATATATATATATATATATATATATATATATATTACTAAACACCTATTTAAAAAAGTAACAACAAATTATAATTATAACTTTGATATTATTGTTAATAATAAAAAATATATACTTTCCAACAATATTCCATCGCTCGCTAAATTGCGATCCTCAATATTGCTGTACTGCTGCCATTACATTAAGGACCAGCACCTTGCTTAATCTACTGCCTGTGATGATATGTATGCATGAGTGCCTGTCTATCTGTGTACATGTGCATATGTATGTCTGTTGGGCTGTGCTTGTTGCTGTCTATAAGTATGTTGGCTTGTGTGTGCACAAATGTTTGTACATGAATTGCACTTGAACACATTTATGGTTGTACGGATGTTTCTTTTTCTGTTTATCTGCATATATTTGTGATCAGTTTAAATTTGTGTGTGGATGGTGTGTGCATGTGAGCTATGTGACTTCCCAGTCCAATGTGGAGTCAATTGCTGTTTTATTTAATAACAAGTACAAGTAATTTACCAGTCTTTGAAGGACATTTAATCTTTGTAAAGAAGTCACATTTTCTTCCTCATCATGAACTGTTTCTGATCTGTATTGAAGATGCAATGTATGCCATTTTTTAGATGAACTCAAAGACCTTCTTTTTAGATCCCATTTTTGATTGAATATAGCCTATTGTTGTCTGTGTACAATAAGGTATCCACCAGTTGATTTCAGGCCGAAGAGGAGAGGGAAGAAAATACATACAATGCAAATAACCTCGTATCTGGCCTATCTAGTTTATACAATGGTATTACTCAAAAATAGACATTTCCCCAAGAGACAAAATCTCAACACAGGAAATAAATTCTTTCCAATTTTATTTATTTATCAACAATATATTTTTTCCCTCATTTTGACGAGGGTTAGCCCGCGTTTTAGGAGACTCGATTTGAATCTGTTGGAAGATGCGTAGCGCGAGTGAAGTGAGACGGACTGAGCTCACGTGAACGATCAAACCGAAGGGTCAACTTTTCCATCATATAAACCAAGACAAATAATAGTTATTGGAGATATAAACAGACACAATTTTTTTAAAAATTGGATGGAGTTGAAATTTGGTTAAAGACATGTTATGATTGAAATTGCCAGTTCAGATTGCCTCTGAACAAAGGAATATATCCCTCCTGTATGATAACAATTAGGGAGTTATTCCCTCAGAGAATCTCTCTTCTGGTGATAACATCCTGGACCTTCCAACATCGATCAAAATCTGAGATACCCCCATGTCTTAATACGCATATAGACCTCCAGACCGCTATAGAGATGAAAATGATATTGTTCATGTGGCCCTGAAGAAGGTGATATAAATCATTTGTTGTCACTGAAACGTGTATAGGCCAGTCTTCACACAGCTAGGAGTCCTACCCAAGAACCAAAATAAGACAAGATTTATTCAGAAAGAATTGTGATGGATGTGTAAACACCTAAACCGTGATTTTGATAACTGTGATGGAACAGGTTTAGTGAGCAGAATTCCATTTCAGATGTGTCTTTATTGTGATTCTTCAGTGTGGTATGATGATGGTATGTGTGAGAAGAATGCAAGGTGAGAATGGAAGGATGATGGTGTGAAAATCTTTTCTTTGGGGGATGCTATAAATTGTATTGAAACATAGTGATTCTAATCTAGGCTTCTTTCCAATCGAAATGTGATATATTTGTCTCTCATTTGTAAATGTTATATGAGTACATGAGTTTAACATACATTTATTTAAAAAAGTATATAAAAATACAGAAATCTATAAAAATATATTGTTGATAAATAAATAAAATTGGAAAGAATTTATTTCCTGTGTTGAGATTTTGTCTCTTGGGGAGATGTCTATTTTTGAGTAATACCATTGTATAAACTAGATAGGCCAGATAAGAGGTTATTTGCATTGTATAGCCTATTGTTGTGTCTGCGGAGTTAGTGTTTTCATAGTCGTGCACCCAAAAAAATCCTTAAAAATATTAATTGATTTACTGTGCGATCAGTAGAGCTAGAATCTGATATCGGGCAACAATAAAGCATTTATTTCCAGGTTTTATTTATTGATTTCTTTGGTATGTTTATTCCAGGAGTGCCTTCATAATATCACAACTAACTGAAGATAACCACAGGGAATTATATGGTATTAAAACAGTAATTGGTCTTGCAGGATCAGACAAAATGTCTACATAACATGTATAAAAAACTGGACGAAATGGAGAGAGAACGCTGTATGTTTCAGGAAGCACTAAAAAATCAGAAAGACGATACGGCTCGCTGCCTTGAAAGAGAGGAAAAACTAAAGCGTGACCTCGAGGTAGGTTACCTTCTGTTTGTCTTTGGAGCAAGCAAGGATATCAGCTTGACGCTATATATTTCTGTTATCCTGTAAAGATTAACATCTGTATTGTGTCATATTCTGAGTGAACATGCAATTTTTTGCTGGGATGATGACTACATTTAGACAGGCGACCTGAGTTAAACTGACTGGAAGGTGGGTGACCTATAATGCCACAAAGGATTATTTACTGGGTTGTTCCCTCACTTTGGTCAAATATATCTTAAGAAAATTTGGGGCACTGGGCACAAGCATGTTTTGTGACACCTTTTTTTAACCTTTTAGCCGTACATTGTGAAGGAAGTGACATGTCCATTCTAAAATGACCATCCAAACGTCATCTTGGCTTTTGACTTTTTAGCAACCCACTCAAGTCAGGTTCAATACAAATTTATTTAGACCATTAGTCCCCAAATGTTTTAAAACCATCAAAGTAAAACATCAATAAAACATTCTAAAATCACAATTCATTATTTGACCTCATAAACTTCATAAAATACATTCAACGTACATTTAATGGTGCATAGGCCACACAGAACTATAGATAAGCAAATCAATTCAAAATACTATTGAAGGATTTTTTTAACTTTTTGGATATACTTCCCCATGGCACACGCTATATCCAAATTACTAATTTCTGTTAAGAGGTTTACTGCTTGGACCCTACTTCTAATATCATATTTTTTTAGAAATTGGACATAAAAACTCTTTCCATATATCTAAAATTTTCCGACTGTCCAGTAGTAGATGTAGGATATCGCATGTTGTTCCCAAAGTACAGGTGCATTTTCCCATTCTATCAATCATACATCTTTTTACCCCATCATTCATATAGCATGGGTTTAACCCTATCCTTAGACTTTGCAGTTCTCTTCTCAACCAGCAGCTAGGCAGCCTATCAATATAGAGTGTTTCATTTTGCCACACTGGCGCCATGAATCAAACAGATTTTTTCCTCCAAAGATAATCTGGGTCCTTAGCTTGGGAAATTTCTTTCCCCAGGACCCTAAGTTCCCTTTTGTCATTCTTAATTTGGAGAGTCTTGGGGCACAGCGTAATTTTCATAATGTGGTACGCCTTATTGATGATAGCTCTTGTCCCTTTTGCCCACAGTAGGTCACTCTTTACAATCTCATCTCTGCACCATTGTGAAATTGTATGATCTTCCCCCATGCCCAGGCGCTGCCAGAAACATAATAGGGCCATACACGTTGTTATACTCCATGAGGTTGTTCCCAATTCTAATCTCACTGCCTGAATCATTGGCGATTTCGGCAAGGAAAATACATTTTTCAGGGTATTTCCATCCTCTACGCCCCATCCGGTTTTACAGTTCAGATAAAGCACTTCTGCACCATACACAAATTGGGGTGGTATCATTACTGAGTACATTTTTAGAACTGGTCTGTCGGACATGTCGCCATATGCACAGTTGAATCTTTTTAGTCCCCTGACCGATGCCAAACCCCTCAGTTTTGGTGCGTCGAGATGAGTATGCCACTGCAAACTTCTCTCGAACCACATCCCTAGTTATCTATATTCAGCAACCTTTTCCAGCTTTTCGGGGCCCAGGAGCTATGTGAACCCAATTCTCCTTCGACCGAAGCATAGGATCTTTGTCTTATCCGTATTGACAACCCGTTTTTTACAATGACAATATTCATTAAACCTGTTTAGTTTTCTTTGTAGCCCAATCTCCATTTGATCCATAATAACTAGGTCGCGTAAAGTAGACCAGAAATATGTTTCCTGTCTTATTTCGGGCTTGCCCCACTCACATTGCCCAGGATTGACGGCAAGTCTGCGATAAACAGGGAAAATAGCAGGGGGACTGGGATTACCCCTTCCTCAACCGATCTGGTTTTTTTGAGGCAAGCTCCCATCTATATTTAAGATTATCTGGGCCCAATTATCGGCATGAAGTGCTTGGATCAGCCCTAGCAAATCCCTTGGTATATTATATGCAGTCAAAGTCTCCCACCGCTGTTCCCGGTCCACCAGATCAAATGCTGCGCGGAAGTCCACTAAGCAGCAGAACAAACTTCCCCTCTGCTCAATCGACTTCCACACAATGGACCAGAGCACAAAGCAGTAGTCGACCGTTGAGTGTCGGACTGCACTAGGAACAGCCCCAACACCCACCAGCCACGCACGCAATCTCTGGACATCTTCGACTCTTCCCTCTCCATGACGAAGCAGGTCAATGCTGTCTCCTCCTCCTGCTTCAACACCCTCTGCATGCTCTGCAGGATCTACAAGTGGATCCCCACTGAAATAAGAAGGACGGTCACCCAGGCCCTTGTCAGCAGCAGACTGGACTACTGAAACGCCATCTATGCAGAAGCCTCGGCCAAACTCCTGAAACGGCTCCAACTCATCCAGAACGCCTCTGCATGCCTGATCCTCGACATCCCTTGCCGCAGCAACATCTCACCCCACCTGAGAGCCCTGCACTGGCTCCCTGTCAACAAGAGGATAACCCTCAAACTCCTCACCCACACACACAAGGCACTCCACAACACTGGACCAGCGTACCTCAACAGCCGACTCGGCTTCTACACCCCCACCCGCCAGCTCCGCTCCGCAGACAGCACCCTCGCCTCTGTTCCCCGCATCCGAAGAGCGACCGCCGCTGGCCGATCATTCTCCAACATCGCCGCAAAGACATGGAACACCCTCCCCATCTGCCTACGGCAGACCCAAGACCTACTGACCTTCAGAAGACTCCTCAAGACCTGGCTCTTCAAACAGTAGCAACCCCCCCTTAGCGCCTTGAGACCCTCATGGGTATGTAGCGCGCTTATATATACTATGATTGATTGAGTGTCCCTCTTTGAACCTCCCCTGTTCTGGGGGCACAATCCAATTTACTTCTGTCCAGTCCTTTAGTATTACTCGGATTACTTTAGCGAAAACTTTTTCTCCTATATCAAGGAGATTTTTCATTCTTGGGGGCATTTAAATCTCCTTTTTTATGGATTGGCAGTATAATAGCTCCTCTCCAGTTTTCTGGCACAATGCCTGTCTAAAGGATCCCCTGGAACATTTCTGCAAAAAACTCGACCCACCACTCAGGCCTATTTTTTATAATCACTGTCAGCAGATTATCTGGGCCTACTGCCCGAGTTAGGTTTATGCCGGATATTATTTTCCGTATATGGCTTGAGGTAAATTGTTCCTTTATCTCTTCCTTCACACTTAGCCATGATATTGCGCTTGCTTTCTCTGCCATTGGCCATTTCCCATAAATTTTCCTGAATTAATCCACCCAGTAATCTTCGGGGACCAAGCAGTGCAGGGATCCTATTGTTTTACCCGATTGTTTGGCCCAATTTCCAGAACCCTTTCACAACTTTAGACTCAAGTGAAAGCTCAGCATTGTACCTTACTCTAAGTCTTCTTTCCATTTGTCTAAATGTGCTTTTACTTTCCGACAAACCTCATCGAACCATGGACTGTCTTTATTAAGGGATCTAATGTTACTGGCCGTCCCAGGTTTAGTACATTTCATTTTTACCCGTAGGCATTCTACCAGTTGTCTTATTGTATTTTAATACCAAGCATTGTCATCTTCAGTAGGGAAATTTTCAAAGACAAGAGTCTGCTGAACAGCACTTAATTTTATAATGTGATCCTCAGATATACAAGTAGTTAACCTCTTTGGGTAGTCCACCTGTACCTGGAGTATCGTCTCATTCTGATTGCCCGTTTTTACAAAATGTTCTGTCTTCAAAGGTCAGTGATCGCTTCCTTCCACACTCATCACCTCGAAGTCCTTGATTAAATCAAAGGACCAGGCATGTGTAAACATGTAGTCTATAAGGCAGGGTTGCTGATCCACTCTATCTCTACAAAGGTTCTTACAAGCCAGTTTAGTCTCTCAGACTAGCTCAGGCTGAACGAATGTTAGGATGGATATCACTGACATTTAAAAGCACCCTTGTCATCCTTCAAAAGGTTGGCATTCATGACAATTGGTGGCTAATCGCTAGCACCTTAGCAACATTGCGAACAAGTGATTGTGATATAGAGATAAAAGCATAAAGAACAAATGATAGACGGAATGTTGAACAATGCAAACACCCATCCCAATTCACAAAGTTCTAGGTTTAATCCATCGTTTTTTTGCTCATCAAACAATAGATTAAACCCAGATCTATGACTGGGGGTGAATGTTCAAATTGTTTAGCACTCCGTCCATCATCTGTTCTTTTTGTTT
Source organism: Lissotriton vulgaris (assembly GCF_964263255.1). Lineage (NCBI taxonomy): Eukaryota > Metazoa > Chordata > Amphibia > Caudata > Salamandridae > Lissotriton > Lissotriton vulgaris. The sequence continues at coordinate 1,061,089,060 of NC_141689.1, read as the reverse complement.
GTGATACATAGATAGGGATGTGAGGCAGACTGTGTCCTTTTGGGCCAGGACACCTTGTAAGTATCTAATGAACAGGAAGAGTTGGTATTTGAGGTCCAAGCTAGTGGAGCTAATAAAAATGAAAATCTGGTTTTTGACATTTTTAAAAGTGTACAAGCTTTTCTTTGGAACAACAGAACTTTTTTGACCAAAACCAAAAGCTTGCATCTGGGAAGAAATGTATGTTTTTTGGAATTACGAAGCTGATTTTAGGGGACAAAATTATTACGTATTCCTAATATAGTTAGAAATGAGTTTCAATATCTTCAATATCTTCCTGCTGGTTTGTGGACACATTTGCCACGACTCATACCTGAAATCTGCATCTGACCATCACATCATGGATGCTGTGAGTCCAAATGATTGCTCTTTCAAGCCCCTTAGACCATTTCTTGATTCCTAGAAAAGAGAACAAGGAGAGTGAAAGGCTATCCGTATAAAGAAGAATGAGAGAGAGAGAATGCACAGAAGCTCTCCTCTTGTGGGTACCAGTGTATGCACAACAGTAGAGCTTTTAATTGTGCTTTCAAGCTCTTCTCCTCTTTTCTGTTCTTGATCAATCTGTAAACGAACATGTCATATTGCATTATAATTAATTCCAGGAAACCAACTTGTCCCCCTACTGCCTCTCGCATTCCGGCGTAACTTGTTCTTGTTGGTGGTACAGCAGTATGAGGGTGTTTTCCCTGTAACTTTCCTGTGATAAGTAAACCAAGAGATGGTCCCAGGAACCAAGAAAGAAAGCAATATGGAGCACGCCCTATATATGCTCGGATTGGAGACTATACCAATCCTGTGCAGAAATACTCCCCCTACACCACTTTTCATCCCTGCTCTCTGGCCCCCTGGTCACTTCCCTATCCTACCCAGGTTCACTGCTCATTATCGCCCTTATGCTTCCTTTTTTTCGTGTCTCGCTCTTCATCTTTGCCTGCTCTCCCACTTACTCTCCAATTTCCTGTCCCTCAGATTCCTGTCTGCCTATCTCACTCCTAGGCATCACTGTTTCCCCCACTCCTTGCCCTTGGTTGCTTTCCCACTCGCTTGCTGTCATGTTTGGCTGTTCCTTGGCTTACTTCCTGTCATACGGACCTCCCTCGTTCCCTCGTCCCACCAATCCCAAACATTGCTTGCTTCCCGAACACCATTCTCATGCCCTTTCTCATTTTTTTTTCCCAATGCGCCTGCTCCCCTTTCTCTGAATTATTTTTCCAGTCCCATTAATCGCCAAATCCTTGCAAGCTTTCTGGCCCTGCTCTGATTTCCAAGTGCACCTTGGACAATTACTTTCTAGAAAATACCTAAAGAGCTTTTTCAGACATATATTGAATCTAGTTTCTACATACAAGTGACTGCTAGTACATTTAAATATTATGGTGCTTCTTTCAGAACATTTAGGAAATCATTAGGATGCCAGGCGGACTTTTTCTGCCCACCATCCTGATAGAAAACAGGACCGCCCACCATATGTGTGGCAGTCCCGTGGGGGAGATTAGGATGCGCCAACCACACTGGTCGGCGCATCACGCATTTTTAACATTGCGGCAGGCGGTGCTTTCAGCAGCATCCGCCACAATGGTTAAAATTCATGTTGTGCATATGCATACACAAAGTAGCAGACACCATGCGGTGCCTGCCGCACTGTTGCTGCAAATGCAGGAGGGTTCCATAGGTCCCCCCCATTTGTGCACCCCCCCCAACTACCTGGGGGCCCAATTGTGAACTCTGCATGCCTTTCCGTGGACGCAACGGCGTCATGGAAAGGCTGCTCTCTGCCTGCATACTAATATGGATGATGGTGTCTAGCAGACACCACCACCATATTAAACCCTTTTCCGCCTGGTCGACTCGTTGACCGGGCGGAAAAGCGGCGGAGGGTCTTTCCGTCAGCCCGGGTCCCCTCCGCCATACTGATATGGCGGGGGAAATGGGTGGCCATGGGTGGCCATGCGGGTGGTGGCAAGCCGCCATACATCCTAATGGACCCCTTAGAGTTTGCACACAGAGCCTTGGTAACGGCCATTGATATCCCAACCCTGGCATATTTATTTAACACAAATATCATTAGATTTGAAAAAAAATAATATGCAGGTGTATATATATTGAAGCCACACACTCCCAATCATTTGGTATGCTCAAAACAAAAGCTGAGTCCACTTTGTGGCCATTGCTCCTTCACTCAAGTGCATCTGCCCCATTCTTAATTCGCGTGTATCTCGACACTGAGACTGGGCTGTGGTGTAGGCTTATGGCACCTCTTATGAAGACGTATGGTACTGTAGCCAGCTACAGAAATGACTTGTGTCTAACTTGAGGTACCTCTAGTAACGACCTAAGCCTGCATTTACCGAGGACATGTATCTTTCTGAATCCATAGACCTCTAGTAACTGCCTAAAGCAAGGACTTGTGTCTGACCGCGATTGACCTCTAGTTAATGGCATATAGTACTGCAGCCTGCATCAAGAACGTGCTAATTGCGGCTTTACTTATACTCTGAGGCCACCATGAAAAGGTGAATACCTCGATTTTTTTTTATATCGATGTAAGTAATATCGAAGTCAATAATATCGATATCAAATATATCGATGTTAGCAATTTCGATGTTACTAATATCGATATTTGTACTATTGTTATGTATTTTAGTATGTATTTAATATGTATGTGTTATATGTTTTTTGTTAAGTATTTTACTTGTTTTAAGTTATATGTGAACTATGTTCATATATTTATAATGTTATTTTTAAGCCAATTTTATGTTTTAGTACCGGAGTGGGTTGTGGGTTTATAGGGGAATAGGGTGGGAAGTAATTTAATTATATTAAATTAATTATTACTTTTTAGGAATTAGAAATTAATTTTATTTAATTTTTGCGTTTAACTTCTGTAGCGGGTAGTGGGTTTATAGGGGAATTGGGTGGGAAGTATTTTAATTGTAATTAAGTAATGAATTATTTTTATTTATTGGTATTGATAATTTATGTATTTTTAATTATTTATTAATTGGCAAGTAATAATTTTAATTGGTAATTAATTGTTTTAATTGGTAATTAATATTAGTAATGGTAATTAATTTATTTAATTGGTAATTAATGTTTGTAATTGGTAGTTAATGTTTGTAATTGGTAGTTAATGTTTGTAATTGGTAATTAATGTATTTGATGTGTTAATAATTTTTGTAATCGGTAATTAATTTATTTAATTTGTAATTAAATTATTTTTATTGGAAATTATTTGTAAATAATTTGTAATTAATGTGTTATAAAAAGTATTTTTGGGCATACAAATAATATTATTGTTTAATGTTTTTTAATTGGTAATGAATTATTAATAATATTTGTTTTTACATTATTTTATTGCTTAATATTTATTATTTGGTAACTATTATTTATTAATTGATATTTATTGTTAATTTATTGTTAATTAGTTATTCAAATCTATTTTTTCTTTAATATTAATGGGTATTTTTAAATGATGTTTAGTTATTTAAAATAATAAAATATTAATACATTTAAATATAAAAATTATTTCTAAGTATGTTTTATTTAATTTGTATGGTATCCAACGCTTTCCCTACTGTTGCACTCTCTGGAGTGGGAATAGTAATTTTTACCCCTACGCTATCCAACGCTTTCCCTATTGTTTCACTCTCTGGAGTTGGAATAGTAATTTTTACCCCTTCGCTATCCAACGCTTTCCCTACTGTTTCACTCTCTGGAGTGGGAATAGTAATTTTTACCCCTACGCTATCCAACGCTTTCCCTACTGTTGCACTCTCTGGATTTGGAATAGTAATTTTTACTCCTTCGCTATCCAACGCTTTCCCTACTGTTGCACTCTCTGGTGTGGGAATTGTAATTTTTACCCCTACGCTATCCAGCGCTTTCACTACTGTTTCACTCTCTGGAGTTATAGTAATTTTTACCCTTGCGCTATCCAATGCTTTCCCTACTGTTGCACTCTCTGCAGTTGCAATAGTAATTTTTACCCCTACGCTAGCCAACGCTTTCCCTACTGTTTCACTCTCTGGAGTGGGAATAGTTATTTTTACCCCTACGCTATCCAACGCTTTCCCTACTGTTTCACTCTCTGGAGTTGGAATAGTAATTTTTACCCCTACGCTATCTAGCGCTTTCCCTATTGTTGCACTCTCTGGAGTGGGAATAGTAATTTTTACCCCTACGCTATCCAGCGCTTCCCCTACTGTTGCACTCTCTGGAGTGGGAATAGTAATTTTTACCCCTACGCTAGCCAACGCTTTCCCTACTGTTGCACTCTCTGGAGTGGGAATAGTAATTTTTAACCCTATGCTATCAAACGCTTTCCCTACTGTTGCACTCTCTGGATTTGGAATAGTAATTTTTAACCCTATGCTATCAAACGCTTTCCCTACTGTTGCACTCTTTGGAGTGGGAATAGTAATTTTTACTCCTACGCGATCAAGCGCTTTCCCTACTGTTTCACTCTCTGGAGTTTGAATAGTAATTTTTATCCCTACGCTATCCAGCGCTTTCCCTGCTGTTTCACTCTCTGGAGTTGAAATAGTAATTTTTACTCCTACGCTATCCAATGTTTTCTTTACTGTTTCACTCTCTGGAGTAGTAATAGTAATTTTTATCTCTATGCTATACAATGTTTTCCCTAATTTTGCATTTTCTGGAGTGGGAATAGTAATTTTACATTTTACGCTATCCAATGTTTTTAATACTGTAGATTTTTTTGGACTTTAAATAGTAGTTATATTTATTATCTAGAATAAATTTAGATAATGTATTATGTTATTAATTTTAAAAAATATTGAAAGTATATCTAATTTTTTTAATTTATTAAAAATAATTATTTACTGTTTTATGTAATTTTTTTATTTGTGGAGATCTATTTGTAATGTATAGTATTTTTTAATAATTTATAAGTAATTATAGTAATTATTAAAATGTATTATGTAAATATATAAAATATATTTTACATTTGTGTTTAATTAATGTTATATTAATGTATATCTATTATTTATTAATTTTAAACATTACAAAATATTTTTAACAATGTTTATTTTATTTATAAGTATTATTTACTTTTTTTTACACATTATATTTTAACAGATATAAAACAATATTTTTAATTACGATATTTTTAACATCGATATTTTTGTTTTGATATTTTTGTACTTACCATTTTGTAGAAAGGATGCCGACATACTTGCCTTCGATATTCCAAGCCTCGATGTTTCTGTAGGTCGATATTTTGTCTGGCGATATTCTGTCATAGATCCCTGTAAAATGCTTATGTTGTACTTTTGCTTGCAGTATATGTTGACAGACTGTTCCTTGGATAGCCTCAGTGGACTGTTTATCAAGGTTGGTAACTGAGGGGACTTCCGAGGTTGGTATCGTGGCTGGCAGCATATAAGAATGATACTTACAAGCCCAGTAGAAAGGAAAGCTTTCTAGGGAGAATTGCAAGGAATTGCTATAGGCAAACTCCATAGGAACAATCCATCAACTCCAAGCAATCAGAGTTTTCATGAGAAAATACCTCAAGTAATGCTCGGTGCACAGATTCAGGCATTTCGTCTTTCCATCTGTTTGATTGTGGTAACTGATGGACTTGAAATGCTTCATGCCTATTCATTTCAAACATTCTTTCGAGAATTGTAAATAAACTGAATGCCTCGGGTGGTAACAATTGTGTTAAGCAGTCCTTGCATACAGAAGATGTGAGTTAGACACATGCCAGTAAATTACACTGCTGTGGGTGAATTTGTGAGGCGTATTGTTTGAAATAGGCCCTTTCTGCGTGGTCTCCCCAGATTTTCTACCTTTTTGCTGATCCCTATTTTTGCTTGTAGAACACTGTGCACTTTTACCTCTGCTAACCAGTGGTAAAGTGTTTGTGCCCTTTCTATATGATGAAATCGATATACAACTAATTGGCATATTTGACTTACCTATAAGCCTTTACTATATTGTACAAAGTGTACCCAAAGGCTACAAGTTAAATATCACTTTTGGTCTGCAGCACCCATTGTGCCATCCGTTCCAGTGTCATTGCAAAACTGACTGCAGGCCTACCATGTAGCTGTGGTGGGTTTAAAACTGCAATATCAGCCCATCAAAATAACCCCATTCGACAGGTCAAAACCTTCCTTTTAAATATCTATAAGCCGCCCCCTAAGAAAGACCATTTGCCCATAAGGCAGATTGCATTACATTTAAAAGTAGAACATATTTGAATGTAATGTTAAACAGTATAAACAAATCCAAGAAGGCTAGTGTCACTGTAGCAAGGCTGGCTGCTCCCTAGGAAAAATGGTTTCATTATTCCATTTTATAATTACTGTTAACCATGTTAATTTTGGCTGAGAAGCAGATAAAACATATTTGAAATACTCCCTTTTCATATTTATTTGGAATATAATTTATTGTTAAAATTGAATTTTGTATAACTATTAAACAATAGGTACTTTTATAAAGTTACCTTTTCCTTCTCTCAGGATGCCCATTTATATGAGCTACAACTGTCACCTGGCAGCTTATTAGCAACTTTGGTGAGGTATGAAGTGGCTTCCAGGGCAGGGACAAAAGGCCATGGGTGTGGGGAGGTATTGTGATCTCTGTACTGGATGGCATATAAGCTAGACCCAGGAACTTGGTGAACTTCAACTGGGCTACCTAGGCATAACCTCTTCTTGTGTCCCCTCTCCCCAGCCAGGCAGGCTCCAATTGCAGTGTGTCTCTTTTTGGCATCAGTGTCAGAGCCTGCGGAAGTGTCAAAATCTATTTGTGAAGGCACTCACTATCCTGAAGTACAACAGAGTAAGGGCCATATGTATCATGCAAATTCGCAATCGCAAAGGCCGAAATTCGCAGAATTTCAGCCTTTGCGAATGCGAATTTGCTAAATGGAATGTACAATGCAAAACTGGTGCAAAATAAGGAATTTCAAAATTTGCGATCCCTTATTTTGCAATTGCATTTAAGGAATCGCAAATTTTGCGATTCCTTAAATGCAATGTATGTAGCAAAAAAATTTAGCAAAATGCCCTTAAGGAAATGGCAAATTACCACCAACTTCTAGTTGGTGGTAAGTTGCGACTTGAAAAGGGCACATATTTGCATTTTTCAAAGTGCCATGTGACGCACATACATGCCCTTAGGGCATGTATGTGCACCACATGTGCACCCATGCATATTTCAGAGGTGCAACAGGGTGTCCTTTGGCACCCCTGCACCCTTGAAATTATTCTCAATTTGCGATTAGCAAATTGCGAATCACAAATTGAGAATAACTTCCCATTCATTCCTATGGGCCTCCTGGCCCATAGAAATGAATGGGAAAGTATTCATTAATTGCGATTCGCAATTTGCTAATCGCAATTAAGGAATTCGAAGGAATCGCAAAAAAAATGCTATTTTGTACATACATACCCATTTGCGATTCTCAAATAGCGATTTCTTAAAAATCGCTATTTGAGAATCGCAAATGGGTATCTTGATACATATGGCCCTAAGTGTCTGACATGTTTCAGGATCCTGACACTGTTCAGCAGGAAGGTGGAGCTGATGAGATATCTGAAACGATGTGGTGATCAAGAATTACTGAAAGTAAACCTCTCCTAGAGAGACCTGAGATTTGACAAAGTTGGAAATTATTCTAAGTCCTAGGACGTCCTGCAGGATAGCATTTCTTTCTCCTTTGAGTTTAAATAAAGCTCAATGTAGTGGCCATTGCTAGATTGGAGGAAGGTTGGGTTAAGGGGATTACTGAAAAAAGAATGAGAACTTTGTGAATGAGAAATATGGGGAAAGGACTTTGAAAATAGTAAGTATGTCAGGATCTCACTTAAATTCAGGTACGGAACTCCAATGCTAACCACTCCCTTTTCAGTCAAATAAGATTGTTAATGAACTCCAGAATCTGAAATGACTGTACAGGAGGCAAAAGGAGAAGGGACATAGATAGAAACGAAGCACTCTGTAAGTGTCTGGTTGAAGACGTATAGCAAAGACCATTCTTTTGCAATGGACCTATTTGTAACTCCCATAATCCTGTAGAACAAGGCACCATTAATTTAAATATGTTGGTGTACTACAGGATATTGTGAGGTTTAGTAGAAAGGCTTACTAGGGTATTGAAAACTTAACCAGGCCTCAGAGGACCAGTATTCAATTGGGAACCAAATACGAAGGCCCACCTCCAACAGTAGAGACACCAGGAGATAGGATTTATTTTATTTATTTATTTATAGTCTTATAACGCGCATGAATCAGCCCCGAAGGGGTATCTCCGCGCGTGGATTCTGTATAAGTTGGATCACTTTGATTATTTGAAGTTGGAAAAGGTATTCTGAAATGGCAGCAAACAACCTCAGTATCTGGTGAAGGAAGGGTTAAACTGAGCTACCCTGACCACCCAAGGGAACATATGGCGTGCAAAACAGAAGAGGTGCAGGAAACACATATGATGCAAACTATGCAATTGAAATGGAGAACCCATCAAGCACTGTTGCCAGGCAAAGTGTAATACTGGTGCTTAATTCTTCCCATCGCTTACTGACCAGAAAGTGTCTGAAGCCTTTCAGCTCCTTCCAGAATATTCTGGCTAGTACTCAATGTTCTGCCATTTCCTTAATGTTCTCTTTCCACTTTGCCCTGGAAGTGCTGATCCATCTTTGCTTGTGACTCCACCCTCCTTCACCTCCCCAACCATCACAAGGCCATTTGTCACAGTCTCGAAGGGCTGCTCATTGCAAACTTCTTTTGTGGAGTCTGAGGAATGTAACTGCAACAAAGGATATGATCCTCAGAGAGCATGAACTCCTGACATTACATCTCCCTAAAAGGCACAACCCTTGCCCCCTCAAATAAGGACCTGGTTTAATAGGGAAATGATGGTACAATGACCACTTCAGGACAATACATATATTGCAACTGCCCTCTGACTTTATGGGAATACATGATCTCCTCCACTTCATACTTACAATTGGAGGAGGTGGCACCCTGTCTGTGTTAAGTGCTTTATTAACGCTAGAGATATGAATTACTCGATGTTGTTGCCATTTTGCGGGTGATTGCAACCATACTGCAGACTTTCTGATTAAGCCAGTAACTTTTAAATTTCCCACAAATTGGAGAAGAACTTAAGGTGGGAATCAAGGAGAGATAGATTCTAGGAAAATAGCCAAGCACAATCATTAAGTTTGTACGGGGGGCCAGTCTGTCCGTGCCAATTTGCAAATCTCTTATAGTCTTATTTGGCTTTCTAAACTCTTTTATGGCCTGTATGTTGAGTATCTCTTAATTTATTTCAGAGTGCACTTTACCATAGCTAAATGAGGAGGGATACAAATCTTTTTGACAGAAACAAGGATGATACCAATGTGCACAAAAAACCGGGGGAAATATACGGCACTGTGTAGTAACTGTTAAAATATAGCTCACCTAGTGGAAGTAATGGCACCCACTGTTTTTGGTAGTTCATTGAGAGACAACTGAGATATTGTTCTAGGGCTTGATTAGTTTTTTTGTCTTACCCCCCTTCTGAGAATGGCAACAGATGAAATGGAAGTGCATTATGCCCAAATAAGTGATTAGTTCTTTTCAAAATGTACAAAGAAACTGGGATCCTCTATCTGAATTGATGACTTCGGGCAGCCCATGAAGATGAACGACCTCTTTTAGAACAACTGGGCTAATTTAAAGAAATTAGGGGCCATCTGTTCCTAATTTGCAATCCCTAAATAGCGAATCTGTAGAAATCGCAAATCAGAATGTACAGACCCTGCGATTTCATAATAGAGATTCCTACGGATTTGCCATCCCTATTAGGAAATCGTATTTTAGGAAATTGCTAAATTGAGATTTCCTAATAGGAAATTGCAATTTAGGAAATGGAGGCCCAAATGCATCTGGAAGTAGGATGATGATGTCAGAGCCAAGATGCAGGCTAAATATAGGGTATGGCCACTAGCCAGAGGCCTAACACACTTTAAGGAAGCAGAGAGGGCCTCTGCCGCACTGCTGGCTGTATCAGACACACCAAACAAACCACACCATGGCTGCTGAAGAGGGGAATGACCCTGGGGCCAGCAGGAACTGCAAAGTGAAGTTTTCGGAGAGGGTGCAGGAAGTCCAAATGGAGGAGTATGCTGCAACATGAACCAGCTTGTTGGCAAGGCCTCATTCACAGTCCCTAAGGCCCAGAAAAGCAGGCCCTGGAATGGGATCCTTGATAAGGTGAACTCCTTGGGAGTGACGCAGAGGACCATTCCAGAGATAAATAAGAAAGAGTTGGTACGACCTGTGGTCCCTTACCAAGAAGAGGCTGGCCAGCAGGGTGGCAGAGGGACATGGGCCTGACAGAGAACGCTCAAAACACCCCCCTCTGACTCCCATGGAGACGATAATGGAGGGGACCCTCAAACTGGAGAGTGTTGCGGGACATAGGGGCATCACTACCTCCATCCCAGGGTAAGTCATCTCCCATATATGTACCATACATAACATAACGTTATGCAATCCTCATAGCATACATCCCAGCATGATTTACACCATTGAGGTGTTTGGCGCACCCAGGCAATGCATCATGGGAGTTCCAGTGCACATCATTAGCTTGCAGTACTGAGTGCTGATGGCCACACTAAACATATGTGCACAACACAAACATGTCACAAACACATGCAGCAGAGTTACAACAACATTATAGCTAAACAGAAACAATTTATTTGGAATAACTATATATAAATGCATTTCCACAGATCACAGCCCAAACAAATCAAAATCTATAGCAGCCAAGGGGCTACTGGCAGTGGGGTCACCCTGAACCCAGAAGACCACCACCCCCTCAGCCCATCACAACAATTCTAATTTGATGGAGAGCCACCATCCCCCACTGCTCATTTATGAGGACATAGATGGAGGAATGTAATATGTCAGGGACCCCACATCAGCACAGCCCAGGACACTGCAAAGGCACAGGGACACTGTGTCCGATATGTCGTATACACCACAAGTGTATGGTGGCCTGGAGGGGTGTATGAAATCACAACGCATGCTTTTACCACGCATGCTTTTACATCGCAACTTTTACAACGCATGCCTTTACAACGCATAGTGTTGAGGGGTGCTGGATAGTGAATAGTTTAATTTACTATTCCAACTCCAGTCCCCGTGGATAGTAGGGAAGGTGTTGGATAGTAAATTAAATCTATTCCCTATCCTAGAGCACCCCCCCAGCGCAATGCGTTGTAATGGTTTGCGTTGTAAAAGTTGCGATGTAAAAGCACTGCGTGGTAAAAGTTGCGTTGTAAAGGATGTTTTCCTGCCTGGAGAGGTCCATCCTCAGAATACAGTACCTGCAAAGCAAAAAATAGACAATGTCAGTAGGCACCACTTGGCAATGTCCATAGAGAAGGGGCAAGAGTGCTGGCTATCAGCGATGGAGTGGGAGCACTGTGTCCAGCGGCTGTCTGCCGCAACATCAGACCTGGCAAGGCTTAAAGTGAATATACAGACAGACATGGCACACTACTACCAGGAGGTTACTCATGGGCTGGTGCAGGTCACAACTGCTTTGGAGAACATGCAGACCCATAACCTGTGCAATCCACAGCATGCCCTGACCACCTGAGAGCGAGGATGGCTCCAGACTCAGTGTCTCATCCGCCCATGAGCCAGGCTCAACCAGGCTTACATGCCACAATCCCTCTGACACAGACGCAGCATCAGTCCCACGACCCAGTGCTGCAGAGAAGGGACCCAACCCAACGGAATGCAAGAAGTGACTCCCTAGCATTGCAACTCAGTGGGATGAGTTGCCCTTGAGGTATATAAAGGCTACGTTACAGGGGCTGGGCAAATCTCAACTGTATAGTGATCTAGGGATGATTTCTAACCCAGACATTGCTTGGGTCAAGGGGGCCTTTGTGGGACATAGGCTGGGGGAAGGGACAAAGGGCCCGATGTAGGTCGGTCGGTAACGGCCGAAAATCGGTATTTTCGGCCGTTACCGACCGGTATACATGATTTGGCATGTAGGGGCACAATTTTACAGAATCGGTAAATTTACCGAATCGGTAAATTTACAGATTCTGTAAAATACTGAATCAGTATTTTTACCAATTCGGTAAATCTCCGATGTAGGTGGGACTCTTCTGAGTCCCAAAGGCCCTACAAATTTGGTATTTTACCACACAATCCTATTGTGTGGTAAAATATTGAATTCAGGTGTGCATGCACATGTGTGCATGCACACCTAGCCATGTGACAGACAGACATGCCCTTAGGGCATGTCTGTGTGCCACATGGCGCACATGCCTATTTGTGGGGTGCCAGAGGGTGTCAAAGTGACACCCCTGCACCCTTGCAAAATGCGGTATTGACCGATTCTGTAATTACAGAATCGGTAAATCCAATTGATTCCTATGGGCTTCAAAGCCCATAGGAATCAATGGGAAATGCCGATTCTGTATTTACAGAATCGGTAAATACCGATTGTTAAAGATTCGGTATTTCAACATCTGGATATACCTACATATCCACACTTTAGATTTACCGATTTTTAATTACCGATTCGGTAAAATTCGGTAAATCTAATTTACCTACATCTGGCCCAAAGTCTCTCTGACCAAAATAATATGTATTACCCATGTGATGGTGTTTTCTCTGAGCAATATAGAACTGTACTTCATGCTAGATATGCTGGTTCTGCATGGAGGGCTCCTAATGTATTTCTGGTTAAATATGTTTCCTCAATTTTTAGGGGAAGGTGTAGACCCTCGGATCACCCAACCCATTCATGTGCCATTGGTGTTGCACAAAAAAAGTCACATATTACCTTAATTTGTGGTTGGTGGACTAGTTTATGACATGAGTATATTCACCCTTTTCATTTGCAGATGAATGTTAAACAAAATAAGCCAGCATTACTATATTTGCAGTTTTTAGAGAATTAAAATGTATGTTGTGATGTAACATGTTTTTAGCAGGTGTGTATTATTCTCATTTATGACTATATCTGCAATTTTGTGAAAGGAGGAGCTGCTGTGGGGAGCTGCTGTGGGGATGGCTCAGCAGCGGCGGACGGTGGTAAGTTATTATACTCCTTACTTATTGACATTTTAGAATAGGCTCGCAAAGGGGTGCATGATGTACTGTACAGTAGACAGTACACTAGTACAAGTACACTGTACTGTAAAGAACAGTTACAAATTTAGAACTAAATTTTTGCCAATCACTGAGAAGACAGTCACCCTTGACTTAGCAATAGCATTAGCGTGGTAGTTCTCGAGTAAGCAATGGCCCCCTCTATTTGACTTCAACTCAGCTGTGAAACCTTTACCATGAAGCCAAGTCAGATCAGATGAACTGGAGGGATGTGATGAACTAAGAGGGAAAGAAGGGTGTAAGGAAGGACGAGCGAGTCGTAACATTTCTGACTGTAAAGAATGATACGTGTTTTTGAATGCATGCAGAGATGGCTGATTGGAAGGAATCAGATGCATGGCTGCTTGAAGCAAGGATGGTTGGAGGAGAAAGAAAAGATGACTGCCTGTGTGGGTGAATCAGAAAATGCATGTGTGGTGTGCATTGTAATATATCATTTGGGTGAAACTCAAATGCAAGTCAAGACGGTGGTTTACCAAATAAAATAAAAAGGGTGTTAGTTGGTTGTTGAGAAAAAGTAAAGTTGGTCCAGTTGAGACATTAAGAAGAATGATAGATGTTTTCTTTGGAAGCCTGGATGGTATCTTCTTCCTCATAGATAGCAGAGGTGTATGGAGCAGATGCTCAGTGGATGAAGAGTGTTACTTTGAACAGCATGTCCGTGCCAGAGTAGCAAAGCAGAGGAAATCCAAATACTAGAAGTTGTGATTGTTCAGAAATACTCCCTTGACTAACAGTACAGTAGTTTACTTTGCAAGCACAGCATATATTGTGTATGTATTGTATAGTTCACATTATATCAAGTCAAGTCCCTTCCTCCGGCAATTATGGGTACCACACTCACTCCCTTTGTTAATAATATTGTTTCAGCTGTGTCCATCAATTGTTGTTTTTGCATGTGTCAATCATGGATGGCCTATCGCTGTTGTTCACTCAATCTATCAAAATAAAGCACCTAAATTCATCCATCATATAAGCAAAGATCATGTGATCGGCTGGATATATGATCAGAAATGAACAATCTTCATTTTCCTTTTGTAGTAGTCAAGGCCCGGGGGGCAATGCAAAATATAAATTACATTGAGCAGTAGCCCTTGATGTAACCGAGTATGGCCAGTGCCACCCCTATAGAAAAGTAAGAGCTTCCCTATCCTCACCTGCATGTACTGCTTAAAGTAATGAGAGTCTGCGACTCTGCGTCATCATGGCTTGTGTCTGTTTTTCTTGGGTGCAAGATGACTGAGTTTGCATTATGCCGGCCACCACAAGTACATATACAAGTAATTTTTTTTGCAAAACAAGAGAAAAAAAGAAGACTGGGGTACTCTCTTACTCTGACCATGTAGTGAGTCCATAGTGCTGCTAATAGAATTCCTGAAACTCCCACTAATGTTACAGGCCTACAAAGACGGCGGAAAGATACATGCCAAAATGTTATACTGTGCTTGCAAGTTGCTAGTGTTACTGTGAGACACCTTTCTGTTGAATTATTTTGTGTTAATGTTAAAGAGTATTGGTTACAGTATTTTTCTTTCTTTCTTCATATAGATTCTCCACAAAAGCTCACCCGCTAGGAGATGGCTGTCTGGGCCAGGGACCGGAAGCTGGAGGCCATTTGTGCCGAATATCGGCGGCTGGTGGCTCGGGAGCAGGAGGAGGAGGAGGCAACAGCTGCATCCTCCTCCAGTGTCCCTGGGTCCACCAGCCAGCAGCCTCCAGTGGTACGGCGCTGTGGTCCGACAGCCTCCCGCCGCTGCCATGGAGCAGCAAACAAAGCAGCTGCCCCCCCCCCCCCCCCCCAGAGCCTGCATGGCACGTCAGCGCCGTCTCCGCCGGAGAGTGGCCTACCTGGAGCGGGCGGTTGAGAAGCTGAAGCACCAGCTCCAGGACCTCCGCAAAGAGATGCAGGACCACCTATCCACAGGACACCGCCGGCAGTGACTGTCCCTTGCCCCTTTTTTAAAGACTGTTGGGGGGTGGGAATTGGGCGTTGGGGATTCAGAGGGACTTTTTGAGGGACATTCTTATGGACATTGGTTGGGGTTAGGAGGGGGGTGGGTTGGTTCTTTTGTGTAGTTTATTTTTGTTAGGGGAAACATAATTATTTATTTTACATATTTCAACATAGTGTACACGTTCATATTATTTTGTGGGGTGGTGGGCGGGGGTTACTGTACGTTTGGTTTCCTCAAACTTACCAGCATCAATTATCTAAAATGTCCCAAAATGTACAAAAGTGCCACTAACAGAGTTAGTGAATTCAATTGCCCTCCTAGTACTTTAATAGTACTACTGTCAGTCTCTCCTATCCTCCGAGTCCTAGACCATTATTCTACCTCCCAAAAATGCTTATCTTACCTGTGATTCGTGTTTTAGAATCGAGCTAGGCACAGCACTAGCTGCATGGCAAATGGCGATTACGGTTGCCCATGAAATCCATCCAGGACAGAAATTCTATTGTTGTGGTGGTAGTAGGAGTGATACCACACTAGCAGTAGCAGCATATGGAAAAAAGTAAATGAGACATTGAGTAGCCTGAGAGGAGTATTAGAAGGAACAGTATATATTTGTAGCCTAAGCAATGCTGAAGATAGGTATGAAAAAAAAATATTTGCATGGATGATTATGGCTACAACAAGAACAGTGACACAGCAGTGTATCCTTTCTTCTCGTGTAGGAGGATACTGTTAGCAATGGATCCAATCAATGATGGGCATGAAATTCAGAATTGATTTGAAAAACTCATTGGGGTTTTTTTAAGCAGAATTTAAATATCCTAGGATTCATCTAGCTGCCTTAAAATTGATTTGAGGAGGTTGCTTGCACCTTATCCTCCCCAGCAAGTGTTTGGAATTATTGTTGTCATTTAGTCACACCTCAATGAAAACCGCACAGCCTGGGGGAAGAGGGTTTGAAAATTGGAAGGGAATGGTGTTTTGGGGGAAAATTTTGTGGAGAGAGGAAAAAAAACAACACAACATGGACAAACAACAAATGAAGAAAAACAAATCTTTGGATACGAAGATATCCATACATCTTTTAAGGGACATAAAGGAAGTGCATGCACTACTGCATGCATGAAGTTGTTTGCTAAATTGATGGTTAGGTTACTGAGAAGTAGTACTTACTACAACTTACTAACTATGAAGAAACTGTGACAGTACAGGGCTGCAGTAATTATGCAATTTCACTTGTCTATCTGCCCTCAGAGGGAATAAACACCTATTAGTACATTAAATTAGTTTTAAAAATAGCAAAGAAACTTATTAAATAGCTGGAGGGATGAATTTGAAGCAGAGAGCAAATAAACGCACAGAGTCACACTCATAGGAGTTCACAAAAATAACATTATTTAAAAGATAAGCAAAAGTGAGGAGGATACTGTAACTGTATGCTGTAGTTGTCCTGTTCAATTTGGGAAGTTGCATGCATCCAGCCATTCCTCTTATTCACGGTACTCCTCCATTCCATCTGACGCTCCGTCAATCAATCTTGGTGACCAAACACACTGTCCACTGCCTGCCTGGCGGATGCGGAATTGCAGATCGCTAATGGTAAGCCTGAGTTAATCGTTTTTCCCATCGCACAGGGTAAAAGCCAGCCTGTAATTGTTGATGGAAAAACAGGAAGTGATATTAAAACACCACGGAGAAAAAAATAAAAGGTACGGTATGTAGTGCAAAAATAACACTTTCAGTTTCAGAGGCGACAGTATTACATACAAGCATCATTTCTAAAGTGCGTACTCTGAGTCTCCTTTTCAAGGATAGTAATTAGCACACAGTAGGTATTGGTATACAAGGGAACCCGTAAAAAATGGCCAAGGACCACGGGTAGAACTAAGTATTATTATTTTACAAAGGTCCTAGGTTTAAGTGATATTTAAAGAAATAATTTACACAGGCTCAAGATAAAGGCTGTGTTTTTCCTTCTTCAGTGTCCAGCCGGACCTAGAAGCGTTTATTTTGGAAAACAATTTTTAAGTATAAACAGAATAGGGCGTGAGTAACTGGGCACAAGCCTGTACCTAGTCAGAGGCAGACAATACAGGGGAAAAGAGAAAGAATTAACAGGCAAACAAGGAGAGCAGGGTGGCTTATATTACAATGCAAACAATTTTAAATGAGCACAAAACCCACAGTAACTGGCGTGAAAATTGCAAATCATAAAACGAGCAGTACTGCAAAACAGTCGACGAACGTTTCGATCCCTATCTCCAAAAATAGTGGGATCATCTTCAGGACCAAAATGAGCTTTGCCTGATTGGTCGAGTGAGCCTGTAGGGTTTAAACAGGGAGGAAAAAGGGAAATGAAAATTCTAACATCAATTCGTTACATAGCTAGTCAGTAGCCACTCTTTTCATGCAGGGTGCAACACGTGCACATGCAGTTGCTTGTTCCAAAGGGCACGGATGGGTATGTGCTCGTATTTGGAGTGTGAAAATGACCGAGTAGGACATACCGCTTTTGCTCGTTAAAAAGTAGTGCTCGGTGACGTGATATCTGGTGTTTGGTGCGAAAAATTGACAAGGTGGGGGAGTGTTGGCCAGAGGGTCGACAAGGTTGTGAGTTAAACCTTAAAATAAGAATTTCTGATTACAACGAACGAGGCACGGTGGACTGGACGTGGCTGAAAACACTTCAAAGGGCATTCAGGTTCCGAAGTAGCCGATGCCTATAAGAAGGTAATTTTAACATACCATTTGCGAAATAACAGGTTTGAATTAATAAAATTGGAATAGGGTTACCGGGTTTACCGTTTTCGCCTTGCAGTTTGGTGCGCGGCGTCAGGAAGAATATTGGTATCTACCCAGTTGGGTTGGTTCAATTTTGACCTGGGAAAAAATGGTTTGGTCAGAGATTAGGACCTACTGGGTGAAGCCGAGGTGGCGAGTTACGTGCAGTGAAGGAACAGAATATTACCGTTACAGCCTAGCATCTCTAGCGTGGGCTTGACGGTAAACTTTGATTGAAGTTTAACCTGTGAAAAAACATGAGCGATTGAAGGTTGGAAGTGAATAAGGGTGAAAGTGAAGGCGGCGAGTGCAGGCAGGTAATTACCGTGAGTTGCGGCTTGTTATCTCCGCAGGGCGCTCAATAGCGTGGGCCTTTTCCGTGCGAGCCTGCAAGGAAGGGAAATGGAGGGCACACATAAGGCATATTGGACTGAAACCTTCCCTCGTGGGAGTCAGGGTGGGGCATCAAGTCAAGGCTTACCGTAATATGCTCATAGTAGGGCCGAAATGGGGTCCCGTCTGGAGGCTCAATGGCCTAGTGCTGGGTGTCTGCATGCAGCGGCGCCTAATGTAGTCCGTGATTGTGGTGATAGAAAGTGAGAGTGGACTAGTCCGATGATTCCGAAAGTGGGCGCCATCTTGGATTGGTCAACCCAGAGAGTGAGTGAGAAAACCAACTGGAGAATTAGAGGGGTTATAAAAAGCAGATACAATGATATGGGCTCATGTCAAAGTGCGGTTCTCAGAATAATAAGGTCACAAGCTATTAAAAACAACTGACATTTGAAAAAGTTTAAAATTGAACACAGACAATTGTATAAGCTCATGCAGAAGGACGAAAACCATTGATAGCCAACTTATATTAGGCTAGTCCAATCCTCTGTTCTGTTGAGGCCATCCTGGATAGAGTTGAACTGTATGATGGACTTCAGCTCTTCTTTGTTGAGTAACTGTCCCATGTTGCCACCTCTTGGTGGGAGTCTCAATACTTTCAGGACAGTCCATTTCAAATCGCTGTCAGAATGTTTTTGGGCTGCAAAATGTTCCATCAGAGGTGCATTTAGAGTGCCGCACCGGATGCGACTTCTGTGTTGCCCAATGCAAATTTTTACCTTCTGGCTGGTTTGTCCAATGTACACTTTTTGGCATGGGCATAGGATTAAATAGATGACATTGCAGGTGTTGCAGTTGGAGAAGGAACGACATTGTATGGTAACATTGTTAAAGGTAAAACTTTTTCCTTCTATAGTGCTGTCACAGTTATTGCACCCACCACATTTAGCATGCCCAACAATGGGGGACAGACCCCATACATTATCAAGTGTAGCCGGAGGTAGAGAATTGGGTAAAGCAGCCCTTACGAGGTGGTCTCTGAGGTTTTTACTTTTTTTGAAGGCAAAAACTGGTTTTTCAATGGAGAGGACACCTGTGTTTAGTATTGGCCAGTGCTTGAGAATAGTCTTTCTCAATTGGTTGGAAATTGGTGAGAAAGTCGAGACACAAGCTATGCGCTTAGAGTCAGTCTTTTCCTTTGGTGTGAGTAAGGCTTCCCTAGGGCAATACCACGCCCGCTTGGTAGCGTTTTTAACTAGTTTTTTAGGGTATCCCCTTTCCTTAAGTTTGGATGCTAGGGTAGCAGCTTCTCGGAAGTAGTCATCCTTACAGGAGCAGTTCCTCCTGATTCGCAAACATTGCGAGTACGGGAGTGAATCGCGTAGTGCTCTCGGATGGTTGCTATTGTAAGCCAAAAGAGTGTTTTTTTCGGTGGGCTTACGATAGAGACGTGTCAATAGGGAGCCTTCGCTGTGATAGATTGTAAGATCCAAAAAGGAGA
This sequence comes from Lissotriton vulgaris, assembly GCF_964263255.1. Lineage (NCBI taxonomy): Eukaryota > Metazoa > Chordata > Amphibia > Caudata > Salamandridae > Lissotriton > Lissotriton vulgaris. The sequence goes on along the minus strand of NC_141689.1, from coordinate 1,061,069,293 downwards.
TAGAGTCATTATTAGTGGTAATGGTGAACGTGAGCCCTAGACAGTTATTATTCAGCCAGTGTAAGAATTGGCGCAGGCAATTGTCGCTTCCATTCCAAATGATGAAAATATCATCGATATACCTGCGCCAAAACTTTATCCCTGAGAGGAAAGGATTGGTGGGATTGGTGATCACATTGGTCTCTATCTCATCCCTAAAGAGTATCGCCAGATTAGGGGCAAAAATTGCGCCCATGGCAGTGCCCTTAATTTGTTCATAGAAATTGCCATCAAAGAGGAAAAAATTTCGTGTGAGGCATATTTCTAGAAGCTGAAGGATAAACATGCTTGGTACAGCGTGGGGTCGTGGTCGTGAGTCCAGAATCTTTTTAATCACTAAGAGTGCTGTTGTCTGCGGGATATTAGTGTAAAGGGACTCGATGTCCATAGTGACCAGAGTTTCAATCATTGGGTTGTACGGGTGGTGCTCGATCATGTTGATCATGTGCATCGAGTCCTTTATGTAGCATTGCGTTGGGGGGACATAATCTTTAATAAAGAAGTCTACATAAGATCCCAATGGCTCTAAGATGGAACCACAGGCTGAGACAATGGGACGGCCTGGAGGATTTTTCTCATCTTTGTGCACTTTGGGCAGCGTATATATTACCGGGATTCTGGGCGTTTTGACATTTAAGAAGTTGTACTCTTTTTTGGATAGATATCCTGCCTCAAGGCCTTCTTTTGTTATTTTTTGTATTAGGCTCTGTATCTCTTTAGTAGGATTATGACTCAGTCTTTTGTAGTGCTCTTTATTCTCCAGTTGTCGCATGATTTCTGAAATGTATGCCGTTTTTTCTTGTAGTACGAAGCCTCCGCCTTTGTCGGCGCTCTTAATCATGAGATTGTCATTGGCTTTGAGTAGGGAGATGGCATTTTTCTCTTCCCTAGAAATAAGATAGGGAATAAACATTCTCTTAATTTGAAGGTTCTGCAGCTCCTTCAAAATAACGTTCTCGAATGTAACCACTTCAGTGGGAATCATGCTGGCAGAAGGAGAAAAGATGGAAGGTGGTCGGAAGGTGGTGTTGGCTGTCCTTTCTGGTGTAGGATGTAACTGAAAGAAGGCTTGTAGGCGTATACGTCTAAAGAATCTCATAAGCTCAGTTTGTAAATCCATGTAATTGGGTGGAAATGTGGGCACAAAAGAAAGGCCTTTCATAAGTAATGATAGTTCTTCTTGTGCAAGTGTGTGTTTAGAAAGGTTAAAGATTGGGATGCTGTCAATTCTTTCCGGGAGAGTTGATACTGCACTCACCACTGGTAATAGTTGTTACGAGTTCTGCGCTCGCCGGGTGGGTTGTGCCATCGTTGGGGTTTCTTGACCTTTCCGCGTTGCGGTGGGTCCTGGGCACCTCTGGATAAAAAAGCAGAATTTTGATGTAGTCCGCCTCTCCTTGCCCCACTGCTACCTTCACCGGGATCAGAGCTATCCGAAGATTCGGCAGAAGTGTCTGAGAATCCCACCAAGTTCTGGCGTCTGTTATAGCGGCCCCACGGGCGGCTGTTTTGAAAGCGAGGATATGTTTTATTGATATAGAAATCCTTCTGCAGGTAAGGATAGGTGTTTTCTATATTGTATAGTTTCACGTCTTTTTTGATTTTGTTGGACTTTTTGTTTTGTTCGATCCTGTGGAATTCAGCCACAGTTTTGTCAATTTGTTCCAGAAGTTTTTTTGCGTCTGCACTAGGGTCAGAATCTGTTATTTGTTTGAGGAGGTCTGCAATCTCTACTTCCAAAGATTTGAGAGTTTCACTCGCAATATCAATGCCCAGGGCTAGCCAGTGGCGTGAACAAGTGGTGCCTATAAAGCTAAAGTTTTGAATATATTTGGGATTATCAGTGAAAATTCCCGGGATGTTCCGAACCTGTAAACCCAATGGAATTACGTTGGCCTTTAGGTAATCTGTTAGCATTAAGATCATGAGTTCTAATCGGACTTGCTTCTTTTTCAGTTTTTCTAGTTGGTCTGGAATAGAGTAATTTACTGAGATTGGGGCCTCTGGTGTCTCTGATAGTAAAGAAGGGCGTGAGCATAGTTGTTTCAAATAATCGTCTGTGTAGAGAGGTGTGTTAACTGACATGTTAGGGGACAAGGGTGGGGAAGGGTTTACACAATGTGGGGAATTGGAAAAGACGCGGTGTCAGGACTGGCCCGCCCCCGAGGAGAGGTGGGCAAGGGAATAGAAAGCCCTTGCAATCTAGTGATTGCCCTAAGTGTAGGTATTGGTATACAAGGGAACCCGTAAAAAATGGCCAAGGACCACGGGTAGAACTAAGTATTATTATTTTACAAAGGTCCTAGGTTTAAGTGATATTTAAAGAAATAATTTACACAGGCTCGAGATAAAGGCTGTGTTTTTCCTTCTTCAGTGTCCAGCCGGACCTAGAAGCGTTTATTTTGGAAAACAATTTTTAAGTATAAACAGAATAGGGCGAAACAAGTCGCACATGAGTAACTGGGCACAAGCCTGTACCTAGTCAGAGGCAGACAATACAGGGGAAAAGAGAAATAATTAACAGGCAAACAAGGAGAGCAGGGTGGCTTATATTACAATGCAAACAATTTTAAATAAGCACAAAACCCACAGTAACTGCCGTGAAAATTGCAAATCATAAAACGAGCAGTACTGCAAAACAGTCGACGAACGTTTCGATCCCTATCTCCAAAAATAGTGGGATCATCTTCAGGACCAAAATGAGCGTTGCCTGATTGGTCGAGTGAGCCTGTAGGGTTTAAACAGGGAGGAAAAAGGGAAATGAAAATTCTAACATCAATTCGTTACACAGCTAGTCAGTAGCCACTCTTTTCATGCAGGGTGCAACACGTGCACATGCAGTTGTTTGTTCCAAAGGGCACGGATGGGTATGTGCTCGTATTTGGAGTGTGAAAATGACCGAGTAGGACATACCGCTTTTGCTCGTTAAAAAGTAGTGCTCGCTGACGTGATATCTGGTGTTTGGTGCGAAAAATTGACATGGTGGGGGAGTTTTGGCCAGAGGGTCGACAAGGTTGTGAGTTAAACCTTAAAATAAGAATTTCTGATTACCACGAACGAGGCACGGTGGACTGGACGTGGCTGAAAACCCTTCAAAGGGCATTCAGGTTCCGAAGTAGCCGATGCCTATAAGAAGGTAATTTTAACATACCATTTGCGAAATAACAGGTTTGAATTAATAAAATTGGAATAGGGTTACCGGGTTTACCGTTTTCGCCTTGCAGTTTGGTGCGCGGCGTCAGGAAGAATATTGGTATCTACCCAGTTGGGTTGGTTCAATTTAGACCTGGGAAAAAATGGTTTGGTCAGAGATTAGGACCTACTGGGTGAAGCCGAGGTGGCGAGTTACGTGCAGTGAAGGAACAGAATATTACCGTTACAGCCTAGCGTCTCCAGCGTGGGCTTGACGGGAAACTTCGATTGAAGTTTAACCTGTGAAAAAACATGAGCGATTGAAGGTTGGAAGTGAATAAGGGTGAAAGTGAAGGCGGCGAGTGCAGGCAGGTAATTACCGTGAGTTGCGGCTTGTTGTCTCCGCAGGGCGCTCAATAGCGTGGGCCTTTTCCGTGCGAGCCTGCAAGGAAGGGATATGGAGGGCACACATAAGGCATATTGGACTGAAACCGTCCCTCGTGGGAGTCAGGGTGGGGCATCAAGTCAAGGCTTACCGTAATATGCTCGTAGTGGGGCCGAAATGGGGTCCCGTCTGGAGGCTCAATGGCCTAGTGCTGGGTGTCTGCATGCAGCGGCGCCTAATGTAGTCCGTGATTGTGGTGATAGAAAGTGAGAGTGGACAAGTCCGGTGATTCCGAAAGTGGGCGCCATCTTGGATTGGTCAACCCAGGGAGTGAGTGAGAAAACCAACTGGTGAATTAGAGGGGTTATAAAAAGCACATACTATTATATGGGCTCATGTCAAAGTGCGGTTCTCAGAGTAATAAGGTCACAAGCTATTAAAAACAACTGACATTTGAAAAAGTTTAAAATTGAACACAGACAATTGTATAAGCTCATGCAGAAGGACTGCAATATGTGTACATTGGACAAACCAGCCAGAAGGTAAAAATTTGGGCAACACAGAAGTCGCATCCGGTCGGCACTCTAAATGCACCTCTGGTGGAACATTTTGCAGCCCAAAAACATTCTGACATCGATTTGAAATGGACTGTCCTGAAAGTATTGAGACTCCCACCAAGAGGTGGCAACATGGGACAGTTACTCAACAAAGAAGAGCTGAAGTCCATCATACAGTTCAACTCTATCTAGGATGGCCTCAACAGAACAGAGGATTGGACTAGCCTAATATAAGTTGGCTATCAATGGTTTTCGTCCTTCTGCATGAGCTTATACAATTGTCTGTGTTCAATTTTAAACTTTTTCAAATGTCAGTTGTTTTTAATAGCTTGTGACCTTATTACTCTGAGAACCGCACTTTGACATGAGCCCATATAATTGTATGTGCTTTTTATAACCCCTCTAATTCACCACTTGGTTTTCTCACTCACTCTCTGGGTTGACCAATCCAAGATGGCGCCCACTTTCGGAATCACCGGACTAGTCCACTCTCACTTTCTATCACCACAATCACGGACTACATTAGGCGCCGCTGCATGCAGACACCCAGCACTAGGCCATTGAGCCTCGAGACGGGACCCCATTTCGGCCCCACTACGAGCATATTACGGTAAGCCTTGACTTGATGCCCCACCCTGACTCCCACGAGGGACGGTTTCAGTCCAATATGCCTTATGTGTGCCCTCCATATCCCTTCCTTGCAGGCTCGCACGGAAAAGGCCCACGCTATTGAGCGCCCTGCGGAGATAACAAGCCGCAACTCACGGTAATTACCTGCCTACACTCGCCGCCTTCACTTTCACCCTTATTCACTTCCAACCTTCAATCGCTCATGTTTTTTCACAGGTTAAACTTCAATCGAAGTTTCCCGTCAAGCCCACGCTAGAGACGCTAGGCTGTAACGGTAATATTCTGTTCCTTCACTGCACGTAACTCGCCACCTCGGCTTCACCCAATAGGTCCTAATCTCTGACCAAACCATTTTTTCCCAGGTCTAAATTGAACCAACCCAACTGGGTAGATACCAATATTCTTTCTGACGCCGCGCACCAAACTGCAAGGCGAAAACGGTAAACCCGGTTACCCTATTCCAATTTTATTAATTCAAACCTGTTACTTCGCAAATGGTATGTTAAAATTACCTTCTTATAGGCATCGGCTACTTCGGAACCTGAATGCCCTTTGAAGTGTTTTCAGCCACGTCCAGTCCACCGTGCCTCGTTCGTGGTAATCAGAAATTCTTATTTTAAGGTTTAACTCACAACCTTGTCGACCCTCTGGCCAACACTGCCCCACCTTGTAAATTTTTCGCACCAAACACCAGATATCACGTCACCGAGCACTACTTTTTAACAAGCAAAAGCGGTATGTCCTACTCGGTCATTTTCACACTCCAAATACGAGCACATACCCATCCGTGCCCTTTGGAACAAGCAACTGCATGTGCACGTGTTGCACCCTGCATGAAAAGAGTGGCTACTGACTAGCTGTGTAACGAATTGATGTTAGAATTTTCATTTCCCTTTTTCCTCCCTGTTTAAACCCTACAGGCTCACTCGACCAATCAGGCAAAGCTCATTTTGGTCCTGAAGATGATCCCACTATTTTTGGAGATAGGGATCGAAACGTGCGTCGACTGTTTTGCAGTACTGCTCGTTTTATGATTTGCAATTTTCACGGCAGTTACTGTGGGTTTTGTGCTTATTTAAAATTGTTTGCATTGTAATATAAGCCACCCTGCTCTCCTTGTTTGCCTGTTAATTCTTTCTCTTTTCCCCTGTATTGTCTGCCTCTGACTAGGTACAGGCTTGTGCCCAGTTACTCATGTGCGACTTGTTTCGCCCTATTCTGTTTATACTTAAAAATTGTTTTCCAAAATAAACGCTTCTAGGTCCGGCTGGACACTGAAGAAGGAAAAACACAGCCTTTATCTCGAGCCTGTGTAAATTATTTCTTTAAATATCACTTAAACCTAGGACCTTTGTAAAATAATAATAATAAGTATTTAGCACACAGCAGGCCAGGGCCATGCAGACGGTCAAGGCAGGCACCACTGAGTGAATGAAGCAACCTGATGTAGCATACCTCTTTGACACAGACAGACAAAGCATATCTAATTGTATGCATCAAGCCACATTGCCGCAATTTTACATGAACTGCTGTCTGGACTCTGGCATAACAACACTACACTGGCTCGACCACTCCATACCACGACTAGACAGACATGTAGTTCTGCTTTAGTGGTTGTTGACTGGTTTACCTGTTTGACACTCACAAAATGGCCATAGTTCTTCTGTAAACCAATGATGATGAACCATCCATCCCAGTGAGTGACTGTAAAGAAAAATATATTATGTAACTTTGATCATCAAGACTCATCATCATCATGGTATATTGGCAAACTCAATCTTGTTCATGCAGTCGCATTCTACACACACAGTGAGTCCAGGGACATTTTGCATATTAAAAAATGCAACGTAGTGGCCCCCGCAGTAGAAGTAGAATTTGAATTAAACAAGGTAAAAAAAACAGAGTAGACTTGAGTTACATTTAGTGTGTAAAAGATTAAAAATTAACAGAAGACATATGATGATTCATTTCATGCACAACAAAGAAACAGCAATTGCTTTTGTCAGAGCCAGACAGCCAGTGCTGTCCACTGCATGCCATCTCATTATGCATTACCTGTTCCACTTTTTGTCCGCACCTTGTTCTTAAAGTGGAGGCCCACCGGGCAGCCTCTTGTGTCAATTTCAGAAGTAACTGTCAGCAATCAGCATATAGTCAGTAATTCCAGTCCCACTTCTTTTGAGGTGACTCGTCTTCGAAGCAACCGTTTCTTCATTCTGCGTAATCCAGCCATCTGTCTTGAGGGAAATGGATAGGGGGAGTCTGGAGGAGGAGGATAGAGGAGCATGACTGAGTTGTGAACTTAAGTTGTGAACTTCAGGATTGCAGACAGCGGCACCTTCAATATGGAAATAAGACGAACACAGTGCTGCTGATGGATTTGTTGTGATTAGAGTTTTGCTGTGGTAAAAGTTGCAAAACAAAGAAAGATATACAGGAGTAAAAAAAAGTGAATAAGGAGTCAGGACGAAAAAAAAGGAAGTCAGTTTCAGGCCTAGGTGTCAGGGAAGTAGAGCTTGTCTTCAAACTCTGTGAAATGAGACGGGAGTAGGTGAGCTAACAGAGAAGAACTTCTGTCACCTAAGTCGGTGTCCTCTTCTTCCTGCGTGGATTCACATATTTTGAAATCTGGTGGTATGAAGTGCTGATTCATCTTGATCATTGTTAACCTCTCCACATTTTTGGGCGAGAGGCGGGTCCTTTTTGAAGTTACAATCGCACCAGCAGCACTGCGAGTGGGCAAGACAAAACATTTAGAGCCAGCTTGGTGATCAGTGGCCTTTGACCCCTTTTCCCATACCAATACCGCAATGGTTTGTGATCAATCAAGACCTCTGCTGGGTCATCCAGAAAGGCCTGCACCATTCACTTAAGGTCCTCCAGGGTTTGTACACTTTGCGTACCATCTGTTGCCTTAGGCTTTGCATCAACACTGGAACGAGAGAAAACCCTTGATGAGTTATCCAATCCGCTTCCGACAATATTATGGCTGGGCCTGGTGCAGGTGATGAAGATATGGTTGCTGGTGTCGGTAAGGGCTCTGAGGGAAAGTGACTGCCTTCGGCCACAGAAGTGGACCTTGACGCCGGATGGCCTGCTGATTCAGTAGTACTTGTGCCGGTTCCTTCAATTTCCTGATGCTCTTTTTCTAACCGAGTGGCTGACAGAGCTAGCCAATGTCTGTACTTTGAAACATCTGCTTCTGTAAAAGGAATGAACGCTTTGCTGGCCAGTGCCTTTTTGTACTGTGGATCCAGAATAGTGGCACAAATGTAATGTTGATCTGTATGTATTTTTTTAAGCCTTTCATTGTCAACTTGGCGGGTTTATAAGCTCTCCGCCAACGGATATGCGTTTGCTTGTCAGTATCATCTTTGAACGTTGAAGACATCGCCTTCAGTTGGTGCTTTAGCATGCACAACAATGGGATAGCTTTGCCCAAAGTACAGTCCTCCCTGCTGACTTAACGCGTGAAGACCTCAAAAGGACGAAGCATGCCTGTCAGGCTTTTAACTAGGTCGCATTCCTCCAAATCTAGCCTCATGTCTTTCATAATAGAACCCCGTTGAAAGACATACTCATTGATTACTATGCACTGCTCAGACAGACGCTCAAGCATGTAGAAGGTTGAGTTCCAACGTGTTACCACCTCCTGGATGAGTCCTCTGACTGGCACTCTACGTTCACGTTGAATGTTCCTCAGCTGCTTCCGGGCCTTAAAAGTATGGCTGAAATGTGTGCAGATTCTTCGGCAGGTGGTCAGTAACTTGCTAACTGTGTTATCTTTTTTCAAGAAATCTTGAACAACAATGTTAATACTGTGCGCCAAACACGGCACTCTAAAAAAGCCACCATCATTCATGACCCTAACTATATTACTGCCATTATCCGTGGAAAGATAACCAATCATGCGCTTTCTTGGATGCAGCCATTCAAAGACCTTACTCTTAAACTCATCCAAAAGGTTTACTGCAGTATGAGATTTCTCCATGGCAAAAATGGCTACTGTTGCATGTTTCAGAGTAGTTTGAAAAACTGTGTCCGTGTCAACACCTGCATATAACTTGTCTATAACCCCTGCAAAAGAGACCCAGTGTGCAGTGATGCACATGTAATCAAGGGCTTGGCAACTGGTAAGATTGGAGCCCCCCCTCCCTTATTCTGGTCCTGATGAAAGCCACGTACCCACTGGGACATCTGGCAGAAACATGTTGGCCTATTTTTAAACAACTTCACAGCGGTGACGGGATGATTGGATCCTCATTCACCGTATTTTCCATTTTAACCACATGCAGTCTCCCTTTTGAATAAAGTTATTTTGGGTGCACTGTGATGGCTTTTTAAGTTCACTTTTGTTTGTTTTGGGCCCCCACTCACTTTAGAAGTGCATCCCTGTCTCCAGGTGCATGCCAGTCCTCCACCAAACGCGGTTTCTGGAGGGCGAGGACTTGCAGATGATGAAGCATGACACCTGGTGGTGTGTGATGCCAGTCCATCACTTTTTGTGATATGCCCCATTATCACTAGGCACATCACTTTCATTTCACTTGGTCACTTTCTGGAAAACGGTCTATATTGTGTTTAATATTTCTGAGTGGAGGCTGACCGTCCCCCAGCGCCCTACTGCCTCTTGTTCCCTCCTTGGGCTATTGCCTGAGATAGTTTGTGTTTTCCAATGTTGTGCAAATCCCTCCTCATAGCAATATTGTGAAGTGTGGCACAGTTTACCATGATTTTGCAGCATGTGTTCGGCCTGTAGAGTAATGCTCCACTGGTCTTGTGTAGGCAGCAGAAGCTAGACTTTAGGATGCCGAAGGTCTGCTCGATGAGTGTACATGTTGCTCCGTGTGCCCTGTTGTATTGTCTCTCACTTGGTGTCCTCAGTGTCAGCTACGGTGTGAAGAGCCAGGGCCATTATGCATTTGCACTGTCACTTTAAGAGCATGAGAAGGGAAACCATTAGGTCACATCAACCACACACTCCTTACCACTGTATTTATTCAGTTTTTGATTTTCTTACAAAGTAGGAACCCATGACCAAATTTCCCTGTGTCAGTTGGCACTGTATTCCACTGGGGCGGAACATGAAGGAGTCGTGGGTGCTGCCTGGATATCTGTTCACAAGGTATATGATGATACAGGAAGCGTCACACACCACCTGCACATTCAGTGAGTGTGAGCATTTCCTGTTCCTGTAGATGCATTCAGTGGATGAGGGGAGATATATGGCACTATGTGTGCCATCAACCCAGCCAATTACCTTGGGGAACTGTGCTATCTGGTCAAAATTCAATTTTGTTGGCTGCAATGATTGAGGGCTATTGGGAGAAATATGTATTGCTTTACCTTTCTAACCATTATGTCCAGTAACTTGTGAAAGATACTGGAAAGGGCACTTTGTGACCCCCCCCATGCCACTGATATGACCCTCTGGTAACTTTCTGACTCTAGGAGATGTAAGCAACACAATACTTGCACATGGGGTGGTATTGCGTTGCTCATGATTGTTGGGCCCGAGGCTGGGGTCGCAAATCAGCGATCATATCAAGTATGACCTGACTGCTCAGTCTGTACCTCCTACTGATCTCCTCTTCTGTCAGTTAAAACAGGATAACCCTCTCACTGAATTTCTTCTCCTGTCTCCTCCTCCTCTCCCTCACAGCCAAAATCCTCACTCTACTCGCCAGAATGTATAACGCCGCCATTGTAAAAGAGCCAGATGCATTTTGGGGGTCTTTTTTATAGTTTGCACATGATTACCACCTGTTCTGAGTCAATGTGAACTGCATTTCCTAAATGGCTATTTTGCGACTAGTGCCAATTACAAAATACTTTGTACATGAGGTTACAATTCACAAATAGAAATGTACTTGTGATTTCCTATTATGGCGATATTAAAATGTGATTTCTACTGGGTAGAAACTGCATTTAGCAACAGTGTTTATGCCTTACGTACATGCCGAAAGCCTAGTTTGCATTTCTTAATTGCCCAAAATAGCGATTCTGTCTATTCAGAAATGCATAATTGTTTCATACATTTGGCCCTATGTACCTTATTAAGTCGAATAAAATGGGCAGTCTTGGTTAGGTAGTTAACTGCAATCAGAATTGTAGTGTTTGTTTAGAAACAGGCAGCTGAACAATGAAGTCCATATTTATAAAAATTTAATAATCATTAAAATGCTATCACAGAATGCACTCAAAAACCAATAAAAATTCAAAACATAAATGCAATATAAAATGTAAAATAAAAAAAAACTCACAAGGTAATTCAATATATGGCTACATAATTTTTTTTGATAGAAGAAAACACTTTAAAATACAAATGATAACAACATCTCAAAGATAAAACATTATAATACAAGAAACGTTCCTCAAAATCTCATCATGCTTGGGAGGAGCTTCGCGAGCAACCAAGATGGCCGCGTGAGCTCGGAGCTCCGAAGACCCTCCGATCCTCCGAATTAATCCTGCTATCTATCCTGTCCCACTGTAGTGGGAATCATTCGCTGACCTGCTGCTGATGCGGGACTCGTTCTCCGATTGCGGATCCGAGTTTTCTACGCAAAGTTATACCGTGTTGAAGATTGGGGACGACGACGCCATCACAGCCCGGAATTACATGGGCGACGGCAGTGCCGCTACACGGTGGCAGTCTGGGACTGCGGAGGCCGCCTTGTTCTGAAATAGTGGCCGGATCATTTGTGGACCGCGGTGCTGGAGAAGGGGTGGAAGCGAATACTGACTTCTACCGACTGGGGGCTTTCGGGACGACCAAGACACCTTCTGGGCGGAACGACCCCCATCACCCAACATGGCGGGCAGGGGCGATCCGGACAAAGGGAAACCCAGAGTCAGCAGAAAACCGTCCCTTTCTCAGCCCACCATCTCCGACCGCTTCACACTCCCGAAGGGATCTTCCAGAGCCACAGGACGCACTAAAGATGCGCAGCGAGATGAGTCATCGGACGACTTGGAACCCACCCTCCGGGATGTCATGGGAGCCATTGCCGGCATCAAGGCTGAGATGCATAAACAACATGAAGTGCTGACACACAAGGTCGACACGTTGGCCATCGAGATCAACCTCATTAGAGCCGATCTCGGCAAAACTAACGACAGAGTCAAGTCACTGGACATAAAGGCGTCGAGTTTAACTTCTGACGTGACCGACCTGCAGTCGGAGATTCGGGACTTGAAAGCTACGAACATGTCGATTGCCCTCCGGATCGATGATTTTGAAGGACGGGCCAGGCGCCAGAACGTCCATATCATTGGTGTACCGGAGGGAGCTGAAGGGGAGGCCACCAATCTCTTTGTCGAGAACTTGGTTCTGAGTCATCTAGCTCCCGGTGGACTGAGCAAGTTTTTCTCGGTGGAGCGGGCGCATAGACTACCTGGTGGCCAGCCAAAACTGGGGGCCTTTCCGCGCTTTTTATTGCCAGGGTCTTTAATTATATGGATCGGGACGCTATCCTGCAGGCCTCGAGGAAAGGTGGGCCGCTAAAATTTCAGAACGCCGACATCAACTTTTTCCCAGACTTCACCCAGGCGGTGCAGAAGCGCAGGCAAAGTTTCATGGGCATGAAGCGTAGGCTGAGAGATTTGGGGATGAAGTACTCTATGCTATTCCCAGCGAAACTGCGGATTGAACACGATGGCCGGGCAATGTTCTTCGACATGCCGGAAACTGCTGGGGACTGGCTGGACACTTTGCCCCCAACGACGGAGTACGCCCGAGGAACAGTCGGAAGGGGCGTTGGGCGGCCTTCGGGAGTGAGTGAACTCTTTCGGACCGCTTTCGGCGGATGGGACTACTGTATTTTGTTATTGTTCTTTTTATGCCACGGGGGAAACGGGGGGGATAGGCTGACTCCTTTCTCCTCTGGGGGCTTTCCGTAGATTAGTTTTTCGGGGCGACAGGCACACTGCTAGTTGGGGGGGCTTTCTGGTCTAATGCAGGGGTGCAGGGTGGGGGGTGGTTGGATTGACTTTTTCTTTTGTGTTCTCTTTTTTCTTCTTTTTCTATGGCAAGGTGACTACTATTCTGTTGACTATGTAGCGGCGACGGTTCCTTGTGGGGGTGGCGGGGGTCCATACAGTGATGATGGGGGGTAAGAAGTTAAATGTACTGAGTTGGAATGTGAATGGGCTGGGTGATCGTATTAAGAGGGGAATTGTGTTGCAAATGTTTAAACGATGTGTACCCGATGTCATCTTGCTACAAGAAACCCATCTTGTTGGCAACACATGCCACGCACTCAATAGGAAAGGATTTAAAATGGTGGCACACTCGGGGTTCTCTTCGGGGTCTCGAGGGGCGGGGATCATGGTGCGCATGTCTCTCCCGTTTGAGGTGGAGACCAGTGTGATTGACGTTAGGGGACGTTACGTCGCCCTCACGGGCAGATGGGAGGGACGTACCCTGGTTTTGGTTTCTGTTTATGTTCCCCCTGGCCTACAAACGACGACTTTTCAAGATCTTGGGGGCGCCATTTTGGGTCTGCCGGAAGGCGAGCTTATAGTTGGTGGGGACTTCAATGCAGTTGGATCAGGGACCCTAGACCGTTTTCCATCCAGAGACCTTCGTGGTGCGCAGTCCTGGCTCCCTGACTTCTTTGAATACCATGGGGCTTATTGATTGCTGGAGGCTTCTCCATCCCGCCCGGCGGCAATACTCCTTTCATTCGGGTGCACACGGTAGCCTCTCCAGGATTGACTACGTTTTGGCTTTAGCTGCCCAGGCTTCAGCTGTCTCCGAGGCCCGCTTGATGGCCAGAGGCATATCAGACCATTCCCCGGTCTGGGTGTCCTTTGACTTTGATATCGTAGCAACCTCCAGAGTTGCGCCGGTCAATCCATGGTACTTTCGTACCCCTAAAACTCGTGGCCTTCTAGCCAAAGCCATTGACCGCTATTTTTCCGAAAATACAGGCTCTGTGGCGTCGGCCTTGTCCCTTTGGGAGGCCTTTAAAACTGTCCTGAGAGGGGAAGCATTCTCCTTAATATCCGAGGCGCACAGACGCAGAGATGAGGATATGGTGCGGCTGGAGTCCGAAATTGAGGACATTGATTCTCAGTTGGAGACCGATCCGGCGCCTGCCCTGTTCAATGCTCTCTCTCTTAAGCAGGTGGAGTACTGAGCCACTGCTACTGACGCAGCCAAGGTGATGGGCAGAGAACAGCAGGGAAGGATCTACGATGCAGGGGATAAAGCAGGCAAGCCTATTGCTTGGCTCGACAAGAAGGAGATGGCTTCCCGGGTAGTACCCGAGGTGCTGGGGGACGACGGGTTGGTTGTCACTGACCCCAGCGCTATAGTCACGGCCTTTGCTGACTATTTTGAGTCTGTCTACACGTCGGTCTCTGCTATGACCGAGGCAGATTCGGCCTCCTTTCTCGAAGGGATTGAGCTCCCTTGCTTGTCGGATGCTAATCGCGATGATATGGACAGGGATATTACAGCCGACGAGGTGGCGCTTGCGATACGCTCCTTACAATCCGGCAAGGCTCCCGGCCCCAACAGGCTTTGGGTAGAGCTTTACAAGATTAAGGCTGAAACCATTGCTGTACCCTTGCGAAATATGTTCCTGGAGGCGCGCGAGGCGGGTGAGCTCCCTCTGGACCAGCGACTGGCCACTATTGTGATTATTCATAAGGATGGGAAGCCCAGAGACCTTTGTCGGTCGTATCGCCCGATCTCCCTGCTGAATGCCGAGCCTAAAATCCTGGCTAAGTTGCTGGCCAACCGGCTTGTGGGTGCGATCGCCGACCTGGTTCACCCGGACCAATCGGGATTTATACCCCACCGCAACACCGCCCTCAACCTCAGGAGGCTCCACGCTGTCATGGCACGAGTTAACACTCTCGATGAGCCGTCCGTCTTGGCATCCCTGGACGCAACAATGGCATTCGATTCCCTTGAATGGAATTATTTATGGGCAGTGCTGGCTAAGTTTGGGTTTGGCCCTGAATTTATACGATGGGTCAGGCTTTTATATGCTTCCCCATTGGCCAATGTTACGGTCAACGGGCGAGTGTCAGCTTCTTTTGCTCTATGTAGAGGCACCAGACAGGGCTGTCCTCTGTCGCCGTTGCTTTTTGCTCTTGCGCTTGAGCCGCTTGCCGCTTGGATACGGACTCACCCGGACATCTGTGGGATGCGGTGGTCGCCCGGCTTTGAGGACCGCATATCGCTATACGCGGATGATATCCTGCTCTACCTCACCTCCCCCTGTAAGTCCTTGATTGTGGCCTGTGACGTACTGAGTACTTTCGGCAGATATTCAGGTCTGGTTATCAACTGGTCGAAGTCTCACCTCTACGTACTTAGCGGGGAGACTCCGCGTCTTCCCAGGGGCTGCGCTATACAGATCGCTGGCCAGGGATTCAAATACCTGGGCATTTATATCTCAACTGATGCCCGGCTGCGATACTCCAACCATCTGCTTCCCCCTCTTGCACGCCTTCGGCGTGATGTGGAGGGATGGCGCAGGCTACCGCTGTCCCTGCTTGGACGTGCGGCATTGTTTAAGATGATGTCCCTGCCCAGGTTCTTGTATGCGCTCTAGAACACACAGGACCCTGTCCCTTCCAGATACTTTAGGGAGGTGGAAGGTTTGCAACGGACCCTCCTGTGGGAGGGGAGACCGCGTATTGCTGTTACCAAATTGACGGTTCCTTGGTATGACGGCGGTATCGCCTTGCCGGATATCCGGAGGTACTACTGGGCCTCTCAACTGGCCGCTCTTAATCATGGCTTCTATGGACCGGCTGACAGTCCAGGGTATGCCATGGATTGGTGGCTCCTGGACGATGGGAAGTATTATAGAGCACTATACTCAAGATCTCTGGATGGAAGGATGACGGGCCCTACTAGGACCGCTGTGCACATTTGGAGGGCCATTACGAAGGCGCAGGGGTGGCAGGGTAGGCTGACATTGGCTACTCACCTCTACGATTCTGACTTGCTGGGTAGGATGTGGCACACGAAGGGGTTTGACCAGTGGGACCTTATTGGGATCTCCAAAGTGGACGACATGATGGCCAGGGGGGGCGTTAAAGTCTTTTGACGCTTTTCAATCTGAGTTCCAACTGGGAGACACAGAATACTTTAGGTATGCCCAACTACGGCACGCCCTTGTGGCAGTGTTGCCGGTGGGAGAGAAGGTCCCCGAATCGTCCCCGTTGGAAGACAGGGTACTGGATGGCCATATGCCAGACAGTGCCATTTCCCTGATTTATAAAAAATTGATCAATGTTCGCACTGACCTCCTGTCGGGTGTAAGGGACTAGTGGGGGCGTGATGGTGTTGAACTGGACGATGAGGACTGGCAGTGTGCGGTGTCCTCCACTAAGGAGGTGGCAATTTCGGCTAGATTGCGTCTGGTTCAATTGAAGATTCTCCACAGAGTCTATGTGACTGGACCCAGGTTGATTCATATGGGGCTCTCAGTGGACGGTCTTTGTAGGCGATGTTGTGGGGAACTGGCCACATTCTTACATATCATCTGGGAGTGCCATGCTGTGGCCTCTTACTGGAGAAGTGTGCATGCGGTGATGCGTGAGGTGACTGGTGTGGGCTTGCAGGCGGAGGCCCGGCGCTGCCTGTTGAATGTGTGGGAACCCACGGACTGCAATAATGCCCAGACCCAATGGGTCACCCTGGGGAACATGGTGGCAAAGCGGGATATCGCCCAGAAGTGGGGGGCCCCATCTCCCCCCTCTGTGGAATTATGGAAGACCAATATGGATTGGTGCATGCTCCGAGAGAAGACAGTGTACGTGGCCAGGGGTAAGCCTAGACGGTGAAGAATGGTCTGGGGGGCCTGGAATGAATACAGGGGCGATATCTGCTTTCCTCCCGATGCTGACCCACTAGAGGTTCGTCTTTCTCCCTAGCCCTCCCTTCCAATCAACTTATTACTTCGCTGATATCCTAATTCTCTCCCCCTCCCGAATTCGGTTGATCTGTACAATATAGATACACTTTGTGGGCACTTGGCCCTGCATACCTCCCGGAACTGGGTATGTTCGCTTCCGCTTTATTCCTTGCCTAGTTATCTTTTCTTAATGTTACATTGGTTTGATCTTTTATAGGTTTATCGTCACCATATTATAAAATTAAACCTGATACGTTTTTTTAAATTGTACTGTGTGCACCATATATCCTTCTTCTATAATGCTGCCTAGCCTCAGGGATGTAAGGCTGAATAGCTGTGTGCTTTGGCTCTTCAATAAAGGTTTTCCAAAAAAAAAAAAAAAGAAAATCTCATCATGCTGTAACATACATTTACTGTAGGGAGATTTAGCAGTAAGTAGAGTGCTTTCTCAAATGTTACTATAGAACTTTATTGCATAAAAAAGGTTTATAGTGTCAATTTTGATTCTAAATTGGTGTATAGCAGCACAAGTAAAACATTCACGCAGACAAGACCACACATAGACGCAAAGATACACACATGAAGACACAAATATTCACACAGACGTGCACACTCTGAGACGTGCACGCACAGGCTCACATGTACAGGAGTGTTCGCACAACAGAGAGGCATGGAGGCATGGACAGAGATACTGGCACGCCCTAGGCACGCACGCATGGGCAGACGCGTGGATGGACTGCTGCAGCTGCACACACACACACACTTGCACAACCAGATGCACAGTTACACGCACATATGGGCATAGACACTGGCACGCGTGGAGAGACTGGTACAACCACACGTGCTGCCACGGAGAACGAGACTGTGCAGCGCGATGTATGCCCCTGGGCGCATAGAGACTGCCAGATGGGGGTGGCTGGGTGCCAGGGTTCCCCAGCGCTGCCCACAGAGAGTGAGACTGCGCAGCGCGATGTGTGCCCCTGGGCGCATAGAGTCTGCCAGGTGGAGGTGACTGGGTGGTAGGGTGCCCTGCGATGCTAAATCCAACACCGTCCATATAACGTGTAAACCCTTGTTGTTTGCTGCCTGTTGCTGCTATCTACGGACACTCTTTTTGGACCCTGTCAGCCCTTTACGACTTGCGGAACCCGCTTCGCGGGTCCCGCTGCGCCCCAGAGGTCGAGGGTAATCTGTGACACATCTGCGTGGGAGGACCAGGGCTGCGAGCGAGCGGGGCAGGACTTCCAATCCCAGAAGTCCCTGCACACCGCGCCTATGACCAGCTGGCCGCTCTCCCTGGCCATCACCACGCCCCGCCTTTAATCCTTTAAAGGGCGGTAATTGACCTTCCGACGTGGGAAACCCTTGTTGTTTGCTGCCTGTTGCTGCTATCTACGGACACTCTTTTTGGACCCTGTCAGCCCTTTACGACTTGCGGAACCCGCTTCGCGGGTCCCGCTGCGCCCCAGAGGTCGAGGGTAATCTGTGACACATCTGCGTGGGAGGACCAGGGCTGCGAGCGAGCGGGGCAGGACTTCCAATCCCAGAAGTCCCTGCACACCGCGCCTCTGACCAGCTGGCCGCTCTCCCTGGCCATCACCACGCCCCGCCTTTAATCCTTTAAAGGGCGGTAATTGACCTTCCGACGTGGGAAACCCTTGTTGTTTGCTGCCTGTTGCTGCTATCTACGGACACTCTTTTTGGACCCTGTCAGCCCTTTACGACTTGCGGAACCCGCTTCGCCGGTCCCGCTGCGCCCCAGAGGTCGAGGGTAATCTGTGACACTTCTGCGTGGGAGGACCAGGGCTGCGAGCGAGCGGGGCAGGACTTCCAATCCCAGAAGTCCCTGCACACCGCGCCTCTGACCAGCTGGCCGCTCTCCCTGGCCATCACCACGCCCCGCCTTTAATCCTTTAAAGGGCGGTAATTGACCTTCCGACGTGGGAAACCCTTGTTGTTTGCTGCCTGTTGCTGCTATCTACGGACACTCTTTTTGGACCCTGTCAGCCCTTTACGACTTGCGGAACCCGCTTCGCGGGTCCCGCTGCGCCCCAGAGGTCGAGGGTAATCTGTGACACATCTGCGTGGGAGGACCAGGGCTGCGAGCGAGCGGGGCAGGACTTCCAATCCCAGAAGTCCCTGCACACCGCACCTCTGACCAGCTGGCCGCTCTCCCTGGCCATCACCACGCCCCGCCTTTAATCCTTTAAAGGGCGGTAATTGACCTTCCGTCGTGGGAAACCCTTGTTGTTTGCTGCCTGTTGCTGCTATCTACGGACACTCTTTTTGGACCCTGTCGGCCCTTTACGACTTGCGGAACCCGCTTCGCGGGTCCCGCTGCGCCCCAGAGGTCGAGGGTAATCTGTGACACACCTGCGTGGGAGGACCAGGGCTGCGAGCGAGCGGGGCAGGACTTCCAATCCCAGAAGCCCCTGCACACCGCGCCTCTGACCAGCTGGCCGCTCTCCCTGGCCATCACCACGCCCCGCCTTTAATCCTTTAAAGGGCGGTAATTGACCTTCCGACGTGGGAAACCCTTGTTGTTTGCTGCCTGTTGCTGCTATCTACGGACACTCTTTTTGGACCCTGTCAGCCCTTTACGACTTGCGGAACCCGCTTCGCGGGTCCCGCTGCGCCCCAGAGGTCGAGGGTAATCTGTGACACATCTGCGTGGGAGGACCAGGGCTGCGAGCGAGCGGGGCAGGACTTCCAATCCCAGAAGTCCCTGCACACCGCGCCTCTGACCAGCTGGCCGCTCTCCCTGGCCATCACCACGCCCCGCCTTTAATCCTTTAAAGGGCGGTAATTGACCTTCCGACGTGGGAAACCCTTGTTGTTTGCTGCCTGTTGCTGCTATCTACGGACACTCTTTTTGGACCCTGTCAGCCCTTTACGACTTGCGGAACCCGCTTCGCGGGTCCCGCTGCGCCCCAGAGGTCGAGGGTAATCTGTGACACATCTGCGTGGGAGGACCAGGGCTGCGAGCGAGCGGGGCAGGACTTCCAATCCCAGAAGTCCCTGCACACCGCGCCTCTGACCAGCTGGCCGCTCTCCCTGGCCATCACCACGCCCCGCCTTTAATCCTATGGACTTCCTACTTAAGTGAAGGTAACTACCCGCTACGCGGGAGCGTGCGGGAGCGTCCCGGGAGAAGCCCGGGACAAGGGCGGGACCGTCTGTGGCCGTCCGGGGCCGGAGGAGGCCGGGCTGGGCCCCATTATTAACATTTTCCTTCCTTACTACTCTCCTTAAATTGTACCTTGGTTATATTTATACTGTTATATTTTGTGTTCATAGTGACGTTAAAGTCCCCTTATTTGGAAAGATTAACATTGTGTCCTGAGTGGCTTTGCTAACTGAGTATTAAGGTTGGTAATATTCCTGTCTGCTGTACCCTAAAAAGAATAACAAAAATGACCCTAAGATCTGGCAAGGAGAGGCAGGTTCAGGTCTCCACCTCTAATGGTACCTTTACTGGTACAATTGATCAATTTTTTAAACGTTCAACTGCCATATTAGAGAAGGAGATCGCCTTAGTTGAAAAACGCCTTTCGCTTGATATTATTACTGGCAAGCGTTCTTCACTAGGTAAAATAAGCGAGGCTGTCTCCCCTGTCCCACTCTCCACGTTGAACTCGGATAGTAATGTAGATGTAATGTTGGCACCTGTTTCTGAGATTCATACTGGGGAGATAACGAATTCTAACCAGGAAAATGTTTTTAATACTGCACATGAGAACTTACCTAACAGTGGGACCATTTGTTTAGATCAGTCCGGGGATAATTCTGGTCTTTCAGACTCTCCAAAACTCAACATTAGTAATGATCTAATGGATTCTCCTTCCCTATTAGAACAGACACCGACTCAGAATCCTGGGAAACGCAAGAGGGTTGCCTCACCAGATCTGGAGGAACAAACTGAGGGGGTGGTAAATGCCTCAGCTTCGCCCCTACAGCCACCTAATACTAACGCTACTACCCAACAAGGGGGGGGTGAGACTATGACTATGATTAGCATTACAGAAGAGATATTTTTGGCTAAAATTGAGTTGCTATTCAAATCTCTTCTTTTACCTCTCTTTGAAAGGACAAGGTTGTTAAACACAAAAATGGACACCTTAGATTTGCTAGTGAAGGATAATATAGCGACTTCTGACAGAATTCTCTCCAGCTTAGCAAGAGCTGGTCTGTCCCCTCCTGTTCCGTCCAATCCGAAGCCCATGATTGTGACAAATAATAAAGCGGGGGGTAATAACACACAAGTAGGAGCTTCTAAACCAAAGGCCCCGCAAGAAACTGGACCCGCTCTTAAGAAAGTAGCCTCTACAGGGAACCCTGCAAGGCCTAAGCCCACAAAAAAACAGCAGGTTCAGAAAAATCCAACACCAGCCAGGGGCCAAAACACTACCCATCAGCCCATTGCCAAACCCATCCCAAAGAAACAGTGTGTGAACCTTCCACCGGAGTCAGTGCCTTATACAATCGTTTTAACTGGCGTGGCTCCGCTTGTACAGGGCAAGAGGGAAACACACAAGGATCTTTATAACAAGGTTACATTTTGGCTTAATAAAAACCGGCCACTCCCTCCTAACCTAAACCCTGAAATACTTAACGTAAGGAGGGTGGATTGGATAGGTTATGGTAAGAAAGACCTTGAGGGGGATTGTGTGGTGGTCAGCTTCAGAGAGCCCTGGGTTGCCGAATACATCGGCAGGGAACCAAGATTTGGTAGAGTTGGGGACGTACAAACCTTACTATTGCATTATTTTTATCCAGCTTTATATGCTAATAGATCCCACACTCCGTTTCAACACGCGAGAAGGGACAGGCCCAGAGGGAGATTTCATTTCGACACCCCGCTCTATCCAATGTTCTATCCTCACCTTGCGAACCGGTTTGCTCCCCTTTCCGGTCTAGAAGGCGTGGATTGACTTGATGTAGAACAATTGAATACTGGGAGTGCTAGCGCTGTAGTAACTTGCTCTCCAAAAAATGTGTGTGTTTCAGGGGTAGAGACTGTTTCCATACCTAGCGTAAAACCTAAGAGGGTGGAAAAAAGGGAAACATTCTTGTCAGGTAACCCCAGACAGATAATTACTAAGGCTATTGTTAACCCAACTGCCAATATGGCAGAGAAAACAATATACACCCTTGCAGTCTTGTCTTGGAATATAGCGGGATTAAAGGGGAAAATGTCAGAGGCCGCTTGGGGCTCTTTTGTGGATCTACATGATGTAATCATCCTGCAGGAAAGTTGGTCAACAGAAGCCATCTATCGGGTTGGCTATCTTAATTACTATAAGCCAGCCAGCAAAGGACCGAAGGGCCGCCCCTCAGGAGGTTTAGTCATTTGGATCAGACAATCCTTAGCCATCACCATCACTGAACTCCCTACTTTGGGTAATGACATTCTAGCGCTGAAATTAACAGATAACAATAACCAGGACTTTTTTCTGTTTAATATATATGCTAGAGGGATACCAGGTGGGAAGCCTGCGGGAGTGGTAGCTGAACTTGACTCCCTATTGAATGACATTAGTAGTGACAGCTGTGTCATGGTGGCAGGTGATTTCAACTGTTGTTTCGAACCGTTTCCCAACCTTGATAGTGGGGGATATGGGGAAATTGATCAGCTTTGGAATATTCCCCCTTTGTCTGTTCCCCCTATTAAAAAAGTCACGGAGGCAGTTATGCAATGGTTGGGTCTTTGTCTTGAATGGGACTTACGTGCAGTGAATGGTAGGACCAAATCAGACCCGATGGGAAAAGTTACATTTGATAACTCCACAAACTCAAGTCGTATTGATTATTTTCTGCTTAAGATAGAGTTCTGGAAAATGTTGGTGGACATGGAAGTAGTCAGTAGATCTGAGAGTGATCATAATCCCCTGGTGATATCACTATCAGTATATGAGGGTCTCCGCATGAACCCTGCTACAAATATTGATACTGCAGATGCTGGCCTTACAAATGACTGCAGAAGGGTAAAATGGGCTGGGCTCCAAGGCAACACTGCTACTATCAGCAGGATCGCCATGGAGGTCTTAGCGGCCACAAAACAGATGGCACCCATACTTGAGGCTGGTACTCCACTCGACCAAATTGGGGCAATTCATGAGTCTCTTTTTAATAAAATTAAGTCTTTTTTTATCAAAACTGTTAAGGGAGGAAGTAATAAGGCCCAAGCACATCCTAGGCTGAAATGGTACGATAAGACCTGTAGTATTGCCCACAGCTCTCTGTTAAGTGCTATCAAATCCAAATCATGTGCGGATATAAGGATAGCTAGGGTGAATTATAAGAAAGCATTAAAAGAGGCAAAAATCAAATGGGATGACCAGCGTTGGTTAGACTTATACCAGGCAAGCACTTTATCTAACCAACAAAGATTTTGGGAGGTTGTGAAATGGGGAGAATCGGGGGAATTACATACTCCGGTAAACCACGTCCCTGCAGAGCAATGGGTCAAGCATTATGAGGCGCAGTTCAGCCACACGGAACGGATCTCCCTTACTACCATTAGGGAAGATGCCAGTGTGCAGCCTGAATTGTCCTCACTTGATCACGTTGTTTTTACCGAAACCGAAGCTATTTCTGCTCTTAAACAAGTGCAGAATGGCAAAGCCCCCGGCATGGATTGCATCCCTGCGGACCTCTTTAAATATGATCAAATACATTGGGTCCCGTATATATTAATCTTAGCAAACGCTATAGCTAGGGGCACTGGGATCCCAAACTCCTGGAAAGGGGCGGAGATTTTGCCAGTGCATAAAAAAGGGGATAGATCTGATGCGGGAAACTACCGCCCCATCAGCCTCATTGACGCCCTTCAAAAAGTAATAGCCAGAATGTTGTTGGGGAAAATTCACACGTGGATGTCAGAAGTAGATATCCTGTCTCCAATGCAGGCTGGTTTTAGGGCACACATTAGCACAGTTGATCAGATATTAAGATTTGTCATGATCTATTGGAAAACTGTGTTACTGAGAGACGGGAAGATCTTCGCTGCATTTGTGGACCTCAAATCAGCGTTTGATCTGGTCCCTAGAGGGAAGATGTGGGCTGCATTGAGAAGGATGGGGGTCCCTACCGCACTATTAGAACTTACCATTAGGATGCATGAGGGTAATTTTGCAAGAGTCAGATGGGGTCGTCAGGGCCAGGTTACCGAATCCTTCCCCGTGACCCGTGGTGTGAGGCAGGGCTGTGTCCTGGCCCCCACCCTATTTGTGCTCTTCATTAATCAGGTGGTTAAGTTCCTTTCAGACACCCCCACTGATGCTCCTTCACTGGGTGGGACAAAATTCCCTCTTTTAATTTTTGCAGATGATACTCTCATATTGGCCAAAACACAGAAGGGTTTACAGGTTGCAATAAACAAATTCATGGATTTTTGTAATATGAACGATCTTGAGATTAATATTAATAAAACCAAGTTCATGGTCCTGACCAAGAAAAAGCCATTGAGGGGCCATGTTTTAATGAATGGGTCCAGACTGGAACAGGTCGATGTAATGACTTATCTTGGTGTTACCTTGGATTATAGGTTAAAATGGAAAGATCAAGTAGCGGCACTTTGTCTGAAATTTGCCCGCTTGACTGGTTGCCTAGTAAAAGAGCAGCGGCGCTCCCTGACTAAAAGAGTACTGCCCGCACTCAAAATCTATAGTGCTAAAATCAGCTCAGCCATATTGTATGGGGCAGACATTTGGGGTTGTGTGGACCTGGCTGTCCTGGATAGGATACAGAATAAATTTCTTCGTAACTTAGTTAGTCTCCCCCCATCAACACCAGTCCTTCCACTTCTGATGGACATGGGCATGCACACCATTAAACATCAGGCCCAGTATAGGATGGTGGCACTATGGAGACGCATATGGTCCACCCCGGAACTGGCCATGTTTGCCCGTGAGCTTCAGGATGTGAGACTGCAACAAGGGGCAGGTGACATACCGTGGCTTAAGCAAATTAAGAACACTCTTATTGAAATGGGCCTACCTTTGCTATGGTCAGAGCCGGGTTCCCAAACCTTTCCTACTAAGGATGAATTCAAACTTCTTTTCTGGTCCATGGTAAAAACGGAACACGTGGCACTTTCTGAGAAAGTGAACTTGACAGGCCAGTTCTTGCTCCACAAAGCAGTTCCTAACAAAGAAGTATACTGGGATGTTATCCTTAAAACATTAGACAGGAAACTATACCATCAGTTCCGTGTAGGCACGTTGCCCTTGAGGGCCTTTACTAGCGGCTGGCAGAGGCTGGAGTCAAGTTTCTGTCCCTGTTGTGCCGTCTGTGAAGAAACACTAGGCCATTTTTTATTTGTCTGTACTGCTTATTGCAAACCTCGTAATAAGTGGCTGAAACCTGTATGTACTAGACTAAACACCCGAGTGAGTAGTGAAGCACTGTACATCTTGAAAACGAATACATCTGAATGGCTAACTATAGGATTGGCGAAATTCCTCGGGTGGGCTTGGCTGATAAGGATTAAGTCAATCAGTTTATAAATCATGATCTAAATAACTTGTATATCATGTTATCCGACTGCTTTTTTGGTCTATGAATTTAATAGTATTGATGATCTGCTAATTTTATATACGCTCAAATGATTTTACCATTTCTCTTGACGTCTTTACATGTATGTTTAATTGAGATCTTAACTTCACTTGTCTTCCTTTAATGATTTTGTCTTGTTCTTCTTTTCTGATTTGGTTATTACATGTATTTAAATATTTATATCGTTATGACTTTGTTGCACCCATTGTAGACAATGTAATTTTTGTGTATATATGTGTCTTTTATGATGAAAAATCGAAATAAAGACGTTAAAAACTGAAAACTGATAACGTGTAATTTCACATAAAGGCACACACACAAATTCTCTCTCTCGCACACACACACACACACAATCTCTCACTCGCACACATAATCTGTCTTTCTATCTTTTACACACACAATCCCTCTCACAGTGAGTTTCTCCCTCTCTCCCTCATACACACACAAACAGTACAGACATGACAATCAGATTAACGCCTACAGGAGACAGGCATTGGGGGGTCGCCCGTGAAGACACAACCAAGGATAAGACAAGCACACGCACTGTCAGCTTTTATTAAGAGGAGCGGTCAATGCTATCGGCAACAGCGGCGCGTCACCAGAGAGGGTTTAATTCAGGGTTATTCACACATTCAAGGAAAGGTGAGAGGAGGAACGGGGAGGGGAGCAGACTGCAGGCACAAGCAGAAATGTGCACAAACGCATGTCTGCACGCCTATGATTACATATGGAATATACGTTTGTGTGTGTATAATATCCAATGTATAACTATGTTAAACTGCCTCTGTAGAACCACATACAAATGATAATATATACATATCTAAAGAAGCATAGATTATGCAGCCCCATATCACGGAAATAAACGCCCTTTTCATTGCCGCTCCTACCTGGATCTCACTGCCTTCAAGCACAGGTTCAAGCTTTGGTTGTTTTAGAATGTCTATCCTTCACAGGAGCAGCGCCCAGATGCCCCACCCTGGGTAAGCTGTGCTATACCAACTGTCCAAAATAAATCAAAGATGTATGTGTGTTCGTGAATATACTATGTGTATATATTAATTTTAAATACATGTGAGAATATATATATATATATATATATATATATATATATATATATATATATATATATATATATTCATTTATGCATTAAGCATAGATATTTATGTGACTCTGTGTGTGTGTGTGTGTGCGGTTCTGTATGTGTTTGTGTGGCTGTGTGTGTGTGTGTGTGTGTGGCTGTGCGTGTGGCTGTGTGTGTGTGGCTCTTTGTGTGTGGCTCTGTGTGTGTGTGTGGTGCTGTGTGCGTGTGACGCTGTGTGTTTGTGTGTGTGGCTCTGTGTGTGTGTGAGGCTCTGTGTATGTTTGTGTGGCTGTGTGTGTGTGTGTGGCTCTGTGTGTGTGGCTGGCTGTGTGTGTGTGTGTGTATGTATGTGTGGCTATGTGTGTGTGAGGCTCTGTGTATGTGTGGCTCTGTGTGTGTGGCTGCGTGTGTGTGTGCAAATGCAATAGGTTTCGCATTTGCAAGAGATTAAGCTATTGGCATTGTAAATGACAATGCCATTTATTTATCTGTTTTCAAAACCAACACATACATAAAAATGTTGTCATTTACAATGCCAATAGCTCTAACTTTTGCAAAGGCGAGACCGTTGCATTGTAAATGCTTTTTAAGCTGGTAGATCAACCTTGCTTCTATACAATACTGTGCAACAGGGGGATATCAGCTACATACACCTTTAAATATGATTGCATATCTCTCCTCCCCAGTGCATTAAAGAATAGCAAAAGGCTGATTCCTATAGACTTTGTTTGAGATAGTGTAAAATGCCTTGTGGCGTTCAAAATATTAGAGATTCTCACTCCTAAATCCTAAGTATGTATATTCTAATTCCCCCCATTATAAAACCAAGAACTGGGAGATTTAATACTGCTTCCCCTATAATCATAATTTTGGTTTTCCAATCATTAACTGAAAGATTATCTGCACGACCAAAAGATGCTAAATTGTCATGTTACTTCTGTTAACCAATAGGGGTAAGTGCAATTAGTTTTTTAGGAAGTGTTTTTAAAGCATCACACAAGCAATTTGTAAGGATATCATTTGCCATATATTTCCAAACATAAACACGAGCTGAGCTAGTTCTAATATCAAAACTAGAGATCTTGGCAACCCACCTTTCAACCACATTAAGAACAAGTGTCACTAAAAGCTGTGAATGATCATGTGAAAAATGTCCACTTATATACAAGTCCAGGGTTGACTGGTGTGGAAAACATTTGTAATAGACCACTGGGTTTACTGTTTGGTATTTTTGCTCTGCATGGGAGATACAATGGTTTATGTGTGTCTTCATGTCTTGATCCATCCATTCCCACCAGAAATGCTGTTTAAGACGTTTACCTGTCTTTCTACCTCTTTCATTTCCCACAATTAAAGTGTCATGACAATACTATACAAGAAACTGCTGAAAGTTCTTTTCAGTTACATACAAACAATTGACATGCCATATCAGACCATTTAAATATTTTCCTAATCAAAGAACCAACTGGATAGAGGAAGTTGAAACAATCATACTTTAGAACAAATATAGTTAATCTGCACTAGGACATTAAGAGTGCCTGACATTTTTTTGAAGGCTCAGGTAAACATGTTTGATAATGTATTGACACCAGTGACAGTTATTGACCTCCCAACAGCTTCCAGCAGTAGTAGCAGTAAGGAATTTGTACCTCTGAAATATGCCTTCTCTGCGGTAAATAGGGACAAAATGTGTTCTAATCGATACAAGCTACTTACAAATCTTACTGTTTTACAAGTAGATGACCCAAGTTCACTGAATGGTATAAATTCTGCCCAGAAGGTGATTCATTGTGCAGCCATTTCGACCTATGCAAACCAACCTGTAGACAGAGTAGAGATTTTAAATGTGTAGTAGTAGATCTAAAAACATTGGTTAATGTGTTATTGGGTAGTAGCTCTGCACAATCCAAGTCAAGCAAATCTGAAGTGATTTTTGGCCCAACTAACAAGGCTGATTGTGTTTGCCAGATGTCACTATCAAAAGTAATTTGTGCAATCCACCAGTACCAACAACAATAGACTCTCAGGGCCCGATTCACAGAATGAACTTAAGACTCAATCCTAAATTTACTACTATTTTGGTATTCACAGAATGCACTTACTACTTTTGGCATTCACAGAATGTACTTACTACTTTTGGCATTCACAGAATGAACTTACTACTTTTGGTATTCACAAAAGTTAGGATTTTGTCTTAAGTTTGTCTTAAGACAGACTTAAGACAGACTTAAGACAGACTTAAGACAGACTTAAGACAAAATCCTAACTTCTGTGAATACCAAAAGTAGTAAGTTCATTCTGTGAATACCAAAAGTAGTAAGTGCATTCTGTGAATGCCAAAAGTAGTAAGTGCATTCTGTGAATACCAAAATAGTAGTAAGTTTAGGATTGAGTCTTAAGTTCATTCTGTGAATCGGGCCCTCAATCTGGGTTTAGAAACCAATTACAAAAGAGAACTGACTTTACTAGAGATTTTGTTGATCACTCATTAGATATCAGTCCCTGATCTTGCCTTGATGAGAGACGCAATGGGATCCAGCACTATTCCCAGGGAGGCTGAAAACGCATTCCTTTAGGAAGGACAATGAGATATGAGCATACGCAAACATCTCTAGCCTACCATCTTTTCTTGGGCGGGAGGGGGAGTTGTCTATATGGTCAACATCGCAAAGCCTCCCAGTAGGGATGTAGCTTCATAGATAAATAAAGTTATCGTATGGATCAGACATACACATCAATGTTACTCCCTGATTTGCTCCGATATTGTAATGGCCGAACACCATCCATTGTGCATAAATGGCTATGATTATATTCAATTGTTTAAAAAAAAAAAGCCTCATATGCAGATGGAATGGTACTCTGGATGCCTACTCTACATCTAGTTCCAACATTCACATACACATAAAATGTAACCCTTCAGTAGTAGTGGCTACAAAAGATAGGTTTCCTACAATGGTTCAACCATTTCAACAGAGAAACAGAAGCAATGTTCGTGAAAATGACTTTTCACACATAGATTGACAAATCCCACCAGGTCTTCCAGAGGCATGGACCTGGGATGCTGGGGATTCAACTTTCACAGGAGGAAGTGGGGCCAGAGTGTGCCCCACACCGGACGCACAGCTTTAGGTGCAACATACTGATGCCAAAAGTCGTTCAAGTTCATCACTTTTTATTTTCTTTGAAGTTATTTCATCCATTACGTTGTTCATGGTTAAGGCTAACATTTAGTACGACTTTGGAAATGAGAGGAAGCAGTCACCAGAACACTCGAGGTACGGGCTTATGGGATTAAATTTGAAACAAGCAATTGAGGAGAAAGAGGGTAGTTACTGGGTTGGAAACGTTTTAAGGATCGGTAAAGCTTGAAAGCATTTTGGGGATTGACTGGAAAGGAGCGCAAAGTGAACGATGGGCATTTAGAAAATGTTATTTATTAACATGAATTTCAGCGGGCAAAACGTTGATTATGAGCTTTAAGTTAGAAACCAGTTTATCTGACACGAGATCTATTTGTTGTATAAATTGATAAATCACAGTCACTTTTAGATATAACCTAATAGTCATGTTTTTTAATAATTGTAGTGAACCCCTGACGAAGTGCAAAGAAAGGCACGAAATGCATTGGGTGACGGAAATGATCTAATCGAAGAATATCTATGTAACATTCCTGGCTACAGAACAAGGCTCGTCATGGCATGTCTTGAGCATTAAGGTGTTTAAATGTGAACATAGTTTGTCCAACATGTGACTGATTAACCATGAACAACGTAATGGATGAAATAACTTCAAAGAAAATAAAAGTGATGAACTTGAACGACTTTTGGCATCAGTATGTTGCACCTAAAGCTGTGCGTCCGGTGTGGGGCACACTCTGGCCCCACTTCCTCCTGTGATTCTTCAATTCACGTGGTTGGGCAGTCCACGGTTCCGGGCCAGCACGCTAAACAAAGAAAAAAATGACCGTTTACTTTACACGAAAGAACTGGTGTGCACTCTGTCACTATTTTTGGGGATTCAACTTTAACATCTCCCTCTCATTATAATGAGATACTTGTTTTAGATGATAGTTGCGCTCTGAGGGTTGGATCCCCGCAAGGCCTTACTTTGGCTGATGGTTTGAATCCATTAATAGTTGGGACTCAAAGAAAACTGATCTTGATTGATAATACCAATATCCAAATGTTGTCATGGAAACTAGTCAGTATGAATTCCAAAATGACTGATCCCGATTTGGGGTAATTTATTGATCAGTTGATTGGGGAGAAATTATTGATCAGCTGGTGGTTAGTGGACTAATGTGTCTACTATAGGTGCCTGTGTTCAACCTCATGGTCACAGGTTCAAATCCCGGCGGGTCCACTCAGCCTTTCATCCTTCTGAGGTCAATAAAATGAGTACCATTGAGTTGGATAACAATAAACATCTCTTATTCAGGGGCAAGGTACGCTTGGGTGAACTTGCTGCTATACAATACACACTATATGTTATGTTATACAGGCCTCTTTCAGAAAATGTGGTTTCTGTTTCCGGTATATTGATCAAGTTTCATTAATTTTAGTCTGTAAGCATCCCACAAGGTAGTAGGCCACCCTTCTGGAGGATTAACTATATGGGTGAATGTTTCCCTGGCCTGCTCAATCAACCAAATGAGCATTAATTCAAGAGATGTCATGGTTTGTCAATATTTCCTGATGGAGAGGAAACAAATTAACTCTTTAACATCTATACCTACCCCACTAAGAAACATTCTATGTCAGAGACTCTACAAAAACTGGAGATTGTTCTAGAGACAAACAATAATAAATGCCCACTAATTCTAGCGGGTGGCTCTAATATGAGATTTGAACTGCTTGATTTCACACTTCCTTTAACTGATGTAGAGGATGAGAAGTGAGACATACCTGCTTGGACCTCCAACTGATTAAAAAGTGGTCTGCTACAGCATTACCGCTATTAGCAATAAACGCTGACACATGGGCTGAGGTCATATCACGGTTGGACTAGTTCTGGAAACATAGGAAGCCCTACCTTCAACAGAGTTGGTTGTAGGTCCAGAATAGATTACATCCTGGTCTCCACCAACCTATGGCAAGCTGTGAAACTGTGCGAATCATTGAACTTGTGCATAGTGACCACGGTGTGCTACGTGTCACTAAAAGCGATCTCCCAGTCAACTATCTGACAGTATGATAACTGCGCAAAATAACAGGAAGTCCATATCCTGGGAATCTCTATCCAAACATTAGGGCATCTTAGCTTTCTTTTATGGGGTGGTTGCAGATACAATGGTAAAGCCTCAAGGACAGTGCCATGAAGACTCATGTGGGTCAAAAGTAATCCTGCTCCATATTAAGTTGTTTGCTTCACTACAAGTATACTTTTCCAAAACCTCAAACAGGTGGGATGACTGATCAAAAACCTTCCTGGTTCTCAAATACTTGCTGAAAGGCAGGAAGCGTCCTTATAGCGGCACTTAAAAACAGCAAGCAGGAAGCAATGAAAGAGGCAAGGACATGCTATAGAGTGCCCTGGCCCAAGTTAAAAGAGAACAGGAAACAAATAACTGGTTGAACCTTAAGGAAGCCCTAAAATCTAAGGACAGCAGATCATTTTGCCTTATTGTCGCCAACGAAAGCAATCAAGCACAACCTGCCTTAGCTTTTCATATCCAACCCCAGTCCTGGATGAAACACTTAGGTGATCTATATTTTCTGCCCCTGCAGAGAATCTATTTGAGGCTACTACTTTAGACAAAGGGCTTGAGTTTTCCTTGCAAGATACCCTGATGGCAAAAGGCTCTGTTAAGTGCGACAAAGCCCCAGACCCTGATATAATCAATGGGGCTCTCTAGTGCTCTGAGACTAAGGTAGGGGCCCATACATAAATGAAGACTCAAATGTAATTGTTTCATGAGCTGATATTCCAGACAGTTGGAGGGGTGAAATAATTGTCCCCATCTACAAAGAAGGGGAACAGGGAGGGCTTGTTAACTACCAACCATTTAGCCTAATCAATTAGTAAGCTCCAAAACTGGATGTTGGGGAATTTGGGGGCATATTAGCAACAACTAGCGATAATTATCGCTATGTTGGCTTAGCGGCAATATTTTTATCGCCGAGCTGCGGCGATTTTTATCGCTTAGGAACCTTGCTATTATCAAGGTTTATCTCATAAGCGATAAAAATCGGCCGAAATGCATGAATATCGCTGAAAAGTCAGCGATATTCATGCATTACCGAGCTAATGCTCTTAGCCATGTTATCCACCTACTATTGGATAACATGGCTAAGAACTGCTCTGGGGCAGGTGTTAGCTTTTGGAGATATTCGCGCTTAGCGAGAATATCTCCAAAAGTTGGTAATGGGAGATAGTGATGTTAGCGACTGTTTCCAGTCGCTAACATCTTGGCATGCCCACTTTGCATGTCATTAGTGATAAATTTCAATGACATGCAAAGCGGGGCCCAAGATGGTCGCTATCTCCTACTAGCTGTCGCTAACTGGTATTAGCGACAGCTAGGTAATAGGGAGATCATTTTATCTCCGCTTTCTTGGCTTTTAAAGACAAAGAAGCGGAGATAAACCCCCTTGATAATATGCCCCTTGATCCTTACCCACTTACAAGCAGGGTTTAGAGAGAAATGGAGTATGGGAGATTAGATTTCTCCTTTTCTCCTCATTTATTGGAACTCAGTTAAAATAGAGCGTGGGCATTTGCATGTTACCTTTGTTGATCTATGGGAAGCATTAGGCATGATCCCCAGAGCTAAGCTTTTGACATTATTAAGGGAAATAGGTGTCCCAAGAAACATCTTGGACACTCTCATCAGACTTTATAACAACACTTATGCCCAGGAAAAAATGGGGATCTAACTGTACGTATTTCAACTGACAAAGGGGTTAGGCAGGGGTATGTAGTGGCACCAACCCTCTTCTCACTTTATGTCAATGGTGCCATTGATTATCTTAAAGCCTGTAATAACGATTCTCCTAAAATGGCTGGAGTGAGGTTCCCTTCCCTCTTTCATCTGATGATACTTTGCTCATATCTTAAACTATAATGTGTCTGAAATCTCTTTTTGATCAATTTGTGAGCTTATGCGATGATCAAGGTCTCAAATTAATCTGAATAAACAAAGTATATGAGTTTTAATCCACATAAGTGGCAGAGGCGTTTATTGATTGTGGGTAAGACAGTGATAGAAAAAGTGCCCTGTTTTGATTATTTTGGGGTGAAAATCTCAAAGTCTATATCCTGATCTACACAGTACTCCAATATTCAGCAACAACTGTATTGAAGTACTTTAAATCAAAATCTACTATACTAATATCATCAGCACTGGAGAACTACAAGACAAAGGCCAGAGGGACAGCAATCTATGGGGCTTCAATAATGTTTTAGGTCATGCCGTGCTGGGAATACATTCTTGAAAGTACTGTTTACCTAACGTATAGTACTCCTACATTACTGCTTTACTTAGACATGGGTATCAAAGTTATTACAGATATAATTAAGCTCAGGCCACTCTTATACTGGTGCAGAATTTGGCACACAGAGGAATTAGCCCCATATAGAGAGTGCTTACAAGAGCTTTAACTATTGATCATCATTGCACAACACTGTGGCTCAACTACGTGACATCTTGACTGATGACCCTGGGACTCCAAAAATTGTGGGCTGAACCCCCCACGATTACTAGGGGTTCTTGCAATCTTTTAAAGTCCTGTTTGGGGTTGCATATAAAGGAGTCCTGGCGTCATACAGTGAAAGCTGGAATTATCAATCAATAAAGATTTTATATAGTGTGGCTACTCACCCGCCTCAAGGGTCTCAAGGCACTGACCCCTTTTCGACATTAAATAAGTTCAAAAGATTGATCAATTTTTTAGATGAAATTACTTACCTGTCATGTAGTTCCTACTAATCTGTAGGACCTGCGCATTTGTTGGACAACATAAACTTTGGATGAGGTGCCCAAACTGATTCCAGGCATCCCTGCAGGATATGTTGGCCTAGAGACCAGCCAGCTCAAAGTACCACCATAAGCCCCCATAGCCTTACCAGGGAGTGAATAGTTTCTGGTGACCACTGACCATGACAACACTGACCCCTCACGGATCTTGGTAACAAATCAGAACTTTCCGCTTAGTCACTCATGCTTACTTGTGCTCAGAGAACTATACAGAGAATACACACTAGAACGTTTTCAATATATTTATTGAACCAACATTATTCTTGTATAGAATGCATGTCCTGTGATAGTCAGTAGACAGAAGCAGATGAAAGTGATTACAAGCAAATATTAGATACAGTTCTACCATGGTGCTAAACAAGTGTGTATATGCTGGCATATAAAACAAGGCAGTAATCAGGCATACTCCTACTATCCTACTATGCAAACCCTACTCTGCGTGTACCTAGAGTGTGTGTAGGTGTGAAGCCAAGAACCCCAAGGGAAGATCCAAACCCATTACCTGGTGGGATAGAATGTAAAAACACATCTTGGTCATGACCTGGAGACCTCCTCACAGAGATGTCAGACCGCTGCATGGTGAAGTCTTAGCATGCAGGGACCCTCATGTCAGCTGAAGTGCTTCCCCAGCCAATCTTTTGGGATGCTTATTATTTATAACAGTAAGCATCCTTGTGATGTACATATACATTAGCAATGTTATGGATATGCAGATATTCCGTCGCCCCGTGGATGAAGATAGAATGACATTTGTGCATTGCGCATAAAAAGGCCTTGTACATGGTGTTAGAAGCATTGTGATAATGTTATGTGAAGCTAGATGCGTATACAGAAGTAGTTTCAAAGAAACTAATCCAACATCGTCAAACACGCAAATATGTGCAAAAGGTTAATTCAGAAATGTTATTGTGCAAAATTAGGACAATGTAAGAAAATGTGCTGCCTCATTACTTGTCCCTAACCCGGGAACATAGCACACCTGTCTACTATGCACAGTCCTCACATACCATTTCATATTTCATGAGGGGTCTTATGAATGGTATGATTAAGGATGCTACAAGCGTTGTAATATTAAAGAGTATAAGCTGTGCATAGGAATGGAACAAGTTATAGTACATGTGGTCTGGATATCAAGTTCACAACAATGTGTATGGAGTTACGTGAGTCATAGTAAGTTTAGAGTGGGCTGTAAATTCATTTTTTAGGTTAGAACTATAACTTTATCATTTCGGACGTTTGTGTAGTTTAAGTTGGTTTTGTATACAAATTATCAATAAAGGGTTCCTAACTGTAAATTATCCTCAACCTTTGATTTTTCATTGAATTTCAATGTTTTTATATCAAAATAGGCCTAAAATTGTCGAGTTGAGTGTCACAGAGTAGATTGTCCTAGAGTACAGGGATGGAGAGCGTCGTAGAGTGTATTGACATACAGTGTAGTGTTATAGAGTATAATGGCATACATTGGAGTGCCATAGAGTGAAGTGGCATAGAGTGTTGTAGTGTAGAGTATCGTGGTGTAGGTTGTCATAGTGTAGAGTGTCATGGCATGGAGAGTCATGGAGTTTCATGGCGTGTCGAGGCCTGGAGTATCAAGTGGTGAAGTGCCAAGGCATGGAGTGTCGAGGCATGATGTGTCGAGGAGTGCAATGTTGTAGCATGTCGTGGAGTGCTGTTGTATTTCGTGGAGTGGCGTGGCATGTTGTATTGTGTCCTAGATTGGAGTGGTGTATAGTGGACTACCATATTGCCATATGGAGTGACATGTCTTAAAGTGGAGTGAAGTGATGTAATGTGTCATGGAGTGGAGTACCTTTTTTGTCATAAATATATATTGTTTTATTTCAGTAGGTACTGTGGAGTATAGTGGTGTGTCATAAAGTAGAGTGGATGGGTACAGAGTGGAGTAGAATGTTGTAGAGTAGAGTGGAGTGGCATTCAGTGGCGTTGAGTGTGATACAGTGGTGTGTTATAGAGTGTCTTAGAGTGGAGGGGTGTAGAGTGGGGTATTGTAGAGCTGACAGAGTGACATGTCGTAGAGTGAAGTGGCATGTTGTATAGTGAAATTGCGTGGAGTGCCAAGGAGTGTTGTACAATGGCGTGGCATGTCATAGAGTGGATTGAGGTGTTGATGTGTCTTTTGTCATGTATAATTATGTTTTTCATTTCAAGAAGTACTGCAAAGTGGCATACCAAAATGTGATGTGGAGTGTCATCAAGTATTCATCATCACATATAATTATTTTTTTAACTTCAGTAGATACTGCAGAGTAGAGTGGAGGGGAGTGTAATAAAGTGGGGTGTCATAGAGTGTCTTAGAGTAGATGTGCGTAGAGTTCAGTGGCTTACAGTGGCTTGGCTTGTCGCACAGTAGAAAGGCATGTCATGTAGTGGTATGTCGTAGAGTGCAGTGGTGTGTCATAGAGTGAAGTGGCATGTCATTGGGTGTCTTTTGTCATAATTTGTTATTAATTTAACAGGTACTGCAGTACTACCTGGATAGTTTCTAGAAAGTACCACAACACTCCATAAACTTAAAAATATATATATAAAACAGTAAAAATACTTTTTTCTACATATGCACACTTTGCTAAAGTGCAGCATTTGTTCCTATGGATTACCAAAGCAGTAATAAGGTATATTTCACATAAAAAACCTAGAACAGTGCCAAAGTAAAGTCTAAATATCATGGCTACCTTTTTATTTTGTAAGGGTTTCAATTAGCTAACAATATTGTGTTTTGTCATCACTATGTACCGTAGTATTCCGCAAAATTACAACAGTATAATGTGGCCTAATATATTACTAAGATCCTTTGATATCAGATACCAATGTTTTTGAATTATGTGTCTGATTTTTATAGACAGTTCCTGCAAGATTTCATTTCTCGTTATGTCTTCCTCATTGAGACTGTACGTGTGATCAAAATTATTCTTGATATCTGGAATTTGTTCTATCATGAGATTGGTTTCTTGTTCATTGATTTTTCTTCGAAGGATTCTTTTTTGAGGTTTACTGACATGTATGTTTTCTTATTTGAGCTTTCCTATGTATTTGTAAATATCAGTCCTTGTGTCCATATAGTTGAAGTGATGTTCAGGGCAAAAAGAGAGCCCTTTATTGAGTAATGTTCATCCATCTTTTGTCAGTTCATGATTAAAAAGAGTGATTATTAGGTTTGCATCATCATTAATTACTTCTTTTTACTCAGATTACGTAGAAGAAATTGTCTTTTTTCGCCTAAATCTTCTTGCTTTTTTGGTGCTTGAGAAGACTTTAAATCTTCTCTGCTACGTCCTCTGCTTTCACCTCTTCCCCGTGTCAAGGTCTTATCTAGATGCATCAATCTCATTCCTTCTAAAAAAAGTTGTCCAATGTGAAAGATTTTCTTTGTCTTACTTTTAAAGTATGATTGTGTTTCTCTTTCAAGTGTGAGCTACTTGATAGAACACCTAGGGGCATATTACCAAGGGCTTGTATCGCCACTTTCTCAGCAATTTGTGCCGAGAAAGCAGCGATACAGCTAGAGCCCTATTACCAAGGGCACTTTAAAGCCTGGCCCGAGCCCACTTTGCATGTCGGCGATAAACATCGCTAATCACATGCAAAGTGGGCGTTCCCACGTCCAACCACATGTAAAATGTGGTTGGAGGTGGGAACACCCTATTACCAAGGCAGGCGTTGGGAGACAAAAACCTGCGATAAACTCATTTATTGCAGGTCTCCCAACGCCTGCTCTGACCAGGCGTTAGGCATTGTTAACATGGGGGTGTGGATCATAAAGCTGAATCCACCCCCCCATATTACCAAGGCCCACATTAGCGCATGAAAACAACGTTTGTTTTCATGCGCTAATGTGCCATATCGCCGACTATCGGCGGATTTCTGATCGCCTGCCTGATGCGCATTGATAATAGCGCGCTAATTAGGCGATGAAGTCCGGCGATAGCCGGCGATACGGAGATGTGCGTTGTGCATTTTGCAACGCACATCTCGGTAATATGCCCCACCTAGACCCTTAAGGTAGTTTAGCCCCTCCTTTTTTAAAACAGCTGCATCATGTCTCCTTAACACAAATAAATGAATATTTGTACGAAAAAGCAGCAGCGGACCTTGAAGTGCCGCACCTAAACTCCAGTTCCAATGAATCAATGTTCAAGTATATTTGGTATTGTGCTGCCAACCCCGACACCAGCTGCTGTTTGGCGTCGCTGTGCTCTCCAGATCAGTTGAACAGTTTTTTAAATGCTCATGGGGGCGCACCAAAATAAAAGTCCAAGAAGAAATAAGTAGAAAAATGTTCTTTATTTATCTTTATCCAGCTAAAAAACACGTCATCAGTAATCACACTAGTTTTTTGCCATTCATTTCTTCATTCCGACATAGTTCTATTCTTAAAATTATTTGGAGTATCTCTCTTCCCTTATCTTCTCACGTTTTCACGGACTTTGTATATCTTGTCCATAAAACGGTTCTGGTAATCCAATGTTTACCCGTCCCGGGCCGTATTCGTTCAAGGTAGTTGCGGTGCTGTACTGGCAGACGTTCGGTTTCAGCGTCTCGGCATGGCTGGTTCCAGGCTGAACGTGAATAGAATAGAACTATGTCGGAATGAAGAAATGAATGGCGAAAAACTAGTGTGATTACAGAGGGAACCCCTAAACACAACACACCGAAAAGACTTGTAGCGCCCTGAAGAAACTCCTTGGTAGGGAGTGAAATGCGTTGGCTGAACTCGCTACATATTTTACTGATGACGTGTTTTTTAGCTGGATAAAGATAAATAAAGAACATTTTTCTACTTATTTCTTCTTGGACTTTTATTTTGGTGCGCCCCCATGATCATTTAAAAAACAAATAAATGAATATTTCTGGAACCCTTTAACATTCTTCCATCCAGTATGACCAGCTGGACAGAGATGATGGAAGTTTCAATCACCAATGTCAAGCATGTCATGTAGTACCCTGAGGATTGATAGTACTATTTTCCACTTGTTACTCTTCCTTTGATTAGAACCAGGACACTTATTTTCTGCCGAAGCTGTTTACTCAATCAGACTAATAATTTTAATTGCAGGTAAATGAAAAGAGCAGGTACATATGATGTATATAAAACTAGGACGTACTAGTAAATTCTGGGCTGCAATACAAACATACAATGTAAACAAAATGTCACCCATAAGCTAAAGTATTAGTCTCATCACAACAAAATCATTGCTGTTATTCCCAAGACAATTCAGAAAAGGAACAGGGCAGAATTCTGAGCACAAAGTGCATTTTGCTAGGGGGGTAGCTCTCCCAGAGCTTGATGCTTCTCTGCTGTTGGAGATTTGGATACTTTGTCAATACAACTTTCAGCAAGATTCTTGTTTTGGTGTCTCTTGCTAACAATGAGGCAATACCAGTTATGAACCTGATGGGAATTTTAGAATCCTCCATAGATATGATCTTGCTACTTGAGATGACATTTTAGCCCTGAGGAAGCTCTTTTGTGTTCAGAGAGTGAAACACTTTGGCAGTTGTTTTAAAGTTTTGTCCAAGAAAGCTTGAGACCTTATGCACCTGTTTGTGGAAGATGTGATACAGACGTCTAGCCACAGGTTCCGTACCTTGGGATATTCCTCAGGCATCAGACTGGATCTGGATGTTTTTGAGCAGTACCCCTGTGCACTGTTAGGTGGCATTGTTTAGCTCAATGTTGGCATTGTTGCCGTCATCTGAGCTGGAAGTGATATGCATGATGCCTATATAGACACCATCTTGGTGCGCTGATGTCACTTCTTTCCTTTATGTGCCAGGTAGTGCTTATCCATGAAGAGCTACCCTCAGTCGCTTTTTGAAAGTTTTGTTTCCTGATTTTATGCCTAACTTTTTTGAGGAGATTTCGTTTTTGGCATGACAGAGATGACTCCAGAGACACCTACCGGTTTCAAACCATTTGGTGCCTGTCACAGATAGCTGTCTGTAACGGACCCACACTTGAACTCTCTGTGATATGTGAAGAGGGACCATGACTCCAGGACCTGCAAGGACTGCTTCACCATGCAACCGACGGTGCTGAGGGAGCATTCCCTCAAGCTCCTCACTGCCCGATGTTGGATGGCACCGCAACATTCAAGATCCTGATCAGCGGAAGGCACTTGGACTCGCAGCGCCGCACCCGGTGATCGTCGTCTTGATTGAAGTCGTCGGCTAAGACCCACCACAAGAGGATTTCCAAGAAGTCAATGAAGTCTTCGACTTTGCTGCGCCCATCTAAATCCTCAGATGAGGCACAGAAACTTTGCCACTCCAGGTTCCACACTTTGTTGAAGCCTGAGACAGGGTCCACTTCATGCATCGCTAACTTTCCTGGGACAGGTGAAACCCCAACTGAAAGACTTCTATGAGGCCATGCACCTCGTACTTTAGCGGACTGTCCCCTCTGTAGTGCCTTAGGGCCCATTAGGTTTGGGAGGTGCCCCTACTAAATCCATGCAGGCGGGTTCACCCTCTGTGCCAGTCATGGCCCTTGGATTCAATGTTGGATCTGGACTGTTGCAGCATGTAAGATCATGACCTTCCTTGGTGCCCGCTCCAGTACTGACACTCCCTGCACCAATGCCCCACAGCTGGTCATCACTATTGTCATTCTGAATCTGTCATGCAACCGGACAGGCATCGTCCTATGCCAATATCAGTGTGTACAGAGATCATGCCCGCTGGGTTGGTGCCCCTGCTTTTTACATTAACATACCCGGAGAGGGCGACTAATGCAAGGGGTCTGAGGATCCTTATGGATACCAGCATCCCCTAAACAATACCAAGGACAACTGGTGTGAAGAACTGGCCAATGCCAGTGGGTAGACATTAGTTTGATCTCTCCTCCTACCTTGGCTATGGAGAGGGGGCCTCATTCTCTATGGTGGTGCATAGGGCGGCTGAGGTCTTGGACCTTCAGTTGCTCTCTGTTGTAGCCAAGACACAGGTGCTTCAGCTGGGAGTTTCCCCCTCTGAACCACTACTTCCCTTTAATGAAGCCCTTACCAATGTCTTACTCTGGCCTGGTCCAAGCCCTGCACAGGGGCTCCTGTACCCAGAACAGTTGCCTGCTGGCATCACCCTCTTGTTGGGGAACCCTGTTTCCTTTACCAACACACCACCTCTGAGGGCTTGGTGGTCTGCGGCTCTACTTCTAGGGTCAATCACGGTCCATCCCTACCACTCCACCAGATAGGGAATCCAAAAGGCTGGATACCTTTGAGAAGAGGCCAGCCTAGCACTGCAGTTAGTGAACACCTCGTGTCTCTTCAGCCGATACTCCCATACAATCTGGCATTTTGTTTGCCAAAGTGCTGCCTATGGTCTCAGAGGAGTCCAGAGCCATACTCTTTCAAGCTATTGCTGATGGGAAAGACACAGCGTAGATCATCATCTAATGTAGGCTGGACACAACAGACTCACTGGGCAGAGCAGTTTTATCACAGGGTGACCTGTAGTTCCCACGTCTGGCTGATCACCAGTAGCTTTTCAAGGGATGCCCAGGCTCACTTATGGACATGCCCTTTAATGTCTTTCATCTTTTAGCGTGAAAGCATACTCTGCACTGGAGCACTTTGAGGATAGCAGAGCTACGGCCAGGTACTTGGGCCTCTCCATGGGCCCCCACCACCCCAGTTCACCTTCCGCACATTTAGTGGCCATGGAAAGAGTTTAAAACCTCATTTGTACACTCCCAGCCAGGATGCGATTCCCAACGACCATGTGGGACAGGTAGCCTGAGGTCAGGTAGCCTGAGGTCAGGCCAGTCACCCACCCCCTGGCAGGGGCACCTTCCAAAATGCTTTAGTTTGCCATCATACCATCACAGGCCCTCAGTGGGGAGAAGGATACACCCTAACCTGCACCACTAAAGGTCGATAGCATCTGGCCCATGGGTTTTACAGATTGTCCAGAAGGGTAACTCTATTTCCCTTCTCAAAACAAAATTCCCATGCCACCCACTTACTACCAGATAATAAAGGGCCATCTTTCTTGCTCTGTCAGGAAGTGTCTGCTGTTTTGTCTTAGGGGGGCATTGAGAGGGTTCCAGCATCAGAAGTAGGGTGTATTTGCTATTCCTGCTACTTTCTGGTGCCCTGAAAAACTGAGGCCTTCATCCTATCCTCGACTTGCTCCTTCTCTACTTCTCCCTGAAGAAGGAGATGTTCAAGATGCTCACCTTATCTCAGGTCCTGTCTGGTCTGGGCATGGGATGGTAGCGCCTAGGACAGGTATTGCCAAGGATACAGGAAGCAAAACTGGCCAGCAAGGTGACTAAAGGTTAGGTGGGGCAATCCTCATAGTCTACCTTGGGCAGAAGGTGGGT
Source organism: Lissotriton vulgaris (assembly GCF_964263255.1). Taxonomy (NCBI): domain Eukaryota; kingdom Metazoa; phylum Chordata; class Amphibia; order Caudata; family Salamandridae; genus Lissotriton; species Lissotriton vulgaris. The sequence continues at coordinate 1,061,026,709 of NC_141689.1, read as the reverse complement.
AACAGGCAGGTTCCCCCATTGGATGGCATGATTCTGTCTGATGAAGTGTGAAGTGCCCTTTAACCAGACTGGTGTAAGGGCTGTTAGGAATCACTCAGTATTACAGGCACTTTGTGGTGATCTAGGGAAGCATAATTGCCCTATTGCCTGCATTGAACTTCAAGAACAGCCCAGTGAATCACATGGCCAGATTAAATCCCAAGAATGCAGATGGATTTTCCCATATGTTTTGCTGATCAAATGGCCCTACCTCTTCAGATTGGGAGTTGGTCTTGGTGGTCTGATCTGCAAGGGGCATCTATTGGGACTGAAAAAGTTCCCTGCATGAACCAGCACGCTTGCCCAGACTGCCCCAGCTACAATGATATCTGAATCTCTGCTACTGATTTTTGGTCATAGGCGAACCCGGATCATGCGTGTGTGCCTTGGCCAAGACCTGCCTCACAGTAATGAGGTTTGCTTAGGCTTGGAGGTGCCCACCAAGCTCTACCCTCGTGAAGGTAGAGGGCTGCTGCCCCTCCCTGTAGTTAAGTGATGCAAGTGCAGTGGTAGCAGCATATCACAACAGAAAGTAGCAGTGGGTCAATCAATTAGTTGGCTCAAGTATGTGTCTGGGATCTGGAGGTAGACTTAAACTACTTCAAAAATGAGCATCTTTCCTGTGTGGAAAAATACCCATCAGTTGTCGATCCTGGACTCCCTGTTCATCATTTGGGTTTCCTTCACACCGGGAAGGTAGGTTTCAAGCCAATGCTAATGATGGAAATGGAAACCTTTTGTTGTTCTCATATGTCAGGGTGTGGATAGACAACTCAAGAGCAGTGCATGTGTAAAAGTGAAAGGGTGTGAACTGTGATGTGAACAGATAAAATTGGGTAATAGAACGGACAGACAATTTTAATATACACCTTTCTATTCCCAATATAATAAAAAAGCGTGCAATGCTAGTGGTTTTAACAAATAGCCACTAAACCTTGTATATGGTCAACATGTTTCTGCAGACTGAGTTATGGATCCTCTAAGGTATCTTGCTGCTTTCTTCAGGACCTTATTCGCGACTGCTCAATAAAAAGTGAAAAAATGAGAAAACTATCACCTGTGTATTTTAGTAGTACATCATTCTCCTACCAAAGTTGTAGGAGAAAAACGCTCCACCCCACCTGGCCACAGCTCAGGTACATGGAGCCCCGCACGTCCGATCGGTACTCCAGACGTCCTTCTGGGCTGTCTCTGGGAGGTGACCCACTGCTACTTTCTGTTGTGATAGTTTGTATTAAGGGGTTGTAGTAGTGTGGGGTCTTTAAACATCCCCTTGGGCCCTCCCTTCTCTCTTTTGTGTTATGTGGTAGCAGCATACCCATTTTGTATTCTGTAGAATGAGTAATGTGAACAGGCCTTTTAACCTGTGCACTGGAGAGGCTCACCCTTGGCCTGCATGGGTTGCATGGACAGTTTATGGCACTTGCATGTGCATGCTGGGATGCATGTGTGTGACTGTGTGGTACGTAACATGAAGGCCTATGGGTTCCAGTTCGAGGCATGTGGGCTGCTGAATTCATATCTGTGCATAGATCGCCGCCTAGTGTTGGGTCCGGATGATCGCACATTGTTGTCCTGGAAGAGTCTTCGAAGTATCACGAGATAGGTGGCTCCTCCCCTGGACTACAGTGTGCATGGGCATCGACTCCATCCTCAGATTGTTTTTTTCCGCCATTGGGTTCAGATGTCTTTGGGTTCCCTCTAGTTGGAATCGATAAAGAACTTTCTTAAGACCAAAGGGTCTTTAGTTTCTTCGTCGGTATAGTCTTGCGTTCGGTGCCTAACTCTTCCAGCTCGGCTCCGAGCCGGGTTCCATACACCTGCGTGCTTTCGGTGCGGAGGGCCCAGTCGACGTCTCAGACCTTATCGACTGTTCATCATGGACCGAAGTCCGTTCAAGAGATTTCCCGTCTGCAACTCAAAGTATCCCCACATCGACGTCCACCCGGTGTGCAACAAGTGTCTGTCGCCGGACCATGATGAAGCCAGTTGCATGGCTTGTTCCCGCTTCAGGTCCAAGAAGACGCTTAAGCATCGACGCGCTGCGCGCCAGGAGGCCCAGCACACTGCACCGGCGCCTGCGGACATTTTCGATGCCGGGGATGTCGAGGAAGAAGCTAACCGGGACATCAGTGACAACCTGTCGAATCCCGCGTCAGACGTCGACTACACCTACGACGCGGACGCCGAAATGTTCAAAGCTGAAGAAGTCGTCGACGAGGTAGGGGACGACGACGGGGCCTTTGGGGCCATGGAGGATAGCTCGGACGAAGATCTACCTCGCACTGACACTGGGGCCGTACCGATTCATAAGGCTCAGGTCGAGGGATCGCCACTAGGCCTTACCCAAGATCTTACAATGGGTTCTACGGCCCCGCCTTCGGGCTCGGCCACGGACATTGCTATTGAGCCGCACCCTGGAAAATCGAAACCGAAAGTGAAACCTACGGTCTCGACACAAGCAACAGCACTGGTGCCCGCCTCAAAACCGAAAGTGTGCATTACTTTGGTCGGATCCAAGGCCTCGGAGCCCTCGGCGCCGAAGAAGCAGAAGGGTGTTGTCGATACGAAGGCTCAAGTCAAGGGCGTCGAGACGAAGTCTGCCGCGCCGAAGACTAAAGTCAAGGTGGTCGAGCCGAGTAAATCGGCGCCAAAGGCGGTCGACACCAACAAAGGACTCGGTGACCCGAAGGTTCTCGAGACTCCGCGTCAACATGACAAGGCCAAGAGCGGCGCACCCCGAGAGTCCACTCCTAGTGGGGCCTCGAAGGATCCTGTCGACTCGGTGCGCCCGTCCGCCGCTTTCACCAAGCAAGTGACGGACTCCCTACAGCGCATCAAGGAGAAGGCCTCGGCTGTCGGACCAAGAGATCCTCCACCTTCGAAGCCGGTCGAGAAACCTCACAAGGCGTCGACGCCTATTCACTTCACGTTGCCGCCGAAGGTGGCGCAGAAGGCTTTCACCCCTAGAGTGGTCGCCAGCGTCCCCGAGAAGGTGTCCTCGGTGCCGAAGTCGTCGATGGTGGTTTCCACCTTGAAGCATCGACAATCTTTGGTAGAAGAACAACAAGAACATTTTATTGATGCCGAAACGGGCAGACTTTCCCTCCACAAGCGAAAAATTGCCCCGGAACAGCCAATGGAGTCCTACAAGATTCCTCTAAAAAGAAAGAAGGACTATGCTTCCACTCCTGTCCTTGTGGAACCACTTTCTCCACAGACTCATGATGTCTCGCCCACTTACTCTGATGTGGACGCTGGGGAGGGCGATGATGAGGATGAGTACAGCTATCCTGTCTATACTGACCCTGATGATACCAATGAACCCTGGGCTGCTGGTGCTGACCCAGGTGATCCTCATTCTGGACAAGACACTCAACTTTGTTCTGTGAAGACATCACCTACAGAGGATTCAGCAGCGTTCAATGCCCTCATTGAACGGGCGGCTAAAAATCACAATATCCAGCTCCATGCTGACCCTATTGACGTCGATTTCCTTTTTGATACCTTTTCAGTCTCAGAGAGAACTGTCAATACTCTGCCTATGTTGAAAGGTGTCTTGAAACATGCTGGGGAGATCTTTAAGGAGCCTACCAGAGCCAGGGTGATAAACCCTAGGATCGAGAAAAAATATAAACCAGCACCTACTGATCCTACCTACATTAAAGGACAGTTGCCTCTGGACTCTCTTGTCGTCTTGAATGCCCGGAAGAGGGCTAATTCTCAGACAACGGGTGATGCTCCTCCCCCAGATAAAGAATCTAAGGTGTTTGAGGTATCAGGGAAAAGAGTGGCAGCACAAGTGGCCAATATCTGGTGCATTTCCAATACGCAAGCGCTTCTAGCGAGGTATGACAGGGCACACTATGACACACTGGAGACCCTGTTGCAACACCTGCCAGATGAATACAAGGAGGCAGCTGAGATGCTTATTCAAGAGGGGAAGCTGATCTCTAATGCTTCACTTAAATGTGCACTGGACACGGCTGACCCCGCAGCCAGGGCTGTCAACACTAGTGTCATACTGAGACGACATGCCTGGCTGAGAATCTCTGGATTTAAGCCAAAGATACAGACCACCATCCTTAATCAAAAAGTAAATCCAGATCACCTGTTTGGCCCAGAGGTTGACACCACCTTAGAAAAGATTAAAAAGGACACTGAAACTGCTAAGTCCATGGGTGCCTTACAGTCCCAGCAATTCAGGGGTGGGTCTTTTCGTCGCTCAAGCACTAGAGGCGTTTCCAGAGGCCAGCTCTCCCAAACCACGCAGTACTACAAAGGCAACACACAGTCCACATACACCAACAAAAGTCGGGGTGGATATTGTGGAAACAGCGCCAAAGGCAGGGGTCGGGGAAACAACAACTCCAGATCCTCTGCCACCAGCAAACAGTGACGCCTTGTCACTGCCCCCCAACCACACAACACAGGTCGGGGGGAGACTTCAGCAGTTCCTGCCGGTCTGGAGAACCATCACCACAGACAGGTGGGTCAGACAGCTTGTACAGTACGGTTATTGTCTGGAGTTAACATCCACTCCACCCAACATACCCCAAGACACCGTCCTATGTCCGCCGAGCATTTGCACTTATTGCAGCAGGAGGTCCTCGTCATGCTGCAAAAAGGGGCAATAGAGCTCATGCCTGTGCAGGAAAGAGGCACAGGAGTTTACTCCCTGTACTTCTTGATACCAAAAAAGGATGGGTCCCTCAGACCCATACTGGACCTCAGACCCCTCAACCAGTACATCCTATCGGAGCACTTCCATATGCCGACCCTGCAGCAAGTACTCCTGTTGCTCAGTCAGGGGGATTTTCTCGCAACTTTAGACCTAAATGATGTGTATTTTCACATTCCGCTGCACCCGTCACACAGAAAATACCTCCAGTTCACCATCCAAAACCAACACTACCAGTTCAAGGTTTTGCCTTTCGGAGTCACCACGGCACCCAGGGTGTTTACAAAGTGCCTGGCGACAGTGGCGGCACACCTAAGGAGACAGAACATTCACGTCTACCCTTATCTGGACGACTGGCTCATCCAGGCGAAGTCAGCCCCGCAGTGTGCCGCTCACGTGTCCCACACCATTCACCTCCTTCACGATCTGGGATTCTCACTGAATTACCCAAAGTCCCACCTCCAGCCCACCCACATACGGCAGTATCTGGGTGCGACAATAAACACTCTGGCAGCCACAGCACAGCCAAATTCAGTGAGGGTCAGCGGCATTCAATCGCTGATACAACGATTCAGACCCCAACACTCGCTTCCAGCGAGAGTGTTCATGCAGTTGATAGGCATGATGGCCTCCTGCATCTCCATAGTCCCGCACGCGAGACTACATATGCGTACGCTTCAGGAGTGACTATCACGTCAGTGGACTCAGGCTCACGGGCAGTTGAAAGACCTAGTGTTGGTGAGCGGTCGGGCATACAACTCTCTGCATTGGTGGAATCCACGAAACCTTTGCAAGGGAGGACCGTTCCAAGAGTCTGTGCCACAGATCATCCTGACAACGGACGCTTCTCTCCAGGGATGGGGAGCTCATGTACTCCATTACACTGTGCAGGGACTATGGACGCAACAGCAACGGAAGATGCACATCAATGTTCTGGAACTGATGGCAATCTTCATGGCACTAAAGGCTTTCAAAGTACATCTGTGCAACAAGGTCGTGTTGATCCGGACGGACAACATGACGGCCATGTACTACATTCAGAAGCAGGGAGGGACACACTCTCCGCAGCTGTCTCATCTGGCGCAGAGCATGTGGAAGTGGGCCATTCAGAGGAACATATTCCTCATGGCAGAACACCTCCCGGGCAAGGACAATCAGATGGCGGACCTGCTCAGCAGGTACAGCCACCAAAGGCACGAGTGGGAGATACATCCATCAGTACTATACCCGTACTTCCAAAAGTGGGGTCATCCAGAGATAGACCTGTCCGCCACAAGGGAGAACGCAAAATGCCAAAGCCTCGCCGCCAGGTTTCCACACCCACAGTCGCAGGGCAATGCGATATGGATGAACTGGTCCGGCAAATTTGCGTACGCTTTTCCCCCAGCACCTCTGATACCGCTGGTGGCACGCAAGCTCAGGCAGCACTCGATGACTCTCATCCTGGTTGCTCCAACGTGGGCTCGCCAACCATGGTACACCACGTTTCTAGAACTGTCCGTGGTACTGCATCAGAGGCTATGCCTCACACCCAGCCTTCTGACGCAGAGCCATGGCGACATTCAGCATCCAGATCCGCAACAGCTCAACCTGGCGATCTGGCTCCTGAGGTCTTAGAGTTTGGCTACCTAAACTTGCCTCCTGACTGTATGGACATCATCCGGGAGGCGAGGAAGCCCACCACAAGAGCATGCTATGCGGCAAAATGGAAGCGGTTTGTCATTTATTGTGCAGACCACAACATTAACCCGCTAGATGCATCTATTCAGAACATCATTTGTTATCTTTTCCATCTGTACAAATGTAATTTGGCCTATGCTTCCATTCGCATACATCTATCCGCAATGGCTGCTTATCTCCAAAACAGGCAGCACCTCTCACTTTTCAGGGTGCCTGCCATTAAAGCCTTTCTAGAAGGACTCAAGCAAGTCATTCCTCCGCGGACTCCACCAGCTCCGGAGTGGAACCTCAATGTGGTCCTCACCCGACTGATGGGTCCCCCCTTTGAACCTCTGCATTCCTGCGAGATTCAATTCTTGACATGGAAAATAGCTTTCCTTATAGTGATTACATCGCTGCGACGAGTTAGTGAGCTCCAGGCACTAACTATCCAAGAGCCATTTATTCAAATTCATTCTAACAGGGTGGTGCTTCGCACTAACCCCAAATTCCTTCCTAAAGTAGTGTCTCAGTTCCATATTAAACAAACTATTGAATTACCTGTGTTCTTCCAAAATCCTGAGTCATTGGCGGAGAGAATGCTCCACACCCTTGACGTCAAAAGGGCCCTAATGTATTACATTGATAGGACCAAGGATTTTAGGAAAACTAAACAACTCTTTGTTGCCTTTGCGCCACAACACAAAGGTAACCCCATTTCCAAAGCTGGTATAGCTAGATGGATCGTTAAATGTATTCAGATCTGCTATCTGAAAGCCAAGCGTACTCTCACCATTCCACCGAGGGCCCACTCCACCAGAAAGTTGAGGGCCTCCATGGCTTTCCTTGTAAATATTCCTTTGGAAGACATATGTAGAGCAGCCACATGGTCTACCACACACACATTTACAAAGCATTACTGTGTTGATGTGCACTCCAAACAGCAGGCAGCTGTAGGGCAGGCTGTTCTAAAAACACTTTTCCAAACTGCTGCAGCTGGCACTGGCGGCCGCCGTTAATGGAGGGACTGCTATGTATTCTATGCACAGATATGAATTCAGAAGCCCACATGCCTCGAACCGAATATGCTACTTACCAGTATGCATCTGTTCTTGGCATGGTGGGCTGCTGACATTCATATCGCCCGCCCTCCTCCCCGGCGCCTGTAGCAGCTGCAGAATTCACATATACTTCTAGCATGGTCATCTTTCACTTAGTTTCACTCCATCTTGGCCACAATGGCTAAAAACAATCTGAGGATGGAGTCGATGCCCATGCGCACTGTAGTCCAGGGGAGGAGCCACCTATCTCGTGATACTTCGAAGACTCTTCCAGGACAACAATGTGCGATCATCCGGACCCAACACTAGGCGGCGATCTATGCACAGATATGAATGTCAGCAGCCCTACATGCCAAGAACAGATGCATACTGGTAAGTAGCATATTCGTTTTAGTAGCCCAGGGCCGGGAGAGTCTTGAATGGTGAGGACTGAATCCCCTAAACAGGAGCTGTGTAATGCTGACATTCCTGAGGCTGGGGTAGGACGCAAACACTGAAAGGAGAGGAGCAGGGCATCCTTTGTGCACATCAAAGGTCTCTTTGGTTCCTGGAAGAACAAGTGGTTTGTGGGGCCAACGCTCACTCTCATTGAGATGGTGGGACTGATAAGGTTGGCACTACCAGGAAATCGTGATGGAGAGGAGGCTTATTCCTCTGAACATTTATGGGGGTGTTTCTTATGGAGGCAGTCAGGCAGCTGTGATCCCCACTTAATCCCTTGTCCTGGGCTGTGGGTCACTCCAAATTGGAGCCATTCCTGCTGTAGAAGACTATCACTTTGAAAAAAGACAGTGCAGATATGAGAGAAGTTCAGTGGAGCCGACATCCTCAACATGAATTTCAAAGGGAGGACACTAAATCTCATATATGTGTGGATTTGGACTACAACAGTCAAAGCTCATGCCCCATACTTTGTTGAAAAGCACTGTCTTATGAGGAGAGGGAAGCTCACCAATACTTGAATGAATGAATGATGATTATTTATATAGCACACCGCATAATCCTCGAGTGTCCTGGTGCTTTAAAATCAACATTAAAGGCCTGCCAGGGAGTAGAACTAAGCCATATTTACCAATACTGTAGCTACTAAAAAGATAGGCTTTCAACACTTTTTAAAAGTGCCCTTCTCACTTATTAATCTCAGTTGTCTTGGCAGCTGGTTTCACAATCCCGTAGACAAGACTATGAAAGAAGATCCCCATCTACACTGCTTTTTGAAGCAGGGAACTGTCAACAGCCCATCCTGAGCAATCTCCCAGGTCTGTAGGCATTAATCCTATTGTTCAAATACAACAGACCCCTTTCGTGACAAAAGTTAAACCCTTGAACATCACTCTCTCTCGTGCACTGGAAGCCAGTGAGGCTTCTTGTGAAAGGTGAATGCTTTAATAGCTTAAATAATAAGCGGAAAGCCATATTTACACATCCTTAGGCTCTGGATTGCAAATTCTGGGAAAAACTAATACAAAACATTGACATAATCCAGCCCTGACAGTGTCAATGCCCTAACCACTGTGGCTTGTATTTTTTTGAAGGATCAGGTGCAAACATTTCCTGAGGAGGTGAAGAATTCAAAGACAGGACTTTACCAATAAAACCAGGGCATTAAAAGATAAATTTGAGTTGAACAAAACACAAAGGTTTCTAGCCACCTCTGTGGGGTTGGGGGCAGCAAAACATTGCTTGGTCAAGCACCTATCCATCCCAGTAGAGGGTCTTGCCCAAAGCACAGAACCTCAGTCTTATTCTCTTATTCAGGTTGCACTGAATTGTGCTCTTCCTGAGCCACTCAAGTAGCACTTTTAGGCAGAGAGCAAAGGTTTCTTTGGCCCTCACTGAGTTTCCTTCATAGGTTAGTAGGAGCTGTTTTTTGTCCACACGAGAAATAGTCTTAATGCCAAGCAATTCCAGAAGATAAGCCAGGAGAGTCAGGTAAATGTTAAAAAGGGTGGGGCTCAGAGCAGATTCAGGGCATGACTTCTTGCTGCTGGAACCAGGAGTGGGCGCCAAGGTGTGTCAGCCTTGCATCTGAGTGAGGGGTCATCACACAGGAGCCAAGAGAACTAGCCCTGCCAAGACAAGTGTGCCCTATGCAGTGAAGCAGAGATCCTGGAGGGTGCAAAGCCCAGAGGGGATCCTGTTGAATGGATCGAAATGAGCAGAATGTGAGAACCCCTATCCAGTAAGATCTGGTGGAGCTGTCTGCTGTCTTGCAGAAGTTAGCAACGCCCCTTGGGGGCTTCTGAAGTTGGGGGTCGTTGCCCAGTGTTGGTGATCTTATTAGGGCCATTGCTCATGTCCATGACTCCTTTGTGCCAGGCTTGGGACACTTGGACTATTGGGGCCATCGTCTGTTACCATTAAGGCTGATGGTCCTGGGACCGCCATACTCACTCGAGCACAGCAGTGGCAGTCCAGCCACCACCGTATTGGTGGTCTGACTGCCCCATTACAAGTTGAACGGTCAGAGTGCCATTGCAATGCCACATCGGCCTGGGAACTGCCGTTCCCTGGTGGTGGCATGGCAGTCAGGGCCCAGTAATGTGCTGGTGGTGCAGCTGCAGCACGGCCATGCATATTTCGAGTTTCAGGACCACCAGCGTTGTCCTGGAGGTCTTTCCTCCATGAAAAGGCTGGCAGTGGTGAAACAAAGGAGGCCTTGCCCATTTGCCTGGAGATGCATGCAGGGGGACAAAATATGTGCCCCGGTAGGGGATTGTTGGCATGGCAGTCTGCTATTCAGAAAAGGGGGTGGTGATGAACAGAGTGTCTGAATTAAGCAGACCACTCTTACCCAGTCCAAAGATCAGGGCTTGATCCATCACCGTTTTTTAGCTCACTGCACCATCCCAGCTCAGAACCTGGCTATATGCAAATTAGTCTGTCCCTGGCCCAGTGCATCATGGGAACAGGGCAGACCAAACTGCCAAGCCAAATCTTGTACTGGGAAGGAAACAAGCTTCCGGGGACCGGTTTCTGGCATTTCAGCCGTCTTCGGCCCGGCTTGCTTGAATCCTGATGGTGCAATGAGCAAGGGACTCACATCTGAGTATACCCTTCCACGCTTATATTGGACAAAAACGATTCAGAAAAGGGGGTGGCGATGAACAGAGTGTCTGAATTAAGCAGACCACTCTTACCCAGTCCAAAGATCAGGGCTTGATCCATCACCGTTTTTTAGCTCACTGCACCATCCCAGCTCTGAACCTGGCTATATGCAAATTAGTCTGTCCCTGGCCCAGTGCATCATGGGAACAGGGTAGACCAAACTACCAAGCCAATTCTTGTACTGGGAAGGAAACAAGCTTCCGAAGACCGGTTTCTGGCATTTCAACCATCTTCAGCCCGGCTTGCTTGAATCCTGATGGTGCAATGAGCAAGGGACTCACATCTGAGTATACCCTTCCACGCTTATGGTGGACAAAAACGATTCAGAAAAGGGGGTGGTGATGAACAGAGTGTCTGAATTAAGCAGACCACTCTTACCCAGTCCAAAGATCAGGGCTTGATCCATCACCGTTTTTTAGCTCACTGCACCATCCCAGCTCAGAACCTGGCTATATGCAAATTAGTCTGTCCCTGGCCCAGTGCATCATGGGAACAGGGCAGACCAAACTACCAAGCCAATTCTTGTACTGGGAAGGAAACATGCTTCTGGGGACCGGTTTCTGGCATTTCAGCCGTCTTCGGCCCGGCTTGCTTGAATCCTGATGGTGCAATGAGCAAGGGACTCACATCTGAGTATACCCTTCCACGCTTATGGTGGACAAAAACGATTCAGAAAAGGGGGTGGTGATGAACAGAGTGTCTGAATTAAGCAGACCACTCTTACCCAGGCCAAAGATCAGGGCTTGATCCATCACCGTTTTTTAGCTCACTGCACCATCCCAGCTCAGAACCTAGCTATATGCAAATTAGTCTGTCCTTGGCCCAGTGCATCATGGAAACAGGGCAGACCAAACTACCAAGCCAATTCTTGTACTGGTAAGGAAACAAGCTTCCGGGGACCGGTTTCTGGCAGCACAACCAAGCTCGTAATCAGGCACTAAGACTGTAAGCCGTAGCCTGTTTCTGAGACCCTTGTATGCCAGGAGGGAGCCACTGAGACTTTTTGGGCCATAGTCTGAATGCTCATACCTGATTGGGACTGTCGCCCCTGTCTGTGACTTCCGTAGAATAAACACAGAGAGGGCAGTTCCTCAAGCAAGGGACAGAACAGGCCCTAATAGGGGAGACGCATCGCACAACTGGTGGGGGCTCTGTAAAGGACTGCAAAGCCCAGGAGTGAACGCGGCAGGAAGCCGACTCGCAGCCCCTCCCTTGCCAGCACCTGGGCACTACAAAGACCTCTCGCGCCTCCCGCTTTGCGCAACTGGTGGGTGGGGGCTCTGTGAAGGACTGCAAAGCCCAGGAGTGAACGCGGCAGGAAGCCGACCCGCAGCCCCTCCCTTGCCCGCACCGGGGCACTACAAAGACATCTTGCACCTCTCGCTTCACGGGAGACGCATCATGCAACTGGTGGGGGCTCTGGGAAGGACTGCAAAGCCCAGGAGTGAACGCGGCAGGAAGCCGACCCGCAGCCCCTCCCTTGCCAGAACCGGGGCACTACAAAGACCTCTCGCGCCTCCCGCTTTGCGCAACTGGGGGGGGCTCTCTGAAGGACGGCAGGAGTGACCGCGGCAGGAAGCCGACCCGCAGCCCCTCCCTTGCCAGCACCCAGGCACTACAAAGACCTCTCGTGCCACCCGCTTAGCGGGAGACGCATCGCGCAACTGGTGGGGGCTCTGTGAAGGACTGCAAAGCCCAGGAGTGAACGCGGCAGGAAGCGGACCCGCAGCCCCTCCCTTGCCAGCACCGGGGCACTACAAAGACCTCTCGCACCTTCCGCTTTGTGGGAGACGCATCGCACAACTGAGGGGGGGGGCTCTGTGAAGGACTACTAAGCCCAGGAGTGAACGCGGCAGGAAGCAGACCCGAAGCCCCTCCCTTGCCAGCACCTGGAGTATTTAAGCACTTCATACCTCCTGCCCCACAGGACGCGCGTAGGCGTGCGCCGGGCGAAGCCCGGGCCAAGGGCGGGCCCATCTAAGCCTGTCGTAGTCAGGGCTGGGCCAGGGCCCTAACATCCTCCGTCGTCCCACCCTGTGACTGGACTGTCTCTGCGTCAACCTTTTGGTAACGAGTAGAGGTGAGGAATACCGGGCACCGTTGTCATCCCAAACTAAGGAAGCATTTGTCTTGGGACCGAATAGCTTGGACACGCAGAATGGTAAAAAACTCGACCAACACACATGAGTGAGTACTAGAGTATTGCCGGGGGCTGTTAATCTGAACACATATTATTGTTTAGAAATTGTGTAGATAGCAAGGAGGGTGGCTTTTGGTTTTCCCGGGCAGGTTATTGAAAAATACCTCTGTGATGAACAAAGGGAGGCCTAAGTCAGACAAGGGGGTGGGGGGGAGTCTAAAAGGGACACTTGATGCCTTTTTTGTAAGGGCTGAATATTCTCTGGCGCAAGAAATATCTTCAGCTGAAAAAAAGACTCTCTATGGACTCGACCAGGGTACAGAAAAGGTTATCAATGGGGGCTTCAGCAAAGAAAGGGACAACGAAGGTAGTAACCCCGAGACCTTTAGATGGTGAGAATACGCCACAGAGAGTGTCTGAGATTTCCGATACTAATGCGGCAGTAGTTGTGTTATCGCTCCAGGGGAGTCCAGACTTAGTGGTAAAACAAAGAGTGGAGTTGCCACAAAATATGTTTGAAAAGAATGACCACACTACTGGGGAGAGGGAGGAGGGCAGCCCTACATTTTTAGATATGACATCACTAGATGGGGAGGGAGCAGGGGAAGAGGGGTTGGCGCTGGTTGAAGTTTTGGAGAACTGTGAATCAGCTCAAAAGGGAATCGTGGAGGTGGTAACCCGGTCCAGAAGGGCACTCCTAGAAAAACACTTGACCAGTAGGGCAGGTGTGCCTGCAAGCATTCCCCCAGTTATAACTAAGTGCCCAAGAGGGGGGGGCGCACAATGGGTAATAGCAAAGGGAATAAGAAAGAGACATCAAAGAAGTGTGGGACTAAAGACACCCAGGAGGAGGAGGGTTCTTCTTATTGCATTAAGTGTAGAGGGGCGGATAAGGGTGATGGGGTGGATTCGGCATTATGGCTAAGGCTAGAAACTTTCCTCACTAGCCAATTAGCCCCGCTCCATATGAAAATCAATCTGATTGAAGAAAAAGTGACCCTACTATTAGAACTGAAGAGGGATTCTCCTAGTATAGTTACCTCCGAATCTATGGAAGTCCAAGATAGGGTAGCCCGATGCACCAACGGGCTGGGGGGAGCATTACATATGGATTTACAACAAGGAGAAAGGGAAGCCGACGACATGGGTAATAAACGAGTGGAGCCTCAGAGGTCTGACAAAGATGGGAGAAATAGAGGAGAGAGACTCGACCCAAAAGAAGGAAGGGCAGTTAGCGCAACCTTTAAATCGGCTGAAAAGTTTGAGGGTACAGGGGGGGCATAGGGGACGGTGCGGGTGCACTGAACTCAGTTGTGCCTGGTGGGGGTGAGCACGCCAAGAGTTCTGTGGACCTGCCCGTCTTGGACCTCCTGCCAGCAGCCAGCCCATATACAATAGTGTTGACAGGGGTCCCTGCCTCAACTGAAACATTAGAAGAAACCCCCCCAAAAGCTAATCACTAAGGTAGCCCACTGACTAAGTAATAATGCCCAGTTCAAGCTTGAGCATTACAGGCACATCTTAATGGCAAGAAGGGTGTCCTGGATAGGTCCTAGTAGGAAGTGTTTTGCAGGAGACACAGTGATCTAAAATTTTAGATTCCCGGGGCTGGTACAAGATCTTCTTGCTTACTCTCGGGGCGGCTTTCGGGGGGAGAGTCATCGATATTGCTACCGCTGGGCTTTTTCTATCGGGACCCAAGCACAAGACCTCCTAGTGAGATTGAATGGCAAAAGCACAGTGGAAGTGTTGGAGTAGGGCCCTTGTTACTCACAAACAATCGTTATGCCCCACTAGCAAATAGCCAGGGTCTAGAAGATATCGATTGACACAAAGAGAGCTCTGGCCTTGGGGATAGCTCTAGCAAGGCCATTGCACCACGTAGTTACCTAGTTGGAGGCTCCGTAGTAAGACCAGGGAGCACACCAACTACTGTCCCCTCCTAGAGAGCCTATGATAGCCGCCTTAAAAATGGGAATGTGCAGACATTACAAGCTCAGCACCTGCTTACAGGCAGTCAGATACTGCCCAGTACAGTTATTCTAAGCCAAGGTACTATCAAGATGATATCCTGGAATATAGCGGGCCTCTCAGCTAAATTAATAAATCACGAGTGGCTGGCTTACATAAAAAATTTCCAGGTCATATGTTTACAGAAAGACATGGAAATGGAATAGAGAACAACTAGCCCTGGAAGGATTTAAAATGTTTTTTGTTCCTACAAAGAAAGGGCTGGTGGGAAGAGCCAAGGGAGGGTTGGTCACGTATGTGGACTTTAAACTGAAAGGGACATGGGAAGACATGAGCTGGGACTCGAATGTTCTACAGGGGTTAAAACTATGCACAAGGGGTCAGAAGATACTCTTTGTGAATTTTTACAATGCGATAGAGGTAGGGTCCCCACTGATTAGATTTAAAGAACTGGAAAAGAGGCTGGCTGGGGAGGCTGACCAGGGGAGACACATCTCCCAGCTGGTGCTCGCAGGAGATTTCAATTGTCACCTTTGTCCTAATGTGAAAAATAGATGGGGCAATTGGTCTTCTTGCCCATTGGAAAAGGGCCCCCACTTAGAGCATACTATAGAGGGAAAAGAGCTCGAAAGGGTGCTGGGAACTTATGCCCTCCAACACACTCTGGATTTATTTAAAGGAGGGGATTTCGGTCGGGTGCGCCCAACTTTTAAAGGTAGAGGCTGCGACTCAGTTATAGATTTTATTTTTGTATCAAACACACTGAAACACAAGGTCATGGGGTTTGATATAGAATTGAGTGCTTTCAGTGATCATAATCCCCTAGTTATTGTGTTGAGGAACCCCAATAGGACAATATCCCAAGAAAAGAGGGGTGTGAATGGGGTGTTAACAGCGGTTGATCAGGGGAGAAGGCTGAGATGGTCCCAGACGGATGTCGATGCCTTTTATGGAGCATTAATGGCAGACAAACACCTCCATGTGTGGAAGTGCCTGAATCCCGCAGTAAAATGGGCTGATTTAGTCAAGGCCTATGAATGGGTAACAATGTATATCGATAGACTCCTCAGGGCCAAGCCCGGGAAAAAGGCACTGCGGAACTAGGGTGGTTTGATCAGGCCTGCTCCAAGGCCCTGAGAGAGCTGAAACTGGCACTGAAAACCTGCCCCAGGGACAAAAATAGGGTTACGGCATGTCGAGGCCTATATAAAGAGGCGGTTAAGCGCTGCAAAACTTCTCTCCAACTGCAGGCCTGGGAGAACTTGAGGGAAGCAGCTGAGACCAAAAATATGACCGCATTCTGGAAGGTCATTAATGAGCCATGCTTCCAAAATAGGGATAAGCCTAAGATCGTAAACCATATCTTGCCGGAGTCATGGTTCGAGCATTTTAATGGCCTATACAATTATAGCACCCCGGAGGATTGTCTAGTAACTAAGGAGGGGAAAGGAAGGGAAGAACAAATAATTTTTACACTGAATTAAATCAAGGCGGGCGTGGAGGGATTGACTAGTAATAAAGCGCCGGGCTAAATGGGGTCCCCCCTGATTTGTTTTTAGCTCAAGCTGATTTGTGGGTCCCAATATTGATTAGGGTTATAAATGATGCAGTAAGTACGGGTATGACTGCATCTTGGTCAACAGCAATATTTGTACCAATTTTTAAAAAGGGAGACAGGGAGAGCCCGTCTTATTATCGACCTATCTCCCTCATTGATGTGTCCATGAAAGTTCTTGGTCGGGCCATACTCAACCGTTTATTAGAGTGGGCAGAGGAAAATAAGATTATTACTGACACACAGTATGGATTTAGGGTCGGACGCTCTACAACTGACCAAGTCCTTAATCTGTACCTCCTGACGGCCAACGACACGATCGCCAGTCAAGAGACCGTGTACTTGGCCTTTATGGACCTGACGGCGGCATTCGATTGGGTGAATCGAATAAACTTATGGGAACTCATGGAGGAGTTGGGAGTGGAAATTGGGTTAGTAAACATCCTGAGATCCCTACACTTGAACACCGTCACCCAGATTAGGTATAATGAAGAGGGTAGCATGACTGACAAGTTCTCATGTACACGGGGAGTTAGACAGGGTTGCATATTGGCGCCCTTTCAATTCACCTTGTGCATTAACGGTCTAGAGAAAGCATTGGCCGATCTGGGAGTGGACTCGCCAAGGATAGGGGCAGGGGGGTTCGGGTTTTGATTTATGCAGATGATGCAGTACTGCTGGCCCGAACCCCTCGGGCCTCCAAAGATTGTTAGATGGGTTTGTCCATTTTATGGAGGGGCTGGACCGGTCAGCAAACCAGGCCAAATCATACATAATGGAGGTAGGAAAGGTGCCCAAAAAGAATTATAAGTACATGATTGGGGCACATTGTATAGAAAAAGTCCAGTCTTTGTCATACCTGGGGAAATTAGTTGACTCTAGACTTAATTTTAAACCTTTGTTGGAGTAAAAATATTGTATCCTTACCATAAATACGGGTGCAATTGTGAATTAAGCACATAGGTTGGGCCGCTGGTCTCCTGATCAGATTTTGAATCTTTACAATTAAATATGCTGTGCCAAAGTACTATATGGCAGTGAGGCATGGGGCTTTGTGGATGGTAAGTCTCTTCATATTGAAGAGAACACATTTTTTGGAAGATTATTGAAAGTGCCACAAAGCATCCCGGGCTTCACTGTTCACGAGGAATTGGGTGCTGCTTATATTAATGACAGGATAAAATAAAAACCCATTAGTTGTTGGGCTAAAATCTGGACTAACCCAGAGGCCACACTGACAAGAGAACTCCTAAAGGATTGCATGGCAAGTGATAAAGGGATGAATATCCCATGGCTTAACTATGTTAGGGAATCCTTTGAGGCCCTGGGTTATCCCAAATTCTTTACTCACCCAACAAAATTGCTGGCCAAGGACAAGGTTATGTTCAAGGGGAGTTTGAATTAACGGTCTAGAGAAAGCATTGGCCGATCTGGGAGTGGACTCGCCAAGGATAGGGGCAGGGGGGTTCGGGTTTTGATTTATGCAGATGATGCAGTACTGCTGGCCCGAACCCCTCGGGCCTCCAAAGATTGTTAGATGGGTTTGTCCATTTTATGGAGGGGCTGGACCGGTCAGCAAACCAGGCCAAATCATACATAATGGAGGTAGGAAAGGTGCCCAAAAAGAATTATAAGTACATGATTGGGGCACATTGTATAGAAAAAGTCCAGTCTTTTTCATACCTGGGGAAATTAGTTGACTCTAGACTTAATTTTAAACCTTTGTTGGAGTAAAAATATTGTATCCTTACCATAAATACGGGTGCAATTGTGAATTAAGCACATAGGTTGGGCCGCTGGTCTCCTGATCAGATTTTGAATCTTTACAATTCAATATGCTGTGCCAAAGTACTATATGGCAGTGAGGTATGGGGCTTTGTGGATGGTAAGTCTCTCCATATTGAAGAGAACACATTTTTTGGAAGATTATTGAAAGTGCCACAAAGCATCCCGGGCTTCACTGTTCACGAGGAATTGGGTGCTGCTTATATTAATGATAGGATAAAATAAAAACCCATTAGTTGTTGGGCTAAAATCTGGACTAACCCAGAGGCCACTCTGACAAGAGAACTCCTAAAGGATTGCATGGCAAGTGATAAAGGGATGAATATCCCATGGCTTAACTATGTTAGGGAATCCTTTGAGGCCCTGGGTTATCCCAAATTCTTTACTCACCCAACAAAATTGCTGGCCAAGGACAAGGTTATGTTCAAGGGGAGTTTTTGAAACTTCTGGGTTCCAGAAGGGAAGATCATGAGATAAGAAAACTTGCTGTGAGAATGCACATCCTAACTAAATCCTGCTTGGGTATCGAACCCTATCTATATCTCACTCACAGTGCCCAAGATCGATTTTTAATGACGCGCTTCAGGCTGGATTCCTTACATCATAGCTTTGGGTGCCAGCAGGCTTTACTAAGACGGTGGAGCAGAAGGGCCCCTGCGGCTGCGATCATCGATCTCCGCAGGATACCCTTCACTTTGTACTCCTATGCCCATTTTATTCGCACCCTAGGAAGTATTTTTTTTTAAAGAATTTTTAAAAAAGCAGGGTTTAGGCAGGCTAAAGTGGCTCTATTATTTGAAACTCTCTTCTGAGATTTTAACTTTGTATTGTACTGTAAATGTTTTAAGAGTGGCAATACGTCTCAGGAACACCAGAGGGAATGTGTGATTTGCCCGTTGCTTGTCCTCCCACCCAGTGAGATGGGAAGTACGTGTAATGAAATGTATGGAGAAGGGAGTTTTTTTAGGCTAATAATTTGATGTTAGCGGGGTTAGCAATGCTCATTTATTTCTGTTCCCCTGGTGTCAAAATTGTATATGTATGAAATGATTTTTAGCTTGTGCTTTTATAGTGTTGTTTTTTATGCCGAATAAAGTATATATTGATTGGTTGATTGAGGTGGAGCAAGGGGTCTGACCAACCTGATCCCTGGGGATCTGAATTGTCAGATCAAAGTGCCCTTGGACACCTAGTAGGGTGTCACGCTTCATCACTGGGTACCCGTTGAGAAACTGCCCCCTCTCTGTTTATTGCACATTGACCTTGGAGGAGTATGGGTGCAGGATCTCTCTAAATATTACACCTCGTCCCTCCTTTGATTATTTGTGACCCAGGTATGCCAGGCGGGGCCCGCAAAGACCGTTGGCGCCATCCATGTGTTGGAGAAGTCTCCCACGACTATCAGAGGGACTCTGGAACAAGTCCAGAAGCTGCCTGCAGGAGTATTGTTGCTTCACAAACTCTCTTCACCAACTTAGTGGCAGGAACCTCAAAGAAGGAGCCCCTGCACCTGGAAGTTGTTGGCATATGCACCTGCCTCAGCACATGGACCCTCGTCAATCACAGAAAGGGCGTGGTATTAGCTGCTTGTTGTGATACACAGGGGAGAGAGGTACCCTAGCACCTGGACTCTTCTGAAGGCCACGGTTGGGGTAAGGAGGAAACAGAGTCTGAGGCTCACATAAGACTTGTTAGAGCTCAACGGTTTGCTGCCCGTAGAGCTTGAAACTTTCAAGGCCAAAGCCAGATTTTGATGCACATCACCCGTACAAACTGCACTAAACTATTTTTAAATCTGCCAGGAATTAACACGTTAGTGTGTAGGAGGTGAGGGGGATCCAGAGGGCCTGTATGAGGGAGCACGGCCCTGACAAGCATGAGTGCGCTAGTCTTGAGAAACTAATTCTGTGGATTTTTTAGTTGTATATAGTATATGTAACAAATACTGCTTTTTACTCTAAAGATCAGTATTGGGCTGGGCAATGTTCTGATTTGTGTCACTGCACTTCTGGGTATTTTGATTTATGAAACCTATCATGCCTTGCTTCTTCCTCCCCTTGAACAGCCTTTAACTGCTCAACCTGCGCTACCACGGATAGTCAAGTGCTGAAGGATTAGTACACGGGTACTCGTAGTAAGGCCCGCGGGCCGCCAGCGGTCTGGCAAGCCTTCCTTGGCGCCCCGCGTACCTTGCAGACATTGTGCCTGTGTTGTTTTTTTGGGGGGGGGAAGTGTCAGCAAACATTGCCACAGCAGCGCGGACTCCGAGAGACTCTGCTCTGTGGGGGCCGGGTGATTCAAGCAATAGTCAGAGTAGAGCTGCAGGGGCGCTAAGAAGAGGTGAAATACAACAAAGCCTCATTTACAAGTACATGGTCTTTTAAAGACCTGTGAAGTACTCGGTTGCGGCTGTGTGTGTGCCGAGGAAGCTGTCTCAGCCCAGGCTGCCAAACACGCAGGGTGAGGTGACAGAGGGTGACAGACAGAGGGAGACAGGAGGGAGGGAGACAGAGGAAGGAGATGGAGGGACACAAGACAGACAGAGGGAGACAGAGAGAGAGAGAGAGAGAGAGAGAGAGAGAGAGAGAGAGACAGCGAGAGTGGGAGACAAAGATAGAGGGAGACAGAGGGAGGGAGACAGAGGGAGACAGAGGGAGACAGAGGGGCAGAGACAGAAGGAGACAGAGCATGACAGACAGAGGGAGGAGGGTGACAGAGGGAAGGAGACAGGGGTTGGGAGACAGACAGAGGGAGGCAGAGGGAGGGAGACAGAGAGAGAGGGAAACAGAGAGAGGGAGACAGAGAGAGAGGGAGACTCAGGGAAGGAGACAGAGAGAGGCCAATGGAGACGGTGGGGGGAGTCAGGGGGGGACAGAGGGAGGGACAGGGAGACAGAGAGAGAGGATGACAGGCAGAGGGAGAGAGACAGAGGGAGACATTCAGAGGGAGATAGAGGGAGGGAGACAGAGGGAGGAGACAGTGACAGAGGGAGGGAGACAGAGACAGAGGGAGGGAGACAGAGACAGAGGGAGAGGGAGACGAGACAGAGGGAGACAGAGACAGAGGGAGACAGAGACAGAGGGAGACAGACAGAGGGGGAGAGAGAGAGAGAGAGAGAGAGAGAGGGAGAGGGAGACAGAAGGAGGGAGACAGAGGGAGACAGAAAGGGAGACAGAGGGTGATAGACAGGGAGACAGAGAGGGAGTGAGACAGACATAGGGAGCCAGAGGCAGACAGACAGAGGGAGTAGGGCAACAGAATGAGGGAGACAGATAGAGGGAGACAGAGGGAGGGAGAGAAACAGAGGGAGGGAGACAGAGGGAGAGAAAGGGAGGAGACAGAGGGAGAGAGGGAGAGACAGATATAGTGAGTGAGACAGAGATATATATATATATACTACTACGCACTTTCTAGGCAACAGATCTGTGGAATTATATGCTCATAACAATGTCATTCTGGATTTGATGGACTGGTGTCTTAATAACAATTACTTTTCTTTTGGCAAGGACTTGTGGAGACAGCTTCGTGGCGTGGCGATGGGATCCTGCTTCTCCCCCAGCTATGCGTGCTTGCACGTAGGCTGGTGGGAGGAGCAGGTTCTCGCCGTCACGCACAAAGTGTGGGTAAGGGAAAAGATTGTTAAATATCTTAGATATATTGACGATATTTTTATTCTCTGGCAGGGCAGTGCAGATGAGGCGCAATCATTTGTGGACGAAATCAATGTTAATTCCCTCAATCTGCACTTCGCCTCGCACATTAGCCCCTCTGAAATAGAGTTTTTGGATACCAGGATTTATATTAATGCCAATAGAATAGAGTCCACTCTATTCCGTAAACCCACTTCAGGCAATACCACACTACATGCCTCTAGTCTCCACCCGCAGCACACGATATCCAGTATCCCTTATGGATAAATCCTAAGGATCAAACGGATTTGTAGCTCTACCACGGATTTTGAGAGGTGCATCATTGAATTAAAGGCCCGGTTAAAAGAACGTGGCTATTCTGACCGCACCTTCAACCAAGCCTTGGCTAAGGCAAGGTTTAGAAGTAGGGAGAGCCTCTTGCCAAAAACTCATGATGAAATTGATGTTGATTTGCAAAATACTGAGTTTGTGGCCAATACAGTTTCGGAAAAGACAATCTGTCCAAGATTCATCACAGCTTATAGCAGTGATGAAAAGGCCATTCAAAAGATTATTCGAAAAAATTGGCCTATAGTCTTAACTGATAATATTCTTAATTCCACTCTGCCCCGGACACCTATTGTCACCTTTAGACGGGCGAGAAATATGGGATCGTCTTTGGATACCAGCAGTCCAGAACTGAAAACAAAGGGCACATGGCTAAAAACTAAAGCTGGTTTTTACAAATGTACACATTGCAGGGCATGCAAATTCGGTGTAAACATGACCCATTACCGCACACCGTTCAACATAAATGAAATTCCTATCAAGGGCAACCACGACTGCAAAACTGATTTTGCAGTCTATGTTCTGACGTGCACCTGTGGGTTAAACTACATTGGTAGCACAAAGGCCCAGGTGCACGTCAGAATTCTTCAACACCTCAGAGCAATACTCCACAAAGACCAAGCCTACCCAGTGGCGCGTCACTTTGCGCTCAAACACAATCAAGATCTGCAGTGTTTAAAGTATTATGTAGTAGGGTCGGTACCTCCTCTGCGAAGAGGGGGTAACAGGGAGTTGCTACTGAGACAATTAGAAACACGATTTATTCTTCAGTTCGACAGCAAGTGGCCCAATGGGCTCAATAATACAGAAGATATTTATAACTTCTTATGAGGCTCACTGTTTCGGTCACTGCTGCGGTTAAGTTCAGACTTGTTGTTTCTATTGTTTGTTACTTTCGTGGTTCATGATTGCCCTGTATTGATATGGAGTTTCACATCAACCTTATCTGAAATTCACTCATTATAGTCTTCTAATGTTCTATTCATCATGATGTATCTTCAGTCAGGTGGGCAGTCAGGTTCCCTGTTGCCCACCCACACTCTTTTTGATTACAAGAAGGGATAAACCTATACTATTTATGATATATAATAGATAGTCAGGTTCCCTGTTATCTATTGGATTTTAATTCATCCTTTCTATTAGTGTTTTCTGTCCTTCGGCCACTATAAATTCGTGGCATCCCTTCCCTTTTTACACTTCCAGTTTTATCACCTTATATTTAATCACTATATGTATTCCTCACTTGTAAAATCATGATGAATTATTGTTTTTAGAATAGCATTTTATACTTACCTTTTTATTACATAATATGGCTTTGCACATATTTATAGTATTGGTAATGTTTATACATGCATTCTCTGTTAACATCAATGTATATATATATATCATGTATTTTAGCAATTTTTGTGATGTGAATATCTGCACTTTAAATTTAGCCTCTTTGCACACTAGATAGGGTTGGTTTTAGGTGGTTTGACACTATAGCACTTTTTTTGCTCATTTGCACATTCTGCCGCCAATATTCCCCCACAAACATATACATAAGTCTTTCATATAAAAAACGATAAAGGGTACCACTATATTCTTGCTATGGTGGTCATCTTCATCTATGATGACATATCGGATTTATCCGAATATTACGCTTTGTGTGTGGTGTTTTGATTCAGGGATTTGAACCCGTTATTTTTGTATACAAATAATAATGCTCACAACGCGCAACAGCATTTATGCAGTAATTGTTTTTAAATGTGCAGTAATTGATAACAACTGTCATAATGGTTTATGAATGTACATACACCCTTTACAATATTGTTTCATTGAATCAAATTTGTGGTGTAATCATGTATTTAGGCACATTAGGTCTGTTGTTTATATCTACTTACCATGTGACTCAGTGGGAGGCGGACGAAAGGCGGAGCACTTTGCACTTTAAATATCACCTAATGTTACTTCCCCTTGCATGTGAACAAGGGCTGCAAGGCCCGAAACGCGTCATGGTCGGTTGTACGAGAAAAACCTGCAAATAAAAAAATCAGTTCCTGAAGCTTGTGGTCTGTCTCCTGCTTCGCCAGTTCTCGCAGATTGGAGGTGGCAATTTGGAGTTTCTGCACAATATATATATATATATATATATATATATATATATATATATATATATATATATAGAGAGAGAGAGAGAGAGAGAGAGAGAGAGAGAGAGAGAGAGAGAGAGAGAGGGAG